>NC_045560.1:82532982-83237982 GCF_009819795.1 Aythya fuligula | reverse complement strand
GCTCCTAAAAGGTTTGATGCTTTTCCAGAAAGGGAAAAGATGAAGCACCTTTTATTTATTTATTTATTTATTTAATCTGTTTTAAGATTCATCTGGTTAAACAAATAGTAAGAGTGTTTCTATGCAAAAAGAATTTTTATAAACAAAATATTTTGTAAGCTGGCACTTGATGGTGTTTTCAGCTGAAATGTTTTCATGAGATTTTTCATAAATGTTTCATAGGGTACAGGGGAGATCTAAGGTATCAAAACACTCAGAAGGATTAAGTTCTTTCTGAAAATGTCAAAGCTTTACTTCTCTAATGCAGTTACTTGGAGGGGTGACAACACTGTTGATTTTTCATGTGAAAAGGTTAAATTTCATTGATAATGGACTGAGATCACAAGCATTAACTTGTGGTCACCACCCACAAAAGAGACTAAGAACTGGTAACTTGTTATCAATATAGTGCATTTTTAATCTGTGAACAGGAAACTACACTTCAAAGAAGAAAAGCTGCTTGTAAGGAGCTCTTTGGGGGAAATATACAGTAGTTTGGCCATAAGAGGAGATCTTAGAAGTGGTTTTTGAAAGTAGACTGATTGCTTTTGAAGAATACGCACAAGTCTAGCATCTGTTGCCTCTGACAGGGCTTCCCTAGTGGTATAGATGTTTTTATTTTTTAGATTAATTTAGAAAAGTTTAAACACTTTAAAGAGAAAAGTCTGAATCTAACGTAAACTGGAATTCTCACTACTTCAAGTCACAAGAAAAAAACAAAAAACTCCAGCACCACCACCACCAAAAACCAACCCACTCTCCCCCCCCCCCCCCCAAAAAAAAAAAAAAAAAAAACTGCAAAAAATAAACGTATTGTTCTTTTTGTTCTTATGCTAAAACAGTTCTAATTCTGAAAAGGGATGCAAAACCTGGCGTGTATGCCAGTTATGAATAGGAGTGATATTTGCACTTGCAAGCTGCTGTGTGTAGTAGAATACAGAAAGCACACAGCATGCTTCAGAATGACAATATTGAAGCAGAGTAAGCTGAGACTTCACTAATGGCATGTAATTCACTTGCTTTTACTGATAACTCCTTCTTGCCAACCCATACTGTGTTTTTATATTTTACATACACGCAGGCAACAGATTGTCTCTTATGGTATGTCTGTACAGTGTCCAATAAAATAGGATTCTGACAGGCATCTCTGGATACAATCCCTATGCAAATTATAAAGAATCATGGCCCCTAATCTGAAGAAAAGTGCTTGTTTGAAAAATACACTAAAAACTTTTCTACATGGGAATTTCCATATTGGAAGTGTTAGGCAAGAGACATACAACAGCTGTACCAAGTCTTTCTGTATGGCATAAGGTTTTGCTGGTTCTGTACATGTAAGGTGATGCCACAAAAACAGGTTGTCTTGTGAATACAGAGCTGCAGAGAGCACTTCCAGGATGATCACAGTTTCATAAGATACATTCAGAATTGTACCTCTGACTGCAAGTACCCTGGAGAGTTTTGGTTCCTGGGTAGGTCCATATCAAAGTGAGTCCCCTCTTCCCTTGCCCTCCTTAGAATGAAACAGAGGAGAGGAGGACCACATTTAAGCAAGATTTGTAATTGAATGGATGAATAACCACAACCCTGATACCCACTGTAGTGCTTGCTCACAGATAAAGTTAAACACAGTCTGCAGGGTTAGGTACATCTAATAAAAAATTGCAAAGGTTCTGTACAATAACAGATAGGAACTATGCCTTTAGTGCTAAAAGGCTTACATTTTAAAGAGAGAAAAGCTAACCCAATTAGAACTAATAGAAATTAGTTCTGTATGTAAGATGTATTGTGTTTGAACCTTCTCTGTATCTCATACTGGCTCATGACTAATTTATTATGTTGGAAGCATATTATAATTATATTAAAATGTGCTTGGCATATGGGACCATTAGTGTGCCAAATGAAGTGTCCACATTCACATCTGCAGGTGTAAGCTACCTTCATTTTTGTTGCAGAGTAAGAATAGGCAAGCTTAACAATATCTAGAAGATTAATGTTTCAATAGACAAAGAATGGCCTTACAGGATTATGAAATCCTTCAAAAGCTGATTTAGAATCAGAAGAAATAACTGTCTAATCAGAATCAGTAGTGTTTAGTTGTTGACTCCAGAATGCTGTGTTTGATGAAATATCAGAAAGCTGAATCAATTTTTACCTTTGTCTGTGTATTAATGGCTTCCTTGATGATTTTTAACTTAATATTCCCTCATCTGTCTGTCTAAACATAAATTCTTTGAAATGCACATTGATTTCTTTGTAAAAACAAGTAGATGTATGAGCTGTTAATCCATCTTTAAGAGCCATATGTTCCATGGAACTCAATACAAAACAAGCATAAAAATACCTACCCTTTTCCAGAAGTGTGAGTTGTTTTATGTGCAATGATAACAACTTACTTTTGAAGGAGTGTTTCACTAGAAGCCATAACTATGTCTATATATAGCTGTTAGTAACATACTACACAGAGATGTACTTAGTGCATAGATACTTAGTATAGCTATGTAAGTGTCAGATAACTCTGTTTAAATAAGTTTAGTATTCCCATTTCCCAGCAAATAGGTTCACATTGCTTTACACGAATCTTTATGAAATCATGAGATTTTTGTATTCTCTATTTCTGTCTAGAAACCCCAGAAGATCACAGCAGGTAGTTGAAGTGAAAGAGCTAGGAATGGACCCCAAAATTCCCACTTGGCTGTCATGTATTGTAGTAATAAACAGGCGTAAACACAATCAAATCTTTCAACAGTTCAGTATTTAGGTTTTTGTGAGAATATATATTTAAGCATTCTTTACATTATCTTAGTGTATGTACGTCTGACTCTATTTACTTAGCTTACAAGGAGATGTCCTTTTATTGCATGGGTAGAATAGTCCTTTGCTTTGATTAGAGAACATATATACAATATTCCAAAGCATTATGTTATAGCAAGAAAATAGCTTGGGACAAAATATCTGGTTTTATTGGTCTCAAGTGTGGAAGGTTGGGGAAAAAAATCATACATGAATACATAATGAAAGCAGCAAGAACAGTTGCATGAGAATTTACTTAAGTGCTAACAATGTTATTGGCCATAAGATAGTCTGTTAGCTTTTTCTAGTTTGGGAAAGATAGTTTATTATTTTTACTATTATTGTATTTGAAACTGGAATTTTAATGAATTTTAATGTAATGGTTATGTGAAAACTAAAGTCAAGGCATGAAATTTATTTAGGAACCTGAAGACAAAGAATACTTTTTTTTTTTGTTTTTTTTTTTTTTAAAGCTAAATGTGATTTTTAGAAACCTAATAGTTAGGCACCGGGATTTGAAACATGTCAATGGAAAAAAATAAATTAGATAGAATGTATTTTTCTGAACAGTTGACATTTAAGTATCGTTCAGCACTCTCACTTAGTTTAAACAAAGGAAGTAGGAAAGCATTGACAAAATTGGTGGCAAATGTGCAGATCCTCTTAGGAGATTGCACCTTCTCTTGCAATTGGGCATGTTCAGACAAAAGAAAAAAAAAAACTTCCTTGAGTGCAGGGTGGGACATGCCAAGGATGAGTGCTCAGCAAGCTGTGTGTCTGAAACACAAGTGAGACTGGTGAGAGAAGAAAGCAGAAGACACACAGACAGATCACAGATGTGATTATAAAAAAAAAATAAGAAAAGAATACAAAAAATTGCAGATGTTCTCAACTAAGAGCAATCCTGAAAGAAAATAATTGGTCTGTTATGAACTTGGAATTTATTCCTGTTCCTACTCATTCTATTTTCAGAACTTTTGTTGTTGTTGTTATTTCTGTTCTTTGTTATTACGTTCAAATACAATACAAATTTTTTACAGCTTTTGGTCTAAAGATAAGAGTCTACTCAAATCCATCTAAAACATTGGCCAAATCAGGGTCTTTCCACAAGGAGACAGCAGTGAAGTCTCCTTCATGAAGCAGAGCCGAGTTCAATCAATCTGTCTGGGTGGCTGCAAATAAATAAAATCAAACAAGTGACCTCTTCCCTTTCTGCCTTCCAAAACAAATGTCAAAACGCAAAATCAGTATTCCCACTAAAATCTGTTTTGGCATCTAGTAAGCATGACAAATGATATCCTATGACCTATAAATGTAAATTGCCAGACATTCTTGGAGATGTAACAGTCTTCTCACTCCTTCTAATTACTTAGCATGACTATACCTGCAAAATTAAAAATGAGTTATTTAATTGACAGCCTTTAACAGCTGAAGCACTCATTGTGATCCATTAATCTAGTCTCTACCTGCAGCCTGCATGAAACAGAATTTCGTCTGCTAATTTCATTATCAAACCCTTAACTTCTGATCTAGTTCCTGCAAATATTTCAGAGAAATACTTTGACTGAAAACAATGAAACAACTACTATGTTGCTTGGTCTTTTGTTTCTATGTTTAATCTCTCTCACTGTTACACTTTGCAGTTTAGAATTAGGTAAGGCAAGAATTAGTGTCCTAGCAGGAGGAAAATTCACATAGCTTTGTTCACCTTTCATTACAAAAAAATATACCACTCCACCATGTGCAGTCTATAGCTTTCATAAGTTCATACAGAAAATATCACAATCATAACACAGTGACATTAGCTGGAGACCATTCTAATTATTAGTCACCTCATTGATGGGAAGTTTTGCAGAGAAACACCCACAAGTAGTTGCTGTCTATATGCTGATGGGGGCCCTAGTAATGCTTATGTTCAAAGATGAAGAGATTTAAATACTAATAAATTTATACTGAAAGGAGATAAAATTATGGGCAAATAATGGGAAGTTATTATGTAATTCTTGATTCTTGTTCTTGATTGTTTGGACTCTCCCAAGAGCTTACAACAACTCTTTCTCTATACTTAACCAACTTTACGAGCCTCTTCCTTTACAAAGCAAAATGGAGACTGGTAAGGACAGAGAATCTGGTTTTGCAGAAAGCTTTGCCCAATGTTTCCTTTCATCACAGTGCTCATGTGTGAGAGAGAAGAAAGGACAGAATTGATTAGAAGAACTTTTCCAGTATAATGTCTTGATCTCAGAAGAGCGAGTTCACCTTTCTTTAGATGAATTTGTGGGAGGAAGAAAAGCATTTGTTGGAGAGACAGGTGGCAGAAGGGAGAATCCAATTCTGGTTAGAAAAGACTGACCTTCCTTCACAGCATTCCTGTTCTTTCACTAAGTTGGAAACTCTTCAGCCTGGAGACCACGACTGGTGTGGAACTCCTGGATCATACTGTCACATTTCAGAGTTAACAGGCCTTCTTGATGCTATGTTATTTTCTTGCCACAGCTGAAAAGAAGAATAATGGCAGTTTCATTGCCAATATACAACCAAACTAGCAGCCTTGGCTGTTGCTTCACCTTCCTAAATATGCCTTTTTTTCCTCACATCTTTCTCCAAATGTGAAATTGTCATTTTTGATTTTTTTTTTTAACCATCTCTTTTTTCCTTTCCTCCCTCACCCATTTCGAATAACAAACAAACAAACAAACAAACAAAAACTCAAACACATAGAAAATAATTACTTCAATCCTTGCTAAGTGCAGCTCACTCCTGAGCTGTAGAAAAACACTTGCTACCTCATGGCCATTCTTGTATTCTCATAGCAACACCTATTGCTGGCCAGGCAACAGCTGTTACAAGGCTCACTGTTGCATTTAGTCAGCTGAATTGCAGGAGGCCTTGAAAATATACAACCTTCACAGGAGCATGGTCCAGATCTTTTCATAGTAACAACTGCACAATAATGTTGTAACTATAACAAAATATTAATTTAGTAATATAATATAGTTTTTTTATAAATTATTTATAAAATAGTTTATAAAGTTATTTATATAAAGTTATTTATATAGTAATATAAATAGTAGTTAATTAACTTTATTAATTGTACAGACTCAGATCCTCAAAGTAGGGAACACAGACATTTGGTGCTTGCCCATTACACAAAAAATACGCAGCCTTCAAACTTCTTCATTGACACATGATGAGCAAGAAACTTGATTTATTTATTTTTTTTTTTGTGTGTGTGTGTATGTTGGTAGACAATGCTGTACTTGAACAAAAGCAGAATGCATCTCTTCAGAATTAACTGTGTTTTAATTCCTTTGCCAGAATGCAGACCTTTCATTTATTTGGAAACTAAATTCTGAAAGATATCCTGCCCTTTCTTTACAAAGACTTTAATGGGAGTTAAAATTCAGTGGGAGTTATAATTCACCCATGGGAGAGAAGGGAATCTGCAAGCCAAGGTAAACAAACCTTCTCCTAATCATGAGTACAATATTTCTGTAGCTCTTTTTTATGTCATACAAATACAGGATTAGGGATGAAACAAGAACAAACTGCTAAAATGGTGCAGGAAATACATTTACTATCACTGGCACAGACTCTTTTTATGTGTAAATCAGGTTAGTGCTAAACAGTCAAAGAAGCTGTATCAATTTGCAACAAATGTACATCTCACTTTATTCTAGGTTAGGAGCAAGGTCATTAATATCTTTTCAGGTTTATATCTGAAATCAGACAGATATGTAAAAAAGCTTATTATCTGTGAAAACCCTGGCGACATCTTTCTGTATATGCTGTACTATTAATGCACAATTCCAACAGGTTATCTGTGCATTGGGATGAGTGATAATCAAAGATAGATGTCAGTAAGGGACATCTCACCGTTTCCAAGCACAAAAGACAGAATATAAAATCAAAATGTTCTTTTGTTTCCTCAAAATGTACAATGCTTGTATGATCACAAATCTTGCCCAACCATTAAATAACCAAAGCAAATCAAACTTTTACTTCTGCATTTCTGAAAGCAAGAGCAGGAAAACTGATAGGTTCCTTTTGATCTTGAGTGTCATAAGAGATAAAGAACTTGTGCATCTTCAGTTAGCACAGTTTGATTCTTTGAACTGTTGTATTTAAATGTATCTGCCAACCTGACCTAGACTGCTCACCTCTTTTCCAAAGAAGTCAGTGCTGAAAAATCCTGATCTGAAAAAGTCTGTATTTAGTATCCATTATAATGGTATTTCAAAGATCTTCCACAGCAATTATGCAACTAGCTACCCTTAAACATTGGTGGATGGAAAGCTTGAAAAAAACATAACCCTGAAGTAATCAGATAACAGCAGAAACAAAATACAGTCTGAAGGTATTGTCATATTCATGAATATGAATAAATCACTCCAGTACAACCCAGTGAAGAGAAGATAATGGAACTCTCATAGCTGAAAGCTTGGCAAGAAATAAACAGTTTCACTAATTTATGTCCTTCAGACACCTCCTCTGTATTTCAATATACTAGATTTTCTTGAAATACATAATTGAAGTGCACAAAAGTCACATTCAACTAGTTGTAGACTAGCTATTAATTAGTAAAATGTTCAATATACTCAATCTTTTGTGCAGGTTGTCTGTGGTTCCTTGGCAGGTCTAAACTGCTCTTTAAACAGATAACTACAATATGTAAACAGTGGATGCCATACCATTCAGGTTTTAGACAATACTCTTGGTCTGTGCAGTTGGAATACTGTGATCATCAACTCTGTAACATCACCTAAACAATGTTTTCAGGACTTCTCTTCAGCCATATAACACAATAGAAAGTATTTGATGGTAATCTGGACATTTCATGCCTCACTTCTCCTGCAACTCCTTCTCCTTCACTTATAGCTCACTTTCAATGTTTACGACCAGAATTTACTCTCTTTTCCATATCTATCTACTGTTTTTGGTCTTTTCTATGTATTAATGATGCATTTCTTTGTTCCAGTGAGCTCTCGTTCTTTTCAGGGCAATCTGTTAAACTCTGGAAGTCCCTGTTTTTCCATATCTCTCTCCTCCTGCTTGTCCTCTCTGCCTCCCCCTGCCCGCTTTCCCGCTTTTTTTTTTTTTTTTTTTTTTTTTTAATGGAAACCATTCTTTCTGTTTTCACTTAATCTATTAGTCTATCCTTTTATTCTAAGGATAAAAATTTTGTCTTAAAGTTTAGTTACATTAGTTAATTTGTTTTCTTTAACATTGTTTTAGTCTGACCAACAAAATTTGGAGCACATAGACTCTTACAAAAGCTCAGATTACTGCTAAAACAAAAAAACAAACAAAAAGAACCATGTAGAAGTCACCAGGACAATTGTGTGCATGCAATTCTAAGTAACATTTTTTGGGGGGCATCAAAATTAAAAAGAACGAATAGAAATATAGCATTTTTATTTCCTGATGACAGAACAAATATGTGGTAAATCTTTCCTTTGAATCTAACTTCTCAATTGAGAAGAAATGTAGACTAATATTCCTGAATTTCAAAAATCAGCAAATTTTTCTCCTCATGCAAGACAGCAATCTTGTTTTAGTGAAGGAAACTAACCAACTGTAATTTCCAATTCAAGTTTCAGCAAGTTGCATCAAAATTCTCAATGCACTCTGTTTAGAGCACACTTCTAAGTATGCACCATATATGGCTCATATCTCTATTGCCAAAAAGCAGATGGGTAGTAAATGGAAGCACAAAGCATCTGTGCTATGTGCAGCTTATTCAGCGCTAAATAAAGTTTTCATTTTATCATAATGTTAGAGAATAAATATGAAAAAATAACCTGTATGGTACTGTTATCATTACTAGCTTGTGTCTTATAACTGTTAATAAAAAGACAAAGCTCAAACCAACATGTCTAATGTAATTAACATTTGAATGCTTATGACAATTATATGGTTGAGACAGAAAAGATGTCATTTTTAGTGAAACAGTACTGAGGCAAATATTTTTACGTTGAGTATGCTGATGTCAGTGAAGTAAACGCACTGCCTCTTAACATGAGAGAAAAAGATAGTAATTCATGATGCATGTATAAAAGAGTAAATTTTAGAAAATGTTTTTGTTTTGGACATGTGCACTATTTTTTAGGTTGTGAGAAAATAATTTAATAGAGGAGAGAACAGAGGTAACTTTATATTTCTATGTTAAATCATATTAGGAGTTATTTACGATAAAATAAATCGCAGAGTACCATGCCAAGAGATTTGCAACCTGCCTATTAGACACAATAAAAACCATAATTTGTCCTACAAGTTAGAAAATAAATCTGGTAACAAGGGAAATTTCAGACTGAATAGTAGTCACCTGCTTTTGTCATCAAATTCCTTTTCTGAATAAATAAATATTAAACACATTAAAAAAGTAATAAAAAAATATTATTACTTATGTTAGTTCCCTGCCTGAATCATTCAGAAATCATCTGAATAACAGAAGTAATAACATCTGATTTAAGGTAAGATATCTTCATGTCTTTCACTTGACTTAAAAAGATAGAGATCTTATTTGGGTTGGGGTAGAGAAGATGCCATCCTCTCCTAAATTTCCTGGAGAACATAAAAGTGAAAATATCAAAACTCTGTAAATAAAGGGAGATTAGGTGTGTATAAAATGATTAAATTGGACAGAGAAATGATGCCACCTTTAAATGTTAACAGATGTTTAGGGAATCTAGTATGTTTCCAGACAGAAAAGTGCCTGGTAGTTAATGATGAGTGGTTTTAATCCTGCAGCAGGGCAATACATAGGATTTTGTTGTTATTGACTCATGATCATAGAATAAAAACTAAGTTTCTGGTTATGGTAATTAAAATTATCTTTATACTGTAATTAAGCATGCAGATAAGAGCAGGTACTTTTCCTGATGGATTAGATGAAACATTCAAGCACTAAACACTGCAAGTAGCAATTATTTTACCTCTTCCATAGTCTCAAATGTTAAATGTTAAATTTTGGCATCAAGGGGAAACAAAGCATCAAATAAACAAACTAGCTTTAGGTAGAACTGTAATCTGCAGTGTCATAATAGCAAAGAACAGATGGACATAATTTTCAGGGCTGCAGCAGGAGAAAGATGGAGATGGAAAGAAGATACAGATTGAGGATGTAAATTGAGATTACTGGAACTAATATTCGGAGTCTGGATAATTCAGATGAAAGTGACTTCAAATATTTCTGTATCAGCACTGTTAACTGGACAGATATTGATTAGGTCAAGCAACACAATGTTGCAAACTTACTAGAAGGAAGTTCCACTTAGATGGTCAACAAAGCCATCTGAAACAGGACATGACATAAAGGTGAAAGTTTGAGCTAATTTACAATGAAGACATCAATGTCCTAGATGGTTATGGAGAAATAAAAATACATTAAACAAATCTGGCTTGACAACCAATTGTGTGGGAGCTGAATGCATCATTCTAACTTATGTGGAGCTTCAGAAAATTGTGAAGATTGAGTAAAATCCATTCCTGTGTGCTGAGGACTATATGTTGCTTAAGTAACATATCTTAAGTGCTTAAGCTTCTTCAGAACTGTTGCCTTGCCTCACAAGAAGAGCTCAAGTGAAATTCCATGAGACTGGACCTCAAAGCACAACCCAATGTACAAAGTGCTTGGCAGCAGTAAATGACATTGTATTTGGTGCCATTTAGGGCACGTAGCATCGTCTAAAGAAACTTTTTCTGATGACATTTCAAGTACATTTCTCCAGTGCCGTGCAGTATCAAAAAGCAGATTCTCGCTTATTTACACAGTGTAGGGCTGCATAGAGAAAGGAGCTCAGGCGCCAAAGTAGTGTTCTTAAATCAATTCAATCTAAGCTGATGAAGCCATACTGCTTCCAACGCCAGAGATAGCTGATTGATGTTTGCTTGTTCTCTGATCTGCACAATATAAACATACTTTTGTCTGACTAGAAGGTTATATGTCAGGGAGGAAGAGAGTTTGAGTTTGATATATTCAACTTGGTACTCATCTCTGTATATGGATCTGGTCCAGTGAATGGATTTTTGCCTGACAAAAACACTGTCCCATAGCACTCACAGTTTCCAAATAAATAAATAAATAAATAAATAAAAATAATCACTCAATATTTTGTGTACTGTTTCCACTTCTTCAGGTGATAGAAAATGCAAAGGCTGATTGCTACCCTTGTTTTGACAGTGCTCTCACTGCAATGATAAAAATGTTTTCTTTTCTGCAATATAGTATTTCATCAGTCAGACACAAAGAGAACAAGACCCAGTATCCTTCTCATACTGCTTCTCTCACATCCACCTGTCTGAGCTATTTTCCACTGCTGTCATAATTACAGAGAAAGGCTTGCTCAAAAGAAACCAACCAACCAACCAACTTAAAAAAAAAAATAAAAATAAAAATCACACCATTACTGCATGAATGTGACTGAGTTAAAGCAGTGTATATACCTGCTTCTGGGATTCTGACAAAATTAGGGAAATAGTAGTTTACCCAGAAAATCAAATAATTAATTACTTTAGAAGAAGTAATGACCTAACTTGAAATTGTAAGAGTTCTCATTTCTATGTGACCTGATCTGGAAGCTAAATACATAGAAGTTAATGTGTTTAAATACCCTGAACAAAACTCTGAAGTTAATGTCCTGTTTACACAACATATTTTACATGTATTTATTCACACTTTAGTTCATAACATATCTCAAGGGGTTCAAGGTAAAATAAAATCCTCGGAACAATCAGAAATAGCAAACATACAGTTAATTAATATAGCTAGTTTTAGTGTAACCAAAATCTTTTATATATATGATTAGTTGTCTTATTCCTGTGCTCCCTAACATATTCTTAATCTCAATGGGATTATTTCAAAGGTCATTTTTTAAAGGTCATTCTGTAAAGGTAAACATACATGCATAATTTTACAAGCTCTAAAAATGAAAGAGTTAACCTACCTCTGTCATCTAGAGTATGAATGCTTACTAAGCTCAACATAAATCCATAATGATTAAATGCCTTCACATTTTTTAAGTATATAAAATGTAAGAAATTTAGAATTATGTAGAAAACAGTTCACAAGCTGTATAATATCATACCGATATATATACGTATATTTAAGTATCTATCAAATTAATTATAAAGTTTATTTCATAAATTAGCTAACCAACTTGTTTTAACTGAGCCAGAGAAGACTTAACACACCTAGAACCAAGTATGGCAACAATTATTTACAATGACAGTTTACTGTGTAAAGGCTTAAGACTTCTAAATCTATTAAAACAAATAGAACTGTCCTGCTGACTCTGCATTTTGTAAATAAACAACAGTCTTTCTACAGATTGATCTTGAAGAAATTTTGAATAATGTACCTTAGTTTTATAAATGTAATATTTGCCTTCTAAACTTGAAACGAGTATTTTTGTTTTGTAACAATTTCATTTCTTGCTATGTCCAGTGAATTATTGCTTAATTTGAATACAAAGAGAACATTTGCTAAATTAAAACTTACAAAACTCTTCTAAATGCTTCAGACATTTTCCTGATCAAAAAAAAAAAAAAAACAACCACCAAACCAACCAAAAAACCCAATGTTGAAAAAAAACTTTCCAAAAATATAAAGTGGTGTTTGTTTGTTTGTTGGTTGGTTTGTTTGTTTTTTAAATCTTTACTTTTTCAGATATTTTTACTTTTTTTTTTTTTTTTTTTTTTTTTTTTTTTTACTGATAGCTGGGGTGACAAAAAGAATCGCTGTGTCAGTCAGGCTAATACAAACAACTTTTAGTACTTTTAATATGGAAACAAAACAATGTCTAGTGACAAAGGCAATAGTACAGTGAAAAAAAAAAATAATATGAAAAATGTTAACAATTCTTAAACTAGGTATAGACTCTACTAAATACTAGGACATTCTCACGGTCTTCAAGAATGTCTTTAAGTGACAGTCCATACAGTCCTCCAAGTTAATTCAAATCTTCTGAATAGGATGTCAATTCAATATGATCAGTTACATGCTCAAGTTTATACATATTGTTGGGAAGATTTTATTTTGTAAACAGTGATGCAACAATTCAATAGATGTGATTGATTGTCAGAGTTGTCACTATTTTCAAAGCCATAATAATTACCAAAATAATAACATTTTGAGAAAAGAAAAGAAAAGAAAAACATTTCTGAAATAGGTCAGAGGTTGGACTCGATGATCTTGAGGTCTCTTCCAACCTAGAAATTCTGTGATTCTGTGAAATTTCACAGCAGTGATTTTTTAAACTAGTATATCTTTTTTAATGAAATGTATGCAGAAAAATGATGGAAGTATCCAAATAATAATCAACATGTTATGATGGAAGCACAAGGTACTGCAAGCAGATTGTTTCACACTTTGCGGAATCAAGGAGTACAGCTTTAAACTAAAAAAATGGTAGGTTTAGATTAGATATAAGGAAGAAATTCTTTACTATGTGGGTGGTGAGGCACTGGAACAGGTTCCTCAGAGAAGTGGTGGATGCCCCTTCCATGGAAGAGTTCAAGGACAAGTTAGGTGGGGCTTTGTGCAACCTGGCCTGGTGGGAGGTGTCTCTGCCCATGGCAGGGGGTTGGAATGAGGTGATCTTTAAGGCACCTTCCAACCCAAACCATTCTATTTTTCTATGAATTGGAGCTTGGGCCAGGCTCTTCACAGAGAGCATATTTAATGATTCTCCACTAAAGAAACAAAACTGAGAAGAGTGGATTGGGCTCATTTATGCCTTTCGTTAAGGTAGGCATGGGGGAGTACAGGGGGATAAGATGTTTTGTTAGTATCATGAGACATAACAGTGTAATTTTTTTACTACATGTTAAAAACAAAATTATACTGTGTCAGTCACATGAGCATTGCAGAGAATACATGTCAGAAAGTACAGCCAGTTTAGAGAAAATTTACGAGACAGCAATAACCAACAGCAAAGCTATACTTTTATGAATGTGGTTGAACGATTCTGCTTTAAATAGGCCTTTAAGTAAGGCTGATTAGCATAAATAAACAAAAATGATTGTGTTCAATCTATACAACTGATTCATAATATAACAGAACATATGAGAGAGCACAAGAGCATATCTACAGCAGCCCTGAACATTGCTAAAACTGACAGAATGGTGTGCTGGAAGCTGAGTTTCCTCAACTGTATCATCCTGTGATAAGGATGTATACAATAGCAGCACTTATTTTATGACAGCTTTGTGACTGTACTTTTTTTTTTTTTTTTTTTTTTTTGGATGCAAAAGGAAATATGAGGCTGTGGAATGTTCTGATATGTTCTGGTCTTTTGATGGGTGTAATCAAGCTGACTACTACAGGTTCAGGGTTCAGTTTCCTGCTAAAAATGGCTCTTTGCAAACTGCAAATCATCTGTGCTGCATGACGGAAAAAAAAGCTAGAGCGGATAATGACATCTTTATCTTCATTTGGTAACTGTTTTCCACATCTAACCAACATCACCTTGACTTGTCAGGCATTAGTTTTGCTTCCTTGCCTCCTATCTAAACCTCAGATGCATAGTAAAATGAGGGTGGCTATTTTGGTGGATTGCTAAAACAGAGATTGTTGAAGGACTATATTACTAGCCTTTCAGAAACTTTTAAGCCCACGTTTGGTTCTAAGCTCATATGTAAATATTCGTAATGGAATGGAATAATGCTGAACCCCAAGGAAGAGCAGATGAGAAAGAATTCCAATACTATCAAATTTACAACATTTGTCCACTGGCAACTCTGCAGAGTAACACATGAGGACTGCTAGAAGACTGTTCTGTTTCCATATCTCCAGATCGTCCAGATTGGGGCTGCAATCTTTATACTCAGATTACCTATCAGTAGTCAGCAAGGCAAAATTACTTCAGGAGGTTTACCCAGATTTAACTCACAATTAACCAGATTTAACTTAAAATGTTAGACTTCAGAAAACATATTTAGGTATTCTTCCTTAGTTACCCAACTGTTTTGAAAGACAGGGATAAGGTTATTGCTCAGCTCCTCCATCCCCAGAAAAGGTTGATGGAGGAAACATTCTGATCTGACTGTGGCCATACTCTGACTGAGAGCCCACAAATCAAGGGGAGCATTTGGCTTTGCTAACTCACGTACGATTAAGAAAGGCCTGCGAGCTGATTGAGAGTATTTTTCATTAAAGGACACAATGACGGTAGAGTTTTCACAAAAGTGTTTGTGTCATTAAACACTTTTGTCTCTTTTCTATCTTTTGTTAACAGAGGGGTCTGGGTCTCTTACAAGATTTGGTCACTCAAAACACATTAGCTTTAATCCAGTAGAGTAGTGACTAGAAGACAGGGTTATACAGTATTAAAATCTTTTCACAGTTTTCAGAATTTTGCAATTTTTGAAAAAAAAAAAAAAAAAAAAAAAAAAAAAAGATTTTGAAGATTTTCCAGCTTACTTGAATTTGACATGTAAAAAAAAAAAAAAAAAGCAGCATCTGATAAATATCAAGGTCCTCACTATAGCCTACATTTTTGCAGTGTAAGGAATGTCAGGTGATATGTCCTGCACCATTTTAATACTGTCCCTTAGAAAACCCTCAGTTCTCCCAGGAAGAACATACATTTTATACATAGTAAGACAAAAGAGGTACAAACCCAAACAGTTAGCGAATGGTAACATTTGCCATGATAATTCCTATGATATATTCTTCAATGGACAAGCATTTGTTGGCATTTGTTTTAAATTCAGATCACAACATGGCACTGAAGAGTTTACCAAGGTTTTATAAGTGCATTGAGACAGTTTTTATCAGAAGAGTATGGAGACAGAAGAGTAAAAAGACAGTTGACTAATAAAAAAAAATAAATAAAGATGCTTCAGAATATACAAGAAAAAAAACCAACCACATATTCCTTGGGAATTTTGCTGAGGCACAAGTGGGAAATAGCTTGCTAGTAATTAATATGACTTTTTTATTAAAAATATATATACAAATTAAAGATATGGATGCAGATAAAGAGATGGATAGTATTTGTGGGTAAAATTAAAAACAAACAAACTAACAAGAACCAACAAAGTCCTGCATCTAAGGAAAAAAAAAAAGAAAAGCCTAAAGACAACTTCATATACGTCTCAAATTGAAGGCTGGAAGAAAAAGAGCAACAGCTATCCTCTGAAATTGCTGCCAAAAGTACTATTTTTATTCCCTTTTGAGAAATAAGATTATACAAGATTATCAGATTCATAATCCCAAATCAAACTTTCAAAGAGAGTATATATGACTATGGTCATTATGTCCAGATACAAATACATTATCTGTTCCCTGTGTTTCCGTTTTAGTCAGAGGAGTAACAGTACCTGTATGGAAATAAACTGGATTCTGTTTCATACATACGGTCTGATGACAAAATCAGCTGTGGTCAACAGAGGTCTTTCATTCAACCTAAACAAGCTGTATTTTTACAAAAATGGTCTTTTAGAAGAGAATCAAAGTCACTGCTCTTGTACTTAAAAAGACACAAAAAGTGTCAGTGGAGTAAATCTATTGATTACTCACTGTTTTTCTAGTTTCTGTCAGCCAGGAATAACAATAATAGCTTTTTGCACAAAAGCAAGGATAAGTATCAATTGACTTGATAATGCTTTGAAAGAAAACTATGAAGGAAAGACATAATTTTAGTACATTTCCCAGTAAAATACTGCTTCCCCTAAAAAAAACAAACAAACAAACAAAAAAAAAAACTAAGACCAATAGTGATCCCTTTCACTAGGACCAACAGTGATCCCTTTCACTAGGCTTTCAGTACTTTGATTCCACAAATATTCTTTTCTTTTTCAGTGTGGCTGATGGCAGCGCTGTTTTACATGGTAAAAATCATTATTCTTTCCTGGAGCCAAGTTCTATATTGTTCAGAATGCAGTCAAGGTTGATATTACAGACTGAAAAAGTAGTAAGAAATTTCTTAGGGTCAATAAACTGAAAGTTATGAAGAAATACAATGTGTAGGGTAGATCTTACACAAGAATGGATTTGAAAGAAATGATCAGATGCATAATTTTTAAGAGAAAAAAAAAAAAAGTGTTCTGAACCAGATCAAAAAAAATCAAGGTCAGTGAAAATGTTGCAGTGAAATCATGCCCACGAAGAATGAGATTTCTGATAGAAAGTTTTCTTTCCTTAAAATGTATCTAAAATTCAATCTTGATTCTTCTTTTCAACAATCAGTTTTGTTGAGACTATTTTCATCTGTTCTTGTCTTCTGCACTGCCATTGTCCTTTTCCAATTTCAAGAAATTACTTTTTATATAAAATGAAAATTATTCTGGTCAAGCAGAAATTATACGGACTAATATTGTTAAATGTGTCAAACAAACTTTCTGCATTCCTTTCCACAGCATGTTCTACCTAGCTTTTCTTGCACACTACTAGGATACTGACATTTCAGCAATGCAGAATCTTTACTGCCAATTTGACTTATTTTTTGAAGGACTACCTTTGCTTTTGATGACATACTGTTCCAGTTTTTATGGCAAGCTTTTTGTAAACTCATAAATAAATGGACAGCCAATTTGGCTGCCAATTCTTAAGATACGTTTATTCTACAAAAAGACTCCAAAGAGGCACACAACTGGTGTTTCATGATTGCTCATTCTTAGAGTATTCATGAATGTCTTTTTTACTTTATGTTATCTACTTTTATTTTAAATGATGTATGGTTTAAAGAATTATTATTTTTTAATTTTTATTTTTTATGCCAAAGCATAGCTGAAAAGAAAAAAAAAAAAAAAAAAAAAAAAAAGAAGGTGATGATGACTCCTATAGGAAAAAAAAAAAAAAAGTACTAAATAATTTCCTTGATTCCAAAAATTAATATAAAAATAGAGTTTATTTATTTCATACCTGTAAGGTTGATACTTTCAGATCTAGGGACATTGCATGTTGGAAAATTCTGAAATAATAATATTGAAAAAAAATTATATGTTGAGCAACACAAGGTTTCAATTGTATATGGGTACTTTTGCTGTCCTTGCCACAGGTCAAACTGAAAAGGAACTCTAGTCCAATCATATAGCGAACGTGCAAGTGCTTTGAGATAAAAGGTGCTATATGAATTCAAAAACATTATGAAGGCTAAATGCCACAGTACTTTTTAAAAGCTAAATGCTGTTACCTCCTGTCACTTGGCACAAGTCATTCAAATTAACACAGCTTTTAGCTTTTCATATAGCTTCTAGTGTGCTGTTGAAAAATCTCCTGAGAGCTGACTGCTTGCTGAATCACAGTGTAAATGAGGTTTTGTAGTTCATTCCCTTACCCTAAAGCAGGGTCAAATATGCCTACAAAATTCCTGACATATACTGATATATAACCTCTTCCCAAAGGTCTCAGATGATAGAGAATTCAGTCTCTCCAGACATGACTATTTTCTATTCCATTCTATTTCCTATTCTATACCTTATTATGTCAAGTGAACTGTGCTTGCAGCAGCATAGAGATATTATTGTGCTCCTGATGAAGTCTGTTAAGTAGCCACAAGTATTAAGTGGACTACTTGTATACTACTATATTTCTTTCTCCAGCTTGCTGTTATTAAGAGTAACTGGAACTTTTCAGCAAATAAATTAAATAATTTGGTATCCCGTTTTCTAAATTATGGACCATTTTCAACCCCCTATGTAAATAGCAACATAAGATTTTCAAACTCTGAAGACCTCTCTGTGATTCATGTTTGCCAAAGGTGAGGAATGCCTTCTTATTGCTTGTTGGATTAAGTGACAGCATTTATTGATTTACAGAGTATCCACACTCTTGAGGAATATCAACCTGTTCTCAAATTACCTTATGTCACAATTGTCATTCCTCAGTGAAGAATATATCTGGACTTTATCATGCTTTACTTTTGCATTAAGAACATACATGGTGGAAGCAGGCCAGCTGGTGGAGCTTAGGGCTAGCTCCTGATGAGCTCAGACATAGTGACAACAAGCACCTCTTGTGTTCATGGCTGTTGACTTCTTCCTCTTAGTCCACAGTAGCCTATTATCTGGGACTGCTGCCTGGAAGCCAACTTCCCCTTGCTTTCTTATGCAACAGAGAAGCAGCATGCACAACTGGCTCCTGCTCTGTGTTGAGCAAGCCCAGAGGTGTCAGGGAGCCCAGGGGAGCTTTCCAGTGGCTTTTAGTCCCTAAATATTTATGATATCATTGGGATCTTGTCCCTAGCTCCATTCATATCCAGAATGGACATTCAGCAATATCAAGCTTTTAGAAAATGGTAGGGTAGGCCATGAGACAGGGAGAAAAGAGATCACACATACTTGTTGATTAGTTCGTGGGTGTTTGAAGACCCTAGAAAAATTCTCAAGCTTTGGGTGGTATGTTAAGAACTTATTATTATTATTATTATTATTATTATAGTTTTTCTATTCTTATTTAGAAGACTGCTGTCATATTATGATACCATCTGTTACAGGAAGGGTTAATTCTAGAAAATCTTGTCTTCTAGTTATTTTTAAACATCAATAAATATTTTATGTACCATATAGGTTAGTCAGTAGCACTTTTAAAACCACTTTGAAATTAATGGACATTTAAGCTATTCAGTTCCTTTTTTTTTTTTTTTTTTTTTTTTTTTTTTTTGTAGTTTAAATCAATCTTTTCTATTGGTAAGCGATAAAAACACTAAATTAAGAGATATGGATTGGATAGTTTACATTATCTTTAATCTATAAGGCTAAAAAAAAATTAATATCCCCAAACTGAGATCTTACTTCTGTCAGAGAAACTAAACCTCAAAGAAGAAAAATAATTATATAAATAGTTATTATATAATCATAATTATACATTTATATAATTATATAAACATTTATATATTTAAATAATTACATAAATATATTATATATTATATATTATATATAACATATAATGATATATTTATATAATTACTTATATAAATTTATATATTTTATATATTTTAGATTTTTTATATATTTTATAAGTAATTATATAAATATATAATTATAATAATTATTACGTATTGCTACTAATTATGCTATTACTGCTGCAAGTAAAATTTTAGCATTGCTAAATGCAATATTAGCCAGAGAGAAATCAAATATTTAACAGGCAAGAAATCAGTGACATAAAGAATCATATATACTAATAATATTTTTAAGTCTGAAACTCTAATTTTGAACAAATCAAAAATCCCAGTTTTCTGATCATGTGTTCTTGCTTCTGAAATTAATATTCTTTGCTTTTAGGAAAGCAATAAGTTGAATGGATGGTTCAGAGTAAAAACTGAAAAAAATAAGGTAGATGTCACATGAATTGCCTTGTAACACCTTCATTAAAATGTTATTTAAAGTTGGTCTAGAACTTTACTTTTATTTTATCTATTAGTTACAGAAAATATTTTTCACTACTTTTTACATAACAGTCATGTTACTAAAAGACAGATCCTGAGGTTTTCATGTACTTCTTGAAGTAGATTGACTAATAGATTTACATAAAAATTGCCAGACTCATCTTGCTTTCTATGAATGGTAATTTACCATTAAAGATATCACCAGTATGGCTAAAAGTACATCAAACATTCACAAAGGGTGGTTTTTACCCCTGTACAGAAAGTCAGTGCTAGAACTAATGTGCTACCAAAAGCTTGTTTAATTCCAAGGCTTTGACAAGAGTTTCTGGATGACTATTGTAGAATAATCAACTCAGTCTAGTATTTCCTTAATAAAAATGAGGTTCCTCTCTCTCATTTCCCAGCCACATATTTTACAAATGCTATTTTGTCTATCTCGTTTCCTAGTATTCATCCCATGTATCCTAGCAGTCAGAAATTGATGCTCACTTCTGAGTTTTGAAACTGGTGTTTTCATTTCCAGGACACAAATAATTTGTTGCATTGTTTTTACTATCCTAAGCTGGCCTAAATATGTGTGCATAAGCATAGGTAGATTAGACACATGCAAATATTGTTTAGAAGTACATTAATCTCGAAAAACTTAAAGACAAGTTCAGTCAGGAGAATATAATTTCTCAACAATTCAGTTGCCATAGAACTGACTTATGCCTAAATATCTTTTTTCCTGTAACAATTGTTCTCTACCTTTGACCTTAGATATCCAATCACTGTATGGCTGTCCACGCATAATTGAAATGCATTTAAAATACCTTAATGAAATGCACTTTATTTCTTTTATTCCTGCAATTCAGCACTTGCTTTGCCTTGCATGAGCCTCTCCTTACTCCCGCCCCCAAAGTCATGTCACTGTGTCAGTTTTGAGACAAAGAAAGTGAGAAGCATATCTAAATATGTGGATGTCAAGGGAGCGATTTACCTAGCAACAGTAACTATGTGAAAGTTTTCCAGAAATGTCTCCCTGTGCATGTGATAGTACCTTAATGGCTTGGATTCCAGAGGATTGACGAAATGGCTGGGATGATTCTAGCTGAGCAAAGCACCAAACGACATGCAGTGCACATACATTCTGGGAAATATAATGCCATCAGTTCACCAGGGAATTTATGCACATCTTTTCCATTAATACTGTAAGGATTTTTAGTCATAAATCCATAGTTAGAAAAACATTATTTTTCCCTGTGCTACATTAGTTATAAAAAATATGTGAACTGAGGAAACATGTTAGGATAAATGTTTCAGAGTTGTAATAGCCGTCATTTTTTAAAAGCAAAACACCATATACAAAATTATCTGAAGTGTTACAACAATAACCCTGAGACCAAGGAGAGGAAAAAAGCTAAGATGACACTGTGATATATAGCTATCTACTGCTGTATCAGTAATGGACGCTGCTGACAGATGACCCAGGGGATCAAGCCCCAGTGTACAAAATTAATAGTTTTATCTTAGGCAACTGCATTTGATACAGCCAACTGAAAGGAAACTGCATTCACATGAATTCTGCATAGTTACAGGTTGAATAATAGGTTAAAATAATGTAAATCCATAATAATCCAATTGAGGACTTAGTAAAATCAATGTACATCCATGCTATTTGAATTCAACAAATAATCTAAAACAAATTCTCCAGATGAGATTGTGGTTCTACCACACCATTTCTGTTCCAGACCATTTCACCTTTTCCCACATTTTGCCCTCTACTCCTGTAAACCTACTGTGTTTCAGAAACATATTGTAACCTGAATCGCCAGAATTTTAAGATAGATAGCCTACAGTGAGCCCCCAATAAAGACTAGAAACCTCAGAAAAGCCTGATTTTATTACAGAATAAGAATTAACTTTTTATACATAGAAAGTTCAAATTAGATCAGACTGAATAGAAATAAAGAAAGGTTTATATCTAACCCTGTCCATGATATCTTTGCTCCTAAGTGTGGTTTCAGTCAGTCTATAAATTTTTGATGTAGCAAACTCACCATGTTCCAACTTGGTCATTAAGACTTTTCTCTTTCTGTCATCTCTGAGGACTAGAAGGCTACTTGCTGTTTCTCTGAGAAGGATCCTTCTCTTCATTCCCTGGTTCATGCTTTGGACCATATGCATTTTTCTCCCAGTGAACAAACTCAACTGCTACTCAATGACGGTGCAACCTCCTTTTCCTTGAGGAGGTTCCCTCTGACCCAGTTCTCCAGAAACTCACAGCTGAGAACATGGAGTTCATCACATCCATGATCATAGCAATATCCTCCTTGGTTCTTTGTCTGAGATACCATTTATTCTCCCAAGATTTCTTTTGTCTTTTCCTCTGTTACAGCTCTGAGGTCTTCTTAGAATCATAGAATATCCCAAGTTGGAAGGGACCCATAAGGATCATCAAATCTGACTCCTTCTTCAATGTAGTTTACCAAATCCATTCCTATATTTCTGCCTTTCCTACATGGTATTTCTTCAACTTGGAGTATTTTTTCAGAATTTCACTCCTCCTTTTCTCTAACAATGATTCTGACTATTCATCTTTCCCTTTTCCAACTCTTCTTGTCAGAAAAGGTATTGCCAATGTACTTCCCCTACATCAGGCAGTTTCTTCTCTCAGACCATCTGTTCTGGAGTGATCCCTTCTTTCTCCTGAAGCTCATCTTCCCATATCAGTAGTAACTTTCTCTTTCTTTTGAGACTCTTCCATTGGTCCTCAAAGGGACAGAGTATGATATCATTAAATTGGTGGTATCAGGGTGGAGAGATATGACTCCGCTCACAACTAATGATTTTACAAGTGGTGGAAGAATATTGCCTTCTTTCAGCTTTGAAATGAATTCACTACAGATTAACAGAACCTCAGGCAGAGATCTATATCATCTGGTAGGAAGCACTACCAACCAGAATAATCCCCAGCACTGAGAGAAAACCATTTTACGTAAATTGGACAGAATTCATACACTCAGTAAAACTCTGCTGACAGGTCCAGTGACTTTGCTGTTCTGTTCCATTCTTGCTGAAAAGAGGTTTGTAATTACAAGTCTTAAAACTTGAAACTTAAAACTTGAAAACTTCAGGCTTTTCCTTTCCAGAAAACTGGGGACTTTTAAAAATTCTGCTTTAACAAACTGTAGCTAAGGTGCTGTGATTTCCATTATTTGGACATTGACTTCTCTTCTTACTATATACCCACCTAAACATTTTGCTGATTTAGTTTCAAAATACAGGTGACTGGTTCTAGTCACTCACTAGCTACCATAAGCTGTTTCACTGGTAAGCAGCAGTAAGTAGGCAGAAATTATGTCCATGATACACGTTAAGAAACCTGTGGTTGAATAATCTCAACATATTCTAACTTCAGCACTCCAAAATGGTATTCTTTCATTTTCTTGCTATCAAAATCTTTTTTAGTATATTAGTATGTTTAGTATACTTAATATATTAGGCCCATGTAATCTCTAAAACATGCAGACCACATGCACCCTCTCTGTCAGCCTGAATGGTTCATCTAATCTGAACAACTGAAGAGGCTAGGTACTAATCTGACATAAATGTCCAGCTTGTATCTGAATAATACCTCCTCCTCCTCTATGTTTCACTCTGTGTTAGTTAAATTCTGGCTTTCCTCTATGTCTAAACCAATAAAATTACAGATAATCTTCGCTGTTATTCCTTTAACAGACAAACGCATCTGTTGACTGAAGCATATACTACGTCAATGATGTCCAATCATGTTCTAGGAAAAAAAAAATCTATAAAAATATCAAAAATTTGCAACATTTAGAGTTAGCAAGAACTATTTTTTCTTCTAGCAGAGGAATCACTTTTTAGTAAATACTGATCTTTTGGGAAAGCTTGCGTAGATAATATCAATTGTTTTTACAGTGATACAGGCAGATGGAGAGGCAGCCACTGTTCCTGTTAGCTCAGCCTATCATTGTTATGACAAGATTCTTGCCAGAATAGAGAATTATCTACTCTGGTTGAGGAAGATTCTCATTTCAAGTTGCTACCAGCACAGAAAATAGCCACTGCTGACACACCTCTCCACTAAACTGTGTTCATGGGCACATCCTGAAAAAATGTTTTCACAAAGTCTCAGATCTTGAAAAGGAAATCTAAAGGCAAAATGTTGTGTCTAGCACTTTCATTAACACTACTCATGTCAGGCAGGACCAGCTAATGTTCTTTAACGCTTTTCAACAAGCAAGGTAAAATCTTGTTTTAGAGGAAAATAACCACAATAACAAAAAAATAGTATTACCAATTCTGGATTCAAAATTAGGCAAAGTAATACTTAATTGAACTGCGTGTGCTACTAATTTTCAAGTGTGCATGAAATTCTGGAAATTTGTTTTCAGAAAGTTCAATGAAATCAATTAAATCAGGCAGAAGTAATGCTAGGTATGCATTCAGAAGCAAAATTTACAACTGGATGCAAATTTATTCCAAAATTTTCTACTATTACATTTGGAAATAAAATCATTCAATATGGTACATGATTTTTTCAAAACCTAATAGGAAAAGCATTTGCACAATACTGTTCCCGAACTACAATTTAGAGACTACAAAAAGGGGTGTTCTGTATTCTCCATGGATTTCCTTATAATAGTATGATTGTTATTTATAAAAATTAATTGCAAAATTGTTAGTTTAAAAAAAGAAAAGAAGAGAAAAGAGAAGAGTATAGAAGAGAAGAGAAGAGAAGAGTATAGAAGAGAAGAGAAGAGAAGAGAAGAGAAGAGAAGAGAAGAGAAAAGAAAAGAAAAGAAAAGAAAAGAAAAGAAAAGAAAAGAAAAGAAAAGAAAAGAAAAGAAAAGAAAAGAAAAGAAAAGAAAAGAAAAGAAAAGAAAAGAAAAGAAAAGAAAAGAAAAGAAAAGAAAAGAAAAGAAAAGAAAAACAACTCTGGCACTGTAATTCATCAAAAATGTAGTAATTGCTGAACTTTTGGAAATAAGCCTGCCTGTGACAGCCAAAAATTGTGGTAAGGGAATTTGGCTCATAGCAGGTTATGGTGTTGTAAACTAAAATAACAACATATTTCTTTTATATGACTATCAGTTCTTTTTATTAACATGATGCAGCTGGTATGATTGATATGAACTGGTATAAGAATGACATTTACTGCTATGCAGATTGAAAGCATTTTACCTCATTCTTACATGGACTGAGAAACCTAATGATGAAAATTTATCTACTGTGGTGTATGCATTCCTCTGTGGGACTCCCATAGTCCTATTTATATTAAAGTTTTCATATAATCAGTCTTATTACATAACATTCTTTTTAACATTTAAATACTTTGAATAATTTTTACAGGTATTATTCTGGAAATTTATCTAATAAAAACAATTGTCTGTGGATATAACTTCATGACATTGACAATTACTTAATTGGAGCAATTCTTTTTCCTACATGATGTGCCATTTAAATGATTTTGTTGAAATTAACTGTCAATAACTGGGGAGTGGGAAGGGTGCCCTCTGTACCTCCATTTTCACATTTCTGAATGAGAAATAATAATGTTAAAACCTGCATGAAATATATTGCACAGTATGTGAAACTGACTGATACATTTTTCTGTCTTCCCTAATGGATTATGAAGTAGTTGACTTTTTGCCAGAATATTCCCTCATTACTTGTTCAACTCAAAAAACCCTCACCATCCACTCAGTATCTCTGTCTGAGTTGTCAATAAAGAAATCATCAACTAAACTGAATATATGGCTTTGAAGTTAGAGTTGTATAAAGCATACAGAACACTAACTAGCTATAAAGCCCTAATATATATGGTGAAATTAAAGGGAAAGGCACAGTTGCCATTATAGTACTGGACTTGCATCTGTAGTGTTTCAGCCATTAGATGACAGTTTCAGTGTAAAGGATTAATAAATCAGACAGAAGTGCAGCATGAGGGCAACCCTTGAAGTTGGCACAGCCACCAATTGAAGGATCAGTATTAGAACATGACATGGATAAATGAAGTTGAAGAAACAAAATAATCATTTTATCAGCTCATTGCTATCATTGCCAGTGAGTACCACTGCAAAAGGTTGTTCCATGTAAGCAGCTCAGGTACTGCATCTGCTCTGGTTGTTAATAAGAAAAGTGTTTATCTCCAAAAATACTCACATTTCATATGATTTATTGTAGCATTCGGGCAAGTGGTGCACCTAAAATACATAGAAACAAAAATCAGTTCCAGATTATAAAGTAAAAACCTCACCTCACTGAGAAAACTACAAAAAGTGTGTGTTTGGCAGCAAAGCAAGAAAGAAATGTTTCCTGCTTGCATACCTCAGGAAGAAAAAAAAAAAAAAAAAAAAAAAGTCCTGGTTGTTCAAAGATTGATTCTTCTAAAGTGTCATCTTCTTCCACAAAAGCCTGAGAGACAAAGAAAAAGCAAGTTAGGATGTTTTGGATCTGTTTTGCATCTTCAGGAGGTGCTCAGTGCTTAGAAGGATTATGGTTGGTGTGTCCCAAAGAGAAAAATTCAGTATATATATGATATTATATTACAAATATTTCAGCTGTATTCTTGTGTATGTTGATATTCTGGCAATTATCACCTGCAACAATTAGTCCAAACCTGTAATTTGATAATTTGAAACAAACAAAAAATAGAATCTTACTCATACTTTCTGTTTAAATAATCACTATACTGTTGCAGTTGAAGAACATTTGAAATATTTAAGCCCCCTTGATTTCTTATTTTATGACCATTTATCACATAAGTTATAAATTTCAGGTGCTTTGCATTCACATGGAGCCTTTTAAATTATGCCATTATGACACTATGCCTTTGCAGTGAGTTCATCAATATACTAAGAACATTCTTTGTCACATTCTGCAGAAAGCTTACAGATGTTTACAGCTGCTTCTATGTCTTCAGGGCAGCGCTGGAGTAAGAGGACAATATAAAAACTTAACCTTGGAATGGCATTGTTCTTCATGCAGTTTAAATGTTGAAGATTGTGATAAAGAAACTTAATATCTGTAACGTTTTAGTGGTTGAACTGCACTGTGATAAAAACTTTCTAGAGAATATATAAAAGTAATAACATATTGCCACTTTGATCAAGGTATGTCACAGGTAGCTGTGTTCACATAGGAGCTAGGAAACGTGAACACTGGCTGTGTAGCTCATGCTTTATTCACTACTTCAAAGAACAGGCAGAATTTCAATGTCATTACTATTATAATCTATAAATACAGTTTTGATGTGGTCAGATTTCTATCACTAGGGAAAGGGATAATACCTGTTAATTTTACGTTGTAGGTATTGGCAATATGAGAAGCTTCAAGACACCTGGGGACTGTGATACATTCAGGTACCTGAAGACAACACAGATGTGTTGATGTTCCGTCTTTAATGAAGAATTTTGATGTGTTGGCCTTCTGCTGATCTAGTGGAATTAATGGAAAGCAGTCTGAGATCAGTTTTCTATATACAAATTCATATACTTGGTTATTACGAGAAAGAAAAGTATTGTCTGCTCATGTGGATTACAGGATGAAAGTGTGAAGTTGTTTTTAATTACCACACTGTATTTTGCTGACAGTCTGGATTGCTCTTGTATATTTTATTACACTTGAATTTCATTCTTGTTTAATGTGCCCCTCATTCCAAATCAATCACTACAGAGTTGTCTTTCTGGGCATTTTTGGAAAGCAGGTTTCTGGCTGTATGATCGCCCAAAAAGACAACATAGCAGAAAATCTTCTGTGTACATTAGAAAATCTGGTCCTCTCAATATCATGGATATACCTTATATCACAGTGGCACTGGCAACTCTGCAGAAAGCATTTTTTTTTTTTTTTGTTCTTCATCTGTTCTGGTCCATCTGGTCAATTCCTCTTTCTTCCACCTCCAGTCATGTAAAACAAATCTTTATAGATAATATGGCAACTATTCTGAAGTAAAAAATTCTCTTGAACTCCTCCTGTTTCTTTCAATTTCAGTCACTAAGCAAACAAGGAAGCACAAGCAAGCCTCCATACAACCACAATATTAACTGGTGGATTTTAGTGCAGCACGATAGTTTGAAAGTTCTCTTCTTTTATAATGAATAATAAAATAAAATAAAAACAATTTAACATATTGAAGTTCAGTAGAAGTACCTCTTGCATGCTGTAACTGAAAATAATGCTTTTAAAAATCAAGAGCAGGATAGAGTTTCAAATGTTCTGTAATTTCACCTTTCCTTAGATCTAAGGATAGTTTTAAACTTCTGTGTTCTAAAGCATTCAAACCAAAACACACTGAGATATCGATATCAGGGCTCCATCACCATATCAACAAACTGTACAATGCAAAGATAGAGTTGCTATGGATCCACTGTCATTTTATTTCTGGATATGCAAAAAAAACTATTTTGCTAGCAAAAAAGAAGGGGACAGCTCCTGTAATGACTACCTTCAGAACTCCCTCTGCTCCAGATTTTATACCAACTTGGTAGATATTATTTAGGAAAATAAGTGAGTAAATGAAAATAGATTCCCTACAATGCATTTTTTTTGTGTTAACACACATGATGAGTATGTATTTATTTTCAGAGGTAATAGTGAGTAGTCTCTATATATGCTACAACTTTTAGAGGTACAGTAAGGAAGCAACAGGAGCTAGTTGCTCTAGAAGGTAAGGCAAGCCAGGAGTGACAGCAGGACAGGAGGGGCAGTGTCCTCAAAGATAAGGACATAGTCCCATGATTCCCAAGAAAAAAGGAATATGTCCAGTGATAAAATTCATCTGATGGTCCCAATCACAAGGTTGGTTTACAACCACAGGACATTTCTAAGCTCAAGCTGGAAATGTCAAGTCCATAGGTCAGGATCAGTAAGACATATAGCTGACCACAGACAGAGCTGAAACATAGCTCTAGCAAAGACAAGGCTAAACATTTTGGCTTAAGAACACCTGTCATGCAAAGAAAAGCAAATTGCCAAAAAGATTCTCACAGCCCTTTCTCTCTGAGCTGTTTCACAGCACTCTTTCCCTGAGTCCCACAGTTACACCAGATCAGATCTGGCATTGAGCACAGGCAGCTAAACCCCAGTGGAGAAGTGGGGAATAACATAGGTCTCTGACAGATAATTAAGTATGTTAAATTTGTAACTGTGCTATACCTGGTGTGAACAGTTACTATTGGCTTTCATAAACTGAATAAATTAATAACAACTCCACTGCATTTATCTGAAGACCTCAAAGCAATTTAGAACAATTAATGAATTAAGCTTCTTACCAATTCTTTGATGTAGAGAATTAGTTTTATCTCCAGCATACAGATGCAGAATTTGGACACAGCAAAAGAAATTGTAAACTCAACAGCAGTTTGACCTCAATGAGTGAGGCCAGGATTTCATCCATACAAGTCAATTGAGTTTCCTAGGATCACAAAAGGGTCTTGAAGTTCCTCTCTGTTGTATTGATAGAGTTCTCATGACAGTTGTAGGCTTGCATTACTTTTTTTTTTTTTTTTTTTTTAAAGCAAAACATTTGTAGCAAAAACAAGGATAAAAATTACAACCCCTTTACCAAAGGCTTATGATTTAATTCTAAAATTGTCCTTGATTACTTTGTAACACAATATACTTTTCACCTTCTTTCACTTGATTGCTTTGAACCTTCAGAGTGTAGTATGTAGAGTGCATCTAAAAACGATTCCACAATTTCTGCAGTTTTGACCAAATACAGACTACTCATAATTTCATAATGCTTAGCTGTGTTCCTTTTTTTGCTGTTAGTAAAAAACAAACAAAAAACATTAATTTCTTTCTATGAGCTGCAACTATTTACAAAACCTTTATATTTTATTCCATAAGCTTATGTTCAATTTTATAAGTTCTCCCAGTGTTACTTAGTGCTCTCCCTCCTCTCCTTATTTTGAAATACAGTTGTTTCAGATACAAAGTGAAAGCAAATTTGAAATCTCCCGAAAGAACAGATCATGCACTGCTTCTATTCTGAGTGAAAATATGTAAGAATACAGAACTTATTTTATACAACTTACATATACAAATGATACAATTTATACAACTCTCTCTCTTTTTTTTTTTTTTAATTTTATTTCATTATCTGTTTTCTCTATGTGTTGCCATAAATTCATTTATATATACATATATCCACGTGTAAGCAAACACACATACATGCCCAGGGATGCTGATTTTATGTATAGGACTTAGATTTGTCTTCACTTCTGTTCCTTAAAAAACATCAAAGTGTTCAGCAAAATGAAGACCCAGAATTTTCATTTAACCCAGTCAAAATTCCAATTTTAGGGAGGGAAATCTAAATATAAATCTAATAAAAAAATATATATATTATATATATATAAATATATATACTTGCTCAAACTGTTTTTCATTTTAGCTCTTGTTTAGTTACGTCCTGAAGCATTTTTTCCTAAAGCTTTAAAGTTTTTGATGTTTTTCCCTACATTTCTTTTTTTTTTCTCAGCAGTTTTACTCTTGATTGTATTTCCTGTTTACTCAGTTCTTCCCAGTTTCCCTAGAATCTGCCTCATTTACTTTAATTTCTTTCACTCTGAACATCAAATGCACACAAAAAGTTTTAAACAAGAAATTCCATAGAATTCCAACATTTTCTAGATGATCTGGACTTATAAAGAATAAAAATATTTCAGTATCCTTCCTTCTTACTAGCTTTCTTTCACAGTGCTGTAACCATAAACTGGTTCAATGGAACATGATATCAAGGTTTATGAACACAGACACTGTAGTCCCAAAATTATTGAGATACCCAGTCACAGTGATTTACTGTAAATTCTCTCTGTCTTGATGGGTGTGAATACTCACAGTGATCAGAAACTAGTCCTGCTCTAAAATAATTTAAGAAAGAATCGAACTGTCGTGTTTCTCTAGGGTCTGGCTTTTATTTATTTATTTATTTATTCTTTTCTGGAAAAAAAATGAAAAAAAAAAATATTCGAAATATTTTTTTCATGCATCTGCAGAGCATGAAAATGAAAATATAAATATAGGCATACCTAGTAAAGGACGTTAACAAAACTTGTGTTGAACAGGAGGAGACACAATAGAGTGTATGTACTAGCATGTATAAAAAGGAGGTAAACATTGACATTAAGGAATGAAATTAATAATAAACTAGATTTTCATCTGGTTGGAGACGGTAATGTTATGGATTAAAATTATGCAGTTTAATATGAATTTTAATATGAAAAATGCAATGAAAATTAATTTTCATTCATATGAAATTTATTGTACTATGTTATTGCTGATTTTGTTTGATCATGTGACAGTAATTCAGCATCTCTCCATAGTGTACACCTCCAACCTCCTCACCAAAATAAAAAGGAAAGAATCAGATCTCATTATCATTACTGGATTGGAGAAAGTTATAAAGGGAAAAAGATAACAGAAGGCCAACTGTCTATGCTGCAAATTAGAATCACCTTGCAACAAGGTCAGGACACAGCAGCACTTTAATCAAATTTGTATTTGTAATATTAACAAATCTGAATTATAATGAAATACTATTTGTTCCCTGCTGTTGAATGTTTCTGTTGTAATGACTATTGTGATTTTAGCCAACTGAGTTTATAATTCACTTTCTTGGCTGAGACTAAAAAGTTAAAATTAAAAGAAATAAATGAGAGGTGGAAAAGAGTGTAAGTCTAGGTGCAGTGCAAGCAAAAATGAAAAAAAAGCAAAACTTTTAAATCTTTTTATTTACCTCTAGTAGAATCTGTCAGTTTAGTACCACCTTGCTATCCAGAAGTACTTAAAACCATGCAAACTGAAAAGTGGCATATTTCCATTAATATTCATTAATATTAACATCATTGATATTTGCATATTTTAGTTATGTAGTCACTGCAGTCTTACTTGGGTCATTGCAAAATTTGCGTATCATGTCAATTTCTTTGACTCTTGGATACTAATAAGATTATTTGATCTGTGGGCATGTTTTTAATAGTCTGTTAGTCATCACTAAGATACTTCAGCAGTAATTCTGGAAAAAAAATAGTCAGGGACTTCATTCACTGTCTTTTAAATAAGGTTGCATTATATAAATGAAAACTTATAATAGGGTTGCTGAGCACAAAAGAATGAAATCTTTCCTGAACCTCCCAAAAGATGCGCTCCTACGCACACAGGTATAATCTTATGATTGACTTCCACTAGAGTTTTTTTCTCAATTTCATGCACTTTCTCCAAAATTCTCTTTGCTTTTTGCTACTTTAGCAATTGTTACCTGAATCATAAAAATCAGTAAAATGAAACAATTTTATAAGATTATAGTGTCAGTTTCTGCACATTCAGAGCTTCAGCAACCTCCAGAAACTGAGAGATTATTCCCTACAGGGGAGCATTAATGGGAGAGGCATTAATGGGAGGGGTTGAACTATGAGAAAGCGACATGTTCCAGTCTCCATTGGCTTATTAGGGAACCAGAAACATTGATTTTTCACATCATGCTACCACCATATGTCAAGCAAGAATGTTCTATTTCTTTCATTACCTCCAAAATACCTTCCTAAAATGAAAATTAATGTCTTTTCAAATCAAAGTTGTGTAATTGTCAAATATCTCATATCCTGATATTATGTGGTATCCTGATATTAGTATCAACTTACCATGCACAGGTCCAAATTTCTTTAGCAAATAGAGGTGAAATAAAGCAGAAACCTAATGCTCCAACATTTACATTAAAAATATTACTAGTATGTTTGAAATCTATTACTACTTTAGTAATAGACTAAATTTACTTTTATACAACTTGAGTACTTTCAGATTGTGAAATTTGTCATATGACATTTACAACACAGGTAAAGACGGATTACATCTAATATATAGGTGTTCCTATATCAAATATTAAAATTTCCCATCAGTGAGTAGCATGCAAGATTAAAAATTACAACAAAGAACTAAATTTCTACGAATGAAGTGACATGACAACATCTTTCTGTGTTAATAGGACCTGAGGTCCAAAGAATACCAATAATGCCAGTTATAAACCTTTTAATACCCTTTTAGGCCTTTGTTACAAATAAAACTTACCACGATGTGTTCAAGCATTACAACAGTTTATATCCAGAAGATTTTCTTGTTAAAGAAGAATTGCGTATCTTGGTTAGGAAACCGTTAGTTTAAGAAAACATTATCCTTCTTGGTTCAAGAATCACAATTTATTGTTTGTTTATTTATTTTTAACTTTGTTTTATATTCTGACAAAGTACTCAAATTATTTTATATTGCAAAGTTAAAAATGTTTTGGTGTTTATGTTTTATCTTCCCTCTTCTCCTTCATTTATGTTTTCTTTTTATATTTTCCCTTTGTGGGAACAGAAGGAAAGGGGGGGAAAGATCTGGAAAACAAGGGAAAACTCAGAACTGTAAAATAGCATTTCTTTTGTGCCTGCTTTGTCTTCTATATTTTAAGTGAAAAAGGAAAAGAAAGGAGGACTCAGACAACAACAACAACAGCAAATCCAAAAGCAAACATCAAGGGCAAAAAAAGCAAACAGAGAAAGCATTCTTAATCACCAAACTATGAGTTACCTGACCATTACTGATTATTTCTTCTGAAATTCCACCTCAACAAACCATTATAAAAATTCAAAAAAGAAAATAAGTGTTTGCTATATGGTAATGATAAAGGACCAAGGAAGAATTGATTGTAAAAACAAACAAACAATGAGATTAAAAAAAAAAAAAAAAAAAAACTTTCAGATGATCATGATAATAACTAATTTTTTTGTGTTCCTTTTCCCTCCCTTTTGTCTGTGAAGGAGCAGGATGCTCATTCATGATACCTTGCAGGTTTGAATTCAAAGAAAGAAAGAACTATGCTGCCCTGAAGTCCAGGGAGGTACATACTCGACACAGCAGCAGAGGCTGGATTCCCCACAGATTTGCTATACGAATATATAGGGAAAATTTTGTTTCTATCAGCTTTGATTTTACCCTATGAACGTGATCTAAACTCCTGGCTGTATGAAGTCAGCAGAGCAGAAAAGAACAACAGGAGCAGTGACTACTCAACTCCTCAGAGGAAATATGGCAAAAGCAGCTGAATTTTGTGTAGCAGTCAACATTTGGAACACTTTATTACAATCTGGACTCAAGAGTAAGATTAATCTTTTTATAGACTTTTTGCTCTTTAACCTGAACAAACATGGAAAAAACATAAATGAGTAATACTGAGTGACAACTATACACAAAGGAGATACAGAGCAGGCTGACGTTATATTTTCTCTCTGGGTCATCACCCTGAAATTCTCTTGTGATCTGTAAAACAACATTTAAACTGTGAACTTGCACTTTACAACCAATAACATGATTTTATTTTTTAATGACAAATGAATTATTGTGAAATGAAAACAAGGCATGTTTCAGTCACAGGACAGTTGCTTGTGTATAAAGTTTAAAGGCTCAATATAAAGAATGATTCTTAATCCATTATTGTTTTGGAAAAAAAAAATCAGAGTGATTTCTGGATGTATGATGCTAGCACTGCTGTCTTCCATCTTGCATGCCATTGCATGTCTAGCCAGGAAGATTTAGGTGAGGACAGGCCTGGCACAAAACCATGTCACTGCTCTGTTATTATTTTTTAGAGTATGTATCTTATGTATGTTTTCTTTCCTGCCTCCATAGGGCAATTTGCATGACGATCAAGCAGTAACCAGTTCTAAATCTCAGACTTATACTTGTACCTAATATTGATAAGATGTTTAAGTGACTCGCATATTCACAGTCTAGTTCAAAATACTGTGTGTATGATTCATGCGGTTGTATTTTACACTGCTGTTTAAACAGCATACTATGTGGGCAAAAGTCAGTGAAAAGTTACATAAAAGAATGCACGAACTGAATTCCATCTGAAATTTGTTCTAGCCACCCTAAATGACCAGCTGGGCACATAACACTGGGCAGTGACTGATTCGGAGTACTTGGTTCAAATAATTTCCATTGTGCTGAAGCTGTGAATTGGTCATTATCTTCTCTTAGCAGCCTCACACATTTGCTTAAAATCTTCACTTTAACATACTTTAAAATGATTCAGATTCATTCATTTATTGTTGTTATTATTAATTATTATTATTATTATTTTATTATTATTATTATTTTTATTTCCTACTTTGTTTCCACATTTCCCCTTCTACGTTTTATTTTTCCTTTTTCTGGTTTCAAAATCAGGCACTCTTGCAACAGCATGGATTCCATTTGAAATAAGTGAATGCATTTTCAGCTGTGGCCTCAGCCCAAGAAAGGTCCCTCGCATTCCAGTCTTAACTTCCATATAATAGGGAAGAAAGTTCCTCCTGCCTTACATGGCACGTAATCTTAGTGTATCCTTAAATGTAAAATGTTTTTCTAATATTTTGTGGCTTAGGTGGTTTGTGAATTGCAAAAATAAATGATAAGAATACAAGCTAAATTTGACAATAGAAATGCACTCTGGATGAAAATGAAGGCATTTGTAGGTTTCTTTTCTGACAGCATCAGGAGCAAAATCCCATCTACCTCCAACATAACATCACAGCTATTGTATAAATAAGATAGGAGATATTTTAATTCGTTTTCTTTTTAAAGGGGGGAAGCAGAGTTATCATTGGATGTAACAGCTTTAATATATCTAACATTAGCATGCTAAAAAAAATTATTTAGCTTCAACAATGGGTTAAAATGTCTTTTACTGGTTAACATGATGAGTGTGCAACATGCATCACTTAAGTATTTTATTATATTGTCTACATTCTTTGAAATCATCATGATGTTGGTAAGCTGTTGTTACAGAAACAGGTATAGAAGTGCTTTTGGATTGTTTATTGCTTTTAAGATCCCTTTGCAAACCTTCAGATGCTTCTGTAGCCAACTCATATGAACTTCTAGCACTCTTAGTTTGCTTTAACTGCTAGAAAAGCTTCTAAACTGTAATCTTTTTTTTTCTTTTTTTTTTTTTTTTTTCAAAATCCACAGTATACAGGCTGATTTTATTGTGTTTTCCTCCAAGTTGTAACCTGATTTCAAGCCCTTTTTACTCGAAGAAAAACATTACTAGTACCAACATGATAGAGAGGTAGAAAGCTGCCAGTTATGTAGCTCAGTTATTTTTCTGTACTTCTGTAATCACACATTCAAAACCCACAAATGGCTAATTATCACCAGACATCAGTTAGCCTCTGCCAACAGAAAGTGCAACATTGGTCCCTTTTTCATTTTTACTTTGCAGATATTTATATTTTATTTTATTTTATTTTATTTTATTTTATTTTATTTTATTTTATTTTATTTTATTTTATTTTATATTTTAATTTTAATTTTATTTATTTATTTATTTATTTATTTAATTTTATTCTACAGACTTTTATGGACTCCACTCTTGTAATAGAACTCAGGGTAGCACATATTCACGGTCCTTGTCTTGTAATGTCTGAACTCATATGATTCTTTTGTTACTGTGTTGATAAGGGATGTACACTTATTATGGTAGAACTTCAGAGCCTTCCAAATCTTAACAGCCAGAACACTCCCACTCTTGCCTCCATACTCGAACAGAACATGCTTAAAACACTGCAGTTAAGTCTTACTCTTGTGGGAGTTAATTGAACAATAAAGTCACAGTTCTGTTGTCCTATTAGACATATAGCAGTCTTTCACAACAAGACAGACACCAAGGCCATGAAAAAGCTTGAGACTGATAAATGAAACTGGGGAAAGCATGCTGTCATTCTCCATGGCTGAGAAATAATATGCCTCTAGATTTAAAGTGATGCTATCAGCGTAATGTATCTTTGTCAGATAAATAAAAAATGTCTCTCAGTTTTCTCTATTCTTCATCTTATGGATGACAGTCTATCATCATGAGATATGGAGGAAAGTAGTTTATAATTAAATGGCAGGAGTCTGGACAGTGTTCATTTGCTGAACATTCCTTTGTGATGTTTCTTATCAAAGCAAATGGGTTTTAGAGTTGGCAACAGTAAGATAAAATGACAAAAAATACTGTCTTGGAGTGATATAACTACACGCTAACTCTACGCCCTTAACAAAAGTACCACAGACCTTCAAAGCAAATGTCTTTGAACAGGGAGTACTCTGTAAGAAAACAAGATTGTATATTTTTATTTATTTATTTATTTTTTAAGAGCACAATTCTATAAAAATTTCTGTGTCTCACTATACAGTGAAATATGTAATATACCACATAGTGTTTTTTCTTTTAGATGAATAAAGCTCAAATCAGTCTTTGCTTTAGCTCTCGTCCTCCAATAAATATGGACTGGGTGACAGAACCAAAGTTTTTAGCTGGTGAAGCCCAAGGAATCCAGGACTGCTTTTCAGTTCCTGAATCCAAATGAGTATTTCTTAATAGTCACAGAAGTTTATAATGTTTGTCAGTGATTAGCAATAACACTGTAATTTGGTTTAGTATACTGCAACATCTCAAGCACAGTCACCTGTTTATTACTTTACTGAGAACTTTTGACCTACTTGTTAGGCAAGAGGTCATTACCTTACAGGAATTTATTGCCATATTAATTAGAAGATAGGAACTAACATATCTGTTGTAGTGAAATTTATACATTGCAATATCTTCTATGATGTTGTTTTTAGTTTGTTTGTTTATTTGTTTTTAAGATTTCTGATGAACATAGTGGTGATAGCACAATGTTTTAGTTGTTGCAGAGCAGTGCTTACACTGAACCAAGGACTTGTCAGCTTCTCATGCTGCCCTGCCAGCGAGGAGGCTGGGGCTGCACCAGGAGCTGGCAGAAAACATAGCAGGACAACTGGCCTAGGCTGGCCAAAGAAACTATATGGTGTCATGCTCAGCAATAAAAGCTGGAGTAAAGAAGGAGGAAGGAGAGGAACACTGAGAGTGATGGTATTTGTCTTCCCAATAAACCATTACATGTGATGAGCCCTGTTTTCCTGGAAGTGGCTGAACACCCATCTGCTTATGGGAAGCAGCAAATGAATTCCTTGTTTTGCTTTTGTTGTGCCTAGAAAACTCTCTTCATCTCAACCCCTGAGTTTTCACACTTTTACCTTCTTAATTCTCTCCCCCACCCTACCTGGAGAGAGTGAGCAAGTGGCTGTGTTGTACTGAGTTGCCTGCTGGGTTAAACAACAACAGTACCTTAAAACACAGGGTGGCAAGGAAGGTTACTTTAGGAAAAAAAATAAATCAACTTTTTGAAATGTTTTTTTTTCTTTTTTTTTTTTTTTTTTTTTAACTTTTCAACTGTTCATAGGAAGAATTGCTTCAGGTAGAAAAGTCCTGAAAGGGGTAACGTCTTCAAATGCCTTCTACTTTTCGGGTGGACATACACAGCAGGTGGAAGACATAACATCTTTTTGCATGATGGAAGAAGTAATGATACTTTTTGTTTAATATTTGATGATAAGCTGACTTCTCACTTCAACTTCAGTCCCTTGTTGTGGTTTTGTTACCTTAATAATACCTGTTTCCTCAGCTAAATGCTGAGGTGTTTCTTTATTTACTTCATAGAAACATAGAATCATGCAGGTTCGAAAAACCCTCTAAGATCATCTAGTCCAACCTTTAAACTAGTACTAGAAAGTCCACCACTAAACCATGCTACTAAGTTTTACGTCTACACACTTCTTGAAGACCTTCAAGGATGGTGACTCAACATCTTCCCTGGGCAGCCTATTCCAATGCTGTACAACCCTTTCAGTAAGGAAATTTTTCCAAATATCTAACCTAAACCTCCCCTGGTGCAACTTGAGGCCATTTCTGCTTTCTTTATAAGTTGGTGTGTGGGAGGAGAGCCTGATCCCCTCACTATAACCTCCTTAGGTTGTGAAGTACAGTAAGGTCTCCCCTGAACCTCCTTTTCTCCAAGCTAAACAACCTCAGCTCCCTCAGCTGCTCCTCATAAGACTTGTTCTCTAAAAAAGCTAATCTTTCACATTGTTCTACAAAACCAATTGGTTGACATTGCTGCTTGCCTTTCTACACCAAACTAAGGTATCTGATAACTGTACTTTAACTTTTGCCATTAGTTTAAGAACGTTTTCTTGAGTTGAGTCATTGCAGCTACTTAGAGAGGTACTAGAATTTCTGGTAATTCCAGATCTCAATCCTTGTTGTGTTCAGGACTGTTTTTTGGGGGGAAACCTGCCTGAACTTACACTTTCCTAACAGTTGTAGATTGTTTAAGTACTTGGAATAGTTATTTCATCCATAAAAAAACACATCTCAGTTGTAATCATCTTATTTGAAATTGAATTCTTGTTCTGATTCTGGGAATACCCAAGTGTCACAAAAATATTGCATGTTTTTATTCGTATACTATATTCATACTTATGATGAGAATTAAGAATGCCAGTGTTCACAAGCAAAGTCTCAAATCTGTTTGTGAAAGTTGTGACTGTAACTTATAGAAGTTAAATTCTTCTAAGATCAGGTAGCTGTCCAGTTTAATCTGAACTCAGTCATAGAGGTCATGAGCCCTTTGAAATCTGAAGTTTCAAAAGGCAGCTTTGATCATTCTTTGCCTGCATTTTTTTTTTCAACACTGCAAGATATTGCTAGTCTGTCCACTGAGAGGAACAATTGAGATGATTTTGTTTCAGTTAAGGTTATGATTTCTCTCCCCTTCTGCCTCTCCTCCTTCTCAATTTCTGTAATACATGTGTTTTATGGAAGTTTCCCTAACAAAAACTACAGCATTTTGCTTGTTTGTTCCATGCAGCACCTGGTGTTTTTTTTTTTCTAATTCTATATGTTTACAATTGCAGAATGTAGACCTCAATGTAATTCAGCATTAGAAATGTGTTTCTGTTAGTCATGTAAGTTTGTACCATATGCCTCCAACTCTGTTAGCCCTTCCACTGAAGTTGTGCCAATTCAATGACAGTCAGATAGACTGACACAGAGTCAGACAGACAGACAGCATATATCTCTTTTTGTAGGAAGTGTTTCCAAGAAAAACACATTACTTTCAATTCTAGATACTGAATAAAGCATCACACGGAAAGGTGATGACCTAAACAACAGAACCTCAGTGTAAGCCATGGCAGGATCATGGCAGATGAATCAGGATCATGCAGGATCATGTGGGCATTTATTTAGAGGCCAACATCAATCTTCCCTCCACTCAAGATTACCTCTGACAATAGAATTTTCTAAGGATCCTCTGTAGAAGCTGACATGTAAGTACTTCTTGTTTTCTACAAGACCCTCCGAAAATTTCAGTGGTTCATGAGTGGCTTCTAACATTAAGTTCAAATCTGTAACTGTTTATCTGTATGTACTGCCACAGTTGATCTGTAAGAACTGTCATTTGACCTGATTAGTCTCTAATAAAGGCAGTCAAAACTATTTTAATAGCTGCATGGAACAACATGGTAATGTCACTAAAGCAGTGAGGAAGCTTGATCTTGGGGTTATGGCTGGAGTATATAAATTTTCAGTGCTTAACAGGTGATTTAAACCTTTCTTGCTTAGCACAAGCCAAGAATCCCGTCTTTCACACACATTTCACCACTATATAAGAAGGATATAAAGCTATTAGAGAGTGTACAAAGGAGATCAACAAAGGTGATCAACAAAGGTCTAGAAGGCAAGATGTATGAAGAACAGCTGACAAAACTTGGTTTGTTCAGCTCGGAGAAAAGAAAGTTGAGGGGCGACATCATGATCTACAGCCTCCTCATGACAGGCAGCAGAGGGGCAGATGCTGATCTCTTCTCTCTGGTGACCAGCAATAAGACCCGAGGGAATGACATGTAACTGTATCAGGGTAGGTTCAGATGCTGGGTATTAGAAAAACATTCTTCACAGAGAGGATGGTTGGACACTGGAACAGGCTCCCCAGTCTGTTCATGGCATGTTCATGGAAGTCATCATGGCATCAAGCCTGCTGGAGTTCAAGAAGTGTTTGGACAATGTTCTCAGAAATATGGTTTGATTTTTGGATGGTCCTGTGTGGATTCAGGAGTTAGACTTGATAATCCTCGTGGGTCCCTTCCAACTTGAGATATACTATGATTCTATGATTATACTCTCAGAGAGGTCCTTATGTGAAAGTATTATCACCAAGGCAGCAGAAACTTTCTACTTTAATTTTCATCAGTCTATTCCAGGAATATAAGTTCCACAAGGCTTTCAGATGTGCCATTTATTCTTACTAACACTGGGGAAAAAAACGGCTCTTTGGGAAATTCAACTCCCTCTTCTTTTTGCTTTTTTTCATGGTGGATCCTTCCCTTATTTTTTGTTTGTTTGGGTTTGTATTATTTTCTTAGGCTGGGAGAGTGTTGGTGAGGGAGGGTGTAAAGAAAGAGAGTGTAAAAGAAGAGAGGTGGAGACCAAGAACATTTCCTGGCAACTAGTCAGTGTCACAATAAAAATCTCAACCAATTTTTTTTTTTTTTTTTTTTTTTCATTTTCAAACAAGCTGTAAACAGACACAATTCATCACATTTAAGAACAAAACCAATAATTTAACTTTGTTCTGTTGCTTTTCTCCATCAACTTCTATGTGATTGATCCTCCTAGGATCATTCCCACCAAAAAAAAAACAATTAAGCCTCTTATCCTCTGTTCTACTTCCATCTATAAGGCAGTTTAAATAAGCTGAGAATTATGGCTTGATACCCAGCATAGGTGCATAGTTTTCTTGTAAAGTCAAACAAATGCTTAAAGTCAAGCAAACCATTCCTTTCAATTATTGGAAAGGGCCAATATACCCCTTTATTGTATGACCGGTAATCTGGACATTTTGTGATTTCTGTCAAATCACTTCATCAGTTTTTACTTTCCCTATGTTGACTGATGCTCATGTACTTACTAATAATTTATACTGACTGCTGATATTCTATCAATATGACAGTGCTTTCAGAGAGCATGAAAAAACCTGCTGAGGCCTTACTGGCCTTCAATCTAAAGAAGATGGATTAGGCCTGAAAATCCCTTTGTTCTCTACTATCCTTCTTTTTCTCTATTTACAGAGCTTTTTAATGTAGCTTCCAGGAAGTCATGAGCACAGGCACGGCCAGCCATTGTCTGTATTGTATTCCTTCTTATTGCCACTTGGCTTTTGAGCTCTCTTCAGCCTACAGTGATACTTTCCAATCTTTTGTCTTTCATTAATCCTTTATGTGTGTTTTACTCATCCTGCAATGCTTTCTAATTTTCTTCTGGGTTTCTTGTCTCACTTAGCAGGGCTTTTCAACTGTGCATTACGGTTACGCTTGGCAGCTTATACCTCATTTATAAGTACTGCTTCCATCAATAACTAAAGGAACTTTAGCCTTCATTCCAAGATTAAGGCAAGTAATTACAATTTGTTAATATGTTAAAAGATAACTATTAGAAATATCAATCAAAAACATATGATTGTAATTATTCCAACACTAAAACTCACAAAACAGTGGAGTTTCACTGTGTCTCTGTTTTATGTTCATAACTATAAGGCACAGACTATTCTCTCCTTGAAATGACACAGGTGAATTCCTTTAAACTGTGCTCATTTCAAGTTCCCCATCCATAGGCTTCTGAATGCTTTCAAAGAGAATGACTTCTGAAGGTAATAGAGGTTCCACAGGCTGAACAATAGCTCAAATCTGTTTTGACATGAATGAAGGGATTATGGTCTCAGAAAACTTTCCCTTCTCATTTGCCAACTTGACCCTCCCCAGCTGCAGGTTTCTATTTGACCTCTGATGACAAGGCTCACTGGATTGAGACAGTCATTGCCTGCCCTGGTTTAGCATCTGCACAGTGATATCAATAACCATAATGTGGAGGAAGGCATAAAATCCACATTTGTTATTGGCACCGTCTTTTTTCATTTAACAGGAATTAGCTCCCACTATCAATCCTTAAAGGAAGGAAGGTTCATTTCCCTCCAGAAACAGTCCACAGATTTCATTTTCTAATTTCAATTAAGTTCATCATTTCACACAAAGCACCAGTTGTTATAAGGCTGTCACCATCCAAACAGTATCTAAAAGGTTGGCTTATCTTTATATAACACAGAGCTTAACAGAGAAGGTCACAGGTTACAGATGGAGTAGGTAAAGGTTTTTATGATGTGGTAGGAATTCCTGCAAATAAGACAGCAGACATGAGCAGGTCTTCTTTGGAAATTACTACAGTACTCAAACATTCTTTGGTGCTACATTATGTTGGCTCTATCTGTGCCTCCTTAATGTCTCATTGTCACTAATTTTCCACTAACATAAAATAACAAGACAATACATTAATGTAGACTGTTCCCTCCACACGTACACAGACAAAAAAAAGGCACTAGCATATTTCATTTTAACATAGTCAAACATTCTGTTCAGTTGCAATCTTCACTGACTAGCAGACATGGTTACTGCAAATTACAGTTTCCTTTTTTGCCCAGCTCTTAAAAATATCAGTCATATTAATTAGTACAGGAAATATTATACAAAATAATGAAAACTAAGCAAGCAAGCCTCAAACTCAATAATCAGGAAAATTGCTTAAGTGCATTTAGGTGCATTTAATGAGATGCAGCCTGAATAGGAGCCCTTCAGATTCTTGTTTTTCCAGGAAGAATCATTATATGATCCACTTTAGTGATAAAGTTACACTGAGTGTTTGTTTTGGGAGGAATAGAAGAAGGACTAACCAGAGTCTGCTGTCTTTTGATTCTGCATTGAAGATCCTTGTTTCTGCTGTAAGGCTACTTTTGTGATATTCACTATATATTGCTTAGTTGTGTCATTTCTTACAGTGTGTCCTCTGTGTCATGTCTCTCAGAAAAGTTGTCTCAGCACTGTATCTTATCATTTGTGCAACATGCAGCAACACGTATCTCATGGGAGAACAGTAATGAGCCACCATTCCTTTTGAATGGAAACATGACTGCTGAGAAATGAGCTCTTCAGTCAGAAACGTTTTCCTTCACTGAACCTTTCTGGGCATCCATTATCCTCCTAGACTTAAAATTCCTATGCAGTTACTAGAGCTAGTTAGAAATTCTCAAATTGAAACTGTGGATGAAATTCTAGTTTCCATTTCAAAAAGGGATAAAATGCAAAACTTTGTCTTCTCCTGTGAAGTGGAAAATCCACTGTTCATCACCTCTGATTGCTAGACTGCTTCTCCAAATATCCCTAGAGGAACTGTGAGTGGGTGATGAATGTCTAATGCTTTTTTCTCATTTTTCCAGACAAAAAGAATAAAAAATTATTTTCTGTCAGGAATTTTAGATCACTGGATTTGCATGAAACTGTCAGTCTTTGGAAGAAAACTGTGTATTTTATAAACATAAAATTATATATTATATATATGTGTGTATGTATTTATAATATATTATATATATGTATATATATTATATATATACATATATTTATATAATTATATATTATATATTATGTGTGTATTTTATAAACATTAAATACACATATAATACACATAAAATAAACATAAAACTGAAGTCAGTTGCTGTTAATGTTTAAACAAAGTATTCTGAGGAAATAAGCAGCCCTAGTCCTGCATTATTTATACTATAAAATGAGTTATACTTATTTCCCAACAAAAAAAAAAAAAAAATGTTATTGTGTTATCTTTTTGACTACTTTCCCACTGGATCCCAATGTCTTTCCATATATGTAAGTCAGAATTTAGTCTTCACTGACAATCAATTTATGAGAATGCTTGAGAAAACATGTCTTGAGTTGTCACAGTATGTGTTTGCAGGAAAAGCAAGAAGGTGAAAGAAAGCAAGCAGTATGTATTTACACTAGGGAGTAAACACATTCACGAAGATATTCTGGCTCTGATACCACTGGCATAGAACAGACCCTTCTAAGCTATGTTAATTTCTTGTTTCTTGAAACAAGACAACCTTGATCAAACTGAAAATTAGCTGACACAGAACATATTCCACAGGCTTTTGTGATTGTTCAGCATAATTGAACTGATTATATGAACTGATTGTTCAGTTCATAACTGTCTATCACAACATGCTTGCCATTTTCTCCCATTATCTGCAGTCATCGTACCTTCTGCTCCTTAAGAAACAACCCACCTCCACCCTGCTAGGTCTGCTGCCCCAGTGAGCTTTCTGTATTTCAGAACACAGTTCACAATTGCTGCCAGTGTGCCTTGAGACCCTGCATCTCCTGAAAGTTTTTTTTTCCTTCTTTTGCTGTTTATGTTCAAGCTAGCTGAATTTTAGTATCTTTTTTTTTTTTTAGCTTATATAGGAATCATATCCTTTCTTGGTGTGTGGCTCAGACAACTGCTGCTCTCTGGTGGCTCTTTAATACACTGGATGGGCATATGGAGTTGTTTTGCCTCTTAAGACACTGTTGGAGGACAGAGGAGAATAAGGATGTGGATAGCAGGAAACAGGAATGTTCCCCAGAATATGGAGCAAACTAGGTATGCTGTCAATATGCTCAAAGGCCAGACTGCCACTCAGATGAACTTAGACAGGATAAAGGAATGAACCAACAAGAACATTGTGAAATTTAAGATACAGATGCAGTCCTACAATTTAAGAGACTGATGCAGTCCTACACTAGAAACAGACATACTTCCTACATTGCTACATAGTGATATATATCTATAGTGATAGACTGACTAGGGATCAGGTCTGATGAAAAGGCCCTCAGTGTCCTGGTGGATGATAGGATAAATGCAAGTCAGCAAAGAGAGGTTTGGCAGCAAATAAATCTAACAGCATCTTGTGGGCTGTATTGTTGGAAAGTATTGTCTCTGGCAAGTGATCGTTCCCATTTCCTTATCTCTTACAAGACAATGTCTTAAGTGTTCCACCTAATTTTGGGTTTTCCAGTACAAGAAAAATGTGGGCAAACTTGTGTGAATCCGTTAGAGAGCCCTCAGGATGGTCAGAGGGCTGGAGCTCTGTGAGAAGAAGCTGTTCAACCTCCTACAGAATAGTAGTTTTTTTGTTTTGTTTGTTTGTTTGTTTGTTGTTTTTGTTTTTGTTTTGTCTTGTTTTGTTTTTTAATCTTCTTGGTAACTGAGAAGAAAAAGCCAGGCTCCTTACTGAGGGGTATGGCTGGAGGACAAGAGGCAGTGGTATTTAACTAGGGGAGGGCAGAGGAGACAGGAGGAGCTGTTGCAAATGGGGAACCATATCTTGGGGGATGCATGTGAACTTGTGGGTGCTACCTCACCAGCTGCAGGAAGCAGCATGGGGCTCCACAAGACTAGAACATTCACAGGAGGTGTGTGCAAACTTGGGAACCTACATCGCCAGACAGGACGAGGGTACTTGTAACCCACACATGCTGCTACAGAGGGATTGTGTGCGAAACACTGCATGTATGTGTGTGATTAGAATTTCTTGGGATTAGCTACTGAGAGGTCTTTAGAAATTTGTATGAAATTTCTAAATTCAAAATTAGAAATTTGAATGGGTTTATTAACATTTTGTAAATGTCTAGTGTTCTGCTTTATCTGTTATATTAATGATATTCATCCTGTATGTATAGTTCTCTGATTGCTGGTTTATTACATGTCATTAACAAGCTAATATACCTTTTAAAGCCTGATCTGGGTTTAAACATTATGAAATTATTATTATTATTATTATTATTATTATTATTATTGTTATTGTTATTGTTATTATTATTATTATGTGACACATTCTAACCTGAATGATTCTGTGGTTTTATCTTGTGATAATGTTTTAATTATCAAAATGTATTTGGGAATTGTTTAGGAAGCCAGTAGTTAACACAGACTGAATTCATGTCCACAGGCATTCCTGTGCATGCTTGAGTTCACTGGTACAGGGGTAGCTACTTTCTTCTACCATGCACCCATCATTACGCCCACCTAACATCAAATTTTCAAGGGGACTAGATTTTCCAGAGCTGAGTTCTGCATACATTTAGAAGTTCAATACTTGATGTATTATTTTATTATTATTTTATTTATTTATTTATTTTAAACAACTCCTGTGCAAGCATTAAATATGGGGAAAAGTTTGACCTCTTAAACATTTCTGAAAATTTAGTCTAGTTTGCTTAGACAATGGGACGGTGTAACTGTCTAGCAGTTTTGGAATTGTAGCCTCACAATTTCTTATCTGTCCTAAAAAAATGAAAAAAAAATAAAAATAATAAAATGAGGCTAATAAAAGATTCTTTAAAGAACTTTGGTGTTGTGTTTCTCACTCCTGATTTCAAAACACAATTGAGTCTAAAATACACAGTCAAATTGACATTAGGCTTTCACCCTCTTATAAGCATGTGCATGCCAATTTTCTGCTTGTAAGAGCAGATATGGAAGTGAGTAGCTGAATATGTCCAGTCTTGCATAAGGGCTGCTGTGTTCATTTGCATTTACATGGGAAAATGAGAAGCATTGAGTTACAATCTGAACTGATAAAGCTCAAACTCCTGATCGCACTGTTATTCAAACACCATTACACTTCTCAACTTTATAGAGTGCAAGAGGCTGTATTTTAGAATTGTCAACAAGACTAAGAACCATAGACAACACAGGAAAAATTTTACATTTCTGGTAGTATTGAATGTTACTGGTGCCAAATGATTAATGGAGAAACAAGGAGATAAAGCGATGGAGTCAATGGGGAAAAGAGATGAACGCTTGGGTCAGGACAAAGGCAGAAAAGTAAAATGAAAGGAGAATTTGGAAAGGCACTGTTATAGAGGAAACTCATCTTTACACAGACAGGCCCTACCCTAACTCTTACAACTAGTTTCCCTTGTTTCCATCTTTGTGAATTCTTCTTCTCTTTGACCTTCTGTTTTCTTAAAGCTTTGTATAAGTAAATGGTCAGTGTTAAAGCTAATCCTCAAAGAATAGACGTAAAAGTCCTCAAATGAATGATCCAATGAAAAAGAAAAGATTGTCTGTGCCAGAAATGTGAATATCATTTTAGTATCAGTGGTATATTAATTAACACAACAGTAAATTAACTCATTAATTAACACAACAGTAAAAAAGACAATCTGACAGATCTAGTACTTAAGAAAGCATGTGCATTAAAAGAAAAAAAAATCTGTCTTTCACTATGGAGACTATAGGGACTATGGAGATCAAAGACAAATATGAAAAGACAAATTACAGGATAGTAAGGAATTAATTCCCTCTTTTAACCACTGAGACTGCTGGACAGTCTCTGTACAGTCTCATCCTTGCTGGAGAGCAAAGAATGTGAGGAAGACAAAGTAGGAAGAAAGTAATAAGAACAAAACTGTAGACAAATTTTTAATGCTTAAGATCCTAAGCAATGCTTTGGAAGATTGTTGCAATCAGGCTTCAAAAAATGAGGGGCTAAATAAACTGAAAAATCTGTGGCTGTATCAGTTCACAAGCATAGAAGTCTAATTACTCGTTATCTTGCCTTTTTCTGTCTGAAAAACAGAAAGGATCACCAGCACCAGCTATTCAAAAAAAATTGTAATTGTTTTCCTGTCTCTATATATGTAGTTTGAGATATTATTATTAATATTAATAATTATTATATTATTATTAATATAATAATTAATAATTATATAATAATAATTAATTATTATTATTATTATTATTAATATTATTATTATTATTAGATGCTTCTTGATCTAGCAGATATTTTTCTAATAAGTTTCACTGGGCATGTCTTGCTGTGTCACATACATACTTGTGGGACATAGTTACCCGGTTATATTTCTGATTTATTTATTTATTTATTTTTAGAATGACAGGTTGCTTGCCTACAATGGTAGATCAGTGATATGTTTTCTATCTTTTTATCAGCTTGCCTGAATTGCTCTTCATGGAATTAAAACCTTCAGAGAAACAGCTCATATGGTGACTGGACCATAAAAACTCATTCTGCTGCTGGGACTAAAAAATATTTTCTTTTCATACAAACAAAACATAAATAAATAAATAAATAATCAATCAATCAATCAATCAATCAAACAAACAAACAAAAACACAGAATGGAAGAACATTTAACCCAATAAAATATAATTTCTATTTCGAGACTGTTTTTGCAAAGATGACTTCTGAGAGAGAAAAAATCTAGACTATTTCCTTATAGATTCTACTTATTATCTTAGTCACTTGAGCACTATTAGCAGCTATTTCACTACATCAGGCAAAAACAGAGTGATCTTTCAGAATGTTTGTATATCACTAAATCTGATTCTTTTCCAAGAAAAAACAAACAAACAAAACAACAAACCCAAAACAACCAACCAATGAAAAACCATATACAAGTAATTTTCTGAACTCTTTCCACAGTGGTAGAGTCTCCAGACAGTAATTTAGAGCTTAATATTATTGTTGTTTTTCAGTTTCATGTTGTTGAAGAAGGTTTTTGTTTGTTTGTTTTGTTTTGTTTTCTGGGAAATGGCCAATTTGTATTTTAACGTTTATGTCACAACAGGTGACAAAGCAATACTCTTAATGACTGTTCTAAAACCCTAGACTGCCGAATGTATTTTGTATTTGCAGGAATTTATACATAAGTGATCTAATCATGCGAAAAAAATGTGAATCTGTCTCTGTGAGGCTCACTGATTTATACACCATTAAAGACAGAGGAAAGGCTCTTGCTGCTAAGTGATGTGTAGGAACATCACTCATTTCAATCACTGAGATGCCACCTTTAAAGATCAATCTGTTGTCCTCTCACTTTTGTTAAAATTACTGGCATCGGGGGGAAAAAATTATTCTGCATTCCTGTTATATATTTTATTATAGCTTTTAGCATTGACAACACCAAAGTTTGGATATAAAGGGAAGTTAACTGAGACATTTAGGCAACTTATAGACTCCTTTTTCATTCCTTACTGACTTTTGCTACCATAAGAATAGAGAGAGGAATTACTCTATTTAAGGGCAGGCTCTTTGAAGAAATGCATGTAGCAAAAGTAAATATCAGAGCACATGACATTTTATTTCATAATATTATGCATAAAATACTTTGGTTTTGACTGCAGGCAGTGATACATTAACAGTGTCATGCTAAAGTAATTGTGTCTGCTCCCAGTAAAAGGCAGGTATTTAAAGTTTTAAAATTGCATATGAAATTGAAGGAAGGGTTGAACATAACTAGTGTCATATCCTTACAGTTTTTAAAGTGTCCATCCAGACATCCAGATCTAGATCTAAGGTTTATGATTTTGCCCATCTCCCTGGCATACATCTCCAGATTACAGTTATGTATGGAATACATGGAAGAAAAATCCATGTTGCTTGCCTTTTTTTTTTTTTTTTAAGTGGAAAGATAAACTTTAAAAGATAAACTTTAAAGTACCTGGAGAGAGTTTAAACTGGGCATTATTATACTCTTTGCCAATAATATGATCAATCTTCTGTTCTTTTATCTCTTATCAATCTTGCCCTAATAAGGAATTTTTATGAAAAAAAAAAAAAAAAAATGCACATATTTGCTTCCATTCCTTCCCAACATTTGAAAGAAAGAAAGAAAAAAGTTTGGGCTGATTGTCATTTTTTCACATTAAAGTATGGATTATTTCATGAAGATTACTCTGTGCGCTCTACTGTCCATAAAGATTTCATATGTATCTATATTTTTCTTTCTGTCTACATTCAATAACAGCAAACAGAGTCTATGAGGACAATTCAAATAATAAAAAAGGAGTAGTGTGGATATAAAATGACTTCTAGCCACCTATGTGGCAGTCCACAGGTGCAAAATTTCAGTCTGAATTCCAACTACATGGATCTTTAGAGATTCAAAAGTAAAAGAAAGATATTTGTTAATACCTACTTCTTTCTTTTCTTGACAACCACTCTCACTGACAGAAGACAGCTCCTTCTTAAGGTAAATCAACTAGCAGTGGCTAACAGTGTGTGATTCATGTGACCCATGGTCTTTCACTGATTCTGAGGGAGGCTCTGTCTATGTGAACAGAGTTTTTGTTTAGAAAGTGTATGGCACAAATTCTTTATCACTCATTTAGTCCATTGCTGTTGGCACACATAATTCTTATATTAATGATGCAGTACCCTTTCCCTTACTATATTTACACTAGTCTTCTGTCAGATCTTACTAATGATCTTTTAAGAATGGAAGCCATCAAACATACTGAAAGTATATGAAAAATAATGAAATTAATGAAGAAATTAAGAGCTTCCAATTGCACAAGTATAAGAGGAAGCTAAGACTACCTGTTTTATCCAAAGTATCAAAGATAAACAATACAAATATCAGTCACTTAAAAGATAGTTGTCAAACACACAAATAACTTTTTAAAGCTTGGAAACAGCAGGTTAGTCAAAGATATTTCAGAAATTGAAGGACAAGCCCTGTGAATTATTTGCTGAACTTTATTTCTGGGCAGCGGTGAATCAGCGTGGCTGCTACTGGGTTGCATTGTCGAGTTTATTACTTAAGCCAATCTTAAGTCAAAATTCCTCCTTTCCCTGAGGAAAAACGGATGGTAAATTTCTGATAGCTTACAGTAGCAGCAAATCAGAAGAATCCTTACATTCATTTATTCAGTGGTACTGACTAAGAAAATGGAAAGTTAGGCCGTAACTACACCCAGCACCAGCACCTTGCCAGAGATCCGATCTAAGGCAAGAGTAGCTAGCAGAAAGATTTATTCATGCATATTTGAGCAACAGAAAGATAATAGGGGTTTCTCGGTTTCCTGACTGGGTGTCAAATCAAATTCAAGTCTAATCCTTACCATCTGGTCTTTCTTCACAATGTGTCACAGACAATGAGGAATAGCCCCCACCATGAGCTTTCAATAAGATAAGCTTTATTTTAATAATCACTAAATACATGTTTCCATTCTACAAACTTGAGTTTTAAGGCACTGTGTGGAAACTGAGTTGCAAATACAGTATTTTATTTAAAAGATAATCTGGCTTTTTATTTTGGACATGAATTGTCCAGTTGGTCTATTCTGATTTCTAACAAGATGGATCCCAAAGGGATATAAATGAAGAAAATATTTCTTAAAACTAAATAAAAAAATAATCCTTTTTAGAAAACATGTGCTACTACTAGTTGATATTTTGCCATGTACATTGTAAATGTTACCTTGAGAAAACCAGATGAAAACTACAAACATTCCAAGAGACTCCATTGTAAATATAAAAAACAACAATAGACTAACAGAAAAAATATTATCATGGTGGTAAACATACTTCACAGAAGTAAGAGGATAGTTGTCAACATCCCTAGAGTGGAAAGGTCACTTTACAATTACAGTAGCACTTATCTTTCTTTTGTCTGAAGCTGTCAGCAGAATATAAATGCCTATATCCACCCTAATCACAACATAAGTTTTACCATGTGATCACATGCTTGCCAAAACCAACAATTTAAATCTTGTCTAGGTAGTGACACTGAAGAAAAATGACCTGGTTCAACTTTTAAATGACTTAAGCAGTGACAAACCCTTACAGAGAAACAGTTATTCAGGACCAAAATGTCTGTAATTTCATTTAATTTATTCATTTAATTCCAGTCTGAAATAAACTGAAACATTCCCCTTTCTTTCTGAATGAAGCTATGCAAATGTATTCATTTAGCTAGTCTGCTTTGAAGCTAAACTTTGAATAAATTTGGTTTTAGTGTGCCTCTAAAAACAAACTCTTAGCTACTTTAAGTACACACAGTACAGAAATTGATAAGATACAGCTACTCACATGTCGCTCAGTGGCAGATCTTTAGTCAAATATATCAGGAATATTAGTTTCTAATATTAACTTCATTTCCAAAATCAAAGTAGATCTAGCTGGCCTCACAAAAGAAAATTTACACTATTTCATACCATATCACAAGGTTTTGTAAAAGATACTTTGAGCCTTCAATTTTTGGAACACTGCAGGCCAAGACCCATTATTACCAATGGTATTTATGAAGCTCCCATGCCCCTGGACAAATTACAAATAACTTTTTAATTTTCTTCATGGCTTACAAAGAGTTTTTTATTATTTTCCCTATATTGCTTCCTCTATCTTTCTCTGGACTCAGAAGTGTAGGGAAGACTTCTGCCAGAAACAAAATGTGACTTCTTAAAATTAAATGATGAAAATTTCTCTTCAAAAGCAAAAGGGTTGCCCAGTAGATTTCCATGTGGTCATAGCTACACTGCCAGTATTTTCCGGATTTTTCTGTTGCATTATCCCAGAGAAATTCTTTCTTAGCTTTCCCATGATTGTGAAAATTATATGCTATAATTAGAAGAACACAAGACAAAATAAGTAAAGATTATCCTTCCCTGAAGTGAAGAATCATAGAATCATAGAATGAATCATAGAATGGCTTAGGTTGGAAGGGACCTTAAAGATCACTTAGTTCCAACCCCCCTGCCATAGGCAGGGATGCCATATACTGGATCAGGTTTACCAGGGCCCCATCCAGCCTGGCCTTGAACACCTCCAGGTGTTCAAGGGCATCCACAACCTCTCTGGGCAACCTGTTCCAGTGTCTCATCACCATGCGAGTGAAGAATTTCTTCCTAATATCTAATCTAAATCTTCCCTCTTTCAGTTTAAAACTATTCCCCCTTGTCCTATCATTATTTACATGAATAAAGAGTCCCTACCCATCTGTTTTATAAGAACCCTTCAAGTATTGAAAGGCTGCAATGATATCTCTATGGAGCCTTCTCTTCTCCAGGCTGAACAACCCCAGCTCTCTCAGCCTTTCTTCACAGGAGAGCTGCTCCAGCCCTCTGATCACCTTTGTGGCCCTCCTCTAGACCCGTTCTAACAGGTCCACATCTTTCTTGTGCTGGTGGCCCCAGACCTGGATGCAGTACTCCAAGTGGAGTACAAGGGCAGAGTAGTCCCTCCACCTGCTGGCTACACCTCTCTTGAAACAGCCCAGGACATAGTTTGCCTTCTGGGCTGCAAGCACACACTGCTGGCTCGTGTCGACCTTCTCATCCACCAGAACTCCCAGATTCCTCTTCACAGGGCTGCTCTCAATGAGTTCTTCTCCCAGCCCGTACTCATGCCTGGGATTGCTCTGACCCAGGTGCAGCACCCTGCACTTGGACTTGTTGAATCTCATTCAGTTCACGTGGGCCCACTTCTTAACCTTATGCAGGTCCCTTTGGATGGCATCCCTTCCTTCTGGTGCACCACTCAGCTTGGTGTCATCTGCAAACTTGCTGAGGGTGCACTCACTCAATCCCATCATCTATATTATTGATGAAGATATTGAAAAGCACTGGTCCCAAAGCAGATCCCTGAGGGACACCACTTGTCACCAGTCTCCACCTGAACACAGAACCCTTGACCACTGCTCTCTGGGTGTGTCCATCAAGCCAATTACTTGTTCACCGAATGGTCCACCCTTCAAATTTAGAAATCAGGATGTCATGTGGAACCATGTCAAAAGCCTTACAGAAGTCTAGGTAGATGACATCGGTCAGTCTTCCCTTGTCCACTGAAGAAGTCACTTCATCATTGAAGGCCACCAGATTGGTCAGGCATGATTTGTCCTTGGTGAAGCCATGCTAGCTGTCTTGGATCACCTCCTGGTCTTGCATGTGCCTTAATATTTCTCATGGCTGTTTCTCAGCAGCAACTCTTCATAATCTATCTTCTTAACATAGAAGGCAACACCTCTACCCTTCCTTTCCTGCCTCTCTCTCCTGTAAAACTTGTAGCCCCACATTTCAGTGTTCCAGTTGTATGATTTGTCCCAACACGTCTCTATGACAGCAATTAGATCATGGTTTTCTAATTGCACCATGGCTTCCAACTACTCCTGCTTATTCCCCATGCTCTGTGCATTGGTGTAGAGACACTTAACCTGGGCTATGGGCCACATTACCTTTTTAGAGAAGTCATTCCCAGTTCCTATGGAACAATTCACAGGTGTCTCCCTGCTATTTTCTAGAGTATTGGCATTCACTGGTTCTTTTGTGTCTCTTACAGGTACATCCCCTTTCCCCACTGAGCCCTACTAATGAGTCCAGCCAGCTTGCTGCCCAGGATGCTCTTGCCCCACTTCATTAGGTGTGCCCCATTTGTGTCAGCATGTCTGGTATCTCAGAAAAATGCCCAAGATTGTAGAACCCGAAACCCTGAGCTGGGCACCATCTATGCAAACAATCATTCACCTGATTTGTATGTTACCTCCTCCTTGGGTCCCAGTCTCCAACTGGGAGGATTGATACTACTTGCACTCCTGATCCCTTCAACATCTACCAACAGACATAAAGTCCCTTTTAATGTTTCATAGTTTCCTTGTTGTGATCTCATTTTTTCCTGCATGAAAGAGTAGGAATGGGTGGTAGTAGTGTGTTTTAACAAAGCTTGGTTGCCTCTCTGTGATGTCATGAATATGTGCCCCAGGCAGGCAGCAAACTTTGAGACAGATTATCTGTGTGGCAAATGAGTGCTTCGGTGGCTCTCAGAGAAGAATCTCCAATTACCAACAGTTGTTTTTTTTTTTTTTTTTTTTTTTTTTTTTTTGTGGCACTGGTTCTTATACATGTGGTTTGCTGGTCCACCTTTATATGGTTGCCCTTTCCTGGGGCTTAACCATTACAATTTTTGTTACTATTTTCCTCTCCTTTTCTGAGCCCCAGAGCATCATATCTACTGCAGAGGGACACTTCAGGGACAACGGGAAGATTCCTTCTCCTGCTCTGAGCAGAGACGAGGGTCCAGCTTCCCTTGTCTTGCGAGTCCATCAACTGCACCAATTCAGGGTCAGAGGCTCCTTTACCAGTCCCTTGTGAGGACTTAAGGCAGGGCTGTTCGGCCTGTGCCAGCGCTTGATATCATGCATCAACCTCTCGCTTGGATTCCCAGATGCTTCACAGCCTGTTGAGCTCCTCTTGCAAGACAGCAACTTGCTCAAAAAGCTCATCCAGCTGGGCACGCTTGCACCCACAACACCCATTTCTGCCTTTGGGCCCTAGGGGGACTTCCAGATTCTTCAGTTCCCTGCAATGGGGGTCTGGGAAGCACTTTAAGTCCTCAGGAGCTCTGTCTGTGTGTAGACATTTGCCATGGAGGGTTGTGGACCCTCCGTCTGGGTTTTGGTTTCAGCCTGGCATGTGTGTTGGGAAGACATCATTTTTACTTCATTATCAGCCTGCTCCTCGTCACTACAGGAACAGAGTAGTGACCTCTTACCCTTCTACACTCCCTACCTGTGTGCACTGCCACACACACTGCATCACCATGCCCTGGCTGACACTCCACACCCTGTTTGCCTGCAATCCGGCCCACTCACACTCCCTGGGGGCTGCCTTTGTACATGAGGGGGGGAACGGCGGCTGCTCCTGGATCTGCCCAAGCCTCATCATCTGCTCTTGCGAGGGCTGCCAGCCGCCTCAAGGTGCCTCGATGCAGGAAATGCCTCACACATCATGATCACATGCTCCGCTGTAGAATGTGTCTGCCCCAGAGCCTATTGCCTCAGAGATTCACCTGATTAGATCTACACTTTCATGGCCTCTTTTAATTACTGATATCATAAGGAAACTTTTAGTGATCTACATCTCTCCCTTAACATTCTGAGAACACTACTATTGTGATTTACATTTTTTTTCCCTAGACTAATATTTACATACCTGTAATAAACTTACTGTTGAAGAATTCATAACATTTCACCCATTTTACAAAGTATTTAAATTAGACACTTTATAATAGCTAACAAAGTAAGCTTATTTGCTCTGTTGGGACCCAGAAAACAATAACAGCTTCATTTAGGTTTTCATTTTAAATTCAGGTAAAGACTTGATTTCTTAATGTAAATGGTTAGAGAAAAATCCAGATCTGTCATGAAAAATACAGTTTTCTATTCAGAAATTCCTATGCAGTATTCAAATTGCTGGTTTAAGTCTACTTTTTCAGTGGTCATGAAAAGTACCCAAGAGATGGTAAAATTCTATTATATGGGAAAGAAGTTACATATCCTCCTTCTTGGCTTATTTTGTTTTTCTTTACATTTGCTGTGGGATTCAAGAACATATTTGATTCTAATTATTTGTCAAAATAATAGAGTGAAAGATGCAGAATTCATAGGCAGGACTACCAGAAAGGTGTTGACAATACTCCTGTGTGAAAGAGTAGGATTCTATATATTATTTATTTATTGTTCACTTACTTCAAATAAAACTTATTTTCCATTTAGGTAAATATTGGTTTTGCTCTTAAATTTTAGTCAAAACTTTGAGTCCTATACTTTACTTCAGTTAGAAACAAAAATTATTATTGAAGTCAAGTATCTCAGATGTGATCACAATTATTTATAAACAATGGACAGTGCCGTCTGAACAACAGGGAAATCAAGAGAGGGTTTTTTTTTTTTTTTTTTCTCTCATGTTTTTCCTTTTTATGGTTAATCATGTGCTCATAATGAGAACTATTAATGACTTTCTGATTTGTGTCCTCTTGAGTCCTTCCTTTCTGCTACTTCTCCATTTGCATAAAATTAAACTAGGAATGTAAGAGACAACTAATGAGGAAAAAAAAAATCCAACATTATCTAAGACATGCTTATACTTTGAACCATATGTTTTTATTTTATGTGAATGTTTTTAATGTGTCAGCTTTCTGGTCCTACAAAGAAATCTTACTATTTCTTACATTGACTCCAAATTTTTTTGTTTCCTGACGTTTATTTAACACATTTTCCTACAGTGGACAAGGCAAAAATGTTTTAAAAAAAATCTTAGACCTGATATTTTCATTTCTTCAAAGTTCATAAAACTGTTTCTTTTTCAATCATAATTGACTTCTTTTGGCATGAGGAAGGAGCTCTTCACTGACCTGTTTCCACTGGAGGGAGCAGAGAGGCTTGTAGATATGGTCAAACTCCTAATGTGGTCAAGCTTACAGAAGAGGCAGATGGGGGTGGGTAGGAACGAGACACAATCCATTCAGTTTGACTGCAACTGAAATTTTCAGGGAATCATCTGATTCAAATGCATCAGAATGAGTAGCAGAGTTGAAGAAAATAGTCTTCTCCAAAACTAAACACAGATTTTAGGAAGTGGCTGGAAATTAAATGGGCCTATTTAAGGTCCTCAGAAAATCTCTTGCTAGAGAGAAACCAACTGATGCTGAGGGAAATATAATTCCCTTCGTTATTTTTTTCTGTACACTTGCTGGCTGCCGACTACTGATAAATCTGATTCCATGCACAAAATGGAGGGAAACTGAAACAGGCATGGAAATGTATCTAAGGATCTCAGCAGGGAGAGGTATGGCCTTTTTCCAGACGCACTTTACCACAAGCTGTATCTAATTTGCTATTCACAGTCATCCTTGAAGTAGGTTTTGAATGTTAGCTTTTGTTCCTTTCCACTGAGTGTGTATAGCTCAGATTACTATTTCTCCCTTCAACACACAGTATAGTCAGTCATATTTCCAGATTAAACTTTAAGATTTAATTACTGGTGATATGAAGAGAAATAATATTTATTTATTTTTAAGATGGATAATTAAATGTTTATAAGCATATTTTATTATAAAATTATCTCTTCCCTCTCCTTTATTAAATAATTGGTAAGGAAAAAACAACAACAACAAAGATGTTTCAAACAGAAAAATGAAGAATCTTCTGGTGCACTTAGATTTTCTGCTCATAGGGAGAAGTTCTGCAATGTAGGCTATCTAATTTAAGCAATACTCTAAATAAAAAGAACTATAAGCAGTGCATCTGAAAATCTATGCTTCTGTAGAAAACCATAACTGAGGCAAGCTGATGTCTGTTCTTTAGAAGACTGAAAAAGAGAAGCAAGACATTATGATATATGTTTAGAGTTGTTACTTAAAAATCTAGCATAATGCTAATGAAGATGCTGCAATATATTGCCTATCATCCTTTATATCAGAGGCAGGATGCAGTATCATTTCTATCAATCAAAAAAAGTTTATTTGAAGAGTTGTTTCTCACTTTGTTTTACCTGAAAGATTTTATAAGGCAACAAATAAATGCTGAACAAAGAATGTGTTGTGCTTGAGAAAAGGTCTCAGAGAAAAAAATAAAAAAAAAAAGAAAAAAAAAAGTAAAAAATTACCAATAAGGTTAATAAATATACATACAGAAAAAATAAAATTGATTGTACTAAAGCAAAGAACATATTGAAGTTTGGAAGTCCTTCATTATCTGGTGTGCTGGCAGATGTGCCAAATGTTTCCAATATTCCTAAAAATACATTAAAGTTGTAATAAAAACTGTGCTGATATTATTCTTAACACCTTAATATATAACAATGAACATACCAATGTACCAATCGTACTCTCAATCGTAATGTGACGCTAGCTTCTCACATGTGAAGCTAGACAGATGAAACTGTAAAAAAAAAAAAAAAAAAAAAAAGAATCTTTCCCATTTTAAGCACATTAACCCATCATGAAGGGTTGCAAAGACAACTTTGCAAAGACAACTTGTTGGTTAAAAAACAATTATTGTGTAGTTCTTTTGTAATGGGTAGAATAACCTTTACAGCCTCCTATGATTCATTAACGAATATGTCAAGAACCTCTAAATAACACTTGAAACTAGCTTTTTCATGTCCTAATTAAACTAATTGTGAAAGTCTTATCTCTTGAAGCATATGCTGTTGTCCCGTATGTTTTAAGTAATATTTCATTTCTTGCATTTGTTTTCACTTTAAATATGAAGGTGAATTAAACAAGTAATAGTCTTCTGTTTGAGCTCAAAATTACCTGATTGAATTTATTTAATATAATTAATTTGCTTGATCTACACCCTAGGATAAGGCCCTTCTAACTTTTATAGAGCATAGATTTTTTTATTGTAATGCGTGCATACAGTCCCATATACAGAAGTTTAGAAGCTCTAGTTCTAGTTGTAAAGTGAAAATAATTTGTCTTTTATTTATTTATTTATTTATTTATTTTAAAAATGAAGCTGCAACATGTTATTGTCAAAATTTCAAAATCTGTTTTCACCTGAAGAGAGGTTTATATGACTTGTAGTTTTTTAAACAAAAGTCCTTGGAGGTCCTTCTCCACTGGCTGAAAGGTGGTGAAACTGCTTCAGCCACTGTAGTAATCAAAATTCACTTTATAAGTTTCTTTCACAGCACGGAGACATATTCATCAAATCTCATGGAGCATCAACAAGAGTTTCCATTGCCTTCAGGTTCTGTTCCTTGTTTCGATTGTATGAAGTAGTCAGGAAATGCCAAAAATAAGGCATAATGGGGAAAATACTGCTCTTTCACATTGCTTTGTTTCACACTCTTGGCATGTGGCAACAATATCTTCCACCAGAGGGTACCTTTGGAACCAAATGAACTGCTCTTCCAGCAGCTTCAATCAACCACTACTTACCTAATTTGTTTTCGGTTACAAAATTATCTTCTGTCTAGAATAAGCTTGACTCCGCTTTGTTATTTGCATGACATAGATCTCAAAGGATTACCATACTCTTGACTAGATTCTTTTGTTGCTTTTGTTACTTTTAAGGCAAATATTGGATATATTACCCATCCTCCATGACATTTTTATAGAAAAATCTCAAATAGTCATTTTAGGATGACTTTCTCTGTTATTTTGTATTTCAGAACTCAGAGATGTAATATTAGTAACTGTTCTTTATGTGACTAATCATCATAAGCCATACAAATATTGTTATTAGTGTGCAGGATTCCTCCTACCATTCTTCCATTTTCTTCCACCTTCCATTCTTTATTCTGTCAGTTTCTTCCTCATTTAGGGTTCATGAATTTCAAAATTCCAATATTAAGATGTTTAGTTTATATATATAAAAGGGGAAAGAAAACTAGGGAAGAAAAGCATTTTGTATTATTTTCCATCTCCTTAGAAACACAATATTACCTGGGTTACCTATTTATATTTAGACTGTCTTGAAAATTCTAACTTGAACACCTTGACTGTAATCAAAAGCCCATTTGAGGGAATGCAAAACATCATACTGGTATCAGGACTTTGGATTGAGTCCTGGGTAGATTGCAATCTTGTAGTGTTTGTTTGTTTGTGTTTGTTTGTTTTTTGTTTGTTTGTTTGTTTGTTTGTTTTTCCCCAGTAACAAGGCAGTCGTGTAACTTAGTTAATAAAAACTATTAATTTGAGGCACTGCATGCTCTGCTAAAGTTTCATGACTTAAAAATCCTTAACTTGCCCCATCTAACTTTAGTCACTTCACAGTCACCAAAAGAAAGTAAGGAGCTACTTTAAATCTCATTACTTCCCCACAATGGCCACAGTCTGCTCCATGGCAATCAAAAAATTTTTGTTGTGCTGTATCCCTTCTACAAATAATCATGTAGGGATGACTTTTTCTTCACCCTGCAAACAGGTCTAATGCCTTCTTCATGCCTTCTCGATAGAAGTAGAATCACAATTCCTTTGTCTAAAACCACTCTTCATGTAATCATAACAATAGCAGGAATATTTTCTTTAACATTTCCTAGAGAAACTAATAACTTTTTTAGTTTTGAATTTCTCTTCATGTCTGTTGTTTGTTAACTATTGAATTTATCATGGAAAGCCAATAAAATATTAGAAAGTTTTCAAAATATTTAGTTTGATTTCAGATGGACATCTGTCATTAAAATAAAGCTGTAGTAATAATAGACATAAGGAAGAGGTCAACAGATTAAAAAATTAAAAGGCACACAAGAAACATGAAAAATTACATGAAAAATTAGAAGTCACAGCTCTTCATAAAGGAAAGAATAAACATTATTAAGACACTTTTGAAAACTGAAAAATCATTGCATGTTATGAAATAATCTGTCCTGAGTATGCAACTAAACTATCACTATTCAACAACCTGTAAGAAATGGGAAAGAAGGCAGTACTTGTTTGCCAAAATCTGAAACTTTTGCTAATTTTTGAAGCATTCATAAATTCAAATTGGAAAAACTCCAAGACCAACTTTTTCAAATTGGAAAAAGTCCAGTAAGACCAAAGAATCACACACCTATGTGATTGGTTATGTGTTGCTCATTTTTGAAGTACCCATGTTTTTGTAAGCATTCTAGAATTTATTTTCACAATACTTTAAAAGTAAAAATAAAAATAAAAATACTTCATATTCACATGCAGAAAATAAAGCCTAGACCTCCCAAGCTGAAGGAGATGAGTTTTGGAAATCTGTCTTTACTGTCCATTGGGAAAGACGACACTTGGATTTTTTTATCACTTGTTAGCTAGACCATTCAACTCTGTTTACCCCAGAAGAACAAATGTCTGAACTGACACTAATTAATGACTTGAAACTTGCAGTGCAGAAAAGATAGGTTTAAAGATGTTACACTCAGATCTCCAGTAAATTGTGTGGGATATAAAGCATTTTTTGCACTTGCTCAGGGAACAATCTGATAGGTCACCAGTGCAAACAGTTGATTCACAACAAAGTGAATTTCTATTTCTCCCTTCCACTCTTTCCCACTTAGTTGAGCAAAGGAAGCCAGCTGATGTAATCTTTTTGGATTTGAACAAAGCTTTTATACTGTTTCTCACAGTATCTTTCTGGACAAAATGTTCAGCATACAGATAGACAAATACTTAATGTGATAGGTAAACAGTTGGATAAGGGGTTGGGCTCAAAAGGTTATAGTAAATGGGGTAACATCCAGCCAGTGGCCTGGGTTTCTAGTGGGGTTTCACAGGGCTCCATTTTAGAGCCAATCTTCTTTAATATTTTTATAAATGCTCTGGATGCAGGAATTGACTAAGTAAGTTTGCTGGCGATATTAAATTAAGAGGAGTTGTTGACTCCCTAAAGAGCAGAGAGGCCTTGCAAAGAATCTTGACAAATTAGAGGGCTTGGCAATCACTAACTACTTGAAGTTGAAAAAGGGTATGTGCTAGATTTTGCATCTGAGATGGGGCAACCCTGGATATATATGTACAGACCAAGGGGTGAGAGCAGCCCTGTGGAAAGGGATCTGGGGGTTCTGGTTGATGGCAAGTTGAACATGAGTCAGCAGTGTGCCCTGGCAGCAAAAGGGCCAACCATATCCTGGGGTGCATCAGGTACAGCATTGCTCAGGGGAAGTCATTGTCAGGGGAAGTTATTATCCTGCTCTATTCTATGCTGGTTTGGCTTAACCTTGAGTATTATGTGCAGTTTTGGATGCCACAATATAAGAAGGACATAAAACTATCATCCAAAAACAAACAAACAAACAAAAACAAAACAACAACAACAAAAAAACAACCAACCAACAAAGAAACTAATAAAAGGAAAAATATATATTGTAACCTACCTGCATAACTACAAGCAAAAGGGCAATTAAGAAAGCACATCCTTATTTACCTAAATATAGAAGCAGCCAAAGTGTCCCACATCCCAAAGAGCCTAAGCAATTTTTTTTTTAAAGATAAAAAAATACCAAAAAAAAAAAATACAACTCTGAAAAATGTTCCTCTACACTAATTAGATCCTCTAAATTTTTCCATTATGTATAAGAAAGAGTACAATTTACAATTCTATTTATATTCTACAAGAACAGACTGCAAAATAAATTTCATAAGCATGGAGAATTTTTCCTTTTTTCTATATGTATGTAGTAAAAGCGCAATAAAGTTAAAGCTGAAGTACACTTGGCTTAAACCCCATTGCAACTTACGGTCTTTGTTCACCATTGCATCAAGACCTGCACAAGCTTGTGTGGCAACAGTACAAAAAATGATACACCAAATTTGTTTTATACTTTCCATTATTATTTATATTCTGATTTTCAATGATTTAAGTGAACCCTATTATTTGCATTTTTAATAAGTATTTTTAGGGATATCTTTTAACTCTGATTGTGTTATTTAGGTTTTCATTGCCTGTAATTCATTAACATCATGCTTCTTTCTCTGAAATCATACTAATTGGATTTTTTTTTTCCCATTTTTAATACTGCTATCAATGATGTGAAAAGCAACACAAGTGAATGTGTGAATCCTTCAATCTATATATAGAATGATAGATACGTACTTTGCCACCTCAGAGACAGGAAATGTGATGCATTCCCTGTGGTCATTAGCCTTCTCGTGACAGCTGTTAAACAGTGGTGAGCGCTTGGAGCAGCAGAAAAGCTTTGGATGCTTCTGAAACCCTGGTTATCCCACAGTAGGTAACCATTCATCCTTTGCTGATGATACTGACCTCCTGCCTTTTAAAGATGAAGCCTGTTGGTTTTTTGGGGGGAAATGTTTAAGCTTCTCTTTAGCACTGAGCCATTGTCTCATGCTGTTTCTCATGCTGCCTGGCTGATCTTGAGCCTGGGATAATTGGTAGAGAGGTCACACATTTGTAGAAGAAAATAAAGCTTCTATCTTTATGGTCCTAGATAAGCATTATTTGATAGCAAAGGAGTTACTAAGCTGATGTATTACATACTGTACCTAAACAGATATTACCATTACTGTATCATTTTAATATAGCAGCCAGTACAGCAGAGGAGGCAAAGAATGAGCTATAAAACATTTAAAGAACTTTTGCTTGATGAAAGCAGGAGTATATCTGGCAATGACTATATTTCATCTCTAGACACCTTGATCTATCAAGAAATAACAAGTTATAGGACAAGGATTCAACAGAAACCAAACCAAGTGAAGCAAACCTAATTAGCAGTAATAGGATATTAAATCTAAGCTATATTACTGAATTCTTGTATCCATCTACAGGTGATAACCAGTGATTACTTCAGTCATAGCACGCAATTTCTAACTTATTGAACCTCTCTGAAACTGCAGCACAATAAAGTACATATAGTATTGTTAATTAGGGATTAAAAGTATCACCTGACAAATGCAGTAGAGTATCTTTTTAAAACAAACAAACAAACAAAAAAAAAACATACAGATAAAATCTCAGTTTTGTGTTTCTTGTTTTCTTAAATGACAGAGGTCAGAAGGACTATTGCCAGTGATTTATCCATGAAGAATTCTGATACCTTCAGATGACAAAACTACAAGCCTGTATTAAAATGTGTTGCAAATGATGATTAAAACACACTTTTTTAAAGGACAGTAGTGATTTTTTAGCTGCATTATTCTCTTAACCAAAACCCACTATAAGCTGAATGAATAACAGCTAAAAATAGAGTTAGAAAGACTTGAGGCATGACTTGAAATCCAAATGAGTAATGGTTTTCTGTATTTGTCCACTTTCTAAAAGTTAAAATATTGTAACAAGTTGTTGACTTTGTTATTGAAAAAGAAGACAAGTGGGCACATTGTTCAGCGCTGTGGTATGCTGAAATCCTATGACATCTGAAAAAAAAATGCACAGAATGAGACACAAATAAGCAAACCTAATCCCCAAGCACAAGAAATTAGACAACACGTACCAGACAACAGGCATATTTGAAAAACTCTTTTTGTACAATAATGGATCCAATAACGTGGTGAAATTAATTTTACAGATTTTTTCATATGTTTATATATTTAATAAAATCATAGAATAGATTAGGTTGGAAGGGACCATACAGATCCTGCTACAGGCAGGGACACCTCCCACCAGATTAGGTTGCGCAAAGCTCCATCCAACCTGGCGTTGAACACCTCCAGGGATGGGGCATTCACCACTTATCTGGGCAACCTGTTCCAGTGTCTCACCACCCTCTGAGTGAGGAATTTCTTCCTAGTATCTAATATAAATCTACCCTCTTTTAGTTTAAAGCTGCTACCAATTGTCCTATTATCATATTACTACACACCTTGGCAAAGATTTCTTCACCAGTTTTCTGGTAGGCCCCCTTCAGGTCTTCCTATAGCCTTCTCTTCTCCAGGCTGAACAACCCCAGCTCCCTCAGCCTGTCTTCATAGGAGAGGTATTCCACCTCTTTTATTATCCTCCTGGTCCTCCTCTGAACTTGCTCCAACAAATCTATGTCTTTCTTGTTCTGGGGACCCCAGAGCTGAACACAGTACTCCAGGTGGGGTCTCACAAGAGAGGACTGTAGGGGAAGAATCACATTCCTCAACATGTCAGCCAAGCTTCTTTTAATGCAGCCCATGATAGGGTTGGCTTTCTGGGCTGCAAGCACATGTTGCCAGCTCATATTGAGCATCAAACAACACCACCAAGCCCTTCTCCTCAGGGCTGCTCTCAGTTTAAACATAAAGAAAACAGAAACATACGGAAAAGCAAAATGATCTAAAAAATAGAGTTTGATCTTGATGGAAACAATGTATTTTGTTATGGCTCAGTAGAAAGATGTAGACCAAGTGAGTGTTTTTGGCACAAAAACATGTCTTTATTTTCTGTTTATTTTCATACTAGGATAAACTTGTTCAAATTTAGGACAGACAAGCACTTGAACTGGTTGTTTAGAGACGTTGTGTAGTCTCCTGGAGGTTTTTAATATCTGGCTGAACAACTTGGCCTGACCTCACAGCTGACCCTGCTTTGAGTAAGAGGTCAGACTGGATGACCTCCTGAGATTACTTCCAAGCTTGAATGACCCTATGGTTATATGAATTACGGTATGTGTTTGTAATCTTTTCTGTGATAAGCTTTGCTATCTGTGGCAGCTGATAATTGTCATTACTTACTGCCTAATGAAGTTGTAACAGAAATGTCTCTCTCCTTCTCACATCCAGATCGTGTCTGCTTATTCATAGGAGACAAGGTAGTAAACACAATTTTTAATTATCATGATGAAGGACATGGAAGAGGGCATCACCTGTTGCATGTACAAGTCTAGCTCTTCTTAATCTTACCTTTTGAAGGTGCAAGCCTCAAGAAATCCATACTCAGTGCAGCTTTTTATTTGAACTTTGACACCTCATATTTTAAAGGAACTTTACTTATTCTCCTGTTCCAGTTCACACTGTGTCAACATTTTGAGTATTATCATAGCAGCTATTCAAAAAGAACAGGATCATCTCCAACATCAAATTTGTATTTGTTTGTTTGTTTTGGAGGGAGGGGCAAAGAACACAAAATTAAAGATTGTCTTTTGTCATGTGTATAGGCACCACATCTCAAAGAACCACAGTACTGTGAAGTAGGGAATCTTCATCTTATCCAAATAATGTTCTACTTTATGTGGCTCTGAGACACTGATCTGGATCACAGGAAGCTATGCACATATGAGTGGAAGAGCTGCAAATCAGGTCTACTAAGGTGTAATAGGCTGGTAATTCTATGGTGACATGAAAAGCTTTAAACCTCCATGTGTTAGCTTAAGGTAATCTTTGATGTTAAGCATTCAGACTTTTCCCTGAGAAAAGCCTTTTTAATTGCTATTTGGCATTTTGCAAAGTTTTATTTTATTTTATTTTATTTTATTTTATTTTATTTTATTTTATTTTATTTTATTTTATTTTATTTTATTTTATTTTATTTTATTTTTTTCCTTGTTGTCTGATGCTGGTTGTTGTAGGAAACAAGGCATCAGTTAGTTCAGCCCAGATAGCTTTTCTGCATTTCTACAAATGCATGAACACCACCAAGATTTTCCGTGAATAGGAAAATATTTATAAACATATATAAACATAATTTGAGATTATTATTTCTTCAGAAGTACTACAAAAGAATATTCCAGCATCTTAATTTGCTAGTTGGAATACTTCCATAAGTAACCATTTCTAAAGAAAAGAAAGAAAATTATTTTGAACTTCAAATTCATACGTCCAGAAAAACTGTAAAATACATTGAAACAGAAATGCTACAATAAACTTTAAAATCTGTAAATCTGTCTAAAGTGTTTCTGATAGAAGTATGCTCAGATAATTTTTGTGCAACGCTGAAGGAAGTACTTGAACTAACTTCTTTGAAAGTTTTGCTTCAATGTTATAACACATCAAAACAGATTGCTCTGGGTCTGGCTGGGATGGATTTATTTATTTAGTTAGTTAGTTAATTAGTTAGTTATTCACAACTGATCATATGGTTCTGTGTTTTGGATTTGTGACCTAAACAGAGTCGGTAATGATGATATTTTAGCTTTTGCTGAGCAGTGCTTGCACAGCATTAAGGACTTTTCTGTTTCTCACACTGTTTTGCAAAGGAGTAGAATGGAGTTCACAAGAAGTTAGGAAGGGGACACAGCCAGGACAACAGACCCCAACTGTCCAAAGGGATATCCCATACCAAAGAATACTGTACTCATCAGTAAAAGCTGGGAGAAACTGGGGGGAAGGAGAGGGGGAGGAAATTGGGGGATGTTAAGAGTGATGGCATTTGTCTTCCCAAATAACCCTAAGTGTCTGAACTCCTGATGCCTCCTGATGAGAAGGAGTGAATGAATTCCTAATTTTACTTGACCTGTGCACACAACTTTTGCTTTACCTACTAAACTGTCTTCATCTCAGCCCATAAATTTTCTCCCTTCTACCTTTTTGATTCTCTCCCCCAATCCACTGTGGGGGAGTGAGTGTGAGGCTGTGTGGTACCTAACTGCTTACTGGTGCACAATGATAAAAGTTTTACATGGTCATCATGTTCTTACACTTCAAAGTAGTGACAAAAACCAAAAGTCAAAGTCCTGACATGGATTTATAACCTCAACTATCTCATTGACATCTGTAGACTAAACATATTCCTCTTGCTCCACTTCCCTCTCCCCCCAAAACAAAACAAAACAAAAACAAAACAAAACAAACAAACAAACAACAACAAACAAAAAAACAAACACACAAACAAAGATTGAATTTGGAAGAAATGAAATAAAAGCTAAATTTCATGCTGTGTCCCATAAATCCACTATGAATTCCGGGTAAAATAAAGCATTATTATGATACTAGTATTGGAAGATTTGGCAGTAAACTCACACAATGTATGAATTATCTATGCATAATATATTCCTAGGAGTTCCAACTTTGTTAAACAATTTTTGTGGTAAAAACAAACAAACAAACAAACAAAATCTTCCCAATAAGTATCAGTTTAACAAAATTGCAATATATTTTCATATAAAATTCATCATTGTAACTAAGAAAGCACTATCTCTTCCATAATCTTTCAGAGAAGAGTAAATTGTAGAAGGAACAATAATTAATACAATTCTGCAATTGTAGAAAGAACAATCATTAATAGAATCCTACTGGCCTAAAGAACACTTCTTCACCAGAGGAATAGTTTCTGTGTAGTTAATCTAAGAGGACATATTTTTATAAAACAAGAAACTTGTTTTGGTACATGGGACAGCAGAGACAATTTTTAAAAAGCAATTGAGTTAGAAAAATACCCTAGAAATACTATTATTGGACATTAATTAACAGCAGAAATTGTGTTTATGCATGTCTTCTTGTATGTGTGTGAAATGACACTGGAGAAATGATGATCAGGATCAAAGCATAACTACTGCCTTATATTGTATTTTGAATATAACATGGAATATTTACAATAGTTTTTTTAAGGGTAATATCTACAGGTACTTCAAAATTCAAATGTCTCATCCTTCATTGTGTAGGTTTAGATGAGTCTATTGTAAATCAGATGGTCAGCTATATCAACCGCAAATTCTATGGTAGAAAGTCTCTACAGTATTTCTAATGCCTAATGGTTTCAGAACTTCAGAACTTAAACAAACAAACAAACAAACAAACAAAGAGACCTTCCCTGGAAATATATTACATGTGTAAATATAATATGTTGTCACTCACTATTTAGGAAAAGCAACCTGAGAGATTAATATAATATGTAAAACAAGGTGTGTGTGTACATGTGTTTGTGTATTATGAACAGATATTTTTGGCTTTGTTCAGACAATGAGAAATTATTTTCCCTTCAAAGTACATTATATATTTTAATAATTTTCATAATTCTGAACAATTTTGTCCATATTCCAAAACCTCCTGCTGCTGCTGCTGCTAAAGAAAAGGAAAGCTTCCAGCTTTCCTTTTTTCTTTATTTAAATTAAAAACAAAACAAAGCCAACATCCTCTGGGATGGAGGACAGAAAATGAATCCCTCCTTTGTAGTCAGCTGCCTTCTGTTATAATTTGGCATTCTAACTCAAACGAATTGGAATTGTTTGTTTTCCATAACCCAAGAAAATATATTTTTACATGCATTTCACATTGTGTGGTATAGAGTTCTGTGTTCTCCTTGATAATTACAAAGAACCTATATTCCAATACTTTTAAATGTTGCATTGCATTTTGTCCTATCAATGAAACTCCTGTCATGATTTGCAAGTCTTTAGTATATGTATACATGTATATATATATACATGTATATATATATGTATTTGGAGAAAGCTTGCAGTCTTGGATGTTCTTAGAACGTTGAAACCTGACCAATTTTAGAAATCGTTTACTGACTTGCAGGAAGAAGTATCTGAACACTATATTATATTATATTATATTATATTATATTGTATTATATTATATTATATTATATTATATTATATTATATTATATTATATTATATTATATTATATTATATTATATTATATTATATTATATTATATTATACTACACTATACTATATTATACTATATCATTCTAATTATATTATATTAATTATATTAATTATATCATATCATGTCATATCATATCATATGAAAAAAAAGGCTCTGTCAAAACCTTCTTGGTTCTTTTCCTGTAGTAACATTCAAATTCTTATTATATTGCAGCCAACATACTGAGATAAAATGAATACTAATTGCATGTAAATTTTGTATATCAGTAAAAGAGAATCTGCTAAAAAACACTTAATATCAACGTCAAATTATAGAATGTAACCTAAAATGGTAGATCATGAGATACAGTCTCATGATCAACATTAGCAACAAGACTGTTGAATTTTCTGTCTCATATTCTCTCTGAGCAACTGAGGCATGGATCATGCCAACAGATTCCATGTTGCAACAAGCTTAAAGGAACTTATATTTATTTTAAGGTGCTTAAAAAAAAAAAAAAAAAAAAAAAAAAAAAAAAAACAAGTAAGCAAAACCCATAATGTTCTGGTATGCTGATGATTCTGGTTTTTAAGAATTTAGAAAAGTAGAATATACCAGGAATGTGAAATGGTGAACCACAAGCTGATGTTTGATACATTTAAAAAAAAATAATTATATATATGTGTATGTATTTATATAAAAAATGAGCCTCAAAATTTTGGTTGAAACTTAACCTGAAAAAAGATGAGTGGCCCTAATTTCTGGTAGAAATGGGGGTCTCACTGCTTTAAATTTGAGTAGATGTCGATCTCTGTCAGAAAAAATATTGTTCCAGGTGAAAATAAAACTATTGCTAATAAAACAAAACCAAATCGAAAAACCCAAAACAACAACAACAAAAGTCCCAGGATGCACTCAGTTTAGTTTTGATGGATATAATAGCAAGAAATTTTAAATGAAGACCATCACAATAATGATATAAAAAGTCAAAAAACAAAGAATTTATGTCACCAGCCTTGATCATTGGGTTATTTTTCTGAAAGAGTTTCCTCTAATCTCACTTAAACATTAAGCTAGTAACTGCTAGACTGAAGAAATAAAATATATATAAAGTTTTTTTCCACTGTCAAAGGAAGAATAGTAACTGTTTTATTTCTCAAGACAAACTATCTTTTTCTCTTTAAAAGGGCAAAAACTGAAATAATCAGTTTCATTTGTATGTAAGTGACTCCTGACATAATGTACAGTCCAGCCATGTATTCACTCCTGTGACACTGAAATTACACAGAAGAAAAATTAAATCTAACGAAAAATTTTCATTTTTCTTTAAAGTCACCTCTTCATGTCTTGTGAGTGGTGGTCATCCAACTGCTGTGACTCTGTGGGATGTTTCTTTGAGCATTAGCTCAGTTTTGGACCTAACAAACCTCCTAGTCAGTATTTTTGTCTGGATAACTAGTTGTGCCTTCCTGGTTTAATCTTGTTCAGCTCAAGAAAGAACAGTTTTTATGCTTACTCATGTCCTGCAGTAAAGCAGATATTTTTCTACTAATATTACCAATAAATAAAAAATTACTGCCTATTGAGCTTTATGTTCAAATGGAGTGGTTATACCTTCCATCACACGGAGTCATCTCTAAGAAACAGCATGTGTACTACTCTTTTTCATCACAAACTCAAATGAGTTTGTTGACTCTTGAATTAGGGTGCAGTGAAAGAAAGAAAAGCTAGTTCTGTGAACAGAGTTATAAAAGTTTGAAAAGCAGTCACATGAAGATACTTTCAGCTTTGGAGTATAAAGGATTGGTAATTGTTTTACCTTTTAGAGGGTCTGTGTTTGTGCAGTTCCATGCAACACAGTTATTTACACATTTTGCTTTTTCTAAGAGAAAATTGCACACAGAAAAAAAATTACTAATTTTTGCATTTATGCACACTGTTGAAATTAGTTCTGATAAAACATACTTTGTTAGAAAAAGAAAATATTCAAATGTTATTATCTTAGATGCTTTTCATGTGAAACAAGAAAATACACCTTTACTAAGTCTCTTTTATTTTTCCTTTCACTGAAAATTTCACAGTAGAGTAGGACATCAGAATTCTCTGTCTTTTAGTAATTCTTTTTATAAGGCTTTACTAAATCATTCTATGGGAGTTTAGAATCTACAGATGCCTTATATTACTCCTATTTTTATTTATTTAATTATTTATTTTTTTTTTTTCTGGGAAGCTTCAGCTGGAATAGTGTCTGAATGTATTTACCTTGTTAGAGACTTTCTGTTGTTGAACTACATTCTCTGAAGTAACTACATTCTTTGGTTATAAGATAGCCTTCCTTGAAAGCTAATAAATCAGGAACTGATCATAATGGGCTTGGCTTGACAGTTGTTGCTTTCTGAAAATTCTCTTCAATACATTTTAATTACTTATTTAAGTTAGCATTTATATGATTTACTGCAAAACTAAGTTAGTGGTGGCTTGCATCCAGTGAAGGAAAGTATTGTGCAGACTGTTCTGTCCTTCATTATTTATTGAGAACTGACCTTGGCAAGGAGCCTTGGATAGGCCTGTTAACTTGAATGAGAACTGCTGCCAGGCAACTCATCCTCCCTGTCCAAGATGAGTGAGATGCTAAAATATCATGAGTACTCCCAGATTGCTGTAAGCAGGCTAGAACTAAATATGGATAATGGATAATTATAGGTAACATTTGGGACCAAAGAAATAAAAGCTAAAGATTGGAATGATGGGACAACAAGGGAAAACAAACAAACAAACAAAACATAAACAAACAAATTCTTGCACTTCTAGGGACTACATTTGGTCCACCAGCAACCAAACCCAATAACTCATTTATGTTTTTCAGTAAATCATGAATGCAAATTTGACCAAATTCAAACTCATCAAACTATGAATTATTATAAAATTATAGAATCATGAGTTGGAAGGGACCCACAAGGATCATCTAGTCCAATAACTCCAACTCATGGATCCCCAAAAGAACACACACACACACGCACATGAATCTAATAACTGCAGGTGTCATAGTTATAGCTGAAGAGATGCATTTTTGCAGTCTTTAGGTGCAACTTACTTGCATAAAAGCAAACAATAATTTTAAATTACGTTAATAATGGTGTCATTGATGTAAAATTGAAAAGTAATGTTTGCAATTTACACAAACCTAGTTGGATTTGCAGAGAGTCAAAAGGAATAGCTTAATTGAAAACATAATTTGCAAGTCACGGTTGATATAAACAAATAATAGACCAAGTACCCAATGTATCTTGCATACATTGATTAGTATGAATGAATGTATTAATACGCTAGCAATCTATGTAATCAATTTGAGAATGCTTAGCATGCTGCAGCTAAACAATAACCAAATTGTAGCTCATGAATTGCTCTATGCAAGTAGCTTACTCATCAAAACCCAAAATCAACTTAAAAACCCCTCTGTCTTTTCTAAGAAATTAAGAACTACAGGAAAACAAACAAACAAAAACAAACAAACAAAAAAAAGACAAAGCAAACAAAAATAAACAAACAAACAAACAAACAGGGATTATCCATTTTACTGTGAGCATCTCCTGAAGAGGTAGCATACATATATGTATAATACAGACCATCTGTAGTCCTCAGAGAATATTTTAGCCCTTGAGAGCAGAGAAGTTGAACTGGTGAGGTTCACTCACAGTAAGTTTAAGAACATCTTTCAGCAGATTCTTCTCAATGCAAATTGCTACTGTTCTCCCTTGCTGAGAACAGCAAGAGGGCATATCACACAGCAGAATCAGGTTCAAGATTTCAGTCCCATCTTCTGGAAAGAGGACACTGAAGGTCAATAATTACTGTGTCATACAACAGTGTTCCTGTCTTCATTGCAAAATGGTCATTTATCTTTTTGCACTGAGGACATTTCTTTGAACAGAAACCCAAGCTAGGAGAAAGAGTCAGACTTCAGTGGTAGAAGATGCTATTTCAACAGAATTGACAGCTTCTTATCCAAGGAATATTGTATGGTGATTTGTGTGTCAAGCACCAAAGTGTCTGATCTCAAAAGGAATCTGGTTCCACATCACCACATTACAGATTTCTGGAGAGAAGCCAGCAATTGCAAGAACTTGGATTCATCAGAAACCAGGGAAACTGGATTAAAACGCCTCTGTAAAGAAGTCATGGATTTTATCTCAGTGATAAGGGAACCAGGATTCTTGTGCCTGAAATAAATAACAAAATTATAATTATTTTTCTAAGCTGGAGAATGGGGAAGTCTTGTGAAAGCTGAATATTGCAGTTTGGAATGATGCTTCTGTTATAGAAAAAGACATGCACACTCATTTTATAAGCAAAGAAAACAGGAACAGAGTACTTTTTATACAGGAAGTCAAGACAAGAATCAAAACATCAATACATTATGTGTTTCAAGCAGCTTCTGTATGAAAGTTGGAAGTTTAAGAAACTATAAGGATGATCTCTTTAGTCTAGCACAAAATAAGGACATTGGTATAAACACAGACAATACTTTTCTAATCAGTGGGAGAATGAAATTGAGTATGTAGATATGTAGAACTAGTACTGAAGTTCAGTGTATATTACAAACTGAAACTACTTACTTCAGTGGCTAACAGAATCTGAATGGACTGAAATTCCAGGTTTCACATAAGATGAATAAATTTTTGGATCTATATCCCTGATAACATGGGGTGCAAACAAATCATAAACACTGATTATGATCTGCTTACAGAGATCAGAGGCAGGAAATACAAGTCATGGGAGACTTGACTCCATGTAGACTAGGCAAGGTGTATTTTAACATATCAGAATGGCTCCTCAACTGTAACAGTAATTGTAATATATGTAAATGTATTCTATCTGAAAGAAAGGCTCACTGCATAAAAATGATAAAATTGTCAAAGATCTACAAGTGCCCATTAAGACTCCAGTGTCTGCAAATGGAGAGGCATAAGAAAGGATGAAATGAACATGAAAAAGTTAAGTAATAAGGTTAAGTGAAGTTACTGAAAACAAGAAAGCATTCTCCAAAAACGAGATTGTTTCCAAATGAAGAACATAGCAGGGCTCAAGTCTTGCAGAAGGGGCATAATAAACAAACACATGAAGTTTAAAAGTTTGAGAAATGTCTAAACAAAAAGAATAAAAAATAACAGATTCCCCTCCAACCACAACAAAGATCAAAAAAGTTACCAGACAGTCTGCAGAATAAAAGGATAATCAATATACAATAAAAGCATTGCAGAGAAGCTAAATTCATTCATAGTAATGATGCTCAGTGTGAAAAAAGTTGTGGAGATTATAATATCAGTATCTATACAGATGATCTATTTGAACTTGAAATGAGTGATTAGAAGAAGGCATGGAGTAAAAAGATGAAAATGTTGCCAATACTGGTGGTATTCACCCAAGAGTTTGAAGGAAAATATTGGGTGAAATAGTCAAATTGCTAATGAAGAATGTGGCTTCTTCCATACCACTGTCTTGAAATATGGCAAAAGTAATGGAAACTATTTCCAGGAAGATATTGGCAACTACATACTTGCAAGCCAGCACTGGCTGTATAATTAGAAGTTATAAAATAAAAAATAGCGGACACCTAGATAAATAGAACTTACTGGACGAAAAGGAGGGTAAGCATGGCTTTGCCAAAAAAAGAAGTCCTGCTCCACAAAGCTACTGGTCTACTCTGATGGAGACAGAAAGTTCATGAGAAAGGGTGATCTGGCTAATATAGTCTTGGATTTCTAATCCAAAAAGGCTCTTCTCTAAGGCTCTTGAGAGCCAAAGGCTCTTAAGAGAATTTGGTAACTACAGATTAAGTCAGAAGATCTTGCATGGTGTCGTGGTTTAACCTGGCTGGCAGCTAAGCACCAAACAGCCTTTTGCTACCCTCCCCCTTCCTCTCTGGGATGGGGGAGAGAATCAGGAAAATGAAGCCTGTGGGTTGAGATAGAGACAGTTTATTAGGGCATAATAATAATGATAATAATAATAATAGTAATAGTAATAATAACGTGTACGAAACAAGTGATTCGAAATGCAATTACTCACCACCCGCTGACCAATGTCCAGCCTATCCCCAAGCAGACGGTGCCCCCACCCCAGCTAGCCACTCCTATATATTGTTTGGCATGAAGTCTGATGGTATGGAATACCCCGTGGACCAGTTTGGGTCAGCTGTCCTGGGTCTGTCCCCTCCCAGCTCCTGCTGCACCCCTAGCCTGCCCACTGGCTAGTGAGAAGCTGAAAAGTCCTTGGCTTAGTGTAAGCACTGCTCTGCAACAATTAAAACATCAGTGTGTTATCAACATTCTTCTCATCCTAAATCCAAAACATAGCACCTTACTAGGAGGAAAATTAACTCTATCCTAGCTGAAACCAGGACACATGAATAAAAAATTGACTACATGGTAAGATGTTAAGTAATTATAAAGAATCAATACTCTGTAGACAGAAGTCATCACTGGAGTCCTAAAAGGAAATTTCTTGGAATCCTGAGTTTTTCAGAAAACAGATCAAGCAATCCTTGCATGCTTATAACTGAGTAAGTGGAATGAGTTCAATAGGTGAACTCCGCAGCTGCAGAGCTTACTCCATAAACCTAGAACTAATATTTTTCTTCAGTTGGTCTTGTATTGAATGAGAGTTGCATTCAAACCAGTCAGGCTGCATGTACTTCCAACCAATCATTCTGTTCTCTAGTAGGTTGATGTTGTCTTGCATTCCTCTTGTCATCAAACTGTGAAACTGTGAATACACCTTTATGATAGCATATGCAATTTTTTTTAATGTGGTTTGGATAACAGCTTTTTTTTTTTTTTTTTTTTTTCTTGAAACTCTTATTTATTGGAATAAAAATGTAGTTTATAGTCATTCAAATATTTCTGATCACAGGAATCTGTAATAATGGTCATGCAATTTATGACCATTAATTAGGTCAAATGAATAACAGGAATATAGCTTCCAACTTAATTTAAATTGCTGTATAGTCACCAAGTACTATACAGATCGTGTGAAATCAAAATTCATAACAAACAAATAAACAAAGGGGTTTCATAATTACAACCAGTTACCTGAACTACCTAATGATATGTATATATATTTTTTTGTGTGTGTGTGAAATATTTATATCAGGAATAGAAAGGAATATATCTTTGTAGTTACAGATATACTGGCAAATTAGAGATTTATGATTAACTGATGAGATTCTATGTTAAGAGCCAATGAAATTACATGAAAAAGATCATGTGAATTTTCTTACAATATTACGCTTCTTTCTGTATCCAACAAAACAAGCAATGTCAAAAATTGACATTCTCTTTTGTTTTAGAAAAAAATACACCAGGCAGACACTGATAAGATTATTATTGGCTAGTACCTCAACTTTTTATAAACTTCCTTTCAGTAGATGTATTTTACTCCTTTCTGTTTTAAAATGGGATTTATATGTACCTGCTTCTACCTGTAGCTACAAGTAGTTTCTACTCATGCAATTTTTATTTTAAGGACTATATAAAATGCTTGGAAGCTTGTTTTCTTGTTTTCCTTCAAAACTTCATTTTCCAGAATGAGATGGTTTCTATATTGTTAAGTAAGCAACATATTAAGAGAAATACTTCCAAAATTCCAGTATCTCCTGTATACAATATATAGGAGTGGCTACGTTAAAATCCGTTCATGACTTTACTGTAGGTTACGCAGTTTTACCTAACTAGTTTGTACTGACTAAACAAGAAAAACTCTGCCTTGTTATATATTAGATACATGTAATTCACTTTGGATTAAGTAGTTACTATTAAAGAAGGCAGTTCATACTGTAAGAAATTATAAATCACTTTACTAACATAATGGATTAACTTTAAAATAAGCAATTTCTTATTTTATTTATTTATTTATTTATTTATTTATTTATTTATTTATTTACTGTGTGTGTCTAAACTTACCTGGTATATTTTGAAGTCTATTTGGTCACTTTCTGTAAAAGGTGAGTGCTTTTATTTACATACTACAAACAAAATACAGCAAGATCTCTTTTAATACCCGCTGCTTTCTTTTGCTTGTGCCATGGATCACTGTCATGACTATTAATCCTGATGTATCTTTTAAATTTGAACTTAAAACATTACTCCATAAAGATATGTCAGGAATGGCTTGATTTCGTCACATTCTACTACAAGTATTCTGAAGCAACTCCATTTTCAAACCAGAACTGATGTTCTCAAAACAGTTTGAAAATCTACTCAAGACAGCATTCATTACCTCACTGATGTTCCATACATACATCAAAGAGAAAAGCAAATCCTGATTATATGTGTTGATATATACACAATTTATAGACTTTATACATATTTGGCAATTTGAATTATTTTTGCCACATTCTGACACTGGCAATTATTTCAGGCTTTAATTTTGTTATTAAGAAATGGGGACTTGTTGTTTTAGTGTGACTATTCATAAAATCATACGCATTAAAGAATGTGTTTGGGCATACTGTCTTGATGACTGAATATGTAAATACATTTTTATACCCAGATTTTGGTCTTACTTTATTTTAAGGGTTATAATTTATCAGTTACATACTGAAGCTTTATTCTTCTGTATAAACTTAATGGCAGAAGAGACAAATACAGTCTGAAAAGTTTTGTTCTTAAACTGTTTAAAGTTTGTTGTTGTTGTTGTTGTTGTTGTTTTGTTTTGTTTTTTTAAGTCACAGTGCTATTTAACATATGGAAAAGCGATTAGTAGAGCAAAGCTCATCTGCTTGTTAAATTAATGGTACAGTGAGGAAAAAGTGTTTCCCATTTTAGTGTTGTCTGTACCAATACCAAACAAATAAACAAACAACAACAACAACAACAAAACATATTTTAGTAAAAGTTAAATTCTGAGCAAAATGTTAATAAGGGAAGTCAACCATGGGACTTTAAAAATTTTTCCTTAAAATGAATAACTCTCAAATTCTATTGTGTCCAACATCCCCATCCAATTTGTGAAAATCACAATCTGAAGCATGCCACTTGAGAACTAAGCTTAATGACTAGTATTCTTTAGTTGCATAAAATGAGAAGAAAAAAGTAAAAAAACTAACAATCACCCTTTTGAGAACCTTTAAAAAAAGAAATGCACAGCACAAAAAAGGCTGAGTATGAAGATGATCTGCATAATATTTTTTTGATCACAATTTTTCAGTCTGAAAGTGAGTAAAAACACACAGATTAAATTTGGGTCATACACACACATATACACACAAAGAGCACTGCTAAGTTTTTCAGAGGGAGTGTTGAACACCTTTAAGAAATTTACCAGTTATTTTACATTCATATATTTTTAATTATTGCTTTATGAGCTTTGTTCATAAACATAAATGCTACTTTGATAGAAAGAAAGCATCTTTAAAGTAGTATGGGGATTTACTGCACTTGTTAACTAAATTCAATAAATAAATAAATTCTACAAGAAATAATACTAAATTTCTACAAGAAATCACTACCAAATGGTACTGACAATGCTTAGAAATAAGACATTATTAGTTCATAAAAGTACATTCTACTTCTTATTTAGTCTTCAAGGTTATCTAAACTGTGATAAGCTGGGATTCATTACATAGATGTTTGTCTCATCTGTTCTGAAAAATCCTCTGAATACTGTTTGATGTGGTGTTTTTGTTCTTCATAGTTTTCTGAAATATCTTGGTATGTGTGCATATACAAGGACATTGTAATATTATAATATTTTATTACAATATTGTAATAAACTACTATCGTGTTCTTTTAAACAATTTTTCACATATTGACAGACAACCTTCATCAGTTGCAGATAGCATTTGCTAAATCTCTAATCCCTCTTCTTTAGATTCTTTCTTAATCATTATTCTTTAAGGAATTCAGTTTAAAAGAAGATAAAAGGCTGGTAAATTCTGTTCTTTCTGTCACATTCACACAAGAAAAAGTTATCTGACAATTTAACAACATTTCATAATGTCATAATAAGTAATAATGACATCTCCCTCCTTTCTTTTGGTGTCTTTTTTTTTTTTTTTTCCCCAATATATTTCATTGTATTACAATCTATTTAATTCTCTCTGTTATACTCTAATATAGAATACTGTATTCTGTATTTCTATTTCTTTTTATTATATGCTTCATGCCCAAAAAGAATTGTTCTCAGTGTTCATGGTTTGAAGTTAAATTTAACTAACAGATGACAGATTATAGATATCCCATTAAAACAACAAAACAACAACAACAACAAAACACAAACAAACAAACAAAATACATTCTGCAATAGTTAAGGATACATTATGCTGTATATGAAGAAAAATATACAATGGCTACTATTTGCTATTTTCCAAGCCTAAGTTTGAAAGTTTTGTTTCAAATATCTGTACAAGAGGATGAAGACATAATCATCCTACGTTTCTGAAGTTCATTTACAAATATTTATTTAACATGTTTTATTTAATTGACCTTAAAAACTTAAGGATAATTAAATTAAGGATTAATAAATTATCCTTAATTTTTTAAGGATAATTAAATAAAGCTATTGAGGTATCAACATATTCCTTTTAATAAAGTTTCCCAAATATTTTCTTAAAGTATTTTAATCTCTCTAATTATATATATTATATATTGTCTATTTATATATATATAACAATTATAACATACAATAATAATTATTATAATGTAATATTAATATTATAATAGTAATATAATAATAAAAATATAATACACAATATAATTATATATTATATAATATACAATACACAATATATAATATATAATATATAATATATAATATATAATATATAATATATAATATATTATAAATTATATGTTATATGTTATATGTTATATGTTATATGTTATATATTATATTATATAGTTGAATGAATCTTCCAAACCAGTCTTGGTTAATTTTATTTATTTCTCCAAAGTAAAATTTTATGAGGCGATTCCAGTGTTATTACTCCCAATAATAACAAAAAAGTAATGTGGGTTAACTTTAGATATTCATACTTTAGTGCTTCCAGAATACCATATAAATAATTTTTATTTTAAAGCTGTAAATAACAGGTCAGTACCCATCTTCATTTATTCTGAGCTTTTGCTGAACAACAAACTGCATGATGTTTTAATATGCACTTTAAAATGGACAGAAACATGGTATTTTACAGTGCTGTTCTTGCAAATCATTTCTGTCTAGTTGGGTGACAGTGTAAAAATTAGCCCACCACCTTCCAATCAGTAGTGAACCTTACTGCATTTGTTTTTCTTCACAAGAAGAGACACAGTATCCAATATTGATATAAAGGGGACATTAAATAACAATTAAATTATTTCCAGACAGTAATCTTTGCTATAAACCCCAGCTCTGTAGCAAACAGAAACTTCTGGCTAGGCATACTTGTATTGTAATAATGCATACTTTGGCATACTCTGGTGGCATTGAAATGACATATGTTCAGCTACCCAAAAATATTTTATTGTCTTTAACTTTTTTTTTTTTTTCCTGAATAAGTTTTTGCTGTTTTTAGCCCATTTTTTGATCGATTTTTTCTGACAAGCTTAAAAGTTTGGTTATTGTCATATGAGTGTATGACAATATGAGGCTTTTATGTGTTCTGTAAAGAGGTAAAGGATTCTAACCACTCTTAGAATCAAGGCAATTTCATTTTGCTAAAGATTTGGGGATTGAGAAGGCAAATCTTAAATTTCTGGTGTATACTTTCTATAGTATACACTCTAGCATACACCCGGTGTACACAACTCCAAGTCCTATTATATATCCTCTTTTCAAATAATCCGCATTCTCTCTCTCTCTCTCTCTCTCTCTCTCTCTTTTTTAATATATATATTTTTTTCATAAAGTCACAGAAACAATAGTGGTGGCTTGAAGGGAATGTTGGAGGTCATCTAATCCATTCTCCACTTCAAAAAGGGACTACATCTACATTGCATCAGGTCACACATGACTTTGGCTTACTGTATCTCAAAAATAAAGGATAGAGATTCCACAACATTTCTGCATAACGTGTTCTGGTATACCCTTCTGGTGAATAAGATTTCTGATAAGGTAAGTTCTATTAATTTTCTCCTCTGATGCAGGTCTATGATGACTTCTCTAAACACTCTCGTAAAAGAAAATCTTTAATTTCCCTACCAATAAGTAAATTGAATCCTTCTAGAAATCTCTTTTACCACAGGTTACTTCTGGCAATGACATTCCTGGTTATTACAGTATGACAAGTAATAAACTTATCACAAGATCTTATGACCTTCTAAATATCACCTTTCATACCTACACGTAAAAAACACATTTCTGCACGTGTTTTTCCTCTAGATTAGGCATGTGTTAATAGATAATTTAATACATTTAATATACTTTACTGTATTTACTTTGCACAGTGATGAAGGAAGGAGTTTCCAATGATACTTGAGTTCTTTTTAATCATTCAGGAAAAAGTCATCTCCAGAAATTTCTTGGCTCTTCTAGGTGTACTGTTCACAGCTGTAGGTTTTTTTCTTTTCTTATGTCAATTATGAATAATTTTTAATGAATGCAAATTTAAAAAATAAGCTCAATTTCACAAAAACTGTTTTTAAAAAATGTGCTATAGTTAAAATATATTATTTTTCAGCAGCAGTCATAAAACTGCTGAAGTGAAAGTGTATAAGAAAACTTTATTATAAAACATTTTTATTCATAAATTGTACACATTAATCTCAAGAATCATCGTAGTCTGCATCTGGAATGTGAACAACAGAAACAACTGCACAGTCAATACTCTTCCATGTGCATTGAATTAACTGTATAAATACGACCACTTTGGAGACACGCTGGAGATTTAGAAACGAAACATAAAAAATATTAAGGGTCATACACTCCTACAGTGCAATAGGCTTTTAAACTTTTCTAGAAATTTTCTCATGCAAATGAGCAAAATAAGATCCCTTAATTTGTTTGGAGAACATTCTGTACCTGCAAAAATTTGAAACAATACTTGCTTAAGAAACAGAGTTAGTTTATTTTTATTTATTTATTTATTTATTTTTCTTAATTTGGTGACTGCTGATATTATTGTAGATATTTGCTCTCTTTTCTTTTAAAAAGTAACCTGAGGTCTGGAATTCTGTCAAACACTAAATTACTAAAAATATATGTCTTAACCTTACTGTAATAACGTCTAAAGTTTCTATTCACAAGACATTTATGACAGTGAAAATGCAAATATTATCTTCCTTGTAAGGAAATTTTCCTGAAGAATATGTAGGACAATGAAGATGTCACCTTCTGGAAGAGAAAAAATGTCATACCTTCCTCAAGCCCTTTAGTCAAAATTAACAGATTTTGTCTATTGTGTCTGGACTGCTAAAACAACATAGTCTTTCTCAGGCTGCCACTATCATAAAAGGTCTTTATTAAAAAAAAAAAAAAAAAAGGAAGTGGGGGGAAGGACGTGTGTTTTAGTTTTTATCTTTATTTCTCACTATTCAAATCTATTTTAGTTTGTAATAAATTAAATGTTTACACCTCAAATCTGTTTTGCCTGTGAAGACAATCAGTATGTGATCTCTTTGTGTTTTTCCTAACCCACAAGCTTTTCCATCTTTTTTTTCTCCCTCTATCATGTTAAGGATGGGGAATGAGAGAGCAGCTGTGTGGGGGTCTGGCAGCAGCTCTAGGTCAACATGCAAAGAATTTCCACATAAATATCTACAAACTTCACCACTATCCATCTTCTTAAAAAAATGTTAGTTCATATGTTGTTTTGGTGTGGATTTTTTCTTTATATTATTTTTATAAAACCCATTATAATCATTAGTTTAATAATGTGTGAAAGGATCAGTCATGTTGGTTATTAGAGTTTTATGTAATATTGTGTGACTTTTTTGTATGTAAAGTGTACAGCTTAAAAAGCCTTTAGGACAGAGATAATTTTGTGGACAGAGATAATATTATAATTTACATTATAAAGTATGTATCACACTAAAGTACTGATTCATGAGTAGGATTCTCTAAGATACTTACAAAGATTAATATTTTAGGCTAAATGCAGCACCCTTTGCTTTACTTCCTCATATTTTGCATCTCTTCTTAAGATTTTAACCATTTTAAGACAAATTTAAGATAATACTTTTTATTTCATTTGAATGCTCTGAAAATTTTCCATCTCAAAATTGCCTGAATATTAGTCAGTTATCAGTAAGGACTATTTCCCTACAATGTAAAATAAAAGATATCAACAGGAGGATGGAGTAGATGATCACTCAAGGTCCCTAACAACCTAAATAATTTTATTATTATGACTAAGGAGTCAAAATCTTCAAATCTTTGGTGACAGCAAATTGACATTTTATGTTGTTATGATCAAACTACTAAAACCAGGAAAGAAATCCAGAAAAAATCAGCAATCTGATTGTAATTTGAAATAAAAAAATGTTTTTTCTTCTCTATCTCTCTGTTGTTGTTTGTTTTTGTTTGTTTGTTTGTTTGTTTTTGACAATTCAAATTTAAGAAATCATTCCTAAATCTGACATTGTGTTATGTTTTATGGATATATTTGCTTTCCATCAAGAAAAACAGCAGAAATAAAATGATTTGTCACACACTATTGTAATGATACAAACAGGGTAGTTATTCATTGGTTATCCATTTTCCAAATACTTCCAAGATACCTACACACATCTTTTGAAAGGCTGATTGTTTTTTTTTTTTTTTTATTTTATTTTTATTTTATTTTTTTTTTTTTTCCTAATTCTTTAACTTAAATTTCAGCAGTAGCCTTGGGAGATATTGTCTATAATATTTTACTTTCATGTTAATTTAGATGTAAATTACAAATAGCTTTGTTGTGTTCATTACTTCTCACTAAGAAAAATGTTCATTAAGTAGCAAATTTTAAAACAAAGTGATTGTGTATATGAAGACAGAAGTTATTTTCGTGCAATCTGGCAAGAGAAGAAATTCCACATGATTTAAGGTGGCACTGTAGGAGTCAAATTCTCTTGTGTACAAGTTTATTTAACTGCTTTTGAATGCTGTGCAGACCTGCACATAATACCATGTATTATGGAAACTGTCTGAAATGGCAAATATATCTGAGATGGGAAAAAAAAAAAAAAAGTACTTCTAATCTTCCCTAGTTTTGATGAATCAGATGCAGTTTATTGCAACCACCATTCACTTGTTTTTTGATTATTAGGAAAATGTATGAATTTTCAGTTTAAAGAAAGTGAACTGACAACTGCAGAAAAATGATGTTTGTAGTAAGCCTTATTGACATTAGAGTGAACAGTACAAAGATGACAAATTTTGGGGAAACATCAAACTAGCCAAAGAGCTTGCAAGCTTACTAACAGAGCCAGTTGGCTTGTACCCTTTCTTGTAGAAGCTCTACTAATGGAAAGAAAAAAGGAATATCTTGTCTCCTCATACCTTTAGATATGTTATCTCCTCATATCTTTCGAAATGTTAGGTATTGTCTTGTGGGTGTTTGTTCCCAATTCATATTAAGAACATGACAGTAAAGAAATTTCAGTAAATAAATTTCTACTTATATCCAACGTAAACATCCCCTGGCACAACTTGAGACCATTTCCCCTCATTTTGTCACTTGGTGCTTGAGAGAAGAGCTTGACCCCCACCTTGCTCTCACATGACAGTCATCCGCTGGACAGATGATATGGAAGGACAACTAGTATCAGATGACTAGTCTGTAGCCAGGACCCATACTATTTAAAGCATCATCAAGGATGCATTCAAAGGAAGGGATTGTAGAATATCAAATCCTTATGTTTTATGTTTTAAAGAAAAATAGTTTCTTTAAACCTGATGGAAGGGGAGAATTGCATAATTGCTAGGCTACATATTAAGAAAGCATTCTGGGCTTTTGGATTTTTTATTATTATTATTTTTTTTTTTTTTCACGGTATTGCCTTAGAAAAACATTTAATTCAGCAACTGAAATTGCTTCCAATTTCATTATTATTTTTTTAACTAGAAAGTTTCCTATTGTCTTTGAAGAGATGACATTATACTAAAATATAAGATCTTCTATTAAATAAAACCAATAGAATGATGACAGCTAACATAACTTAAAAATCTGAGCCTATAGCTTATCATAACTTCTTTTCTTTCTATTCCACACACAGTCCCACAAAGACAAACAAACACACAGACACACATGCACACATTTTTAAAACAATGCAGAAATTATAATTGCATACTATGTTTGCCTGCAGGAAGAATTGCTCTGGCTTTTATCATTGAGGGTATGTAAAATCCAACATTAAATAATTTCAGATTAATGGGAATTTTTCTTTTATGGTAGAAATAATTTTGCCCGGTGTCTCTTAGAAGCCAAATAAGACAATTTCAGACTCTTAGGAGCAGATATAAGAGTTTTACAGAAGAAGCCTTTTTACTGACTGTCATTTCATTCCCAGTAGGTGTTTCATTTTCTCATAAAGACTTCATCATTATTCTTCCTTTTTGTTCACGGTAAACATCTTTCCCTTCAGCTGTAACAAAAAGGATCTAAACTCAAAGAGGTTACTTTTACATAAAACATATGACGTATTTTTCCCCTCTAGGAATTGTGATTACTCTGAATGATGAGCTAACATTGACGAATGAACAGGAAGAAATAGCTGTATGTTTTTTTCATGAAAAAAAAAAAAAAAAAAAAAAAAGGCTGAAAGATAAATATATGGATAAGAAAAACAATTAATTTACATCTTCTGTGACAGTTAACACTCCACAGATTATACATGTAGTACCACCTGACAAAATGAAATCTAAAGTGAAAGCAGAATAGTTATGGATTTACCCTTTGAGAATTCAAAAGAATATAAAGTGTTTCATAGACATATTGATGGAATTATGAAAGAATTGGAGACAGGAGTGAAAAAAAACACCCATGAACTCTACCATATATATGTAGGAAGAAGCTTACAGGAAGAAGGGCAGAACATGTATCTCACAAGTGGAGACAGTGAAGGAAGATAAAATGGATAAAACGAAGATTGATATGTTAAGAAATATATTTTTATTATTCTAAATGATATTTTTAGTCATAAAATGAAACAGCTTGCAAGACCAGTCTTTAATTTTGAAAAAAAAAAAAAAAATCAAATTTCTGCAACATATTGTTAACTTTGATAAGAAAATGTTTCATTTTGAAGTGAAAGATTTTTTTTTTTCTTTAGAGCATGACAATAAACAAAGATGAGAACAGAGACTACAAAATGTCTGCAGCATTACCAATTTTCTCTTTGTCCATTTCTAAAGCTTTTGCTAACCAAAAAATAATTTGAAACTTTTAGGGAAGGTGACAAAGATGGAAAAGACTTTAGGAATCTTTAGGAATTTTATCTGTCAGAATTGTTAACTACAGATGGACTCAATTTCATCTAATAATTGAAGTGAAAGATGATAATATTTTGTTCCTGGAACTCTAATGGGAGCTGCAGAAGATTTCTCCAAGGAATATTTTCCATCACTTTGCCAAAGAAACAACCAGCAAACATAAGTATGGGCCAAAGAATAAGTAATAATGGCTTTCATCAAATAATTTTCAAGAGAAATTTTCAATAACCAGAAGATTTTTTTAATACACATGAATTTCAAAAGCTCTGCTGTCTTCAGAGCTCTGCAGTTTTTTCAAGACCAGGCTATCCATGTAGTGAGAGATACTTTGCATACTATACTGTTGTATATACAACTGTTTCTGATTGAGTTTTCACAGTTGTTTTTTTTTTATACTTAGTCAACTCAAGAAAAGACATATGGGAGAAATTGTCACTGATGTTTTGGTTAAAAGGAAAAAAAATATTGGTATGCTTTAATTGTTACTTTGTTTTTGTTTTTGTTTTTGAATTTTACGAATCTCATTTTGCAATCCATTAAAGACTCCATCCCAGACAGTAATCCCACATATATATGGACCAAGTCATAGCAGATAATCTATACCAAATCTTTCTATGGATATTCATATAACTGATTATATGACTTATAACTTCTTTTCTTTACTTACTAAAATCTTGAGAGAGGTAGCCCCACCACTGCTGATATTGTAGGGGTGATTGGGGATTACAAGACAGAGATTTTGTGAGTGCATAACAAGGAAAATTCCTGAGTGTGGTCAGTTAAGGACCACAAAGTAAAGGTAAGAACTACTTAGAAAGAAGGACAGAATAATAATAAAAAAGTACTATTTAGAGCAGGTAATTTAACTATTAAGGGCAGATAAGAAGTTACAGTAAAAAGACCAAAGATCTTATTTAAAGGCATAGTTTTTGTGTATAACTCCTGTTTTTAAAGGTCAATAATAAATGATGATGCACAGTTCAAATCACAAGTCTCATGCTATGGACCTGATTAAGAAAAGCATTTCTTTCTACAACACATTTTACTAAAATCTTCTTAATCATCGTGTGACTGAAACTAATTTTGGTACTGTAAGTGAATGAGGGCCAAAACAGGAGAAAAAAAAAAAAAAAAAAAAAAAGGTGTCTGGAGATGAGGGGCACAAAGAATGAAGAATGTGAAATTTACCATATAAATAAGCACAGTAAATACTTTTTTTCTTTTTTAAAATGATATAGATAGTTTAATAGAACAACTGTTGACTTCAATAAAAGAAAAACAGAATTGAACTGGAGAAACTGTTCTGTATTTAATTATCACCCTTTTCAAGACAAGCAACTTTACATCCAATATTAATAATTAGTCAGAAAATCAGAAGACCACAGAATTAGTGGAAAGTCAGAAGACTACAGAAGTCATAAAACAATTTTCCAAGGTTTTCAATAGCTAGAGATCTAAAAGCATACATCAAAATAAAAATAAACTACAATAGATAGAACAGCAAATTTACTTTAGAATAGGCTTTGCCTTCTCTTTGAGAATAAAATATGGCTGTGGGAAAATAAATATATTTTAAGAAAATACTTAATCATTCAAATGAACAAATTTAAGGTTGGTTCTAAAGCAATAGAAATCATTTTCTCAAAAATTCTTTTTTTTTTTTCACAAATTGCTAATGTGCAAAGGTTCATTTTTTCTTTCTGATTCATCAGAAGACACAAAACGTATTTACATCTTCTTTATCTGTGAGTATTTTGAAATCTGAACCTCATGTTAAGTATTCAATCCCTTCTAATAGGCAAATGTAAATATCTATTGAACATTTGATCAACCTGAGTAAGCACAAATGATCACTCATCTGCAGTGTATATTATTTATTTCACATGTCCTCTTAACCTTTTCTTTTGCTACAGTTTCTCTGTTTTTTGCAATATTAAGCTATTGTCACTAGAAATGAAAACTATATATATATATATACACACACATTGAAGGAAAGAGATACATAAGATTCCATATATTTAATTTCTGTGACTTCTAGTGAACATCTTTTTTTTTTTCCTCAAATTCACTATTAATTGCAATCACATCTTATTTTCACGGTGTATTAAATGTTCCCTTATTTTTTCTGCTTTTCTGCTTTCTGCCCTAGCATTTTATCTTAATTGCTGTGAAATAGTTGTTTATGCAGTGTTTTTTGGTCACATTGCAGACTTCAGATTTTGAAAATATCCCTGAACTAAATTGTGATTTAAAAATATCTCAAAGGTTTTGTGAACAAACGTTTTGAAAATAAATATTTAACATAAAGAAAAAGGTAATTTTAGCCTTCAAAATACAACATTTTCTAAGGAGAAGTTAGAGAGGTTGGGAGTGGAGAAGGGAGAAAGACCCAAAGCAACCAGGAAAAAGCACAACTCTTTCCTAAAACCTGTTTCTGTCATAACATGAGCTTTGGATTTCAACCTATTTCTGGAAAGTGTTCTAATCAATTTTACATTTAAAACAGCAAAAAGAGAAAAATAAGAACTTTAGAAGTGTTATTTTTTTAAAACATCTTGGAGAAAAAAAAAAATAAATAAAAATTGCATGAAGTGACCTTCATACTAGTTTAGGTTTGCTTGCATTATGATTGCATTGCTTTTCCAGTAATATATCTTTGTGTTCTCTGTTTTTCTTTCTAGATTGAAGAGGGGAAAAAAAATGCTAAAGAGTAGGAATGAATGTATTTTTCTTTTTTTTTTTGCTTGTTTGTTTGTTGGCAAATATTCTCTAGGAAGAATGCATGGACTGGGCAAGATGCAACCTGTTGGAGAAAGGTGCATGCGTGAATGCAAGGTTTGTGTGAAATTGTGAAGCAGAACCACAAGGATGACAGAGGCTGCTAGGGATTCTGGGCTATGATGTGTGTGATAGATGCAAGATTAATTCTCATTGCTTGTTGAAATTTCCTAAAACACATGCTGTCTTTATTTCCAAGGCAAGCATCTCTTCTTGACCTATGTAAAATATCTAAATTATATTGCACACAGGGATCAGACATTGGAGAGTTTGGTATTAATCAAATGTATTGCACAATAACTATTCATTTTCTACTGCCTTCTCAGGAAAAATGGAAGAGAGAAACTACTGTTTCTATGAAAGTTTCTGAAAGACATGACAAGTTAAAATAGGCTAAGCTTCAAAATGTTTGTACATTGTACATTTGTCATTAGCAACGATTCAAGCTGTTATCACTAATAATACTTTGTTAAATTATTTTAATTTGATTGAGTCTAGATATTAATCAACTCAGAAAACACTGTGATTTGAAATAGGCATGTACTTGAGATGTTCATTGTACATACTGAAATTAAAATAAATAAATTCTATTTTATTGGCTCATGCCCAATAAAACATTTTGATGTTTACTAGGTATGGAGGATATCACAGCTCAGTTTTCTGCAAACTGATAGTCTACATTATAAATCAAGAATGCTAGCTTCCAAAATTTTATTCTCTTCAGTAAAAAATGGATGGATGCACACAGAAATGTGCATCTGTCAGGCAGCAAGTGTTACTAAATTTTTAAAGGAAAATTATGACTAAAACAAAAAGTATTTCCTCCTTCACCCAATCCATGTTTATTTCATGCCTGACCAAAGAAAAGACTAACAACCTCTGTTCATCTTCTATCTTATTTTATTTACAAATTCTTTGAGCCTTTAAAATCAGAAGGAAATGAAAGAAAAAGCATATTGGTTAAAATTACCAAATCTAATTAAAAATTAATAAAGTTATCCCTCTCTTCACTTAAAATAAATAAATAAAATAATTTCAAGAAAATATGATCAGTGATTATGATCAGTGAAAATATGATCAGTGAATATGATCACTGGGGAATACAGAATTCTGGGGTTATCAGTGTCATGGTGCATGGCTTAACTGTGTGTTGAGTAAGAATAACATACCAAATTTTGCCTTGCTACCTTTGCTACCAGGCTGTTAAATGAAGGTCTTTTTTTTTTTTTTTTTTTTTTAATTATTAAAATAATTTCTTACAAATCCACCACAATGCACAGTCACCCTTCTCCCTTAAGAAAAAAGTACAAAAGAACTTTCAAAAAGCACTGTTATAAATATGACTTATTAGTGGGGAGGAAGAGTCCATTTCTTCAGGTTTATCTTTTAGAATCTTGCTACCTAAATATATTTACAAGAAGGATTTAAAGATAAGTGGTAAGGATGGTGAAATTTTAAGTTTTACCCCATGTACAAGACATTAATCAAACGAGCCTCTAATTGCTGAAAAATGACATCTATACTCATTCACTCATTCAACTTTTTTTTTTTTTTAAGAAACTTCAGAATATACTTAGGAAACTTCTAATTAAGAAAGATACTCAAATTAATAATCATATATATCTACTTGTTTTAATCCTTATATATTCCTATATATATATATTCCTCTAGTAACAGAATAATTCTAGGAGCTGGCAAAAACAACTTCTCCTGACTTCATTATCACTGTACTGATAAATGACTAATAGTCTAGCCTATTATTTTATACACACAAATATAAAAATATTTAAAATGTAAATACACTGTACAGACAGGTTATATCATCGAATATAGATGAGTATAGATCTTATCATTAGATAAGATAAAACCTAGAATCACTCCACAAGGAGTACATTAAAACTGCAGATATCTATTGATTTAAGACTGTTCTATATACATTGAGGAAAATAAATTTTACTAAAATGTTAATTACTTTAAAAAAAATTGTTTACTATGTAGGATAATGAACAGTCTATTTAACAAGATCTTTACACATGAATACAGTTTAGACAAATTCCTGTTCCCTATGCAAATGGTATATACAATAACCCATAAAACATGTTTCTGAGAAAAAGTATAAGAAAGTGAAACCAATTATTTTCCAATAACACAGAGTATGTGCTGAACTTACATTACGTTTCAAACTACAAGCATTCTATTTAAAAAGGAAATATTTACAGTTGTTAAGCAACAATGTCTTTGTTTATAACATTGTTTTTGAAATGAAAACACTAGAAGGGGAATACAGAACAAAGATACATACAAGAATACAATTTATTTCTCAGTCTACGTGATAAAATAACTTTTGCTTACAGAACGTAAATTAATAAATACTCTTGACAACAAGTTGATCTATGGTTCAGTGGACTTTTTCTTTAGGCATTACTGTTATTTTGACTTTGCTTTCTAAAGATGTGCCTGTAAAAGTATATAGCTATGTGAGAAATAGGAAAGTACAGAACATGCTTATTACAGAACAGAATTTCTGAATAATATTTAAAATAAAAGAACATGCTCTATCTGAATTTAGCATGACGATGGAGGTGATTCTTGTGCTCTACTCAACTCTTATGAGACTGCAGTACTGCATTCAGCTCTGGCGTTCCCAGTAAAAGAAAAACACGGAGCTGTTGGAACGGGTCCAGAAGGCCAAAAAACTGATTGGAGGGCTGGAAGACCTCATCCATGAAGAGAGGCTGAGATGTTTTTCTTGAGGCTGATGTTTTTCTTGTAAGTGTTGTTCATGAGAAGTGTTGTCATGGAGAAGAGAAGGCTCTGGGAAGACCTTATTGCAGCCTTTCAATACTTAAGGACATGGAAATACTATAAGGAAGATGGGAAGAGCCTTTTTAGGGCTGTAGTGATAGGACACTACTGGTAATGATAGGATACTACTGTCACCTGTAGTGATAGGACAAGGGCCAATAGATGTAAGAGTGTAGATTTAGATTGGATATACGGAAGAAAATTTTCACGATGAGGATGGGTTGCCCATAGGAATGGTGACATGAGCTAACTTCTAATGAGTCTGACTATGGTCATTAGGTTGGCATTTTGTACCACTCATAGGACACACTGCTGTGGTAAGGCCTCAGTCTCTTAGGAAAACGCACTTCAGCATCATTGTATAATCCAAAGTGACTTTTTTTTTTTTTTTTTCCCAATTATTAAATTAATAAACTGAATGTGTGGCAAAATTGGTCTTATGAACTGGTCTTATGAAGACTTTTTGTGTCTGTAAGAAGAATTTTCATTGCTTTATTTTGTCTCCATTTTATTTTATTTTATTTTATTTTATTTTATTTTATTTTATTTTATTTTATTTTATTTTATACAGTTAGCTTTCATGTCAGCAGATTTAAATAGAAGCATAAAAACAAATACACACAAATGTGTAGTGGAAATGATGGTACTTTGTTCTTTCTTGCTTCCCAGATGGTCTGGTGCAATCCTTCAAGTTAAACTTCCAAAATCCCAGTATTTTAGGGGTAATATATTTCAGATGTATTTGATGTAAATAAACCAATGCCATGATTAGTTTTTTTGGTTTTGTTTTTGTTTTTTTCTGAAACAACAACAAAAAATATTTTCCATGCCCTTTTTAACCCTCTATATCACTTCTTGAAGAAAACAGGAATGCAAAGAATAATTAAAGCTGATATTCCAGTTATCTAAAGGGATCCACAACAAATGTTTTTAGTAGATTTGTTCTGTATGATAGTGAAATGAGTGAAAGCAGATTTTTGATCTGACTACTGACCTTTCAGATTTATGATTTTTGAAGTCACATTTTGTGACTTTGAAAAGTAATTTTTAATCTGAAGCAGGAAAAGACCATGCAAGAGAATGAAAAGATGTCTGCATGCTTATTATTCACTTAGATGTATATAAATGGATATCTCAGGCTGCGCTGGCTTAAATGAGTTCTGATTTTGAAAAGCACTTAAACTGCAATTTTGGATTAATTTCTGCTTAATTTATAATCCTGAAGAAGGAAACAGATTCTAGTATGCTCTAGTACTATTATAAAAGAAGACTACAGTAAACTAGGTCAGATCTTGTAAACCACTACCATAAGACAGTAGCTTGTCTGTTATCATACATTACATACGTTAAAGCATGTCTTGAAACTTGCTAAAGTACAACAACATGGGTGAGGACAAAAGAGATTCCAGAACACTAGGTATTTTCACTCTCTCTCTCTATATAAGTGTATATATATATATATAAGTATATGTACATTATCACTGTCTCACTAACAGGTGTTGTATCAGTATAACTAACATATGTAGACAGCTAGCTTTCAAATGAATAAATTGTCTACATTTAAATTAATAATTGTTCTGAATTCAGTATAATACTGAAAACTCATCATAGAGTTACTGGATAAGTATGTCTACAGTTTAAATTGAAATCGATCGTTCTTGCTATTTCAGCAATAATTTTCATGCATTTCACAATTTTAAAACATATTATTTAAATCAGTCGAGACATTAAAGGAAATCAAAACTGTGGAAACTATTTTTAAATCTTGAATAAAATAAAATAAAAAGTTAAAAACAGTATAAAGGTTACTATTTTCCTGTAACCTTTAGCATAGTGGTGACATGGAGCCATCTTGAAATACACACAGAAAATTACGATCTTCCAAAATGAGGAAGTTATTATCCTGTGTTCATACATTTAAACATACACTGTACTAGGATTCTGTACTAGGATACTGTACTAGAAATTACAAGAATTAATGCTAATTATACAATATATCTTCTTTTTAATTCTAATAATGAATGGAATAGGAATGCAATCGTTTTATACTTTCTTACTTTAAAGTATTTGGTATCTGTTCAGAGCTTTCCCTGTAACACCAAACAGTCAATTCATGCTCTCTACTTCACCCATGACTTTCTAGACCCTTTAATCACTGGATGTGTAGATCATTCTCAATTAAGTGGAATAATTGTGTGTCCAAAGATGAGCTGGCGGGGAAGAAGACCAGCCTGGCTCAACAGAGAATTGTGGCTTGATCTTAGGAGAAAAAAGAGGGTTTATAAGCTTTGGAAAAGTGGGCAGGCCACTAGGGAGGACTTTAAGGATGTAGCGAGGCTGTGCAGGGACAAAATTAGGAAGGCCAAAGCTCAGCTGGAGCTCAATCTGGCTACTGCCGTTAAAGATAACAAAAAACGTTTCTATAAATACATCAACACAAAAAGGAGGACTAAGGAGAATCTCCATCCTTTACTGGATGCCGGGGGAAACTTAGTTACAAGAGATGAGGAAAAGGCGGAGGTGCTCAATGCCTTCTTTGCCTCAGTCTTTACCAGCATAACCGGTTGTTCTCTGGATACTCAGTACCCTGAGCTGGTGGAAGGGGGTGGGGAGCAGGATGTGGCCCTCACTATCCATGAAGAACTGGTTGGTGACCTGCTATGGCACTTGGATGTGCACAAGTCGATGGGGCCGGATGGGATCCACCCAAGGGTACTGAGGGAACTGGCAGAGGAGCTGGCCAGGCCACTGTCCATCATTTATCAGCAGTCCTGGCTATCGGGGGAGGTCCCAGTTGACTGGCGGCTAGCAAATGTGACGCCCATCTACAAGAAGGGCCGGAGGGCAGACCCGGGAAACTACAGGCCTGTCAGTTTGACCTCAGTGCCAGGGAAGCTCATGGAGCAGATCCTCCTGAGAGTCATCATGCAGCACTTGCAGGGCAAGCAGGCGATCAGGCCCAGTCAGCATGGGTTTATGAAAGGCAGATCCTGCTTGACGAACCTGATCTCCTTCTATGACAAAGTGACGCGCTGGGTGGACAAGGGAAAGGCTGTAGATGTGGTCTACCTTGACTTCAGCAAGGCTTTTGACACCGTCTCCCACAGCATTCTCAAGAAACTGACTGCTCTTGGCTTGGACTGGCGCACGCTTCGTTGGGTTAGAAACTGGCTGGATAGCCGGGCCCAAAGAGTCGTGGTGAATGGAGCCAAGTCCAGTTGGAGGCCAGTCACTAGTGGCGTCCCCCAGGGCTCGGTGCTGGGGCCGGTCCTCTTTAATATCTTCATCGATGATCTGGACGAGGGCATCGAGTGCACCCTCAGTAAGTTTGCAGACGACACCAAGTTAGGTGCGTGTGTCGATCTGCTTGAGGGTAGGAAAGCTCTGCAGGAGGATCTGGATAGGCTGCACCGATGGGCTGAGGTCAACTGCATGAAGTTCAACAAGGCCAAGTGCCGGGTCCTGCACCTGGGGCGCAATAACCCCAAGCAGAGCTACAGGCTGGGAGAGGAATGGTTGGAAAGCTGCCAGGCAGAGAAGGACCTGGGAGTGATGGTGGATAGTCGGCTGAATATGAGCCAGCAGTGTGCTCAGGTGGCCAAGAAGGCCAACAGCATCCTGGCTTGTATCAGGAACAGTGTGACCAGCAGGGCTAGGGAGGTGATCGTCCCCCTGTACTCAGCTCTGGTGAGGCCGCACCTCGAGTACTGTGTTCAGTTTTGGGCCCCTCGCTACAAGAAGGACATCGAGGTACTTGAGTGGGTCCAGAGAAGGGCAACGAAGCTGGTGAGGGGCCTGGAGAACAAGTCCTACGAGGAGCGGCTGAGGGAGCTGGGCTTGTTCAGCCTGGAGAAGAGGAGGCTCAGGGGTGACCTTATCGCTCTCTATAGGTACCTCAAGGGAGGCTGTAGCGAGGTGGGGGTTGGCCTGTTCTCCCACGTGCCTGGTGACAGGACGAGGGGGAATGGGCTTAAGTTGCACCAGGGGAGTTTTAGGTTAGATGTTAGGAAGAACTTCCTTACTGAAAGGGTTGTGAGGCATTGGAACAGGCTGCCCAGGGAAGTGGTGGAGTCACCATCCCTGGAAGTCTTCAAAAGAGGTTTAGATGTAGAGCTTAGGGATATGGTTTAGTGGGGACTGCTAGCGTTAGGTCAGAGGTTGGACTCGATGATCTTGAGGTCTCTTCCAATCTAGAAATTCTGTGATTCTGTGATTCTGTAATCTTATTTACATGCATCCCTTTAGTCCTAGCTGTTTATTTGCTCTGAGCCTTCTCCAGTTCTTATACTCTTATATTAATTTTTGAGATGAAGGAATCAGTTGAGAAAACTGAACATGGCACCCAGAAATGCAGGTAGACCGTGGGTTTATACAATAACATAACATTACTTGTAGTATTCTTCTCTGCTTCTTTCCTATTAACTTTTAGAATTTGATTTTCTTTTATAACCATAATCTAATTTTGATCAACAGACCACAAGTTCCAGTACTTAGCTGGCTTTTCAAGAAACCATCTGTCACAGCCTGACCACTACAGTAATAGCCATTAAGTTAGAACCCATTGTTTTATATGTGAAATTAGGACTCATTTTGTATTTATATGCAGTAAATTTCACCTCTCATTTTAATGCTCATTCTTATAAAGTCTTATTGTAGTACTTGACAGTCTGCCTTTTTTTACTGTCTTGAAGAACTTGGTATTTCCAACAAACAAACAAACAAAAATTTATAATCTCACTATTCCATCCTTTTTTCTTCCTTTTTTTCCTTTTTTTTTTTTTTTTTTTTTCAATGAGTTTTCTTGTTTAATAGCACAGGTGTCTACACCTGTGTCTTGAGGGATTTCCTTCATTATAGGAACTGACCTTTGCTTCCTTTTAATTCTTAGACTTAATCACCTAACCATTTTTTTTTCTTTTCTATTCTATTTTTCATTCTTTCCCATGCCATAGCTATCAAGGGTCCTTGAAAACCTTTGGTGAGAATCACTGCTAAAAAAAACATATGGTAAATTCAAGTAGGCTCTATTAAAGAGATTGTTCTTATTCATATGCCTGTTTACTTCTCCAAAGTAATTCCTTATGAATTAAGTTTGAAAAAAAGATGTAATGTTTAGGGACACTATGCAGAGTATCACTCTTATATTAACTTATGATTTATAGTGAGTTATAAAGTATTTTCAAAAGTATATTTTTCCTGTAGCTGCTGAAAGGTAAGTTCTGGCCTGATAAAAAGTAAAGAAACTTTACTTCACTTTGATTTTTAAGTGGCTAAATTTGTTGTTGATGTTTGTCTGTTTCTAAAGGTTTCAGACCTTCTTGAGTTTACCAGACTATGATTAAATAGATAGTAAGAAGAGCTATGGAATTTAAAAAAAAAATAAATAAATCAAAAGAGGAACCTGTGAAATGAACCATGTACCCAAGACACTTACCCAACATTTTTGTGAGGACGGAATGTGTAGTCTTATAAAAATATTCTTATACTTCTGTGTATTTTTGATTTTACATCCTGAACATTCACCTCAAATCTTCAAAAGTGCTATCCATATAGTAAAGAGTACAAAGAAAGGTGCTATCTATGTAATAAAGAATACAAAGAGCAAGAACATATCCTATCATTAGTAACAGATTAAATGATTTCATAAAAAGAGTTTTAGGTATATTGTGCTTTGCAAATGGATATGAGGACACTAAACTTTCAGTAGATGTTCCATAGTTAAATTCATTCCTGTTTCTTTTTGAATATGTAGTGGTGCATTAAAAATTACACTAACTTATCAGTAAAAGATAGTTGTAGTTTTAGACAGTCAAAGCCATACATATTAAGTATACCAGATTTGTACTGAAGTATTTTATACTACAACAAATATAAAGAAAGGAAAGAGGAAATATGGAAATCTATGAAAATATGTGATTCTTCATTAATGCTAATCATATATATATGTATATATATTTATTTTTTTTCCCCACAATGTTAGTAAATTCAGTGTCTTGTAATATATGGCATTGGGTGCATTTGTTTAATGTTAGCAGGGAAGTTAACAGCAGGGAGAAGGGAGAATATTTTTTATCCATGTTTTGATCCAGAAATTGATATCATTTTTCTTGAGGTTTCAACTATAAACAGTCAGCTTATATGTGCAGTTTGAAGGCAAGAATTTTTGTTACATAATATTTTGAGAAAACAAGAGACGGTTGGGAGCATGAGGTAAAGGAGCTTAAAATAAAGGAGTGTTTATGGCGAATGAAATATTTTGAAAGGGATCTTAGCAGGCTGATGAAAGAAAATCTAAAATTTCAAAGGAGCTTTCAAATTTCTTTACTTTTTCATGAAAAGATTCACCGACCATTCTGTGCTTTATCCAGCACCAAATCTAAGTCAACCCTATAAAGCAACAGTAACTTCAGTATCACTGTTCTTCAGGGCATGCAGTCCACTTCAGCTATTTTTTTAAGCATTACAATTGTCTAAACATATGTGAAAATAGTCTGATTTTTTTTCCTGTTTGATCTGGTTAAAGCAAATAAGCAGGTGGACCACTCGTCATACTATGTATTTATTTTTTTTCCCCAAGGATTTTTTCAAATTACCTCAAAGAGAAACTTTAGCGTCAAGCAGTTGCTCATAAGCTGTATGTTAGTTTATGATTATTCTCTGCGTTACACCAGAAGTCCAGCGAAAAATTTCGGTTATATTCCTTTTCATCATGTACGTCACTTAGAAAAATGTCTTACTGTTAAATTCACTAGAGCCACTTTAGCCATCATATAGAATTATATTAACAGTACTTTCTATTGATACATTTTGAGCCTTTTTAACCAATATCGTTTTTGTTGCCCACCATAATTTATCCCTCATTACCAGGATGAATATAACATAGAGCAAACAAATTTTTCTACTTTATAATTTTTGTTGGCAGCATTTAACATTTACATACATGGACTATTAGCACAAGGGATACAAAGTAATTATATACTAATGCTTTGCAAAGTGGAAAGACAATATCCTCAACATCACTGTGCACTGCATTTCAAATGGCACATTTCAGGCGATTTATGCTAATTTCCATCATTTACAGAACATAATGATACAAATCAGTTAGAATTCAGCACAACAGCCTCTAAGTGCTCAGAACTATGGAGAACACGTTAATGGTCTCATTAACTGTAAGTTGAGAATTGAATTTCCATTTCTAGACAAAACTGTTATCACTTCACTCATGATCCACAATACTTTTCTTGTCTCATAGGTTACAGCAGCCACTGGCCAGCCCAGTTTCTTTCCCTCAGTGACCCCACCGAGGTTACCCAAAGCAATAAAGAAAGATTGATTATACTGATCTTACCTGAAGTGACCTTATTGTCTGCCTTCTGGTATATCTTGACAAAGAACAGGGATACCCAACTTCACTTCATATGCTTAGGAGCCTTAAGCTTATACAGAGTTCATAGTTTAAGCCTTTGAAATATTGAAAGGAGATGGCAATAACACTCTGAATGTTTGCCTTTGAATTTGACATTACAGTGAGAAGGATAATAAACAATGTGTTCATAAGAATAAGTATAGCTAAAGCAAGCAGAGAGCTATCATTTCTAAAGTACATAAATGCTGGGAGGTATTAGGAGAAAAAGGTCAACTGACTGTCCAAAGCTCATCAAAATGGCTAGTTACATCAAACAGTACAGCTAAGATATATCCTGAATGAACAGCAAAAGGGTTTTCTTTTTTTTCTCTGTCTCCTACTCAAAATTTTTTATTAGTAATTTTGACTATAAAATTGAAAAGCACAGTGGTGAGGTGAATAGACCCAAATTTCTTCCGGGTTATACTTAAATATATTAGTGTCCTCTAATCACACTGAGAGGGTACTATGTGGTTGCTGATCCATAACTGAAGATATATCTCAATTACATAAAGCCCTAAACTTTTATTTGATACTGGAAATAATTAACATAATGACTTACACTTAATATGCAGTAACTACAAAACTATTTTTCAAAACTCTGTCTTCTGAGTAGTTAATAACCTAAGACTACAGCTATTTACATATCATATGCTATAAATTCACAAGCACAACTTAACCTACAAATCAGTGGTTTCTCTAACACATTGTAAGATAGTGATCAGAACTGGAGTGAAGGTACAGATTAGAAGAGTAACAAACTAAAACAAAAATCTTCCACATTGTTAATCAAGTGAATTCTTAACTGATATCTTTATATGATGAAAGAAAACACCAAAGGTACTCAAAAAGGATAAAAAAAAAATACATTTTGGTAAATGTCAAGTACTACTGCATTGTTGAAATTGAAGATATTGCAATGTAACAGAACTGAAATATCCTACAGCAATTATATAGCAGATCATTTTCCCTAAGCAACAGTCAATAAGCTACCAAGGTGCAGTGCCAAAAGAGCTTGATCTGTGTCAAATGGAACAAGTTGATTTATTATGACCTGAAGCAGTAGTCAATAGGAGGCTCCTTAGGCGGGGAAAAAAAATCCATGACTTTCTAGGCCAGTAAAAAAAACACATCCAGCAGCAACAAAAGCAAAACCCAATCTGATAGGTGGATTTCCATGAGCTTGTTGTGGCAGTGAGGAATCAGCATCAGTTGCAGTAGAACCAACTGCAAAGATTTAGTTTTTTTTGCTGCTTTCTGAATTGTCTGATCTGTTGAAAAGTATGGGACATGTGTGGGACTGAGAACTGGGACTTTGGGAGAGGGCCCCACTTCTGAAGCAATGAAGGAGAGAAAAGAAAGAAGGAATTTGGAGGAGGCATGATGGCTGATGTGAAAAGAGTGCTATAGAAAGTGATAAAAAAAAAAAAAAAAGTGTTTAAAGCTTAAAATTTTCCCCTTTCAGCTCCAAAAGAAAAAAAATCAAAAATGTCCTCTCCCTTGCAGGAATTGTGTGATAAAACTGTGTTGAAAACAGACCTAAGCAAATGTTAAATTTTAGGCAAGAAAGGCCACACCATCTGTTACTATGTACAAACAACATTATTAGATTATAAATAATGCATTGGCACAGAAAGTATGGCTGCCTTCAGTTTATTAGGTTATGAAGCCTATAGAAAGACTCTGTAAATAGAAGAAAAATCTTTTTTAAAACTTAAAATGCAATCAGAAAATATCCATTTTGAGATGTGAACAATAACAAGACAGGACTGTGCTACAGACCTGTAAGTCATAAGCAAAAAAGTAATGAAATATTTAGTTATGATTTAAAGACTTGTACAGACAGCAAAACCATGAAGCAGGTGACTTCAGTCTTCAGTGCATCAGTCAGTGCCCCTTGAGATACCTACAGTGAGTCAGACTGAACACAAATGATGAATGTAGTAAATAATTGTCCCTTAAAACAGTTTGTCACAGATTCTCCTAAGAACAGTTCATCTTTGGATGTGACTTTACACAACAGAGAAAGAAGATTAATATTAATTGATGAAGCAGGTTTGCAGGATTAAAACATGATTAAATGTGAATAAATCTGGCAATATAAAAGTTAAAATAAATCATGTACCAACTAAAAGAGTATATAATTTGATATAATTTGATACCTGATAAATGAAAAGACGGTGCATTTTGTGTCTCCAGGATAAAATAAATAATAATAGTAATAATAATAAGAAGAAAATAATAATAGTAGAGTAGTAGCAATCCTGTGTTTCTAGACTAAATGCTTTCCAATCATGAGTTTGTTTAGTAACAGGAAACATTATTACTGTGGTGTGCTACTTGTTTGTGTACATTTGAATGAATGGCAAAAAATATGACAAATACGGTAAAGCTAAGAACTGTGCCACTTAGGTAACACAGAGAAAAGTTTTCCATAAGTGCTATGCCTCTTGTGAATGTGTTATATACTTAAATTACATGACAAACTCCTTTTTATCTAATACTGTATAAAGTATTTTTCAAAGAGAGCTAGCCCTCCTTAAGGAATATGTCTATAATTCCAGATACCAGTTAGGTTATTTTACCCTGCTGCCCAACTTCGGGATGATTGTGCACCTTCTCTAAGGGTAAGGATGTATAATGCATTTGTAGTGCAACTGAGCAAACAGCAGTTCAGTCTCAAAGTCTGCTGCTTTCTGCAAAGCACAGCTGTTAATGCAAAACTTGTCCTTTCCTAACTCTCAGGGGTGATGGACTGCCATTCTGAGTGTGATCAAGGGGAATTACCAATTAAATTACTGTGGCATATTCAAGTATTCCTGAACCCATGAACATTCATCTGGTGTTTAGCATGTCATTTTTGAAATCATTTTGTACCAACTGTTGAAAACATCTCGTACCATGTGTGACTGGCCCTATTATTACAAGCTGCATTTTGAGACTGTGAAATATCTGTATCACTTGAGATCATAGAAAAAATTTATCTGAGAATAAACTCCTAGACTGGGAAATTTGCAGAGGTACAGCTTAAGCAAGCCAATTTGGACTTGATATGAATAAAAGCCATGATATGGAGAAAGTGAACAAGATTCCACTTTTACAATAAATTTGTAATTACCAACTCAATATGATAGGGTAATTTAACAACAGGCACAAGAAGTTACTTGGAAGATATAATGAGCTTCAGAACAATTTATGCTTCCTGCTTGTTTTTTACATAAACCCAATCACTTTATTAGGAGAAAATCAGATCATTATTTTAGCATTGTGCATATCCATGGCTGTCCCATCTTGAAGACCAAGAGAAATCCTCGTATTCCTTCCTCAGAAATCACACGGATGAAGTCAAAGGATGATCAAATGTGTGGGATAAGTTCCATATCAAATACGTCTTCTGCATCCAGGGTTTTTGTTGTGTTTTTATTTTTGTTTGCTTTTTTTTTGTTTTGCTTTTGTTTTATTTTATTTTGTTTTCTTTTGTTTTTGAGAGTTGAAAGAAGGAGAGGAAAGAGATTTTTAAAATCATGAGCAGGATGAAAAGGTAATTAGGAAAAGTGTTCACTCATCTTAAGTACAGGTAATGGCAACATCAGTTCAAGATAGGAGGTGACAGGTTCAGAACAACCAGACTGAGATGAGTTCCCTGGCACATTGTAATTAAGCTGAGGAATATTTTGCTGCAAGATGTTTTGAGTTAATTGTTCATGGAACAAGACTGCTCTGTAAAAAAAAAAAAAAAAAAAAAAAAAAAAAAAAAAAAAAAAAAGCACTAATATTTATACAAGTAAAGAGACAAAGATAAAATTTTTGATACATGGAATCTCCAAGACTTTAATCTTCGCAGCCTGTAAAATCTTCGAAGCCTGTAAAATCCTGAGGATACATCTATATATATTTAAAATGTTTCATCATCTTCTTTAAGCGTCTGGTTTTGGCCACAGAAAAATGGACCAGGCATATTTTCAGCTTTCATACAATATGTCTGCCCTTTCTACCTCCTCTATGGGCTATGAATTTCTCCTTACTTTTCATCAGGAAGAAAAACAGTTAAAAAAAAATAAAAAGGAGCTTTCCTATTGCACCATGTTGTTGAATCTGCTGCTGTTTCTTTCAGCTGATATTTGGAAATGTAGGTGTGTCATTTCCAAGACCAATGAGAAATGGATAACATCACTCTTAAGAATTTACAAGATTTATTTTTTAATCTGGATTGCAATGCAATTCAATTATCTTTATATTACATATATACATTACACAGCTTACCTGTATTCAGGATTCTTGAAGAGTTTATTTTTATACTTGAGAATTTCCATATCGTTGATTTATTGTGTTCAGTAGCCTGTATAAATTTCATTTGAATACATTTCTTCTGAAAGTTTGAACTCTTATCTTGTGCCTTCAGTGTGTTTACTGAATTTTGAATGAATTTTATATAGAGATGTAGATACCACATGTCAAGATTACCAAATCTATTTTTTAACACTGTTTCTCACAGAGCAAGAAACCTTTTGCATAAAATCACATAACAATAAATATTTTAGATTCCTATATTCTTTAAATATAAAAAAATATATAAAAATATAAACTGGTTTATATTTTATAACAGCATTAAAGGTAACCTGAAGGCTCCTATACTTACTACAAATTTCTAAATAATTATGCCTTTCTATCAACTTCAATTAGGGATTTTTTTTTTTTATCATTAACAGAGGTTATACCATCATTCTGAAACAAGTGAGGGACATTTATGGCATGAGACATTCATTTTTTGAAGAAAATAAAATAAAGATTGTTAAGAAGAGTTTGTCCCAGCAGATGTTAGCTGCTATCAGTGGAAGTCCCAGTGTGGTATGCACTGTAGTAAATTTGGAATTCTGATAACTTAGAGACATTCAGAAATCAAACACAAGAATACGTATTCAAATACTCAAAGATGTGAATATTTCCAAAGTTGAATTTTTCATCTGCTTCTAAATTATTTGCTTTCTTTCTTGTCTTTGCAATTTTCAGTACATTTTGCAGCAAGTTTAATATCATGGCCCATTTTTCAGCTAGAGAATATTTGCTGTTTTAGTTTGCTGTTAACTATTTGTTGTGTCACTGATTACATGAATTTAACAAAAATTTGTGCTTTACAAGAATTCTCACACTCTAGTGGCAAACAAATATATGTACTTTTATATATATATTTTAATATATTGTGTAGATAATAATCTAAAAAAATCTAAAGCTGGTGAAAATGACATGAATTTTTAAGTAATCTCTTACTTTTCCTCACAACTAATACTCTTGTAAATAAAAAGAGATTTAGATGAGCATTTATAAACTCAGATATTAAAAAAGTTATAGATATCAGTAGAAGACATTACCTTCTTTTTTTGCTGAACTATTTATAAATGCATTTTACATTTTTTATCCTCAATATTTGACCTACTTTTTTTTTTTTTTTTTTTTCTGTTTTAAAACATAGCTGTTGCAATGCATATTTATCAATAATTTTTGGTTGATAAAGAAAAACATTTACTAAGACTAATCTCATACATCTGAATCTTGCCTCATGAAAACAAAATGCAAAACAGCACATTTCTGGGGAAATTATATATATTATATATATAATTTATATATAATATAAATAAATATATATTTATAATATATAATTATTAAAAAATATATAATTATATTTATATATGATATATATATATTATAAATAAATATATATATTTATAGTTATCCTTATAACTATACGTATATAGCTATCCTTGTGTTTTCCCATATGCATCAGTTCAATTGTTCCTTCCAGTCAGTGCATTTAAGCTAGTCTTTTTTTTTTTTTTTTCCCTGTAAGACCAACAGCTGACAAAATAAATAAATAAATAAATAAATAAATAAAAAGTGAAGGGAAAAAAAAATAAAGAAGGAAATAAAAAAAAGATTTTATTTTGGACAAGTCAATATCACGATCTATGAAAAATGACAACGTTTTACTATGAGCTGAACACTTTCATGTTGATATTTAATGCAATTGTACAATTAGTCAACACTGTGGTTTATAATTCCTGTTGTACCATAAATTTATAATTTATGGTAGAGTTAAAATAATAGTACAGTAACAGTATTTTTCTTATGGAGGAAAAAGTTTGCTTGGTTTTCTATTTAAAATATCAAGAATATTAATCACTCTTATTTATATAACCAACTGTGTGCATGTACAAACTCCTGCATTATCCCAAAAAACATGTGACATGAAAGAGAGTGACACTGCCAGGGAAATTGCAGTTACAGATCTAGAGATTTGTGGGCTGATTATTTTGTGTGCATTAAAAAGAGAAAACCACTAGGCATGAGTCAGCAGTCTTTTATTAAAACACATGCAATCAGACAGACACAACATAAGCTTTTTTTTTATAAGCTTTTGTTTTCAGAAGAAAACTAGGCAAAATTCAAAATAAAATCAATAATAAATTTTGAATAAATTCAAAATTCAAAAAAAAATAAATGGCAGCAAAATGGGTGGAAAGATAAGACTTGGGTGGAGCTCTGGTGGAAACAGAGCTCCAGATCAACAGCATCTTTTATGAGGTTTTTACTATAGAAAAGATCTGTAAAAAGATCCTGACAAGAGCCATGTATGAAACTCTGCAAACATCTATCCTATTGGAACATCTATCCAGATGGAACCAAGACTCATGATATGTAAAGAACAAAGAAGGAGTAGGAGGGCAGAACATAAACACACTATTGTTAAAAAAAAATAATAATAATAATAAAAATCTATCCTGGTACTTAAAGGAAATACAAAGATGAGTGAAGAAGATCCTTGTCTTCTTAGAGCAGCTCAGAACAACTCTTTAATTCAGCTTTGGACTGCTAAAAACATCCTCCTTTGTTCTTCATATGTCTTATATGTCTTATGCCTCCCACATACTGAGTGGCCATATCCCCAGAAAGTAAATATATGTTAGGTTAGAAGTTAGAACCAAGAACAAATCACATGCTTGCACAACTTTGCAAATGCTTTTTGGAGCTGGTAACATTAACTACCTGTCTGCAGTGTTGAATCCTCACAACCCCAAACAGAAATCAGTCATCATCCTAAGGAAACAGAGAATTTTCCCTTTATAACTGTCACTTCTGAGTTGGTTACAGATTGACAACACAAAGCAGATTAACCTCCTGCTGTTTTGCTTGTTTGTTTTGTTTTTAGGTAAATCATAAATAGCAGCTTATTCATTTTTCATCTTGTTCACATAGAACAGAGAAAATAATTGTTCCAGATACAGAAAAATCTCCAGTATGTATATCTCTTTGCACCTTGTATATGTTCTCACAAACATAAAGGATAGTCTACGCTTCTTGAGTGTATCATTGGCTACTTTAAAGACAATCTCAGGTGATAGATGCAGCACAACCACAGACCTATACCTCCTTGTTCCAGCTGTATGAAACACTCTTTGAAGCCCAATGTCTATTGACTCAATTCATTTTGTCCTGTGGTTAGCACTATGATGAGAGATATCCTTATGATGAGACAAAGTGGAAAGCCTTCAGCTTCCCTGTGTTTGAAGAAAGACTGGTGCCTTCATTTGCATCACAACAAACTTGAAAGATTAACTTTCTTCAGGTCTGTAAATACAGCAATTCCTCTAATGGTCCAAGAGGCATAACAAAGTACTATACCCCAGGTTATGGAAACTGAAAAGTAGGTATGCTAATGGACTACCAGAATGGGCTATTTCCTCCCACTCACTTCAGAAATGTTCCGAAGACCTTTTCTTGTATCCAGACTCCTAATTGATGCAAAGTTTTGGAAAAGTAATCTTGCAATACAAGGATGGGTGCAGTTCTGACAGGAATATTGGTATATTACTTGAGTTCTTTTCTGGTGTCAGATAATGTGACAGGGCAAAGAAGAAAGAGTCTTAGAGTTATGGACAACACTCCTTCAGTCTTAGTAAATCTGCACTGCTGGAGTATGATGCACACTAAGCAGTGCTATTATTTATGCCATTTCTATTAGACCAGCACAGGTATGCCAAATTCTTCTACACCACCATTATTTTCTGGGCAGACACATTCCATATATGCATATAGTAAACAGGTTATATTTTCCCTATTGAGTGGGAAAAAAAAAATCTTATGAATGTAGCTCTGATTTTCCAATACTTTGATAAAATGCTGTTATTAATCTCTTCCTACTCATTCCTGTAGAAAATGATGGACAAAGGAGGAGAGGAAGAAAAGTTCATTTTTGAAATCAAATGTCTGGTGCTAAAAGAAAGCTTGTGTTCTCTTTAAATGTATAAACTAAGTTTCTGTATGCACTTCCTTCTTGATAAAACAAGGCATATTTATTGTAAATCCATAATAAGTCCATCATAAATATTTCCATTTTTAATATCAATTTCACCATTACTGGCATGAATTGTGCTCATTATAGTTATAATCTTAATAGTTTTATCAGATCATCAGTGATGCTGCCTGGCATTCTTAAGCAATCTGTACCATTTGTCCTTTGCCAAGGAAACAGATGAATTACAGCAGCAGCATAGCACTGAGAGACTTTGTAATTATAGCCTGCTCTATAGATGTAAATGCAAGCCACTAAGTGTAGATTCAAGCTGGCACTAAATCCATTGTGCAAGATTAATATATCTGTCTTTCAGTGCTTATAGGAAGTTTGTACTCCTCTGTCTTTGTTAGAATTAAAAACTGACAAGTAGGCAGCAGTAACATAGCTCACTCTCTCTCTCTCTTTTCTCCCCTCTTTATCCTGGGCAAGCACTCTGGATATACTGGCTTCATGCAGCTGCCCATCACCACTGTTGTGGCAGCATTCTGGAGAAATCTGTATTTAGTTACCAAAACCAATTAAACAACAACAACAACAAAGTTGATTAAACTGTTAATTGTGACTGAATTATTTTGTGACCTCAGCAAAATATCAATACTCCAAAACAATTGGTCAAATTAAGAACTTTAAAGCACACAGGACAAGACTTTAAATTGATTTCTAAATTCCGAGAACAATATACTTTATAATCTCTGGAGTTGTCTGCACTGAACTGCACAACTACAATAAAAACCTAATTAATTACTATGTCACTATGGTGTTACACCTGTTTAACTACAGAGTTCTCAGTGAATTATTGTGATAAATTAGGACCTCAAAAGGCACAAGTGCAAGATACCACAAATGTCTATCTGTTGGACCAAATCACACCCTCTGAAGAACAAGAACAAATGCTGACTACAGAAAGTTATTTAAAATCTTTCAATATTATACTGAGTTGACTGCTGTTAAACTGTACAGCAAAGCAAAGGTCTCTCAAAGACTTTTATCTGGGATTGGAAAAACATAACAGAAACTCAGATGAAGCTGTAAGTACTGAGATGAAATTACAAGGCTTGAGGACCCTTCTCTAGCTAACTAGCTAGAGAACTAACTAGCACCAAAACGTCATGGGAGTGAATCACAACAACAACAACAACAACAACAACAACAACAACAAATATTATTAATAATAATCACAATATAGTTACATTATTATTTATTAATAATAAATAATATTTATCATTCTTCATTAATAATTACTAATAGTTCATTATTATTATTGTTGCTGTTGTTATTTAAATGGAATAAAAACACTATGCATCTTCATTTTGACTCTTGAAAATATTAAATAAATTACAAAATAAGTGAAAAGAATTTAGAAATTCTTTTCAAATTAAAAACTACCTTTTATAGATATACAGTGGACACTCACTAACATAGGAAACATAAATTTCTGGAAGATAGGGAATGAATAAAAGCATAGGAGTCTTCAAAGCAAATTCAAGGTATTATGAGAAATTGTTGTTAACAGAGCACCAGTCAGGTATTCATAGGATTTCTGTAGTAAACATTCCTGCTTCATTATTATGCAGCAAAACATGTCCACCCTATTGTTCTTTACATTAATGTTATTTCTACATTAAAGTCACTAAAAAAGTAAAAGGAGGCCTTGAAATTAAAGTTAAACTTAAAATCTGGATATTTTAAAATATCTGCTTCTGCATGAAGACAACAAAAAAGTCATGAGCTGTGACTTCTTAAGTATATATCATTTTTCTCAGCAGTGTGGTCTAGCTCCCCCTGACATTTCACACCAGTGTAACACAGGTGGAATACAGAAAAGTCACTGTTGCCAAAGACTCCTACTAAATTTCTAGGGCAAAGAACCATTGTTAAATTGAATATTTAGCAGAATTTTTCTGTAACAGAAACTCAGGACTAACAGAACTAACAGGATTTATGTTGTCTGTTTAGAGCATCAGACATTGACAGAAAACCTAAAACAGCCCTTTCTACCACCAACAGAGTTCAAAATTCAAGATTCACACGTCCTGTGAAAAATAACTGTAAAGGTTCATGAGATCAGAAGTGTTTCAGTCAACATATATTCTACTAAGGTCCAGTCATTCTTCGAGTTTCTTCAGACTTACCTAATCTGCACCTTGTATTTTAGTATAAAAAAGTGTGGTGAGAAAAAAAAAAAAAAAAAAAAAAAAAAAAAAAAAAAAAAAAAAGTCAACTCAGAAGTCTACACATTTATTTAGCTAAAGCTAGCTAAAGCACTACATTCCCAATAGTGACATCACAAATACAGCCTTTGAGCAACCAAAGGTCAGTCTGACTATTGGTAGGAAAAGAATTGTAGGGCTGGAGATTCATGGCAAGAGTGTCTACCGGTCTGGAAAAGAGAAGGTTACAACATTTTGTCTTCTACCTCCTTATATACTGCTCAGTCTTCAAACAAACAAGAATATCCTCAGGCTTTGCCTGGCTCTTTAGGGATTGACCATGATCCTTCATGGACCAAATGAAGACTGTTAGTGTATCATTCTGAAGGATCAGAAAATGCTATGGTTGGTCAAGTTCCTAAATTCACACTTCCAATATACAAATTCCAACTGTACAAAGGAAAATATTTGCATTCTAATTTTTTACATCTGTGATAATACAAATGACCAAATCACATCTAATTATTCTTATGGGAACTTCTACTAAGTATTTAGATGTAATTTTGCAAGTTTATATACAATCAGATACTACATACAGACTGCATCCGGTCTCTGACTCAGAAAAAGAACATCTTCTTCCATTACTTAGTAGATTACTTTTAGTAATAAAAATGAAGATATGTTTTAAATAATATATATATATATAAATAAACAATATTAACTAAAACCAAACAAACAAAAAACACACATCAAGTCCAAGCAGAAAAACAAACAAACAAAAAAAAAAAAAACACAATTTGATAGAAAAAAATAATTTGAAAGTATGTTTTACCTATAATAAAAAATAAAAAAATGAAAAAAATATCCAGGCCCTTTGGAAGGAAAATCAATATTAGGAAACCTCCAACAACAAATGTATCTATATCTTGAATCTACATACATGTAACAAACAAAATAGTTTCAAGAAGATTTAGTATTAATTATCTGGTTCTTATGAGATATCAAGACTGTTCTGGAAGTGAATAGGTTTTCAGAGCATTCATTCTTTCTTGTCATATATTTAGAATTTTTGGTTTACCACATTAACTCAAATCATTTAAAACAGATAAGAATTTATCAGCATTGCAAGCTGCACTTTATTCCTTTGCTCTGTTAAACACCCTTTTGTTGCACAGTGAAGGTAGCTACAAGAGTGCTTTTGAGTGAAAGAGAATACATAAACTTGCTAAAGTAAATTTCAAATAGTAGCAAAAGATTATTTTTTTTTCAGGATGTAATACCAAGTGCTCATCCTTTTCTGTGAGTAGTCCATTTCAACAGTTATTCTGGACTTGGCTTACAAGCATTTTAGAATCTTATGCAGATGTGGTTTAATACTCCCAGTATTTAGGATCAAAACAAACAAACAAACAAGAAAAAAAACAACCCCTGCTCCATCCCCCATCCCCCCCCCCCCTTCAAATTTCTGAACTAGATTATTTAAAACCTGTAGATAGTCCATTTCCCAAAGACTCCCAAAGTTATGTAAGTGTGGATCACTTTTGTTAGGGTAATTTTTATTGTACACAGAGGCTCAAATAATTAGGAAATATATAAATTAAGTGCAGAAGAACTGAGAATTCCCTAGAGAGAAAGAAAAGTTTTAAGAAAGAAAAGAAAAATGTTCGGAAGCTTTTGTTTTTTCCCCTTGGGCTAGGTTCCTTTTCTGAGATAACTTTTTATAGAATCATAGAATCAAATAATTTGTTAAGATGGAAAACACCTTCAAGAATGTCAACTAACACTACCAAGATCACCACTAAATCTTGTCCCTAAGTGAATCCACACATCTCTAAAACACTTCCAGGGATGGTGACTACCACTTACCTGTGCAGCCTGTTCCAATGCCCAACCACTATTTCTGTGAAGTTACTCTTCCTGACAACTAAAATAAACCTGCCCTCCTCCTTTCCAATTATAGTAGAGAGCAATGAGGTCTCCTACAACCTCTTTTTCTCCAGATTAAGCACCCCAGTTCCTTCAGCTGTTCCCTACTCCTGCTGGCCACACTATTTCTGATGCAGGCCAGGATGCCGTTGATCTTTCTGTCTGTCCTTGTTTCAGCTGGAATAATTTCCTTCCTACTAGCTGGTATGGTGCTGTGTATTGGATTTAGGATGAGAACAAGGCTGATAACAAGTTGGTGTTTTGGTTGTTGCAGAGCAGTGCTTACTCAGCACCAAGGACTTTTCAACTTCTTGTGCTGCCCTGCCAGTGAGGAGGTGTGGGTTGCAAAAGGAGCTGGGAGGGGACAGAACCAGAACAGCTGACCCAGACTGGCCAAAGGGGTGTCCCATAACATATGGGGCAGGCAGCTGCTGCTCATGGTCTGGCTAGGAACAAGTCAGTGGGTGGTGAGCAGTTACATTGTTCATCACTCACTCTGTATAATCTTTTTGCATTATTTGTCGTTTTCATTATTTTTATTTATTTATTTATCTATTATTATTATCCCATCCTTTTGTGCCATATTAAACTGTCTTCATCTCAACCCACAGTTTTTACCTTTCTTTTTTTTTCTGATTCTCTCGCCCAACTTACTGTGGGGGAGGGAGAGTGAGCAAACGGCTGTTTGGTGCTTAGTTGCCTGCCAGGTTAAACCACAATAATGGCCACCTGGGCACACTACTGGCTCATGTTCAACTGGCTGTCAAGCAGCACCCCCAAGCCCTTTTCTGCTGGGCAAATTTCCAGCCACTCTTCCCCAAGCCCATATCATTGCATTGGGTTTTTGTTACCCATGTATAGCACCTGGCATTTAGCGTTGCTGAATGCCATACAGTGGGACATGGCCAACAATCTAACCTATCCAGATCCTTCTGTAAAAGCCTTCCTACCGTCAAACAGATCAATACTCCAGCCCACCTTAGTGTTTTCTGAAATCTTAGGGTGCACTCAGTCCCCTCATCAAGATAACTAATAAAAATGTTAAATAAAACTGGCCCCAATACTGGTCCCTGAGGAACATGACTTGTGACTGACCATCAATTATATTTAACTGCAGATTTAACTTTGTTTCTTCATTTGGAGACATCTGCACCAATGTTTAAGTAAGGAAAAAAAGAAAAAAGAAGGAGGGAATGAATTTTTATTTGTTTGACTATCACTCTCAGAATACTTGCAAGTGAAAGAAAATAATCTGATACTTTAAATGAGAAATTTTCCTCATGAGGAAGCTGTTCTGTTATGATTCAACAGTTTACTATAGCGCAATGGAAGGATGATTTTTTTAAGAAAAAAAAAAGAGAGAGAGAAAGAGAAAAAAAAAAGACAGAGAAAATGTAAAAAGAAAATAGAAAAAGGAAAAAAGAAAAAGAAAGAAAAAAAAGGAAAAGAAAAAGAAAAAGAAAAAGAAAAAGAAAAAGAAAAAGAAAAAGAAAAAGAAAAAGAAAAAGAAAAAGAAAAAGAAAAAGAAAAAGAAAAAGAAAGAAAAAATTGGAGAAAGAAAAAACTGAGAAAGAAAAAGAAGAAAAAAAAAAAAAGATGTTTATTGGCATATTCCTGGTCTCATAAATCTGTCCTCTGGAATTTCTTTCTGAAAGGGATAGCAAACATAAGAAGGAAGGAATAAGGCAACATTTGCACCTGCATCTAAAAAGCTGATAGCGTTTTCTTAACTGTACATGTCTGAATTTTACATCACACACAATGTATTCCCATTGCTAATAGATTCTGTAATTTCCTTCCCTTTGTGAAGGAGTTCTACTCCACATAGAGCTATTTCCTTCTTGTTGGTGGTGTTTTCAGGTTTTTTTTTTCCTCTTTTGTTGTTGATTTTTTTTTCTCATTTGTCTCAGTTCATACTTCATATTCAAAATGTCTTTAAATTTACTGAAATTGCGATGGAAATTTACTGAATTTTGAGTAACCATAAATAAAGCCCTCTTTTTCCAAATGTTTGCAAATTACAGGAATATTTGCAGGCCTAAATACTTATTTTTCAAATTGTGAATCCATGTATAAAAGACTATTTAAGTGAAAAGAAGGTTTTTAATTGTTTGTTTGTTTGTTTTTTACAGCAGTCTGTTAAAAAGAAAGATCAAACAACATCTTAAAAGAAAGAGCAAACAGTATCTGCAGTTACTTAAAATGTACTATACCTTAACCTTAAATGGAATAGTTACTTCTGTTAGATACGTGTGTATTATGTTGATGGATTCATGTCACCTGAAACTGTGTAGGGCCTTTTGTTTGGCTGAGAGTCATTTAATGGCTTTATCAGAAACAGAATAACTTCAAGTGATTTTGGTTCATTAGTCATATTGTTGATGTACAAGATAGATTATACAATTGTATAATCTATAAACAATCTATATATATAATTGTATACAATTATACAGCTGTTGAAAAATATGCTCACTTTTGCTTTTAAAACTGCCACAGTTTTCCTTGACTTTACAACTAAAAAATTGCATTGGTAGGCATACCATATGTTAGATATGTATTTTTTCCTATCATGAAAATACAACAATCTTAGGCATAAGGCGACATACATTGTCAATCTCCGGAGACTGATAACTAGCAATAAGTTATGGCTACTAGAGAAGCAGCAACTTTATGACTCCAGTATCTATTTACATAAACAAATGCAAAGATTCAAATAATTTGGATTCATCAACAAGAAAATTAAAATCCTATTAAATTATATCATATAAATCAAAATCTAGATTATTCACTACTGTTGAATCTTTAGAGCTCTAACTGCAAGCCTTAGGAAATTTAGGCAGTCTTCATGCAAATGGTTGGAATACAGTAGACGACTGTCTATGGTTGGAATAGAGTAAACATGAATAAAAAAAAATACTCATTATAAAAAATATTTACATAGAAATAAGTACTGAGGGTCATATAAAAATCTTCAAATACTCAGTTTATCTCTTGGTAATTTAAACAACTTTATGTTCTGCCAGGTCAAATGACATTCATGTAAATGTTCCTTCCCAATCCTATGAAAACCCATCATCTAAATCCCTCCTTCTCCACATGAAATTTTTATTGTAATGGTGCATTTTTTAAAATAAATTATTTCAAGAGTTTTACCTTCATTATTTTGTTTATGCACCTAAAATTATCTTATTATAGTCAAGTGTTTCTAACATATTTTATTTCTTTCTAAACCAAAAAAACATTGACTGTAAGATTTAGTTCTAGGAAAAAAAAAAAAAAAAAAAAAAAAAAGGAAAAAAAAAAACAAAGGAAAAAAAAATAAAACCAAAAGCACTTAAGCAAAGAAACTGCTGCTTATTTCCTCAATGGGTTGATAAACTTAAATATGATGATCTTATTGGCTGTTTTGATAAATTGAACCTTGTTTACCCTAAATGTTAGTCCCTCCATCTGTATTTAATTTATAACTTTGCTGAAAGATGGGTAGACAACAAGGCATACATATTTTATGATATATCTGATATCATATCTACTGATCCATTCATTTGAAACAGAGTATTTTTTGTAGACTCTTAACTATTAGATAACTACCCTTAACTATTAGATAAGGACATTTAAACTACAGTATTGACAAACTGGTTGTAGGAAAAAAAGATAACACTTATATTTAATTGATTTCAAGATATTGTTTCAGCTTGTTTGTTTTCCAACAAGACTAACAAATTCTAATAACCTCTCAGAAATCTTTCTGTAGCCTAAATATTTGCAGTATGTATTATAAGACACATACATATCTATATGTATTGTAGATAAAGAAGTATTATGTGCTGTGGACAAACTTGACATACAACATAATAATACAACTATGGCATAACTAATGGATGAGTTCTTTTTGTATGGAGAAGCTACAGGAATTTTTTTCTGTAGAAATTTCTGTAGAAATTTTTTGCTAAGGCAATAGGCTTATGTATTACAAAGTGTTAGCTTCGGTCTCCCTCCTTTTCAAGAGTACAGCTGAAATGTTATTACATTTCTAATCTTTTTATACATGATGCTTATAGATGGCCATGCCTAAATCAATACAGTCTATATGAATTTTGTAAAGACAATTCATATGATGTACCGGAGGATGTGAAACTGTCATTATACACTGATGGCAAATAGGAGAAACTGAAGGCAGCAGAGCTTTAGAATTATTGCTACACTGAAAGACAATGATCTTTTTGTCATGACAGATACCTATTTTGGAAGAATTATGAAACATCCATACTGCAGACTTTTACATTTTGTAAATTTGTACATAATAGCATTACATATTTTGCAAACTGTAATGAATTAGAACATAATAACTAATTTTTGCTAAACACAAAGAAGTTACCAGGAAACAACTGGTAATTTAACAAGATCTGTATTGAGTGAAAAACAAACTGTAATATGAAGTGATCATTCAGGGACATTCAGCAGTTTGGTGTCAGCTCTGTTGGTACTCAAGGGAAGAAAAGTGAGTGAACAGCTGCATGAGAAACTATATTATTTTGTTCTGCATCTAGTGCAGAACTTCAAAGTTTAAGGGCTTTCCAAACATGATTGACTGCTAACTGAATTCAGCATCTTTATTACAGTCCTGGTTTGTGTACACTTCACAGTTGTCATCCAAGCTCTCAGTTCATATTCTTCACTCTCGTTCTCTGTAATGACAGGGAAAATAAGTAGTCTGTTCACTAATAAGAGTTCATTAAAAAGCTGGGGCTAGGTATACCCAAAATATTCTCTCTGCTCTCCTTCCATTTTGATCACTGAAGTGTTTTCAAACACTCTAAATGATTTACTCCTTATCCATTGCTTCTTTGGGCTTTCACGGTTTTGTGCTCCAGTGATTTTCCTGCTGCTTCAATCCTACTTCAGTAGTGTTTGCCATATTCCTTCAGCAAGATCCCAAAATTTAATTTACATTTTCCTTCTCTTCATTCCACCCATGCAGAATTTTATTTGCTTTTGATGTTTTAGGTCAGCTTCCAGTGAAATCCCTGCCCCACCCCCCACACCTCTGCCCTTCATATATCCAGCATCTTCTCCTCATAAATTTACAGTTGTTTCTGGCTATACGCAGATATAACTATTTGCTACAGCTTTAGTTCTTTGCTTTTTCAGGTAATTTAACAATGAACCTCACATTTTTGCATATGTTAATGCACTGTTTGGTCTTAGTTGACGTCCTTCCTCAATGCATTCGGCACCTATCATTTTCTATTTATTCCTACTTGATAATACTTTGGGATCTCACACAGACTTCCACATAGGCTGTTCAGGCTGTTGTTAAACACCCATGTCACTTGCTATGAATCACTGTAAGTATATAGTTCATGGACTTTCAGTCTCTTCAAAGACTCCCAGGAACATTGTGGTACACTTGTTGGTTATGCTGCTTCCTTGGTCATTTCTCAAGTCCAGTGTCTTTTCTTCTGATACTTTATATGTTTTGCATATTCATATATTTGTATATATAATGTACCTTTGTGAGGAGAATGAATTTGCTCTCTTTCATATTCATCCACAGAATGGTTTCCGTTTTTCATCTACCATATATAGCTGCCTCCTTCTCTTTAGGTATTATATCCTTTCCTTCTCAGAAACAAATAAGATATATATTAGCTACAATTTGAAAAGGGATCTGATGACTAAGAGTAACTACAACATGGAATCTTTTTGGTTCAGTAGTTGTCACTTTTCCTGACAGTTGCCCTACCTATCTCCTTAGTCAGGTTGCATGTTATATCTAATTTTGAACTCAAAATAAAATAAAATTAAAAAAAAAAAAAAAAAACAACAAAAAAAAAACACTTTTTAAAATCAAGAATATCAACTGCTATTGTCCTATATACATATAATAACAGACATTTGAAACCATACCAAGGAAGACATTTTTTTTTCTTTCATTGAGGTTCTAACTTTCCCATAGTTGAAGTAGGTTGGCACTGGAACTGTTCATCTGAGTCAGTTCAAGGCAATGACTGAGATAAAAGAGCTGTGCAGTCTGTCAGATGAATTCTCTCTAAAGAAGATAAACAGCAGTACACATTATAGTAATAGCTATTATTAGAAGCCAATGTTAAGGTGATAATGTAATTAGTAGTGTTGGGAAATGTGAAACTTTACACGCTGCATATTGATTTTCTTCTCAGAAAATCCGTGATGCTTACTGTTTCTGTCAGATGAGGTAATATGATTGTATATTTCATCTGACAGAAGCAGCATCTCTGCATAAGCAGTTCTACAAAACAACCAAACTGTGAAAAAGAGGCAGCCAAATATTTTTAAGTGCTCATAAAGCAAATGCATTCTGTCAAGGAGATGTAAGACTCACTGTAAAGGCACCCTAAACTCACTTGAGACAAGCCCAAGATGCAAACACAGAGAAACAGAAAATACACAGAAAGGGGGTCAAACTAAATCAGTTTCCAAAACAACTGAGCTTCAGACTTTGCTATGAGAACACAGAAATTATCAAATGCTTCTGCTGCTAAATAACTGTACAAATGCAAGCAACACTGTTTTCCATGACATATAAAATGAGATTATTGTTTTTTGTTGGTGGTGGTGGTGGTGTTTTTTTTTCAGTTCAGCATTTATGCACTATATTGTACTAATCTGTTTACCATGGGAAAAATAATAAATAAATAAAAAATTAACTTTGTCTTAACCACCTTCCACTGTGTAGGCTATGAGCTGCTAGGGCACAGCTACAAACATCCAGCTGTTTTTAGATTTGTGGAAGACTTAGGCACAGTCAGGCTACATGTAGCAGAAATAAAAGCCTTGATTCAGTGCAGCAAACATTATTTTTTGACTTGGTGTTTATGCATAAAGAAACTATTTTCCAGCCAGCTTCCCACTGACTGTGAAGGCTGGGTCTTAAGAGGGCACTGATGGCCATAAATGTATACTAGTAAAATAATGGTGAGATTATATATATTCCCTTATAGTGCACATAAAATTGCTGGACACAAATCCATTGACCCCTTAGGAGCAGTGTGTCAGCAATGAGAGTTTAGGTTTTAGAAGTCCAACATTTGTTTGTTGCTATGAATCCAGTTAAGCTCTTTATTTGAGAACCTAAATACTACTCACTGGTATTCCAAGTGAGAAAGATTGCAGAAAAGGCAACAGTGTTCTTATCTTTACCCAGAGAGACAGAGGGAAGAAATAGGATTCCTGAGGAGCTGGAATAAAAATATTGTTGTAGAGTCTTCTGAGTATTCAAGTAAGGCTCTGACACCTGTATAGGAGAGAAAGAACTTGAGAAAGAGAATCTCAGCATATAGTAACTTTACGTTAAATAAAACTAAAAAATGCTAATAGGTTTGTCAGTGTGAGAGAGCTCTGAAATTGTAGCTAGTAAGGTTAAAGAGTAACAACAGACTTATGAAGTTGTTTTTTTTTTTTTTTTTTTTTTTTTTTTTTAATATAAATTAAATATATGCTTAATAGACACTACATTAGTCTTTTGACTAATTTGTGACCTGAAATAATGATTTAGACCATCAAGTATTTAACTTTGACAGTACCTGATATAAGACATCAAGCAGCAACCAGTACTGGAGATGCAAGACTGCAGAAGAGATTACAGCACAAGACAAACTAAGGAAACTAAGGAAAAGCTATATGTCTCTGTCAAGCTACAAAAGGAAAAAGAAATACGTCCATGTCTAGAAAACAAGCAATTTATATCTACTCTCAAGAGACTGACCAGCAGGAAATTGGAAACTAATAATAGAAGTGGAAGAATGAGGAATTGACTCCCTAGAGCAAGTATCTGTTAAGGGAAGTTGAGAGGCTTTTGGTAGGCATTCCTTCCTTCTGCTGCAGACACCATTCAGAGCCCCACCAAGAAAGTAGAGTCACAGGCAGTTAAATTCTTCTGTATCTATTAGCTAAATATTTAGAATCCACCTGTGCTAAGGTGGTATACAGAGGGCAGAGCAACAAAAATATAAATAGACAGTTGAACATTTTATTGGAAGAGTTTCTCCAAACAAGGTAAACAGCAGCACTATCTATGGAGTAATAAATTCTTGGCAGTTCACCATTTTCTAAATTCATTTTTCTTTATTATTACTATTACTATTACTATTAATTACTATTACTATTAATTTTGTGTTGTTGAGTACCACAAACTGCTTGGTTGCTTTTCTCTCTTAATGTAGAATATAGTACTGGGCATGTCAGGTATTGCTTTTATGGATCTGGTAATCTCAGGCAGAATTAAGAATAAGTGAGCTTGATGTATGTGTTTAAAACAAGATCAGTTTAATTTTCTAATTTGCTTACTCAATAGCATGTATAAAAAACCTATTTTTATTCTGATTAGTTAGAGATAAAACAGTAGATATTATGAATTCTGATATGGGTGAATAATCCAAGTTATTTCAAGTGATATAAAGTTATAAGAAAAAATAATAAATAAATAAATAAATCCAACCAATGATTTCTTGAAAGGAGAAACACAAAGGATATTTTGCTTTTCCTTTTCTGTTTTAAGGTAGATATACATATACCACTATCATGCTTAGTCAGCATCTTCTAACTGGAGTGATTTCCAAAACCAGCAATAGAATAAATCCTATTGTTAATTTGTATAGTTTCTCTGGAGGGTGGACAGTGAAGAAAGATGTGTTTATGTTTACTTTTAAGTTGTGTTTTCGCATATTTGTGGTTTATTATAAAATCAAAGCTTGCAGTTAATATGCTTAGTTACAATACTGGACATTGTTATGCTCTGAACAACTTTAAAGCTAGTAACTGGTACCCCTAGATGAAAGAACCAAGAAAACCTCTAACAGTTTTAAAGCAGATGTTACCATATCAGTTTGTGACACACCTAGGCAAATTCTCTAGGTAGAATTTTTATTTTTATTTTTTTTCACTGTTCTATAAATGTCTGATAATGTTGGATGGCCTGAAGGGAAGAGATGTGCTTAATGCACATATAAAGAATGCTTGCAGCTCTTAAAAGACAGCATGCTTAGATCAGAGATTTAGCATCTGTTAGCTTAATACTCATTTAGAAGGATGTTAGGTATCCATATTACCGGCTAAGCTTTGCTATAGCAACAGACTATATGTGAGCATAACAGCAAAGTTCGACTTTTCTGAAAATTTCTTTTGCTTGTGTCCTTTTCTCTTTTCAGTGTTTTATACTGATGTCTAAAGCTTGTAAACTTTGTTCACAGTATAATGAAATCATTATCAAGTGATATTTGCATTGTTTTAATCACCAATACAAACACAACCTGCTATGTTAGAACATTTTTTTTTTCTTTGGTTTTATTACAAGATTGTTCCACCCTTTGTCATTTACAGATTGTCCCAAGGTACTGCAGTGAGCTTCAGACAAAGCACCTAAGCAGAGGTCATCTGCCAGTGCACTTCCTTCCCAGCCATGACTGCAATTAACAGCAGCATTGAGTGAGGGTGGGAGACATTACTTCCTGTGCTCAAGAGGATGCTCTTCACAGCACATCAACACACTGTCTTATGAACCATATGCCTCACTGCTCTGTGACAACTGGTATTCTCAAACCCTGACAGATGCTTGCTAGCATATCCTGAGAACTGGAATTGTGTCTTCTTATTGGAAATACTGAAAATGTTGCAGATTTTTCATTCCTCCCATGCTGACAAAGTCAGAAGTTTCTGCGTAGCCTCTTTTTTTCCTATAACTCTGCTAAAAACCTTGAATTAGACTATTATAATTAGACCTTGAATTAGACCTCTATTATAATTAGACCTTGAATTAGAGGGACTTAGTAACCTTGGTATGCTGTCTTCATGATTTAGTTGTGTCTGATATGTGATTGAACTAGTTTAAGGAGCTGACACTCAGACCTACTGTAGAGCAGTTCCTATTAAGATTAAAAATATCTTAAAGGCTTGTCTCACAGCTTTAGTAGCACTTCCAGTGTTACTGCAACTGCAGATTCTTTGCAAAGAATCTCCAAAACAGTGAGATGGGAATTCATGCATAGCTCCCACAGCATTCTCTGCTAGCAGGAAGACAGCTATTAGAAATCACTCTTTCACACCAGAAATCTGAGACAGAAATAGTTTTTAAAAAATGCACATGTATATTAATGGAAGTAATTATTTGAAAGCAGAGTAAGAATTTAAGAATGATCATGACTGATCATTCAAAGGTGATGTTTTTTGTATTCAGTTTTGATGTATTCCTCTTCATCATTCTGTCCAGCAGACTTCAGTATCTGCCATATCCCATTGACACAACTCTCCTGTTTAAATACCCTGTTTTAGGGTGCAATGTTTTGTTTCTTTTGAACCTTTTAGTTTGCAATTTTAATTTGGTACTTTCTGTGTACTGGATCAGAAGACATATTAGGTAATCTTCCTAAATTATTTTACTTCATGCACTAACTTAAAAATCAATATGTGGTAAGAAGAGCAGTTTCCAAAATCCTGTGTCCAGTGAAATACTTTTTCTCAAGGATATTGAAGATTTTATTTATTTATTTATTTATTTATTTATTTATTTATTTATTATCTCACAGTATACAGAATGGACAAAAATTGTTTGACCTCAAAATTTCAAAGTTGGCATTACCCTGAACATTGCACCACATAATATATTACTACATCTATTTTCCTATGATGGAAAACAATCTAAATTTTCTCTTAGAAGTAACAATCAGATAAATTAATATTGCCTATAGTAAAGCAAGAAATTAACACACTAATAGAAGTATTTCAGTTACATAAAATGTAACATATCTATTTATTAATGAAATGATGGTGAATTCTAGCAGGTAGATTTTAACGGCAAATAAAATGTAGGATACACTGACAAAAGTTTCAACCTATGTAGTAATTCCTCCCTCCCTCCCCCTGCTATAAACAAACAAACAAACAAACAAAAACACAGAACCTTAATTTAAATATTTGGATATAAAGATTAAAGGGCAGATGTAAGGTTAAAAGCAACAGATTTGGTGATTGCTTAGGGCAATGTGTTGTCTATTAGCTCAACACTTTTCAGGAGTGCAGGACATAACTGAAAACCTAAGTTAACAGTGAGAACAAGGTAGGTTATACAGAAGCTGACATGCTCAGTTTATTACCCTAAAATATGTTGAGAAATATTGTTAGATATTGTAACCTTGTATTTGTGTTTTACCCGATTTCAGCATGAACATCTCTTGAGTTTCCTCCCAAACATGTAATGTCTTAGAGTAACAGCTTTTAGAGCAAGATACCTGGATCTCTTGCTAGGAGTCTGTGCTAGAAGGACCTCCTGTCCAGTCCAACAGAATTATCATTCTGAGATAGGAGAAAATATCTGATCCCCTCTAATGTCCCCCAACAGCCTCAGAGGACACTCCTTTGCAAGGAGGAAGGAGATTGTTTGATGACATTAGATGAGAGCTTAGAGGACAATAGCAGAAACTGAGTAGGACTGCACAGAGTTCTCAGTCATCTATTAAAGCAATGTTGCCTGAAAATATAGTTAATTAATAACACGTTTCTGAGTACAACAACAACAAAAAATCCTGTAAATAAGTCATACAAAAGACAACATGTAGCTTTAATAAAATTTAATTTGTAGCTGATAGTCATATTTTCATCCCCCTTAGAAACAGGATAGAAGACCAGGACAGCTGTATAATTTAAAAGTTCATATCGTTATGCCCAGTGCACTGCAAAACCTTCTTTCTCTCTCTTTTTTATTTCAGCAAAATTCATTATTACAATCTAGTAACATTTTCTTTTGCTATGACAGCACCATTTACTTCTTGCTTTTTTGAGAGACCCTAGCATTAACTGGACTGAAAAATCCCTGAATCTCTAAGCGAGCACTATCTCATCTGTATTACCTTTTTGATCTTTTTCTTGTTGTTTTAACTAAATATGATGCAGTGGGAGACACAGTGCAATTAGAAAAAAAAAAAAAAAAAAAAAAAAAAAAAAAACAAAGAAAGAAAGAAAACAAACAAATAGTTTCAAAGCCTACAGATGATTTCTCCGTATCACTTTCTTTCACTCCTTTTGGGCTTTCTGTATTAAATGTTTTAATTTGTCATGAGACTTCATAAATACACCTTTAAGATCACAATTACAAAGAAATAAAACACCTTATGTGTATGGTAATCATTTTAAATACTTTCATTTTAAAAGTGCTTCAGTGACTTAGACTGTTGAGTTAAAGGTTAAATTAATTTATCTGATAACAGATAACATAATACACCCTCAGCCTAGTTCCGTTCTATGAACTACCACAGCTACACTTAAAGATTTTGGTCAAGTTCAATGAGAACTGTCATAGCTAGATTTAATAAGTAGTGCAACAGGTACACAGGTTCTTTAGATTTCTGGTGATAAATTCTCTGTCTACAAACACATACAAATACCAAAAGTATGAGTAACTCAGCCTGGCTAAAAGAGCATTAAAAAATATAAAGTGATATTATATATCACTATATATATCTCAATATATAGAGATTTCTAAGTTTCCCAGGGAGGCATTTAATATAACCAAGTGTTCAAATCTTAACCAAAGGTGTCCCAATGAGCTGGAGGAAGAGAGGTCCAGCCTGTCAACTGATCCCAGTAGTCAGTAAGTATCCTTCCCAATGGTATTTTCCCTAACATCCTCTCTCTCTTAAGCCAAATTATATTATTTTCTATCTTTTAGGTGGGGCTTGAGTGACTGTAGTCATGCATATCTTGGTTATGATTGGTGCAAATTTGTCTTGCTTTTGTTTAAAGGTATAGGTTCACAGAAATTCACAGCTCATGCTCATGAGGGGTGGTCACACTTTGGACATGGGTAGCTTTTGGGATGAAGATATTTTACTATTATAATGATATTATAATGAGAAAAGTTCACTAAAGTACAGCATTTTATCAAAAACATGACAGGCCATTGGCTCAAGGTAGTAAATGTTCAGCTTATCAGTTTTGATGTATACAAGTACAATCTTATCACAGAGCCTAGCCACAGTGTCTCCACTCCTCTCCACAATCCATACATTTCCTCTTAGAGTCAGTACACCAGGCTTCCCCCATGTGATTAACATCTAAGGTTGGAGACCTAGGGAACTAGGCCTCTATGCAGTGCAGCTACGCTCCAGTCTGGAAGTTCCTGCAATGCTGTACTTTTTTTTAAAATGTGAATATCAGTTTAATTTCCAAGTCACCTCAAGCAATTATTTCACACAGACATCCAATTTACAAGCTAAAATTCTACAAAAAGCAACCACTTTACTCCTTTAAGTACATCTTGGAAACCATAGGCCTACCACTATATTCAGATATACTATGATGAGCCTAGTTCTCTTTTACAGTAAAATTATTTCATTCTTTTCAGAGAATTCCAAGTTTCAGATAAAAAGGTCTTTGCTGTAATATATCTTTCTTATGGAATTAGTATTTGATCTGAACAGTCCAAAACATGAATAAAATTAAGACAAGCCACAGGTTTATTTTTTTTTTAAACCCAATTTGAATAATTAAAAAGCCTCCATGGGAACCCCAAGAGACTCATCACAAATTTCCATGTTGTAGTTTTTGACTGACCAATTTGGCCAGAATAGTCCTGCATAACTGAGCCCTCATCAATAAGGACAGTCTACATTAATGGAAAATGCATTCATATTATAAATGCATATTATAAATGCATGTTATAAATGAAGTCATATTAGCAAATCCTTTTAAATCAAAATAGTAACATGTGAGGCATTAACAGCTTAATGGCTGATGGAGCTCAATGATCCATGGAAGAAAAAACTATACCTACAAATTCAGAAAAAGATGACTTTATATGAGGTGATGTTAAACTGAACAATAAATAGCATGATGCCAACTTTAAATTTCATAAGATGACACAAGCATTTAAAAGAGATCTGTAGAGTATATTTCATATAATCATAGAATGGTTTGGGTTGGAAGGGACCTTAAAGATCATCTGATTCCAATCCCCTGCCATTGTCAGGGACACCTTCCTGTATATCAGGTTGCTCAAAGTCCCATCCAATCTGGCCTTGACTTCAAGGGATGGGGTATCTACAGCTTCTCTGGGCAACCTCTCTCACCACATTTATAGTAAATAATTTCTTCCTAATATCTAATCTAAACCTACCCTCTTTTAGTTTAAAGACATTACTCCTTGTCCTATCATTATGATCCCTGATAGAGTTCCTCCCCAGCTTCTCTGTAGTCCCCCTTTATGTACTTAAAGGCTGCTATAAGTTCTCCCCAGAGTCTTCTCCAGGGAGAAGACCCCAACTGTCTCAGGCTGTCTTTGTAGGAGAGGTGCCCCAGCCCCTTGATCATCTTTGTGATCCTTCTCTGGACTTGTTCTAACACTTCTTTGCTCTTCTTGTGCTGGTGGCCCCAGAGCTGAACACAGTACTCCAGGTGGGGTCTCACAAGAACAAGTCAGTGCAAGCTTCACCAGTCTGTTATGACTTCTCAGATATGATGGATAGGGGCTTATCAACTACCTCCATCAGTTCCCTCAGGACCCACAGATGTATCTCATCAGCTCTCATGGACTCGTGCACCTTCAGGATCCTTAGATGATCTTGAACCTAATCTTCTAAACTAGAAAATTCATCATTCTTCTAATTCCTGTTGTTGCTTTCTGGGACCTGAGACATGTGGCTGGAGATCTTGTCGGTGAAAACGGAGGAAAAATAGTCATTAACTATGCCAGCCTTCTCCGGAGTGACCAGGTCTCGTATTTCCTTCTGGAGAGGGCCCATAATTTTTTAGTCATCCTTTCATTACTGAAGTACCTATAGAACCATTTCTTATTGCCTTTGATGTCCCTGGCCAAACACAATTCTAAAAGGTCTCTGGTTTTCCTAACATGACCCCTTGATGCTCCGACAATGTCTCTCATTACGTCAAAATTGGTATGATACTGTGATGGTCAGTGTACAGAAAAAGTGAACTGAAAGTGTCAAACTGCTTGAAACTGTGACTTTTAATTTTGTCTAGAACAAATCTACAGGTCTTATAGGAACACAGCAGAATTCCAAGTGCATTCAAACCTTTGGAAGGCTACTGTAGGCTGGTACCATGTAATTATAAAGAGTTTGAATAGAAGGACTAAATATATATATATATATATATGCAATATGACAAGATATACAATGGAATTTATTATTTAATTGTATATAATTGTACATATAATTGTACAGTTTATTATATAATATATATTATATAATTAAAGCTTATAAATAATAAATAAATATTATATTATATTATATTATATTATATTATATTATATTATATTATATTATATTATATTATATTATATAAAAGATATTATATTGCTATATATATATGATATGTATATTTTTATATATTGTATTTGGTATGTAAAATTGCATATAATTATAATATATATTTTTATTAACTATACATGTATCACACACACATACATATAAAGAAATAAACCCCAAAGCAGGGAGGCTGCATAGCCTCCTGCTTTTTGGGAAGCTGTTATGACAAAACATACTGGATTGAACAATATTGATACTGAAACAATTTTTTGGATGTTCTATAAACTATCACCTTTGATATTGTAAATCAAACAATGAATTTATTTTAATTTGAATTGGCATCTATATGAATATCTCTTTCTATACTTTATTTGAAAATACTTTTTAATAGTATGAAAAAGTGAAAAAAGTACTTTCTAGCAAGGGTGAAAACCGCAGAATCATCTTTTTTTGTACTTTGAAAAGAGTAGTAGATTAACACACTAAGCTACCTTTGAAATATTTCTCTTGGTAATGCAGAATTAGCACCTGTTGGTTTTGACAGAAATTGTACATAAAAAATCAAAATCCACTTTCAGTTACTTGTGTCCTTCAGAACTGCATTTAATTGCCCTTAGGACAGAGAGTAGGGATATCTTTCTCATCTCATACACCAGCTGTGGTGCTTGTTCTAGCAATGACATGTTTCAACCTTCAGGAGAGAAAAAATAGTAAAACAGCACTGTTAAATGCTCTTGGTAATATTGTGAACAGGATTGTCACTGAGTGCCTCATGTGACACTGGGATTCTGGCACTGAAGTATAATTTACCATGAAATAAATTACTTTAACTTCTACCCAGGATATCAGAAAGATCTACAGTAGTTGCCCTTGAGCAAAAGGGCAAAAAGGGAAAAGGGCATTTGATCTTAATAAGGCCTTGCTAATTCTCATTAATGAGTACGATATCCTTTGTGAATTATAACAGGAATAATGAGATGAAAGAAAAATGTATTGATAAAAAGCAATTAGAATAAATCCCAGAGAAGACCAACTCATGAGAATATGAAGGTTGGTTTAAGCTTGAGTTGTTAGAGCAACCATATACACATTTGAATCACTGCATTTTTTTTTTTTTCAGCTTCTAGATTTACAAATAACCATGGGATAGTTAATAAGGTCATGCTCTGTTCTTTTATTTTTTTTTTTTTTTAATCTTATTTGAAATGTCAATAGCTATACCAGTGCTTCAATTTATTTATTTATTTCAGTTTTTACAAAACAAAACAAAACAAAAAAAAAAAAAAAACAAAACAAACAAACAAAAAAAAGTTACAAAGCCATTTGGAATTACTTCTGAAAGAAGTAAATAACACACACACAGAGCAAGTACTTTTTAGCTACATTCTGCTCACTGGAGCTTTTGAAAAAAAGAAGAAAAAAAAAAAAGGAATCGTAGAATCACAGAATTATAGAATGGTTGGGTGTTTGAAGGGACCTTATAGAGCATCCAGTTCCAACCCCCATGCCATGGCCAGGGACACTTTCCACTAGATCGGGTTGTTCAGTGTCCCATCCATCCTTGAGCATTTCCAGGGATGGGGCATCCACAGCTTCTGTGGGTAGGTAACCTATTCCAGTGTCTCATCACCCTCATCATGAATCTTTTTTTTCCTTATATCCAGTCTAAATCTACCTTCTTACTGTTTACATTCATTGTCCCTTGTCCTATCACTACAGGTCCTAGTAAAAAGTCTTTTCCCATCTTTCTTATAAGTCCAGCTTCAGTACAGAAAGGCTGTAGTAATCTCTCTCCAGATCCTTCTCTAGGCTGAAAAAAAAACATGTCTCTAAGCCTTTCTTTACAGATGAGGTGTTCCATCTTTTTTGTGGCCCTCTTCTGGACCTGCTCCAACAGATTTTGGAGCAAGTCTTTCTTGTGTTGAGGACCCCAGATCTGAATGCAGTGGGGTATCACAAGACTAGAATGGAGGTGGAGAATCACTTCCTTTGATCTGCTGGCCACACTTCTTTTGAAGCAGACCAGGATATGATTTTCTTTCTAGGCTGTCCAAATTTTCATTCACCTAGGTCATTCTCCTCATGGCTGTTCTCTGTCCATTCTTACCAAAGTCTATACTGGTACCAGTGATTGCCCCTACTCCTGTGCAGCACCTTGCACTTGTCTTTGTTGAACTTCATGAGGTTCATGTGCAGCCACTTCTAAAGCCTGTCCAGATCCCTCTGGATGCCATCCTTTCTGTCTATCATATCAACTGCACCACTGAGTTTGGCATGGTCTGCTAACTTGCTGGACAGTCTCAATATGGACCCCACAGGAACACTGCTCATCACTGATCTCCATTTAGAGTTTTTGAGCCATTGACTGCAACTTTCTAGATCCTGCCAATTCCACTTGAGTAGTCCATCCATCAAATCCATGTGTCTCCAATTTCAAGGATATCTGATAATAAAGTGAGAGACGGTCAACTCTGCAAGAATCAGGAATAGCTAGAACTGTAGTGTGAATATGTCTGCCAAAATCTTTTGTAACAAATTAAAGTACTATTCATTTCTTTTATTCTATTGAATAAAATTGGGCTACTGTTGTGGCTTAACCTTAATATTCAGCTAAGCCCCAGACAGGTACTCACTCACTCTCCTGTGATGGGTTAGGGGAAAGGATCAGAAATGTAAAAATGAGAAAAAAGAATGTTGAGATAAAGACAATGTAAGTAAAGCAAAGTTGCACATGAAAGCAAAGCAAAATAAGGAATTCATTCACTCTTCCTCATTGGGCAGGCAGATGTTCAGCCATTCCTAGAAAGCTGTGCCTCAGTATGTGTAATGGTTATTTGAGAATTATACAAAAGAATGTATGACAAACACTGTAATTCCAAATGTCCCCCTTCCTCCTTCTTTAGCCCAACTTTTATTGTTCAGCATGACATCATATGGTATGGAAATCCCTTTGGTCAGTTGGTGTCATCTGTACTAGTTCTGTTCCCTCTCAGCTTCTTGTACACTCAGCCTACTGTCTGGCAGGGCAGTATAAGAAGAAAAGTCCTTGATTCTGTGTAAGCTTTGTTGAATAATAATTTAAACATCCATGTGTTAGCAACACTGTTTAGGTGAAAAATTCAAAGCACAGCACCACATGAGCTGCTATGAAGAAAATTAACTCTATCCCCACCAAAAGTAGAACAGTCATTTGCCAAATAGAGAAAATATTAGAAGTTGCTCACTCAAAATTGGAATGAAATAGTGTCAGTATGCAACAAAATTGTGAACGTTTACATAATATATATATACTGCATATAAAATATATAAAAAATAAATAAATTTTAAATATATACAATTTATATAAATGTAGTTATATAAATAAGGTGTTTAAATAATGCAAAATCTTCTTGGGTTTGACATTTCAGTAAGTCCATAAAGATACAGGCTGCTAATAATGGACTTTACATTTTTTAGCCATTAAGGAACTTATGATTATTCATGTCTTCGTTATTCTTTCAGACTGTGCCAGTTGGTCTTCCAGTTTTCCTACAAAAAACGAACAATCAAAGTAACATAAAACAGTATTATTATTACTGAAAAATTATATATATATTTTTATAAGTTTTCATTTGAAATCAAAGCTAAAATATGGCTGGTGAAGCTCTGGAACAGGTTGCCCAGAAGAGTTATGCATATTTCATCTTTGTTCAAGGCCAGGTTTGATGGGGTTTTGAGCAACCTAGTGGAATTCTAGTGGAATTTGTCTCTGTCCATAGAAAGGTGTTGGAACTAGATGATCTTTAAGGTCCCTTCCAACCCAAACCATTCTATGATTCAATATTTTTGAATCGGCCTCAACTAAGAAATAATTTACATTACTCTTATTTCTGATGAAGCCAAATAAATGTTCTTTGAGCAGCCACAAATGTCAGCTATTCACATTTCAATAAAAGGCAGAGCTACAAAGTAGAGGATGTCACTCACGACGTACTCTTGGTAAATGTCCATGTCTGCATACCTTTCTCAGGAGGTTATGAAATCATGATGAAATTTAATGAAAGTGGAAAAAGATCATGTATTTTATGCCAGTGTGGCAGACTTGAGTTATACACAGATGACCTAGTTGTCAGGGATCTATTTATAAATAAATGCTACAACAACATGTTTAAGTCGTTCCAGTCTAGCAACTTAAAAGATACGATAATATTTTGAATGATCATGCTACATAAGTGTATGATTATAAAGCATAGAAAATAATATCTAACAAGGTTAGTTCCAGATCACAGAAATCTATTTAATGGTAACAAAGGGTTAAATCTTTTAGCATGCTAAGAGTTATATTTGTAAAGTACTGCTCAACAGTTTCAAGGAAGATTTGGAGCTACTGTAAATGACAATGAAGACAAAAAATAAAAGCCTTTTTGTATTAGACCATGAAAATAAACAAATCACATCTCATTTGACTTTAAGGGTATCCAGTTTAGGAACTCCTAGGTAGTAGAATTCAACAGTACCCTTTTGGTATAAATTATCTGAAATCTATTAAATGAATGATTAAATACTCCATTTTTTTTATTGTATTTGTGACTCAAATACTTTAGATAAGACAAATTTCAAGTCAGATTTAACTGGATAAAGCCTGTTGTTTTGTTTTGTTTTGTTTTGTTTTGTTTTGTTTTGTTTTTGTTTTAGATTATGTTAATAATGAATTGTGCCTATGGTGAAAAAAAAAAAAAAGAAGCTTCAGAAAAATGCTTGATGAAAGACTGCACATTCCAAATCTTAGAGTATTTCTGTAGTAGCTTTATTAGAGAGAACAATATTAATCAGCTCAGAGTAGATTTATATACTATTTATTTGTAGCACAGCACACACCCATAACATTCTGGTTGATATTTTAAAAAGAGATTTCCAAACTTAATCACATTTCAAATTGGATAATGCTGCCATTTAGCTTATCAAAATGCTGGGTTAAAAACCGCTTACTAATGTTTACTTCATATGTATAACAGTACCAAAAAATTCACCACCAAAAGTTAGAGAAAAAAAAAAAGCTGTGTTTATTAGTAGTAGTATTGTAGGCAGATTATTCCAAAATGATCCAGTCAAATCTGTTGTTCCATCTACTCTATCAGAATGATAGAATGATGCATCTGCTCTTTGAAAGGGAGAGCCAATTTTTTTAAAAGGAGGAAGTCTGAATAATTTGAAGGGAAGGGACTCAGGTAGTGTATAGAGCAGTATTGCATGTGAGTACAAAGAATGACAAAGCTGGAAGAAGGTGGGATGGGAAACTGTATGTCATGCAGGCACTATCATAAATCTGTCAATCTCACCCTCCCTCAGCAAGTTCCTACACTGTGGGCACCTAATTTAAACCTCCTGGTAAGTAATAACAAAAAGAAATTGTATGCAAGTGTACCAAGTTCTTCATCTTATTTCTCTCTGATGTGTTAATCACAAGTCTAGTAAGCTCTTGATTTACTGCTGATTCTTCCCTAAACCAGCATAGCTTAATGGTTTTACTGTCAGGTAATTCAGTTTTCAGAAGGCAGCTTGTTCTAATACTTCTCATGTCCCCCTTGAAGCTAAGTCCCCTGAAAAATTTGTCCTGCAATACTGGGTTTGACATTCAGTGTTGTTAGCTCCCAACTCCTTGCCAAGACACTTCCTGCTAAGTTATACCCATTGACAGTCTGCCCAAAGTCTTTGCTACAGTCCTGAGTCTAACTAAAATCCTTCCAGTTCCATGCTTAATCGCTAGCTGCAGAACACTGCCTGTTTACTTACAAGAGCCTTTCTCCATACTGCAGTGCTTTTAACTATGGTCTAAAACATTTCTTCTGATCTCAGACAAACATGTTCAATTTCTAACATATATCAGACTCAAATTACAGAAGGTTTTCTATATCAAAGCTGGAAACTTGGTTATCACTGAGAATCTGTCTGGAAGCCAACAACACATCAGTTTCCTGCTCTGAAGAGAATCACCTATAATAGTAGCAGTATCTGTGAATAGCCACATCCAGGTGTTAGATCACACAAACACAGAGTTTTGAAAAGGCTTCTTGAGGCCTATGTAAGTAAACATGATTTATTGAAGAGAGTTTTGTTCAAAATTTACAGTCACGAGGAGATTTGCCTTGTTTCATTTCATGTGAAATCTCAAGTAAATTCTCTAGGTTGGCTGAGTCAGTTCAGACACCATGAAAAATTTGTTAGCCATGAATTTTGTTTTTGCCATGCATTCAACTACACCCTATTAAATCTAGAATACAAAGAAAAGTTTTTTTGCTGTGGTACCTGGTAAAACACCTCCTTTTTTTTCATTTAATTTCCCCACAGCCAAGTGACATTCAGGTTTCAATACTGATGTTCACACATAAGTTGCTACCTGAAGATGTTTTCTGATGGCTCTGGGGGAAAAGTGAAGGAGTTTTAATACCTATCAATTCCCAGATATTCTCCAAATATAATAGTTAAATTGGTTAAATTCAGTGAAAGAGCTTATTCCATGGCCCAAACATGGGCTTAAAGAAACCCTGAGCCTTTATCTTCATGTAATAATTTTCTTCTTCTTTTCACATTTCAGATGTGTTATTTGACTATGCAGATAATCTGACTATATAGTTTCGTTGACAGTGAGAAAGATACTCATAGCAGCCACTAGGTAGTAGAATACTCCCTGTAAAAAAAACAGCTAAAACCAACATTAATAGATAATCCCACACATTTTTTCAATAGGCTGCCAATAACTATGACTCTTAGATTTCAGTACTATTTGAATAGCTAACTTTAGCTGTCAATTAGAGTACTGGTACAGCAATACTGATCTCTACTGTGATACTTATAATTAATTCAATGTATGTATATAAGTATAGATATACACATTCATATATATATTAAGTTGCAATACATTGTGTTACAGAGATCACATTATTTTTCTGTAAGGTAACTGTTGCTGTCATTGCTGAATGGTGTTGAATTGCCAAGATTTGTAATACATTTATATATGTAAATATATAGAAGAAATTAAAAATAAACCTTCCTTCTAAGATGCCCTGTGGCTTGCTATGACCAGTTTCCTGTGAACTGCTGAAAGAAATAAAACGCATATGATCAAAAAAATTGAATATGTGTTGACAGATTAAAGGGGAAGATCATATTTTCCAGGTTCTAAAGATTATAATTTTATCAGTGTGAAATATATATAAGACATTAATAAGACAATAGAATGAATAATCAGAATGCTTATATTACATAATAGTATCCAGAACCTGTATTATGTTCCTTCAAACTAAAAAATTATAGCAGAACATCTACTCAGAAGTCATATACAGATTGACCTTTGGCACCATGCAGAGTGTTGTGCTCTTAGCTTTTGTCAAGCATATACTTGATACTATATTTTTTGTACTAAGAATCTCATGCTAACCTTTCCTTAGAGCAGTAATAATCCAATTCATTAGAACAGAGAAGCTGAAATCATAGCAAAAACTCAAAGTTCTACCTGCAGACTCAAGCTGAAGAAACCTTTTGTTCACAAAATTGGTGATTTATAGCAGTGCTCTTCCTGTTTGCCACTATCCAAACTTTGATGAGCTCTTAATGGACTAACAGATACCATCCAGTAACAATGTTGGAAACTGCAGACATAAACTTCTATTTTCTTCTGAAATGTTGTAGTAGCAAATTCTCAGATACTGTAAATACTTGAACATTCATGCTGCATAGATTTATAACAGAAATAGTGATGTTTGTATGTATGTACAATGAATGAAAGGTACATGTGTAAGCAATCAGAAAGAACAACAGAAAAAGGTTTAAAAAGGTGGCTTGTATTGAGAAGGGAAGGGCACCCTTCCCAGGAGCCCTGAGGAAAGGTAGCACTGAGGAATGTGTTGCTTATAGCAAGATGAAAAGGTCTACACTTTCATTAGGCACAGATATCTTCCCAGATGAGGACCTCTGTACTTGCACAAGAGAGATGGGATTTAAAAAAAAAAAAAAAAAAACAAACAAAAAACAAAAACAAAAACAGAAACACATGCCTGGTGACAAGGGGGAACGGGCTAAAGTTGCGCCAGGGGAGTTTTAGGTTGGATGTTAGGAAGAACTTCTTTACCGAAAGGTTAGGCATTGTTAGGCATTGGAACGGGCTGCCCAGGGAAGTGGTGGAGTCACCATCCCTGGAGGTCTTAAAAAGACATTTAGATGTTGAACTTAGTGATGTGGTTTAGTGAAGGATTTGTTAGTGTTAGGTCAGAGGTTGGACTCGATGATCTTGAGGTCTCTTCCAACCTAGACAATTCTGTGATTCTGTTGTGCTATACATATGTTTTGGTATAGGATAAATTGATCCAGAAGAGACTACAGCTAGTTCCCACCTGGCATAAGTGAAAACATCACTGGCATGTCTTGATATGAAGGAACATTTCAGTGTAAAGATTCTATTGAAGAAAAGACCACAATAGCAGTTAACTTCATAATGAATTTTCACACTGTCATGTTCTGACTAGAGATCTGTGTGATGTTGCATCATCCCAGATTTCCATCATTAGAGATGCAATATTTTATAACTTGCTGTCAACTTTGCTAGAATATTAATGTCTGTCTTTCATGTTGGAATCCAAAAGGAACCGTCACTTTCTGGTGCAAAGCAATAAATGCAAATGTTCATCCTATGCTAAAAAAGGGCATAAGGCCTCCTTATCCTTTATTCTATAACTAGCACTGTTACCCCTGTGTGAATGAGTTAAGAACAACAAATTCCTCACAGGATATTTATATATATATATTTTGCAACTTCTTGGATTCACACAAAAACTGATATATGAATAATAATTCCATGAGTGTATTTCTTATTTCTCTATTTTATTGACACCGAGGGCTTCTCTAGATATGCATGTAGTTCTAGCATTTCATGGAATTATCCACTGCTAATGTTATGGCAGGTATTTTTTCAAATCTTTTCTTAATACATAGTTAATTATTCTTAGCATGGTGTAACACTTTCAAAGAGGAAAAAAAAAACAACAAAAAGAAACCCACCCTCCAAATAATTTCAAATGTTTGTTTGCTTGTTTGTTTTCATTATACAGGGTAAACAGTTCATATGACATACAGATATTTTTTTAATAAACTAACTATAAATGGTAGAATCTTGTTAATAATGCTATGTAAGAATAACAGATTGATTGAATTATACAGGGACTTAAATTATGGGTAACCATATAAGGTTCAGAAATAAACACACATACACTCAAAAAAACAGACATTTGTCCACTTGAATGGAATGCTGCCCCATTAATAGCTTTCAGACAATCAAAGATCTGGTAGAGATGGCTGGGTCTGGGACTTGTCACTCTTTTTTTTCTTTAGTTTTGTCTTCAAAGATCCCCTTTATCTGTTTCTGTTGGTTCAAACATTGTGGCAGTAAACAACCAGAAGTACATGAATGCTAGGATAGATCACAAGGATATAGTTCCTGCTCTGATTATGTTATTTTATTTTCACTGATATTGTGAGGTCTCTGTAGGTCATATTTAATGCTCATTGCTTTGTTGCTTGCCCTTATGAGATTTGTATCTGATTTGGGGCTATACAGTTCTATTTCAATTCACAATCCTAATTTCAAATTGGTCCTGAAAGATCACGTAGAATGAGAGAATTTCTGTACCATTCTGTTCTTTGAACTCTATTATCCCCACTGATACAGATGGTATTAAATGTGTATAAATGTATATAAATACACTGCCATTGTTGATTTTTTTTGGCCTAATAGTTAAGCTGTATCACTATTAAAAGAATCAGCAGCCATTATTGAGCATTTTAGCAAACAAAGCAAAATAAGAAGGTTTGGGTTCATAATGTTACTAGTGGCACTGATAGTAGAAGTAGTGAATAGTTTATAGATTCAGACAATCCAATAAAACTCATGAGACTAACACTTAATTACCTTATCGTAAAGCAAATATTTTCTCTTCTTTCAAGGTCTGCCTTGAAAATGTTTTAAGTTAACATGTAAAAAAATACTGACATGGAACTTATTAGATATCCACAGAGAAAACAGATTGATCGTGACATAAGGGGCATCTTTTCAGCAAAATTTGTTATGTTTTGTTTATGTTTTTTTTTTTTATCTTTGTTGTTTTTGTTGTTGTTGACCAAAGTTTTCACGCATGAACTGCAAAAAATAGAGGTTTGTAAAAAATATGAGTACATATAAGAAGACCTTTAAAGGCTTTAAGGTTTTAAGCATTCTGAAGTCTTGGGGAAAAAAAAAGTCACAATTATATGAAATTATGTGTAAAATTCACCTGTTTCTTTTACTCATCTATGGTGAAATCCAAATCCCATTCTAACAAAGCACAGCATACACACATGATTCTCTGATGTTCTATGGATTTATGAAGTGTTTAGATAACTTTACTTTGTGGCTTTATGGTGGAATTTAAAATGAAGTAGACACAAGAAGTAGACATGAAGTAGACAAATGAAGTAGACACCATACCACTCAGTAACATACAAGATTTATTTCGTCAGTGGGATGGGTAGAGTGGGTGAATAGCAGTTTAACACACACACCCATGTGCACACACACCCCTCCCCCCCCCCATGCTGTACAGAGTCACACATGCACATGAGTCTAGGTCTTTGGTTCAGCTGTGATCAGCACCACAGACATAGTGGAAGAGGACACTTGCTGCTGCTGGCTGAAGTGCTCGAGTCCTGGTGGTTGGCCTGGACACTACACATAGCACTACCCTCTTGGGCTCAGCCTTCTGCACAACACTGGATGTTTGTGGATGTATACTCTCCGAGAGGCTATTGTATTCATTGTTCTTTGCTTTCTAACTTGGATGGTAACATGAGCCTTACTGGTTATATTATCAAAGGCCAATCTCTCTGAATTTTACTATATCTAGATCCACTAAACATAGTTTCCCAGGTCACTCATGTTACAAGGATGCAAAGATTTGTTGCTTTCTTCCCCATTTGTACCTAAGCCACTACAGCAGAGCAGATGTAATCCAGAGGTACAGGGAACCCCCAACCCCTTAACAATTAGCTGTGATTTACTTGCCTTCTCAGCACATGCCAACATCATCTAATGAGACAGAGCTATTTAGTGTAATCAAGGTCTCATTTTATCTGAGATATACTTGTAAGACAGCTTCATCATGTGATACTTTAAATAGTAGGTCAATTTTTGATATTCACACACAAGAATTTTTCATTATCGATAAGACTATATATTTTTGTAATAGTTTCATATGTTTTCAAATAAAATTTTATGACTTAATTTGAGAAATTTTAAGCTATGTATACCGTGCATTATCTGTAATTGCTTAGATGATTAAATACTTAATTACCCTGCATGGCATCAAGAGTTTCAGAAGTTTAATGGAATTACAACAAAATATATGTACAGTCACAGTTTGGACAAGCGATGACACCTCTTGGTACCCCAGGGGCTAGATAGGGGGTAGATGTAGGAGATGGTCCTGAGAAGGGCTCCCGCAGCACTTGAATGTCAGCAGAGCTTTTATTGACTGCTGGGAGACCTGGCACCACCTGGCCGTGCCTCCCTTGCCCATCTGCAAGATATCTGGGTGCTTTGCCCCCTCTCAGATGCTGTCAGCATGGGGGGCTGCGCCACTTGCAGGGAGCCCGGTTGGTGGCAGGGGGGTAGTGGAGGCCCTGCCCCTTCAGAAACACTGCTGCCACCATCTTGTGGCACAGGGAGCCCAGGCACAGGATGAGGAGGGGGCTGGAGGGCAGGTCCTGTGCCCAAGGGGCAGCCTGTCTCTCTGGCAGGCAAAATGGCCAGGGAGAGCCATCCCCAGGAGAGGGGCCCTCTGCCCCCCGACACTCCTCCTCCTGTCTCGTGAGGGCGTCTTTCAGGCCACCGACACCTCTCCCAACACAGCCACGTCTGGCCATGCCTTGGCCACCGTCACAGAGGCTTCCTGATGTCACAGTGGCATCTGCCCCCCGGATTGTTCCGGGCCCTATAAAAGGCCCCTGCGCAGGGCCCGCCACTCGCTGAGATTCCAGGCCCTCTTACAGCCATCATGGATGGGAGGAAGAGGACCTGGAGTGGAGGCTGCCCATGCTTGCATGGGTCCAGAGAGGATGCATTCCTCAAAGCGAAAAGAAGTCGGTCACAGCTTGTGATGAGGAGGTGGAGGACCGGTGCCATAGGAGCAGTGCGCTGTGCTGCGACTCGTGATGCGGAGCCCATGGAGGTGGATCTGCCTCCGGATGAAGACCTGATGGAGGTAGATCCACCTCCAGATGAACCAATGGAGGTGGATGCTCCACCACAGCTGAGCTGGCACAATAACAACGTGCCTGGGCTCCCTGCCATCAAGTCCCACCGGCGGCATCACAGGAGCACCAGACCTGCTCCATATTCACGGCCTGGCCTCCGCCCCTCAAAATAGCTGAAAGGCCATCTGCAGCCATCCTACTGGCTTGCCTGCAGGGTGGCAATTTTCCCGTCCCCCATCCTCCATCCCCTACCCCCACCTCATCCAGAGGTGTCATCTCTTCTGCACGGAGTCCCAAGGAGTGGACAAGAGGGGACTTGGCTTCCTCTGGGATGCTGCACCAGGGTGGCAGAAGGAACCCCTCAGAGAGCCACTGTGGACCTTGGGACCTGGAGCCCGGCGATGTCACTGTCTGAGGACAAGAAGGCTGCCCCATGGCTGCTTGAAGAGGAAGCTGCACCGTCCGTGGCAAAGCACAAAGAAGAGCAGCAGATCAACCAAAGCTGTTAGGGAGACAGTTGCTCCTCTGATGAAGCAGAAGACTTCAGGTCTGCCGGGAAGAAGTGCTGGAGTGCAGCGTTACTGTTCATGCAGAGAAGAATAAATAAGAGCTTCATTAGGAGCTCTTCCAAGACCAGGCAACAAATAGCAATAAAATAATAAATAAATAAAATAAAAATAATAATAAAAAAAACAAACGCTTTCTTATTTGGGGACAAGTTAGTAACTGTGTCTGTACCCTGATGATACCCATCATGGAAGAGGACTTGAAGCAGGAGTTTAGGAAGCATTTGGACTGTGCTGTTAGTCATATGTTCTGAATTTTTGTGTAGACTTGTGTGGTGCCAGGAGTTGGACTCCATGATCCTTATGGGCCACTTCCAACTTGGGATATTCTATGATTCTGTGATTATATGTGACATTCTTGTAATGGAAACAAATTAACATTATTGCCCTCTGCTTTATATTTGAACAACAGAAAATTTTCTGTACTTTCCTCTCCTTCTCTTTTCAGATTCTTAACATAAAAAGGTCAAGCTTCAGTGAAAAATTAATATTACTAGAAGAGACTCCTTTAGAAAAGCAGAGCTGTTTTTATGGTCTACATTATCCTATTGAAAAACAAATGTCTGAGCAATTTTATAGAACCAAAAGATAACTTGTCCATGAAAATTATAGAACAGTAAACTAAGCACCTGAGTAGATAGTTATGTTGGATGTACTACACCTCATTACTTTAATATGGGGAGTTCATATTTCTCCAGGGAAAGAAAAAAAATAAAAAATAAAAAATAAAATAAAATAAAATAAAATAAAATAAAATAAAATAAAATAAAATAAAATAAAATAAAATAAAATAAAAATATATATTTAGTAGCATGGATTAATACAGAATAATCACTTCCAGAAGGGCTTGATTGAAAATCCCCAAGATTACTAGCTGAGAATCAAGAATATTTGTTTTGACCATTTTGCTCTGAATTAATTGTCTACTTTTCAATGTTACTTTGATATTTCAGGGGTAAATTGGGAACCACTTACCAGCTGCTCTCCTGTTTTTATTGCATACTATTGTAATAAAGAATTGTTTGGTTTTGAGTAGCACCTATAGCTTTTCAAGGGCATGTGTCTTTTATTACGTGGTATTTGAGACTTGCATAAATTTTGCATGGTAACAAATTTAAAAGATTTAATTAAGTACTTCTATTGCATGTTCTTACTGAAAATTCTAGCAGTTCCTTTTAAATTTTTAAAGGTATTTTCTATGCACATTCTGGAGTTGCATTTGTACTTTAAATACTGTGCTGTTGCCATGACAACCACAATATTAATGTCCAGCCAGTGCATCAAGATGGCTGAGTACTGACTACATTTCATTTTGTAAAACACTGTCTCCAAGAGTTTATAGAAGACTCACCTAATCTGCTAAAATTTAACACTGAAATTTTACAATTTGCTGTATATTGTACATCACATTGCACTAAGGCTCAATACCAAGATGCTGTAAGTAAATTAACATGGACTGAAAATGATGAGAATCAGCCACTGAGTTAAAACCTTTCAGAGGGAAAGGCAAAGTGTCTGCATGTAACCCACCTGCCTGCCACTACTAAAGAGAATTTTAAGAGGCTCCTATATCTCCTGGCACATTCCTAGCCTACCTTAACACTTTCCAGTTTGCAGGAGCTGAGACTGCTTCTGTAGCCTTTGCTTGCTTTGTGATCCAGTGCTGAGGTTGTGCATTGTTCACTGAGTGAGATTATTCACATTAAAATATACTGATAGTTGTGATCTCTCCCATATACTCGACAGGTAACCTTTAGACACAGTTTGTTGCTTGACAGTGCTCCCTGTACTTGATGCAATTCCTTTGTCTGCACAGTGTCATCTACAGTTTTGAGATATTGACAAGCCACACTGGTTAGTGGATGGATAGAAGATACTGAACATCACCAAGGTCTGCTACTTTTAAAAACAGAAAGAATCAAAGGTGGGTTTTTTTGTTTGTTTGTTTGTTTTTGTTTGTTTGTTTGTTTTCTCCAGAAATCTCAAACAGAAAATTGCTCCACAGTACAGAATAGCTCACTTTCTCCATTCAATCAAAAATAATGCTCTTTTATTGTTTTAAGTGGAGCATATATAATATATAATAACATATATAATATATAATAACTGTACCTGGAGATTCTTCCCAGGACTGAGAATTAAACATTTCTCCCAGTGAAATTTCTCCTTTGATTAGGCACCTCTGTTTCATATGAATAGTCAACTTTACTCTTAGCATGTTCAATTAAACAACCTTCATTCTACCTCACTGCCTTAGGCAGTAGGTCTCCAATATTTCTCAATTCTGAATAACGACATTTCAGTGACATCTCAGATAGAACAGACAAACCTACAAGTCAACAGCCAAAGTTAGTTCCTTCTTCAGTAAAACTAATCAATAATTCTTTCCCTATTATTATTGAAAAAGGGTGTCACATTAATAACATTTTCAAATATTTGATATCTACAATTTATTTCCAGGAATAAACAGCATTAGAAAAAATATATTTTAATCCTTCATAAGACCTAATATAATGATACATTTCTTACATTTTTTTCTATAAAAACTAATACGTTCCAGTTTTGAGTTCCAAAGTTTGCCTCATATTATCCTTTAACCGTTTAATTTATCACCTGACATATGCTGCATGTAGATAAAGAAGATAAAGCATCTGTTCAAAGTTGAGCAGAATAACATTTTGATTAGAAATTCTAATCAAAACTTGCATAGTAATTGATGAGAGGGAAAGGCCCATACCTCACCTCAAACATGAGACTGTGCTTTGACATAAGTAAATAAAGTGCTTACTCAGAAAGTGTTCAGGCACAGTGTCTGTAAGGGATCTCTGAAGAGTTTGTTTCTATCATCTGGAAAGCAGGTGCTTCTGAGTTCTGCTTCCAAAACAGACCACGATGGGAACTGACTCATGCACTACTGTTTCTTCCTCATGGTTGTCCATTGCCTAAAGAATGCTTCATCAGCAATTGGTATGCCTGTAAGTTTTGTGGGCAATATTGCTACAGTGTATGACTTTGCTAATTACCTAATGCATTAAACTGACTGTTCATTATTCTAGTACTGTCTCAAAATTGTCCTCCTTCTTCCATTCTTCAACATTTTGACATTTGTAATATTTAGACAATTAGAATTTTTCCCTTGCACAAGCAAGAGGATCATTTTGCAAAGCTAGATTTTGCTTTTGGAAGTTTTTTGGAAGTTTTGCTAGTAAGTGTGAACTTGTCTTTTCAGGTATTCCACATCTATATGATAAGAATGACAGGAATGTTACTGTGACTCTTCCCAGACAACATGCAAGAGTTTGGGAGCAGAAAATTCATACTAGGCAGAATTATAACAGGTAGTACAAAGATCATGGTGTAGATGATCTACCCATGGTTGGTCTGTGTCCATTATGTCAGCAAGGCCAAGTAGGCCTAGTGTGAAGACTTCACACAGGATTTTGAAAATGGGCATACCAGTAAACTCACAGAAAACACATAGTCACTCTTATCTCCTCTTTGTAGCCATAGGCCTCTGCAGAATTCCTGCAGCATCTGAAGGAACTTCCAGTCCCTGACACTACAATATACTGTCAAGTACACTGTCAAGGAATATTCACAGGTACTGTGGTTGGTACTGCCTGAAACTTGCAGCCATTCAAAAAACAACTATAATGCCTGTGTATAGATCTGGACCTGCACTTCTGTAGCATATCATTGGAGTGTTTGGCCAATATATTTTGAAATAGAAAATCCTGAGGGATGGGATAGGTACCAACATGTTTAGTGCTGTGCAAAACTTCTTTCACCTGGAGCACCTTATACAGGTTGCATGGGAATGCAAGCAAACTATTTTAAAAGCAGAATTTGCAGAAGGATTGGATTTTTTAGCTCCCATATATCTTGTTTGACCTCACTGTCCCTATCTAGTTCAGGGCTTTTCCATCAAAATATTAATGAGCTTTGCAGCAACATTCCATCAGTCATACACCAGGGCAAGTTTTGAAAATAGGTCTGGTTTCCTTCCCATGTTTCACATGGCCCCAACATATTATACTGCTGTACCTCTGTTGTTTTCACTTAAAAAAAAAAAAAATCCAGAAGAAACAGATAAACCAAGCAACCCAAAAATTTAAAACATGCACTCCCTCTAGCCCTTATTATATAATATGGACCATTTGCTTCTAACAATGCCTCTTTCTCCATTGCCACACCATCTGCTTGTAACACAGACCATCTGGTAAGTAGTGATGAAGTGCAACTTTCATTCTGCTAAATCAGAGTCGACTCCCAGCTGTTCTAGCCCTTTTCTTGAGTTGGCCTCCACACTCTTCTCACGCACAGACTTTCTGGATGAGCCCTGTGCACCTACCACCCACACCCAGCTGAATGGTTTCTTGGTCCCACTGTTTTGAGCTGTCTGTACTGTACACTAGGAGCTTGCAGATGCTGAGTTAGACTTTACTTGCACCTCTATCTTAGCTGTCTTAATCTTTGCTATTTCTCTGCAATATCTATCTATATGACACAGACAGACATTTTCATAAAATGTTTTCTTTCCTGTTACGGTGTTACAAGAGCTCTAGGGAACTCCCTTCTCTCCCCACTTTATTACTTGAAAACATGCCACTGCAACCCAACACATGCTATCACGACACCTAAGTCTCTTCATCCATTTATAAGACTGCTACTATATATTTCATTTTATTCACCAGGTAAAGGAAACCTTAACAACAATTAGAAAGGGGAAAAGGCAAAACGGTTCGAATTAATAAAAATACTAAAGCTTGTTTGTCTGAGGTAAGAAAGCTTGAGGGCTATATTACCTGGAATTTTCCATGCCTACATTTCAGGGAATGTCATGGACTAGAGGAAGAGGCAGGAGGGGAATCAGGAAGCTAGAAGAGTTTGTTCATGCTAGAACAGCATGAGAGATGCCCAGAATGAACTGCTTATCCCTTTCTCTTACTGCTTATCTTATCTGTTTGGCTGCTCTGCTCTAGGTGAAGGAGAATGGCATCCCACCTTCACATATGGGGTAATCTCAACATAGGTAAGGAAGGGAGATCCACAGAGAACTGCATCCCATCCAGTCATGGCCAGTCTCCTCATAGACTATTACTGCATTGTGCTATCCTTGAACCCCAGGTTGCTTTTCCCTGCTGTGAGACCAAAAATGGAAATACATACTATGATATTTTAAGTGCCCATCCAGTGTGAAAATAGGGCAGCACAACAGGACAAAGGAGTTACAAAGCCTACCTGCACACTGTTGGAGGACAGCAACAGATACCAGAGAAATTTTAACTGCTGAACTGTAGCTGGGAATTGTTTGGGAAAATCAGTGGTTAGCATGGGCCAAGCCCAGGTAAGATTTCTAACAACTTATTTGCAATTCATTCTACATATAAGAAATGTTCCCATGGAAATTTAATTTACTGGTATAGCTGCAGCCCTTAAGTACATGAATAGACAGTGGTGATTAAACTAGGACTTTGTTTCTTTTCCCATCTGTGTTAGTTTTATGCTGGTAAATCACCGCCTTTGTGTCTTTGTGAAATGGGTATGGAAATTATGTGCTGCATCAAAGATTTACCTAGAAGGACAATCCATGGAAAAACAAGCAAGCAAACAAACAAACAAACAAACCACAACCTTAATGGAACTAATACCACTGTATTTATAGATCCGTCTTATGGTACCTGTTTTAAGATAAGAATCAACTGGGAGAATTAGAGCAATGTAACTACAGCAGTAAAAACTGTGCCAGGTAGACAAAGACTAGAGTATTCATTTTTCAATAGAAATGTATGCAGGTTGCAATATTCTCATGACCTAAGATTCTGGAGAAATTGCACCTATGATTATGAATATAAAAATATTTAAGTTGCACAGCACTAAACTATAGTTGCATAATTTTAGTTGCATAGCACTAAACTGACTATTGTATTTAGATTTTGGATTGGAAAAAAAATAATGCATGCTTCGTTTAAATCGGATCTTTGTTTTTGCTATCTGGAAGGTTCAAACTACAATTTCTTAGAGTTGTTTTGACCAGGTAAAGGGGATAGGGAAAGGAAAATTAGCATTAGGAAAACAACTGAAGTAACAGGTTTAAAGAATCTTTTTCTAGTGGAAAAATGTGTGCATAATGATATTTAGATTACTTCAGTACCAGTAGTTTGTAGCATAAAAAGAAAACAAAGTTGGTTGAGGATAAAGAGATGAATCTTTAGTGGTCATGAAAGCTCCTTTGTGAAGTCTCATATCTTGCCAATATTTATTTGGGCTCCCATATGCAGCATTTGTACATGCTTGCAAATAAAATGAAATTCAACCAAATGTTCATTTACAAACAAATAAAAGAGGTCATGAATAAGAATGAAAGAAATGATATGGTAGGATATATTTATAACTATAGTTACCAGACAGCTTTAGCTGCTATATAGTTAATAATTAAGTGGATGTTTACTCCTATCATCTGTAATCAGACAGCAGGCAATGGAGAGAAATATAGATAATAAAGGTTCTCATTCTGCTACCCCGACTGATACTGACTGTAAAGGAGGAAGGGAAGTAGTCAGAGAACTCTAATACATATCATCTATAAGAACAGGATAAATGGAATTTTGAAGAAAAACAAAACAAAACAACAGCAACAAAAGATTTGAATAAAAATAATTGTTCCAGTGGTATTTTGTGAAAGATTTATGTTACTCTACATTTGTTAATAATAGAACAAAGACAGAATTCCTTATTTGCAGGTGGACATCATTTTCCATATTACTCATAGAAAAATAGGAGGCCATTTAGGTACTGAACAGAACTCACATGCACAAATTGCACACATCTGATCACAAGGAGCAACTCAAATGCCATCTGCAAGTAATGAAGTACAAGGCACAAGGCTTTCTTGCACTAAGATCAAGATGTTTAAGAACTGTACAAATATTTCACAATAAACTTTCGACAACAGAAAAAGCACTGGAATTCTGTTTGATGAAAAAGGATTGTCAGGAATAAGAAGAAAGATGCTAGTGCTGATTGAATAAGCCCAGCCGCTGCCTTCTAGATTAGTCATTTCTACAACTCTCTCAACATGTTTTTTGTCAGATTACCAAGTTACAGTTCTAGTGAAATAAACTGTTTTCCTATGCAGGGAGGTACGTATCTGGAAATAAACATAAAATCTGTGCACCATGGAATTTAAATTAAACCTTATGACCAATTATTCTGTTGCCAAACTATTTTTGATTATTTTGTACAATAAATTAAGACCCCTAAATAGAACCCCTGTGGGTGGCACTTAAAGGAACTTAAAGAATAAAGCTATTGTCAGGCATATTCAACATGGGTTCATTAAGGAAAAGACCTGCTTCAGTAATTTGATCTCCTATGATAAAGTCACACATTTGGTGGTTGAAGGAAAGATGGTAGATGTAATCCTTTCGGATTTTAGTAAGGTTTTTGATGATGTTTTTGATGAAGAGGGCAAACTGCATTTTGGGGGGCATTAAACACAGCATAGATGGTCAAAAGAGATCCCAACCACCTCAGGGTCCCAGAGAAAGGTTTCTAACAAAAAAAAAAAAAAAAAAAAAAAAAAAAAAAGTTTAGAGAAAGGTTCCTAACAAAAGAAATTTTGATTTGCTATTGAAAATCAGGAAGTGTCCCGATCCTCCGTATGTAGAAAATATCTACATCTGCTACACACAGTGTTAAAGTTTTACAAGCAATTTCTCTGTGATTGCGCTTATACAAAAGTGAGCCTCCTGACTCATGTTATCAGCATGCACGCTGTGATGCTGTTTGTCATTTCACGATGCTTATAGCTCCACACACTTTCTGACAACAGACCTCAGAGTCAGATGGTATCAGTCATGTACCTTCCAGGCTTAGATGCATGATGCTACAGTAAAGTTAGTATAGGATATGAGGTAGAAAATTTGATAAACTAGATATGACCATGCAAACCCATCCACATTATACATGCAGTTATTCTTCAGAGAGGCGTAACACAAACACATGCTTTCTTACTTGCCAGTTTCTAAGGCTTGCCTGTGCTCTCCTTTGCAAGTGCTCTCCTTCCCTCAGTTACCTCATATTAAAGAACTCTTAGGCAAAAGACATAATTCTGTAATTAAATAATGTTTATAGGCTCTTTTCTAAAAGATTTTTAAACATATCCAGTAGATGACTAATTTATGAAATTCTAAATCATTTATACAGCTTATATTATTATCCTTGCAATATTTTTGTTTGAAACTTTTCAGGTTTTGTTAGAAACTTTTTCAAGTTTTGGAAAGAATCAACTCTTTAGTGGTTATAAAATGAGTTTGAAAATACCATGAAGCTGACTGAATTTGTCAGACCATAATAGTTACTGGGAATTAAAATAATTATTTCAGAACAAAAGAGTCTTCTGTCAGAAATTTTACATAGTTGTAGTTGGCATGCAATAGTCATCCCATGACAGAAAGACAATCATTTTTATCATCTAGAAAGTCCTAAGAGCTTGCCCATTTTGGTAGTGCTACCCTAGATGTAGTCTGTCTTAATAAAACATTTTTCATTGGTTTTTACACTGATTCACAGTAAACTGTAGTTGCTTTTAGTCAATTTTTTCTAATTTTTCTATTCTGATTCCCACATTTGCCTGGGAAAATATGTTGCAAATAGATCTTACCTGGTTCCTAGGTATAGGTATCCCCCTGGGCTTTGAGTTAGTAAAAAGTTTAAGTTTTGTTTTTTTTTTTTTTTTTTTTTTTTAAGTTAAGAAATTAAATCAAATAATGTGAGAATAAACATTACTACAGGGAAATAAATGGTAGAAAAGTGTTTTTATTGTCAGTGCCTATTTGCAATGCTAGATTATTTCAGTAAACCTTTTTGATGGGTATTAAAATATAGCCTTATTCAAAATTAATTTTGAAATACACTTCTTAAGGGTAGTTCCACATTTTTTCAATGTGGAAGGGTGTTGCTGATGTTAATGTGGTGCTTCAGGTATCTGTGATGGACAGGTACTCAAATCTTACTGAAATTCTCCTGCAAGCCCTTTTGAAAAATCTCAGGTCAGAATCTCAGGTCAGGAAGGTTACTCTGGAAATTATGTTCACCTCTCCATTTTAAACTGGGAAGATTTCCAACAATTCTTAAGAGTTCTTTATTAAGCTTACCTAGGGGACTCTGAAGGTCACCCTTTTGGAGAGAATCTTCAAGCAGGTAGTTAAATCATGCAAACCATTAAGGTTCAACAGAATGGCCTAGATTTGGCCATTTCCATCTTGTTTTTATTTCCTAGGGAAAAAAAAACAAAAAAAAAGAAAAGAAAAAAAAAAAAAAAAAAAAAAAAAAAAATTTAATCATATCAGGAAATATGTGCAGATGTGTATGGGATCAAAATACAGGCTGATCTGTTGTGTAAATGAGAACAGAAAAGCAGCCAGAAAGGGAGCCAGAGGACATCCACTGCACCAGAACATTTCTGTTTTCATAGTCACAGGTGGAAGAATAGGCTTCTACATAGTAAAAGCACCACTGAGAGCAGCAGCAGGCTAAGAGTGCTGAATGCTGAACCTGCTGGGCAGAGGGCATTCAAAAGAGACAGAAAATGCAGAGGCAAGGGAAACATGGGTAATGGAGATCAGAAAAAAAAAATGTTAAGGGAAATTCTAAACACATAACACCTTTCAGGGTGGTATAAATAGTGAAGTTACTTATTTGGAATGAGAATTTAAAGGATCTTCTAGTGCTGAAAGAGAAACTAAGGTGTTGAACATATAAATATTTAAATTCTACATTGGATATTGAAAGATTTGAAAGTTTTCTGCTCAGTCTTTGTACATTATTGCACAAATAACATGTAAATAGCTTTGTGTTCCTACAGAGACAAGGTTTCCGTACATCGTCAGATTAATAAAAAGGCATCTATTTCTGAAGAAAACTTATTTGTAAACTTCACATTTCAGAATCTCCTCTGGCTGAGTTTCACTGATGACACATAGTAATTTCCCATCTAGCAAGTGTTCATACCATGGAAACAATGGTCTTTCCTTTGTTAATTATTCCTCAGATGAATTTCTTGCAAATACTTTTGCTGTACCACCTATCATTTAAATATGCAGGTTTAATTTGTACTATTAATAGGAAATCAGTAAAATTAAAAGGTAAAACAATGCTCCTGCAAACATTAACACCTGTGTGTAATAGATAGACACCTTGTATTCTATTTGCATCAGCTTTTAGCTATAAAATTATAATTACTTGGGTATGACATACCAGAATATGGCAGTGATAACATGCTGTGAGAAGTGACATTAGAGTGATGGATATTAAGTGATATGTCCCAGCCAGATACCACTTGAAAGGCACAACAGCTTCTCTTTTCTCAGAAAGCAATATATTTTTCAAAACTTAGTAAGCTCAGTTTTGTTATAGGAGTAACGCTCATAGTTGCAATATATCTCAGGGATAAGAACAATTTCAAAAATTCTGAGTTCAGCTGAAAGAGATCTTATTCACCACCTTAAATCAAATGTTGTTGCTTTGTTCCATTGCTGTTAAATCTAATTCCTATCCTTAATCATTACTAAGATGGGAAACACCTTCCTGTCAAGTTTGCAATGTCCCAGATTTTATCTCAGATCACTGATACATCCTTCAAAATAAACCAGCATTGTAGATTCCTCTTCTTTTTCACAAAGTTCAATTATAGAAATCCTTCAGAGTATACATATATGCCATATATATATAAATGTGTATGTGTATAAATATATATATCCACACATGTATATACTTTAACAGTAACAGTCCTTTAGGATTGTATTTCAGTATCATTTGTGGAAGATTAGAAAAAATAAAAATAAAAATAAAAATCACATGGCCATCAAGAAGCTGCAAGAAGTAAACACGCCTTTCAAAATGAAGCCAATATTGAAAGGTAAGGGATTCTGGTTTGTTAGTGAATTGTATACAGGAAGTGGATAGGCACACTTCTGAACTGCATAAAAACACAAAACCTGTGACATTTTAGACAGCAGATGGACACATTAAGCAAACAGTATTTTTTTTTGAGAACAGCATATGGGAGCATTTTTACCTAAGAAAGCTGCTTGAAGAAGGTAAATATACACTAGATTTCAGACATTTTTAAAGTAAAAACTTGATTAAAGGTGGTTTTTTTTTTTTGTTTGTTTGTTTGTTTTTGTTTTTTGATATAGTCTTTTCTGTCCTTGCTTTAAAATGAAACCTGTTTTGGCACTTCTACAGACATACTTTATTGGCGACAAAAATGCAAAATTTACCTGCTTTTATTATGTAAGTAAATGTAGTAGCTTGCTGTCTGTGATCAAATGTAAACTGAATTGTCTGAGTATTACTTAAAAAAAGAAAAACAAGTGTGAAATTAACATTAAAGCAATCATAATTTCATACTTCAATGGGACTTGCAAAGGATATTGAGAAGTCCAGCTGAGTTAAAGCAACACTACAATACAATCCTATAGTACTTTTCACAAAGAACCCCTGGGTGCTCTTCAACTTAGCACCATTCAAAACACCTTTAAGTAAAATTTTTCTCAGTAGATCTATTTTTAAATAATTTTCTGAAAGCTGGTAAGAAAGAGCCTTTTGTATATAAAAATTGTACTCCTTCTGCAGAACACTGATATTCAATAACAATTCTAACTTCAAAGATGCCCGTGGTAATAATTAATGTTTCCTTTAACAAAAGCTAATTAATAAAATAATGGTACACTAGATTAAGCAGTGGTAAGAAAATGGCATAATTTCATGAAGAATCAATGAAAACTGAAACAAACAAACAAAAATCCCATTCCAAGAAAGACATAGAATAAGAAGTTAGTGCATCACTGTCAGGCTTGATCTCTAAACACATTTTAATGGAGGAAAAGAAAACAATGAACTGCAATAAGAAACACCTGGATTGATATATTGATATAACTACTTAAAAACCCTCAAGTTACTTGTGTTCTGTTTTGTTTTGTTTTGTTTTCCACCATGGGTCTGTGATCCAAAATAGCACACGAACCATTTTTATTTGAAAAGCTGTAGCTGCTTCTCAAACCTGTAAGCAGTGGTCAGAATCATTGAGGAGATGTTCAGTCAGGAGACTGGTTCTTTCTTTCATCCCATTCATGCTCATCTTTTGTTACTCTTAGATCTTTGTACCTTTTTGCCACCTTCATCATATTTCTACATTGTCATTAAGGTTACCTTGGATACAGGGTAAGCCCTGTTCTACTTCAATTAGTACCATGATATTATCATTTCTCTTGAGAGCAGTCTCATCCAGAAGAAAAAAAAAAATGTTTATAAATACCTGTGTTTTCACCACAGTTTTCAGTTTGTTTCTACCTACAATCTCTGCTTTAGACTACTAAAAATAGACTACTAGTAGTCTAAAGCAGAGATTGTAAGTAGAAAAAGAATGAAACAAACTGCATTGATAACATAGGATATGAATAACCTAACACATTTATTCTTTTTAAAGAAGACCAGAGGAAACACAGCAAGTTATATTCTGTTAATGTTCCTATAGGTAATTGATAGAAAACATTATCAGAAAATTAAAGTACCGAAAAAAGGTGTAAGGAATAACAGTTCCCAACTGCATTTCTTAGCTTCCAACCTGGAAGCAATACAGAAAAACAGTTTGATTCTAGTTTCTCAGAAGTGTCCTTTTGTGCCTGGATAAACATTACAAGGTGACAATTTAAAAAACAAACAAACAAAGCTCAATATTTTGGAAAATTAAATGTTATATCTGTGAGGCTGTCTATGAGAACATAAGGAAACAAAGGGTGTGGTCTCATTTTGATTCCATTTCAAAGATCTGAAAAAAAAAAAAAAGAAAAAAAAAGACATTTTTTTGCAAGCTTGGAAACAAATAAAAAAGAAATAAAAGTTCAAAAGATGTGCACAACAGCTTTGGAGAACTCTATACATTGATGGCAAACACTGCGGTCCAACTGCACTTTAATAAAATAATGAGTTGCACTCTTTTGTAATAAATGCTCAAATGCTGCAGAAGTAAAAAGAGTAAAAGAATACCATGTCCTTTCTAAATACCTCTAAAGCAATACCTGTTTGTGGAATCAGTAATATATTTAAGGAAAATCATCATCAGAAAAAAGCATGGGAAATTTTGCCTTATTCCAAAAAGCATTGAAATTATCATTAGCATTAACTATAGCAAAAATATAAAAAACAAAGTTTCAGTTATAAAATGATGAAAGTAGGTGAAAGTCGTCTTAGATTCTTGCAAAACGTTTTCTAACACAAAGGTTTAATTTACAACCTATTTGTAAATTTAACGTGGCAATATGACACTATGTAAAAGCAGGTAAGCAATGAAACTTTGAATAGGACACCAGACGAAACACTCAGAAATGTTTGGAGAAAACCTTTTATCTTAATGCTGAAGGAACAGACAGTAAGTTGAATCCAGCTTTCCATCTTGTATGGAAACATACATAAAGTTTACATACATAGACATATAGGAGAGGTACCTTCAGATGCCCTTATGAAAATAGTTTTTCTCAGTTGCAGTTTTTTTAACACTTTGCAAAAGCTGAATACTCATTTGTATAACAGTGATCACTAATCACTACTCCTTTTGCTGAAGAGGGAAAGATTTTCTGGTTGCAAGATGCTGTTCAGTCTCAGCCTCCTAGTTCATCTGTGCTTCAAGCAATGGATAACTGAAGCTATGACTGCTTTTGGAAAGTTGTGCTAGTCACCTTAGTATGAAACAAGAACAGTTTGAAAGAGATTTCTTGTTCATTTTTGGTGGAATACAAGACATTTGTGGAATACAAGAATTAGATACTTATGAAAAAATCTATCTAACCAGGGTGCAAGAGTAATTGCTATTTGTCATATCACTTACTGTTAATTGTCAGTATTAGAAATGTTATAACGTAAAAGACATAGGAAATAAAATTCCATCCCTGAAGATTTTACAGCTTTGAAGCAAGCCACCCTGTTGCAAATAAGTAATAAATTAATTTTAAATATATTAAGACTATATATGCATTTTAGGATAGAAGGTCCCCATATTCTTGATGGTTTTTGTTGTTTGTTATTTGCTTTCTTTTGTTTTGTTTTTATTTGCTGTATTTCTGCCTTGAGGCAGAATAGAGATAGAATATGCAATACTCTGAAAGATAGAGTCTTTTTTCAACAATTTAACAATCTTTTTTTTTTTTTTTTCTCCTGCATTTCCTCAGCATGCTTCAACATGAGGCTAAATATGACAGACTGTTCTGCATGGGACTAAACAATATGGATGCTAATCTTATTTTCATTTTGTGTGACAAAGCTGACAGCATGGTGTAGAAATAAGATGATACACAAGTATAAACACATAAAAATTCAGCAGCTAGAAGATGCAAATTATGCCATATCAGCCAGTTTCTACTGAGATATGAGAGCATCTTTATCTATCCACTTCCTATTTTCTCACTGCTTTCTACTGATGAGCCACAGTTAAAACTTACTTTGGAAAAAGGGGAAAGATTACTTTTAGAGAGTTTGATTATATTCAAGCTCAGTCACGTTAAGCATGAACATAGTCATACTCAGCTTTTTTTTTTTTTTTTTTTTTTTTTTTTTTTTTAAGGAAAACAGGAAAAAGTTTCCACTAGACCCATTATTAAATTCCATTCTATCTATTCCTTTCTATATCCAACCACATATAGAAATAAAAATAACTATGAAACTGGAGTAATAAAGGTAAATATAAAACTGTAGAATCCACAGGAAAGGACATTATTACTACTGTTTTGGTGCATGAGTTTCAAATTTTATTATCTACTAAATGACTTTAGAGGAAGTAAAGACTGCAGATATCACCACTACATAAAAATAAATAAAATAAAATAAAATAAATAATTGACTGCCAGTCCATGACATTATTCTATTTTCTTGAAAGTAGAAAAAAATGTTAAAGAAAAGTCAATATACTTAGGTAAAATTAGGTGTGTGATATACTGCAAGAGTGGATAGAAAATAATTTTTATTTTCACATGAAGTACATATTATACTATACTGTAGAAACAATACTGAGACTACCTGTCTTCTTGCTCAAAAAACAACAATAACAACTTTAACAAAGCAAAACAAATTAATAAATGGCTTTAAAACATACGATATTTACTGCTCTGTGTGTAGCTGTTTGCAACCTCTTGCTGTTTGAAGAAACACATAGAAAACTGGATTGCAGCTATGATGCATCATCCTTACATTATATTTCTATCCAACAACATGGTATTGATTTCACTCTCTAACAGAGAGTAGAGAGTTGATTAGAGCATGAGAAGACAATCTTTTTCATATTTTCTATGACCTTAAACATGAGAAAATGAGGAAACAGGTAGCTTTTCTCAGCAACTACCACTGATAGTCAAAAAAGTCTTCATTTTGACAATTTTCTTTAAACATTAGGTTATTTTATACGATCAAGATCAAAATGCTGAATTGAAAGATGTCTAAGGAACTCTGTTAACATGTACAAGAGGTCTGATGGATTTGCACCTTTTAAATTAGAACAGGGACTTCCATGCATTAAAAGCTACTTTGGGATAACATATTTTACAGGTTGACTATACTTCACAGGTTTATATCACTTTTCTGTCCTTATTTGTGTAGAAACTACCTACCTACCTTTATGTCAGACAGACCCTGAACAAGGGTGAACAGTATAGCATTTTTAAATAGAGAGGGAAAAAAAACAAACAAACAAACAAACAAACAAACAAAAAAAAACATACTTGCTATGAAATGATTGATTTATGCTAATGGAATCTCTAAGCTGAAAAATTATGTGACTGTTTTGGGTTTACATGGAAAGTTTGTTGGCGTTGGGTTTACATGGCAAGGTTTTTGGGGTTGGGGGGCTGCAGGGGTGGTCTCTGTGAGAAGAGTCCATAAGCTGACCCATGTTAGATAAGGGCCAGTTTCAGCCAGCTCCAAAAGGTACCTGCTACTGGCCACAGTTGAGCCAAGGGGTGATGCTGGTTGGGCTGCTGGGAGAGCAGATTGAAGAAAGGGAAAATAAATAAATAAATAAAAATGCTGTGCTACAGTAGCTGGAAGAGAGGATTGAGAACCAGCCCTGCCAGCCCCAAGGTCAGTGCAGGAGGGCCGTGGGTGCCAGAGCAGTTCCCCTGCAGCCTGTGGAAAGGCCCCTGGTGGAGCAGGCTGTCCCCCTGCAGCCCATGGGTCCCCCATGGAGCAGATCTCCACGCTGCAGCCCCCCCGTGGGTGGAGGAGCCCCCAGTGGAGCAGGTGGACGTGGCCTGGAGGAGGCTGCAGTCCATGGAGAGCCCCCACAGGAGCAGGCCCCAGGCTGGAGATGCAGCCCGTGGAGAGGAGGCCACGCAGGAGTAGGGGGCCTGGGGGGAGCTGCAGCCCGTGTGGGACCTGTGCTGGAGCAGTTTGCTCCTCAAGGATGGACCTCATGGTATGGAGCCATGTAGGAGCAGTTTTTGAAGAGTTGCTTCCTGTGGGAAGTCCACACAGGATCAGTTCGGGAAGGATGGGAAGGACCCCATGTGGATCAGGGGCAGAGAGTAACCCTGGAGGAGCAGCTACAATGAAGTGTATGGACAGATCAGAATCCCCATTCCTCATCCCTCTGCTTTTAGTTTGCTTTTAATTTCTCTAGCTTGTTAGTACTAGCTAATAAATTGTATGAATCTCCCTATACTGAGTCTGTTTTGCCCAAGACAATAATTGTTGAGTGATCACCCTGTCCTTATCACAACCCTTGAACCTTTTCAATCATATTTTTTCCCCCTTCCCTTTGAGGAGGGGGAGTGAGAGAGTGGTTGTGGTGGAGTTCAGCTGCCCAGCTGGGTAAAACCACTACAATGACTAAAATTTCTGATATACAAAACAAACAAACAAACAAATAAATAAATAAATTGTAATGTTGAAGTGTCTCAGAGATGAGCTTGACAAAATGTGATTTGTTCTAAAATGATGTTATTATCACAGGGTTTGGAGCCACGCAATTTTTAAATTATATTTTATTTTTTATAAATATTTAAAAGAACAAACAAAAAACCTACCATGAGCAATGCGCTCATAGTAAAATTATCAAGAAGCTTTGACATACTAATCAAAACCTCTTGAATCTACATAAAATTTAGGAACTAATTAGAAGAGAGAGGGAGACATTTATTTTTCAGAACTTGATATATCTATTTCCACTTATCCAAGTTATAATAAAATTTACATGAATTTGCCATGTATAGTATATGTATATTTCTCTTGAGTATCACAATGAAAAAATAAGACTGCATTTTTCACATCAGGATCTGTGGTCAGTTCCATAACATTACAGGACAGCTATAAAATTTCTTCTAAAAATAAGCATATTTTTGACTTTGCTGTTGCTCATATAATTACGTTCATGTAATTGCCAATAATGTATCCTTGAGATAATGTACTGTGAAAAATCTCTTACAAAACTGATTTCAAATTGAAGTATTTCATTCAGGTTACATTTATGTTACTATTTCTTAGGATTAAAAATAAGCTCGTGGAATGGACATTTTGATATTGGACAACTGCAAAACAAAAATGCACAACTTCAGGATGCCTGTTATGGAAGACGTTAGACTGAAGACAAGTTATTCTTAATTTCACCTTCAAACAGATTGAATTTCAGGGTTTAAAACAGAATTTAAACTTTAAAAAAAACAAACAAAAAAACTAACAAACAAAACATATACAGTACTAGAGCTTGAATTTAATTTTAAAACAGTGTGTTTCATAATTTACACTTCTTATCATGGATTTTTCATAAATGGTAAAAAAAAAAAAAAAATCTGCATTTATGTCATGTCAGCATAAGCTTTAATATTTGATCAACCTCAGAACAAGACCACAGTAACTGACATAGTTACTTTACAGTAACTTAAAGAAATGGTAATGAATTCCATGACCTTCAGCATAGTGTATCACAATTTCTAAAAATGACTTCTACTTGTGTGACCTCAATTACAAAGAACCTTACTATCATGAATCAAACTAAATTCATTGTCTGAATTTATAACTTCAGTTTTGTTGTCCCAGTCATCTACACAAGCAGCCTTGTCCATTTTAGATGGTTACTGTTTATGTCAGTGTAAGGAAAATCATTTATTTCATATATTAAATCATATAAGTCCTTCTTACAATCATTGTGGTTACCTGCATTTTAATGTTAATCCCAAACTTTGATTGATTTCTGTGAATACTTTGTGTACACTTAGGTGGTTCTACCAGAAAAAAAAAAAAAAAACAAAAACAAAAACTTTTTTTCATAAATTTACTTAGTCCATCTTAAAGCATAGAAACAGATAGCTATACAGCTGAATACATATTTCAGACATTAACCGTCATTACATGACTGAACTGTAGTCTACATATTTCACTAGACACATAGTTTATGCAAATTTGTTTTTATTTCTTAACTGTTACAGCTTTGTTGGGGTTAATCCAGGATGACAAGAGAGATGAGCTGACAGGAAATAAATGTAAGTCATCAGAAATTGATGTCTTTGGTTACTAAATTTCCATTAAGTCCCTTCTTCACTTCTTACATATATTATGGTTTGATATGACAACTTCTTGCCAGAATATTACTTAATGACCAATCCTAGCTCATAGAAAGCCAACCTTTCCAACATTCTTCAGTGAAGAAGCTTTACAATTTCTTTGTAAAATCGTGAATCCAGATGAGATGAAGCAATCCAGATGAGATTTCTGATGGTCACATTTGTGACTAAATATTGATCTTAATCTAAACATCCCTTCAAAAACATCTTTATTTAGTCAGCATTTAGAAGTGTGTTTTTAATCTTGCTTGTTTGTTTGTTTTTTAATTTCTTGACCCTTCTTGTGACAGCACAATAGTGCTCTGCCCTACTGCTGGTCAAAAGCAATACTTTTTCTTTCAGAACAAGAAAACAATGTAGAGAAAATACCTGCAATAACTGCCTTATTTTTAAAATGGTAATATGAACAGTTTAAACTTCTGCCTTTGTCCCAAATGTGTCTTTTTCAAAGCAAACATGAACATTTGCATGCTGTAACATCTATCATACACGTATGTTACAACCCGTCACAGTTATTCCATCATAAAAGATTTACTCTACTCCTTTGACAGAGGCACAGAGGAGAGGAAAAAAAAAAAGCTACAGCCTGATACTGAATGATAGTTGGAACAGTGCCTAAGTTTCTGTTCCTCTGTAACAATCTCTGACTAAAAGCAACTGCTACCAAGAGAAAGAATTTAGATTTCTGATATAGATTTTGGAATCAGGACGTTACCAAGTCCATATACCTTCTTTGCACCAAATATAGGAATGCTCAGCCTGAAGTTCTCTATACACTGAAGATCCCAAAATTGTTACTGCCAGAGACTGTGTCTACAGTATGACATTGGACATTATAAAACCTGAGAAATTTAAGAGACAGAAAAAAAAAAACTTTAAACAAATACATGAAACTCACAAAACTCTTCATGTCATACTGCACAGTAATTTGTGAGCCCTCCTGTTAACCTGTTTTCTCATGTATATGTGGTTCAACAGGACTCAGAAAACAAAAACAAACAACAAAACAAACAAACAAACAAACAAGAAAGGTCTGTGATGAGCTACATGGTAGAAAATACTTGAGGAAATGGCACTGACACTGCCTCCTTAATGTCTGCTTTGGCATCCTTTGGGGATGACAGAAGTGATTTTTATTGTGCTGTATGTTCAGGAATAAAGTAACTCTCAGAAGATAACAGGTGACGCTCTTCTCTGGAGAAGTTCATGCTTGAGAATAAGAATTCAATAAGAAAGTTGCCAAATAGGTTTTTCTCGATTATCTGAAAAAGTTGCATTTGTGCAGAAAACATTAGAGTGTGAGCTTTAAGTAAACTAGATGAGAGATTATAAATTTATCTGTGAAGGTCTTTTAAATTTTCTATACTTCTGTTTCAAAATGATTGTGAGGTTGCTACAGAATTATATGTTCTCAAAAGAAGGAATTTGATTTGCTAAAACTAAGCACATTAAACATCCCGATGTTTAGTCTAAGGAAAGAATCTGTATTCTTAGTATCCTTGAATCTAATGTCATGATTATTAAGAGAAAGGGAGGATTCAGCAATTATCCAGATGACAAATGCACCAGGAATTACTTTAACTATTGCTAATATACTTGTTTTCTCTATTAAATGGTTATAACAACAGGTCAAAAATATTTTAGAATCATGTTCACCAGCATTTCATTAACATTTGAGTAACTCTAGCAGGAGCTGTAAACAAAACATGTTTAAGTCTGCACAGGAAAACTTGAATTGGTGAATCAATATTCTCATCTTCCTATAACTTTCTGTTATAAAAGAAACAAACAAATGTTTTCTAAGAAAAAAAAAAAAAAAGCAATACATCTAGTTGGTTTTGGACTCAGTCATCAACAATGGAACACATTGCAGGTATATGCAGGGTTTTTTTTGAATTTTAGTTATAGTATCCACATGCAGAAGTTTATAATAATGAAATATCTACTATATTGACATCCAAGAATTAGAAAAAGAATGCAGTCTATAGAGTGAAAATACATTTATTTAGAAAATATCAGTGTCTTATATCTTTATTTTGGATACTTACAGCTTACTTAAATCATTTTAAGATGAGATGCAGACTCACTTACATTAAATCAATAAAGACTTCAGAGACTTTCATCTCCTCCTGTGCAAGATAGTGAGCCTCCAAACGTCTTTTTGTAAGGAATGAAGTTTCTAGATACCGGTTGAATGGGAACAGAAGGGGTACTGATAAAGGGATGGTCTTTGGAGCAACAATGGCTATTTCAAACAGAATACTGAGAAGTTTTATTCTGTTACAGATCATCTCTGACAAAAGGACAAAGTGCAAACTTCCTGGAAATACTTTATTTTACTAAACTGCAAAGCATACTTATTGAGAGCTTCTCAGGGGGCACTTCCAGTCCCTGTGACTACTGCAATTTGTTGTTACAGAAATTCCAGAGAAGGGAATCTCAGAAGTTTCCAGTGATGGCAAACTCAATGTAGAAAGGCCTGTGGAGGACACCAGGTGGCAAAAAGATTTTCACTTTTTAGCAGACAGATGCAGTCCATTCTCAAGAATCAGGCTCAGCAACAGAGGGACATGGTATTTTACATGGATGCAACACACATTGCTTACGCTTCTTGGGATCAGAAATCTTGACCCTGGCACTTCTCTGTCAGGTGAATGCCCACTGAAAAGACATCTCAGTCCCTGTGGAGACTGGTTGTGGAGAGCAAAGGACTGAGATTTTACTTCATATTTTGTCACTGTGCTGCACAGAAAGGGCAAGCTTAGCACAAGGCTAGAACATATTCAAAAGCTCTTCATCACTTCAATCATCCCAGATCTACAACAGTTTATAATTTGTCCATTTGGTTCTCATTTTCTGTCTACTGAAAACTTTCTTAATGCTTCCATGTTATTTTCTGAATTCAAGAGTTTAGAAGAAGGAAATGCTCTTTCTTTAAAAGAGACATGAGAAATATGCAAGTCCATATGTTTGATGATAATGTGGCAGACAGAAATGATGCATGAAAACCAGAATCAAGAAACTCCCTCCAAACTCTATGCCGTAAAAAAAAAAGAGTGAACAACAGGAAAGTCATGCAGAGCTTCTGCCATTCATTCTACGTGTCTGGAATATTACATACAGTCTCTGTGAAAAAAAAAATATATATATAAAAAAAATCTGCCATAAGGCAATTTGCTGTGCAGTGTCATTGAAAGGACCCAGATATCCAAACAGGAAGTATCATGAAGTTTATTGGCAATATTTCAGTAAGAGCACACACTGGCAAAAAACACTTGAGTAATAGCATTGACAGCTGCCTTCCAAGAGAGAATTCTGCTAACAGAACAGCTGGTTTGGGAGAGGGAGGAAAATAACTTCAGGGACTGGAAGCCAAACATTTAGTTCTTTCTCTGAACCAAACTCTCAGAGTCACAGTAAGATGACATACTGGGAGACACCACAGAAAATGAAATAACTTGAGCAGCAACAGCAAAACTTTTGAAATTACTCTTGCTCAAGCATACTAAAAGAGCAACAAAGTACAGTGAAATATGGACACATTTTCTCTCCCTAGAACTGCAGCCCATACAAGCTGAAGCCAAAAGAGCTCTTTTCCAGACTTAATGAATTTACGATTCTATCTTGGTTGAAAAAGAAGTGGGGCACTAGCTGGTAACAACAAAGCCTATGACATGGCCAGTCAAACAACTAGAAAATCTTATTGTGCATTTTAGATTTGTAGTGTATTGCCTGCTATTTCAAAAGGAAGATACTGTGGCTCTTCTTTGAGATTATGGAGAAGAAAGTACACCAAAAGAGGATAAATTTCCATCACAATCTGATACATGCTCTGGAATGCATACTTGAATTCTGAAGCTTGCAGGAGCCATGGTGTAAAAAATAAATAAAATAAAATAAAATAAAATAAAATAAAATAAAATAAAATAAAATAAAATAAAATAAAATAAAATAAAATAAATAAAATAAAAAATAAAATAAAATAAAATAAAATAAAATAAAATAAAATAAAATAAAATAAAATAAAATAAAATAAAATAAAATAAAATAAAATAAAATAAAATACAACAAAACAAACGATACATGATACATGAATCATGTATCACGTTTATCTGAGAAAATAATAAAACAATGCTGCAGTTGCAGGATATTTGTTTTCTGTGACAACTGTTCATGGGCAAAACTTCTCTTGTACCTACCAGAAAGTTATAAAAAAGACTACACGATGGATATTGTCTTTTAAAAGGACGAGTAGTCACATTAGTTTAAAGTCAGGCATCTCTTTACTACTGCTTCAAAGAGAACACACAAAAAATTACACAATTTTTTTCAGGCAAGTGAAAACAGAATATTTTCATTCAGAGCTTTTCTAGATACTATCTTCTCTTTATATGTCTATGTATATATATCTATACATGTCATGAGGTTAGAATATCAAACTTGTTATTTTAAAACACAAGGAAAAACTATGACAGAAGGATTCACTATCACTGTGGATATCATAGTAGTTAACAGCAGCTTTTTCTTCTGTTCTATGATTTGAGAATTAATTCCCAGTTTCCTGGTTTGACCTGTGCTAGATGCACGTCATTTGGACTGGAAAAAGAATTTGAGATTCAACAGTGATCAGGGTAAAGGAGATTAGCAGTGATCTGGGTAAAGGATAGAGGAAATAAAATAGTCAAAAGATGGGACAAAAAAGGAGATAAGAATATGCTTACAAGTAAACTTAAAAAGCAAGTCCAATTTTATTAGTCTTCTTGTCTTATTAAAATAATAAATGCTTCTCTTAAGTGAATACTTCACTGATTTTTTTTTTTTTTTTTTTACGTTTGTTAACCCAAATGCTAACATTCTATGGATAGAACCAGTTTATGTCACTCATTTCCCTAGGGGTAGATTTCATTATGCTTATTCATAGCAGCTAGTGAGTTACTCTGCGTGAAGATTATATTAATCTAATGAGACCATTCACAAAGCAAGCAAAAACCAAAATGAGTGAATGTGGCAGATTTTGACCTCTAAGAAGCATGGAGACCATTTAACACAGTGTTTCAAAATTTGGCTCTGCTTCTAATTGCAACCCTACTTACCCCATAGCATCTTTCAATAACAATCTACTTTCTACTCACGTGAATAGAACAAGTTTGAGCCACTTTAAGAAGTTCTTAAAACAGATGACCTCAAACAAATATAATAGATGAACATTGAAAAAAGAAGTACAAAAATGAGGGTGAAAACACAGTACAGATCTCACAGGAACGTAGACTAAATTTTCTGTTCTGACAGCGATTTCCACAGTAAATAAACTTTCAGAATAATATTAACAAAACAGTCATCCATTCTGGATAGCATTTAATTAGTCCAAACTTAAATGAGCGTTTTCAATGCACATATGGAGATTTTGACTTATGCAATAATTTTTATTGTCCCCATGTGCATAGAGTCACAGAATCATCTAGGTTGTAAGAGGCCTCCGAGATCACCTAGTCCAACCTCTGACCTAACACTAACAAGTCCTCCACTAAACCATATCGCTACGCTCTAAATCTAAATGTCTTCTAAGACCTCCAGGGATGGTGACTCAACCACTTCCCTGGGCAGCCTATTCCAATGCCTAACAACCCTTTCAGTAAAGAAGTTCTTCCTAATATTCAGCCTAAAACACCCCTGGTTCAACTTCAGCCCATTCCCCCTCATCCTGTCACCAGGCATGTGGGAGAATAGACCAACCCCCAGTCTCCTTTAAGGTACCTGTAGAGAGCAATAAGGTTGCCCCTGAGTCTCCTCTTCTCCAGGCTGAACAAGCTCAGCTCCCCCAGCCTCTCCTCATAAGACTTGTTCTCCTGACCCCTCACCAGCTTCGTCACCCTTCTATGGACTCGCTCGAGCACCTCCATGTCCTTCTTGTATTGAGGGGCCCAAAACTGAACACAGTACTCATGGTGCGGCCTCACCAGAACCGAGTACAGGGGGACGATCACCTCCCTAGCCCTGCTGGCCACACTGCTTCTTATACAAGCCAGGATGCTATTGGCCTTCTTGGCCACCTGAGCACACTGCTGGCTCATATTCAGCCCACTATCAACAAATACTCCCAGGTCCTTCTCTGCCAGGCAGCTTTCTAACGACTCATCTCCCAGCCTGTAGCACTGCTTGGGGTTGTTGTGTCCCAGGTGCAGGACCTGGCACTTGGTCTTGTTGAACTTCGTATGGTTGGCCTCAGCCCATCAGTCCAGCCTATCCAGATCCTCCTGCAGAGCCTTCCTACCCTCGAGCAGATCAACACATGCACCTAACTTGGTGTCATGAAGCTCCCTCATTCATACCAGCCCAGAAATTTACACTAGCATCAGATTTTCCTGCATATGCAAAGGGCAGTGGCAATCTTGGCCTTGCTTGTACAGTAGCTTCCACTGCTACTTTTTATAGTTTTATACATTTAACTCCCACCAGCTGAGGCATTGTGAGCATCAAAACATTTTTGCTGTTGCTTTCCATCTCTTCCCTTTTACCAGTAGAGAAAATGGGGCTGCTATATGTTTTATTCATTTTTGCTTCACTCTTTATTTATGCAGTTCTTTCTTCTCGATAGGGAGTAACTCCTGTAGTAGCTAGGACTGTGACTGGAGGCTGTGTATTCTGGGATTTTATTTTATATTTGATGTTGTTTTACTTTCTTTCTACTGTTATTCTGCTTTTTTTTCATGTCCAGTATCATCTCTTTCCAGATTCATAACCGTGCCCATGCCATGAGATATCTAGCTTTTTAAGCTTACAATATTTTGCTCTTCACTGATTCACCTTTCTCTTCTTAGCACCATGATTTCTTATTTACAGGTATTAATGCACTAAAATCTGTTTTGCTTTCTTACCTGCACAAGTTGACAGTAAAATTGAAGGACTATACATTTTCACCTATGATCTTTTTCATAAGTACTAAGCTATTCTTCTGCAACACCTTTGAGTATTACACATCAAAGTCAAATATTTAGCTATATTTCCATTCATACTGGAATTATATTGGAATGAGTGAAACAATCCACACTGTACCCAAGTCACACAGCAAATACAGCATGGTGTTTTTTTTTCATTCTTTTCTCTCTCTCTCTTTTTTTTTTTCCTATTTTTTATGGGAAGTTGAGTCAGCCTAATAGCTCATAGATGTCAAAATGAATAAGTCTTGTTCTCACTTCTTTCTCCTCCCCCTCACCTTGAACCTTATTCTGCACTAATTTGACCCTTCTGTAAGCTTCTTTAATAGCATCTAAAAAGAAAATGGTCCTAATTTTCCCCCTATATAACAATATATTAAAGCAGTTATGAAACTGTCTAATAAATGAAGAAGCTGGCACAGAATATAGCAAGAATTGATATTGATAGGCTATTGATAGGGAAAGACTATCTGAAACAGCTTCTTTAGCATCAGTGAACTATGAGATTATGTGTATGTAGTTTATCAAACTGTATCCTTAGACCGATGCTCTTTTTCATCAAGGGTGTGTCAAGATAGTGTTTTCATATAGAACATACTGAATCAGTTTTATAAATGGCCCATTACCTCACTGGATGTATGACAGGGCTGACCCACCCACACAACTTTGAAACACACAGAAAACTTCTCTGGACCAAGAAAAAAAGATGGCATTCCATAAATTTCATATATATCTGCTTTTATATTCCATAAAGTTCATATATATCTGCAACCTCTGCATCAACAAAAGTCACTGTCATACCAAGTAGCATTAATACAGCATGGAAACAAAACCTGAACTATTCAGATAGTTACAGTCAGATTGGCCACCTAAGTGGATCCCAGATATGGTAAATTCTGTCCTTTCCTACATGCTACTTGGTATGTTGTTTACCCATGCTTCTAAAGTAAAGTTTCATTATCATTCTATTATAATATTTTGATAAAAGTCTAAAACTACATATCAGAAACATTTTTCAGATCTAATCTTTCTATTCAGTTTATTAGCTAAACTATTTTCTAGTATTTGATTCAAAAGCATTAGTTGCTTTGTTTTATAATAAGGTATGAAGGCATAAAAAGTCTTATTTATGTGTAGCATCTAATGGCTATTTTACTCAGGTGCAGCATTTTCTTTTCTCCCTCAGCCTTTCAAAATGTATGAAGACAAAGCTGCTGCTGACTGTCTCCATAGAGACACCATGACAGTACCATGAGAAAACATTTCTACTTCAGTACGTAATGGATTTGCCTCCTGAGCAAAACCACTCAATAAAGGAAATGCCAGGAATAGAAAAGCCATTCATTACAGAGTGCAACTCATTGTGATCTGCATTGACTTGGTGTGCAATAAATGATTTAGCACAATGTTTAGAAGTGTTAGAGAAATAGATTTTTTTTTTTTCAGATTTGTTTACTTTGCTAAATTCAAAGATTATTTAAGTTCATTGTCTGGTTTAAATGACACAAAAGAACAGTCTATTTCTATCAATCTAGGAAAATTACTATTTCACTTGGCCCTGGAAATAAACTTGGTTAAAAAAATCCACCACCACCACTGCCAACAACAACAAGATAGCTTTTTATTTGGGGAAGTATTCTGTGTAGTTTCAATGATATCAGAAGGGTTTTTAATTCAGGAAGTAGAACTGGAAATAGAGCAATGACCGCTTGCAACATTACTATTTTTAAACTGGAGTTTGCATGTGAAGTCATCCATTTACAAGCTATATGTCAGAGGTGTAATTTGTAAAAGTTCACATAGTCATAGTAGTCTTCACTACTTTAAATACACAGATGTTTAAAAGAAGTTCATCACATTGAGATGTCTTCCCTATTAAATATTTCTAACTCTACCCCAAAAAATACAGTGTGGTGTTATACAGTGGATATTAATATAAAGCAGAGTTGTATAGTACATGTAATGCTAGTCAATTTAACATGGGAACATAAAAAAAAAAGAAGACAACAAATCAAAATATACACCACCACCACCCAAGATAATTTAGTCAATTTAGAACAGATTCTGTGAGACTACAGGTCATCTGGAACTTTGGATTTTAAATTGCGTTTTAACACATTCAATGAATGCTAAGTCTTATGAGATATCAATTTATTTTATTTTTTTTTTTTTTTCAAGGGGTTTCCAGCAAAAAAAGACATTCCAGACTGGTATTTCTATAGTTATATTGTCAAGCAACAATGCCACCAGAGTGTTTTCCTGGTTTTTGACTAAATACACAGTGATTTTGACATAGCATAACTACCATTTGACTCTACCTACCCTTTAACTCTAGCATTACCACTGAAGTTACATATCACTCTGTTCACTCCCACTCTTCCTGGATATGAAAAGGCTTTCATGAGTCTTTTGATTAAACAAAGAAACAAACAAATTAAACCATACATCATCTCCAATTCAGAAGTGCTGAGATTACTTCCTTACATCAAATTTGCATAAAGTTCTGCTCCTTTTTATGATAACAGAAAATATACCAGGTTTGGTATATTTTCAGACAGAGAAGAAAAAACCTCTCCCTACTTTTCCAATTGTTTTAGAATAAAGATGGATTACAGCATCTACAGTAATAATGGTAATGATAATGATGATAATGATAGTGATAATGATAATGATAATGATAATAATAATAATAATAATACTAGAGCACTGAGCAACAAGATTTCCAGTAGTAGTAAGCTATTTGTTAAGCCATCTAAAAACAAAGCATGCTCTTATTTGTCATCCTATTATGGTAACGCTGGTAGACTTGATGGATAATATAAACCAAATTCAACAGGACTGCATCTCTAATGAAATTCCTATCCAATATTTTTGTGCCTATGTCTTCACGTGCCAGTAATCTTAACACTTAGTTATCTGTTTGTACTGGCCACAAACATTTTTAGATAAAGCCTAATACGGTCATATCTAGAAAAAAAATACTAGCAGTTATCTTGAGTCATAATAAATATTTTCAAATAGAAAATTCTAACATGAATATAGCAAATTTAAAATCAAATTAAAACCAACCTATCTTGAGGTTCTTTTTTATGATTCTTTTCAAGTTAGCCAAAAAGTTAGAACTGCAAAAAGGGAGAAATAATATTTTATTATACAGAGAGGAAAAGAAAATTAATTAATTAATTTCCAATTTCAGTTAAAATTGAATCAATATAATATTTAATTATAATCCATATAATATGTACATATATATAGCCATGTTTATAATTTTATTAAAAGTATATTTATTTTTATGTGATGTAAGATTTCCCTATTCCTACATATTGGACAAAAACAAGATTTTTTTGAACCTTAAAGCTGAGAAATACTGAAACCAATTATTATTTGGCATTTCCTAATAGACTTCTCGCATATTGGAATATTCTGGATACAGTTTTAGCTTTCAAACTAAAAAAATAAATCAAATGAAAGAGAGAAAGAGAGATTCTACTATTAAAAATTTAAGGCTGTCTATAAGCTATCTGGCTGTACTGATCTTTATTTAGTATCACTGAAGCAGCTGCTTATTCAGCAATTTTAGTGAAAGTGGGGATTTTTGTTTGTTTATTTATTTATTTATTTATTTATTTATTTATTTTTTAATTCTAATGGCACAGAAACTGTCTGGAGGCAAAAAAGTGTCCAAAGTTGATTGATCAAAACACAAGGGCTAAAACTAGAGCTAGAAAGCAGAACTATTTCCAGGTTCAGGATATAAGATACTGAAGTCTATTCTTAAGTTTTATTTTTAATTTTAAGATAACTTCACATTTTCAGTTTCTAGGTGATGTTGTGGTCCACAGTTGCTGACATCTATGATAGAACTAAACTTTTCAGCTTTTTTTCCCTGTATTTTTCATATCCAAAATATTACCTTTCACAACTTTTCACATACTGAAAAGATTTTGTTAAATTATGCAGTGGATAAAGGAAAAATAAAGAAAAATAAAGGAAGTGGAATGGGAGAATGTGGTGCAAATTTTGAAATATCACATTATTCCCTGCTCAGGAAAAAATAACAAGACAAAGATGTAAAATTAATTTTTTTTATATATATATATATATATATATTTTTTTTTTTAATTTAAAAGTTTACTCAAAGAGGGGGGAAAAAGTCTATTTAAAAAGGTTATTTTGAGAAACACCTTTTCCCAACATTATAAAATGTTACTGGGCAAGAATGTAACTTCTTTTCATCAACTCTGTTAAGCAGGAAAAGAAAGATAGTTTATATCAGTAGTCAAAATGCATGAGGACACTCATTTTTATATATAAAAATGCATGTATAAACTTTTTTATGTCTAAGCAAATAGAAATATATTAATCTAATTATAAATATAAACATAAAGTTATAGTTAAATTTGTTATATTCTTTATACTTTCTTATAGACATATTTCTAGTTGTATCTATTGTAATACTGTATACTACTGTATAGTAATGTATCTATTACTATCTATATGTATATATGTATCTATTATATACTCAGTTATTGTATATGCATGCATATGTATGTGTGCATGCTTGTGTGTGTATATGTGAATGCATATATGACCTTAACAGCTTGAGGCTTTCTGTGAGACTGAAAGAAATTAACACATCTTCATTTTTCTGGATGAAGGAGTTATAGAAAAAAACAGAACAGTTTCCACTGAAGCTCTAGATCTGAGAGGACAACAGACCTCCAGAAATACTAAAGTTGATGCCCATTTCACCCCTGCAGCTCCCACAGATCTGTAGTGTGATGACAGGGCTGAAAACAGGTCTAATGCTAAGCAGAGAATCTGAATATTTTGAGTTTGGGCAGATAACCCACTGCAGGATATAAAGATATAGAATTATAGAATCAGGTAGTACAATGCAAGGCATTTAGACAAACTTGACTCATGCAAGTAAATAGACTTACCAACCTCTTTTATATTGTTTGGTAGGGCTACTTCAGAAGTGTCTATTCCATCAAATGAAACACTGAAATACTACAGAGCAAAAAGTATCCACATTTTTTATTAACTTCTAATCAAAGTGAGCCTATAGAGAGTTAAGTGCATTTCTGAAACACCCTATCAAGACAATGCTGACCCCATAGTTATGGTTTAGTAACAGTGCTCTGTTTTGGTGACATATGGGAGAACTGAAGAAGCAAGTTAACAGATAACTATTATTATTATATTTTTTAATGCATTAACATGAAAATGTTTCCAGAGAGGGTAGATAGAACAATTTTGTTATAAAGGAATAATTAAAGATTAATTATACGTTTACCATAACAACATTGTTTCCATCTCTCATTATGTTAAGTTTTTCCTCATCTTGTCAAAAATACTTTGTAAGATTGTCATTGCAAGGAAACACAAGTTTTAATGAAGATATGAAAATCTTGCCTAAAAGAAAGAAAAGACAACCAGAAAAAAATCTTGAAAGCATCTCCAGAGGGTGGCATAAATACAGCTGCCTTATGTCCCTTCACAGAAAAAACATAGCAAACTGTTAATTCACCTGCAGTTCAGGAAAATTAGTTGGATGGAAGGAGACTATACTGAAAGAGACAGATGAAGAATTTAGTAGTCATGAAATGAGGAAGGTGACTGTCACTATCATAAAGATTACATCATTGTTTTGACTTCATGGCAAGATCCTCAAGATATAGAATTGTCTAGAGAGGATATTTCTCTATCTTATTTCTCTACCAGATGGGATTATAAAGTTACAGACATGAGTAGGATAACAGTTACAAAAGGATTCAATAATAATCTGGTGGAGATATGTTTAGGAATAAAATCAAGTGCCATAAAATACTAAATAACTGTGACAATAACAATTGACAAAACAAGTGATGCACAATGCAATTAATTGATCGCCACCCACTGATTGATGCCCATCTGGACCCCAAGCAGTGGCACCCTGCCCCCAACCAGCCCTCCCAGCTTTATTGTTCAGCATGACACCATACATTATAGGACATCCCTTTGGCCAGTCTGGGAACCTGTCCTGTTTCTGTCCCTTCCCAGCTTCTTGTGCATCCACAGCTTCCTCACTCATAGGGCTGTTTTAGAAGCTGAAAAGTCCTTGACTAAAACACTGGTGTTTTATCAGTATTATTCTCACTCTAAATCCAAAACACAGCACCATACCAGCTACTAGGAGGAAAATTAACTCCATCCCTGATGAAACCAAGACAGGTTATAAAATCTCTCTAATAAGATTAGTTACTATCCAGATGGCAAATGAATAAATGAAATCTCCTTTGCAAGGGTCCTGGCAACAGCATTTTCAGGTGAATAAGTTCCCCCAAACAGCCATTCTTCTGAATTTTAATAACCAACTGTCCCATGGTCCTTTGGGACCATGCCAGCACATGCACCATCTATCACTATTAGATTCACTCATCTTAAATTGTGTATAAAATATGTCTTAACTTGTGCAAAAGATGCATCTTCCTGCATCTGCAGGAAAAATCTCTGCTAGATACTTATAGATGTCTTCCCTATACACTACTTGGTCAATTCTCCTGCAGGTGTCTCCAGGGATGGTCAGATTGTCAATCTTGGATGTTGATCAACAGATTGAAGCAAACAAAACTGGGGCATAGCAGGAGATGCCTGAGGTAACCTCTGCGGTTGTTTGAAATTTCAACCTGTATAACTCCTGCAACTGTTAGCAAATGCTTTTCTATGAAACCAGTTAGAATTTCGGTCAGTCCCCTTGCTCGAAGACAGTCCATTGTTTCATCTTTCTGAAGAATAGCTGAATTACACACAATACAGGGGACTGAAGACTACGTGTTCTGGGTGCAACACAACAATTATAACTATACGAGAAATTAATTTTTATCTTTCTATCACACTTACAAACTTAAATTCTGTAACTCTTGTCACAGGCTCCTGAAGCTTTTGTTGTTTCCATTGTCCTTTCAAGCAGCTTTTAAGCTTCCTAGTCTAGGTTAGATAACAACAGCTAAACCACAAAACAGTAGATGAAAAACTATCAGAAAAATTCCTCCAAGGCAGTAAAGTCTTCTTGCATGCAGGTGCCTAAAATGGAATTCAGATGTTCATGTTACATATTATGAAAGGTCACTTCAGTATACAACTGCTGAAACAGAGATGCAGTAACAGCAGAATGTTTTCAACGATGTATGTAAGCTCAACTGGATAGCTGAGAAAAATTACAAGGTCCTGCACACATCCTGCTTGAGATGTTCTACACATTAATGTGGCATGAGAAGCTCTATGAGCAATGAAAAGGAAATGTCTGGTTCTGATTCCTCAGAAGTATGTATACCCATATCAGTAACGTGTACATGAAACAACGTGCGAACATATGATGAAATTGGTAGCAAGTAAATAAAAGTTTTAACTCATTAAAACAATAGACAGACATTAAGAATGGTGTACTTTCTTTTTGGAAGGACTGAATCAAAATTTCATAACCTTTTCACAGTATGGATTTGAGAATTTGAGAAGAGATGTTTAGCTTTTGAGTTCTGGCAGGATCACTCTGACCCCTATCCAGGTCTCTTGAATATCTGCTGAACTAGATTAATTTTCTCCTCCCAACCCTTCGTTCTTGTCTGCAACAATATCACCTCAATTTCCTTTGATGGGGTGTGGAAGCTAGGGGTGATTTCCCAAATACAAAGTTTTCATCTCCTTTATAATGAACTATTACTCTATTTTGATTTTATTTTTGTTGCTGTCCAAAATCAATGTTTCATCATTCTATGATATTGTTCCTATGGATCATAATCCTTTAACCATTCTTACTCTGTGACCAACTATTTGTTTCTTCTACAACTTGTTTCTGTAAGCAATACTGAAAATATTGTTGTATTATCAGCATTGTTTTAGTCACAGATTCAAAACACAGTATCATACAGTCTCCAATGATGAAAATTAACTCCATTCTAGCCAGACAGAGTAGAGATATAAAGGACTTTTCACCACAAATCTTAAGTCTTAATTTCTAATATATGAATATTTGAAAAGATAACTCAGAAATGAAAATATTTTTGATTTTGTTGTTGTTGTTTTGTTTTTGGTAGGGCTTTTTTTGTTTGTTTGTTGTTGTTCTTAGTTTCTTTTCATGTGGAAATTATTCTGAAAGTTTAGTACAATCACATCACCAATTATTTATTAATTTATTAATCATAGAAACCATATTGGTTATCATTAAGAAATTAATCAGTAAAGAATTCCAACGTTTGATCTCCTACTGCATTGGAATATTAAATTGAGATTTAAGTCCTTCTAGGAAGACATCATGAGTAACTAGATATCATGAGTGAGGTGTGATTATTAAACAACACAGTCTAAAGAATGTTATATAGGTGGTATAAATAGAGAATTCTCATGTCCTTAATAAATAAATAAATAAATAAGTAAACAATAATAATAATAAAATTCCCTCTTCAACATCTCACTACTTCTTAAAGTCACTGCTCCAAAACCAAACAGCTTTTCTGAAGCACGCAGTACAGCTATCTAAATTATTTTACAGTACTTTCTCACTTTCCAGTTTTTATCCCAGTCTTTGATGATGGTATATACAGGTGTTTTAAGGCTGTATATAATTTTCTTTCTGAACTTACCTGTTGAGGAGAAAAATATATCAGTCCTTATCTTTTTCATGAAAAAGCCTACAGGGATTATACAGCTTCCAAAAGCTCTTGAAATCAACAACAAGTATGTCAAACAACTCCACAATATTAGTCAATTTCCCTTCCACTTTTCTTACTTGTCAGAACAAAAGAAAAGTTGGGACCTTGAAATTAGTACCTTTACAAGTATCTACAAATTCTATGTTAAATTTGGATTAAATCCTTGAAATTGTTTTCATATAATCAGGTAAGACATATTGGCATTTTTAGTCTACAGCATCACAAATTCCAGAACTTTCATCCAGACAGCTATGAGCTGTTATCTACAAAGATTGTTAAGAGATTGAAAAATCTGTTATATGAAGAAGGGCTGGACTAGTGTGTCCAGTTCTGGTTTCCCCAGAACAAGAGGAACATGGAGGTGGAAAGAGTCCAAAGAAGAGCCATGAAGACTTTCCTGGGCAGCCCATTCCAATGCCTTTCAGCTTCTTTCAGCAAAGTTCTTCCTAATATCCAACCTAGAGAAGCAGTATAGTCTCCATCCCCTGAGATACTCAAAACCCAGCTGGACACAGACCTAAGCAACCTGCTCTGGGTGACTCTGAGCAGTAGTGCAGGACAAAATTACCTTCAGTAATTTACCTTCCAACTTGTGATTTTATGATTTTGTGATTTTATGGTTTTCACTTTGTTTCCTTCATTGCTTTCCCTTACATCCTACAATACCTGAATTTAGTCCAATGTTTGATTTTCTTCAGGCTGCAGCTAAGTCTCCCAGAACAAAACTTATACTTTGTTACAGGGAACTCTTTGGTTTGCGTACGCATATACATAAGACACACATTGACATGAATTTATATTTTATTTTGGTTCAGTCTTCAAAATAAATTGAACTATATCTTTCAGTTAGCTTTGAAAAGGAGGTAGCCTAGAACTACCAGAGCCTGAAAGGATAAAACAATACAGTTCAGCTCCTTGTGTTCCTTAGTGTTTCTTTCTTTTTTTTTTTTTTTTTTTTCCCTCACCCTCTCTGGATCCTTCCTGTAGCTGACAAGTGATAGCCTTTGAAGCAAGTGTCACTGTTGATCTGAGTACTTGCCACCTTTCAGATAAATGAATTCTCTAGCAGCCCAAGTGCACAAAGCCTGCAATTGCTTCTGCCCAGTTCCTGTTCATTTGCCAAAGGCAGGGCAAGTGCAATCACCACTTAATAGGAGAAATATAGCTTATGTTAAACTGTCAAGAAGGCATTGTTTTAAAATGAACAATTCCAACACTTTTTTTCACATGTACTGCTTAAAGATATTATGGTATATAAATACCTATTTCTGTCACACAGCAGTGACAGAAATATTCATTATATTCATTTATATATTCTTTATATTCATCCTGTCTTTTTCTATAGAATCTGAAGACATGAATAACTGAAAAAAACTATGACAATGAGCCTACCAGATTTAACCAAATATTTCATTTTCAGGAACACCAGGCGGAACACCTTTTAAACCTGTTCTGATCAACGAAATTAGGTTGCATATATTAGATTTTGCAGGGTGGTGGGCTTTGTTTATTTGTTTTTGTGTCTTTGATTTTTTTCTTTTTAGTGGTGACTTTAGGATTATTTTCTAAAGTCTGATACTGAGTAATTCAAACAGATACTGAGCACTAAGATCAATAACTAAATAACAGTGTGTATGCCAAATAAGTATTAGATACCATACATGCATTATTCTTGATGATAATGAGAACTAAGTTTAATTTGTCAGTCTGTGTGGCAGACCATTTATTCCCATCTCCTTTTGTGTCAATTTTTCTTCCTATCTAAGTCACATGATGCCTTTCTGAGACCTCCAGATTTTTTAATCAACAGGTTGAGATGTTCATACAATTTTCCCTGAGCAAGCAGTGGAATTGTCAATTAGTGGTGGCAGGTATTTTGAAAACATTCACATTGGGTAACATTTGTTTTTGCTGTATATTTCCTACTAGCATCTTAGGAAATAAATCACGTTCTGCTTCTATAGCATAGAATTATTCAGTACAATTTTTTGTAAAACTTATACCACAAATAAATGCAGAGCTCTCCATAATGCTTCAGAAAAGCACAGACTAAGCATATTAAGTGAGAAAGTATCATCTTCTGACATTATTTCACTACTTCATCCCAACTGCAATGATAATACTACCATTAAGTCTCTGGACCTGAGTAACCCTTTTCTTTCAGAGCACCCAATTTGTGAAGAAATGTAGTTTGTTTTTCATTCATTGAGGTTCAAAATATGTGGATTGTGCTCAAGAACCTGTAGGAAGGCAAGTCATTATATTACATTGATTACAGTTATTGTTCTTCCATCTCTCTGCTGACACCTGTCCAAACCAAAGATCTGGGAAACAATAATTGGTCTGAGCATAAAGCTGAAAGTCAGAAGTTTTATTGAATGTGGTGAAGGAAGACCAAGCAGACCAATTGTACGCTCTTTGCCTAAAAGTTCAAGATGTTTCTTTTTCAATTCAACATTAATAACAGTAGTTGAAGCATGACCTAATCTCAGCACTATTATGTACAAACTAATGACAGAAATTTAAGTGTTAATTTCATTATAGTAGAATTAAGTGTAAAAAATGCTTGACATGACACATTTTTTCCAGTTTCAGTATTTCCCTACTCCAGCAAGTTGTAATGCAGTTCTCTTTAAAATTAAAATAATTTTAATCTGCAGTAACAACTTCAGTTCTTTTGCTATTAAATGTTCTCTTGACGTATTAGAAATTGAGTACTCAAATATGAAACTGTTTAAATTTAATCATACTGAGTTACCAATACTCTGTACTACAGAGCTATATGCACAGTGAATAATTCTGAAGCATAGTTATTGTGCAGAAATGCCCAGATTGTCAGGGCAGTCTTCCTTAAGCAAAAACATATTTTTTTTAAACAAAATTAAAATATGTCTGGACAAGCTAGGGAAAGACATACACAACTCAAACCTGAAATTTAATGTCCAAATATTTCCTGAGCAGTTCTGCTCTAGTTGACTCAGCTCTGAGTTGAGGGGATTGGACTAGATGGTCTCCAGAACTCCCTTACCACCCAAGCTATTCTGTGATTCTGTGAAAAAATGAGTGTCAGATGTAATGACTAATTCTGACAGTATATCTAATTCTCTAAGACTAATGTAAGTTAAATTTCTACAATTGCAGTACTTGAGTAATTGAGTACCTGAATGTTATATACTAACTTGTATGTCACTGTACCTTATAAAAATAACCATCTGTATTCCTTATGTAGCCTATCAAGAAAAAAAAAATAATGCCAAAATGAAGCAAGTAATGTCCATAACACCACCACATCCCCAACACTGTATTAGCTTATTAGCTGTATAAGAGAATTTTTGATCTGCATACCGAAGGCCTGGTGGATTCAAAGGAACTTCTCAAGGAAAGGAAACAATCTGGGGAGCCAAGTGGAAAAACAGTGCTTTTTAGGCACAGCTGAAGGATTCATGCCAGTTCAATATATCAATAAGAGAAATCTACTTAACAAAACCTTTTTTTTTTTTTTTTTTGGTGACAAAAAGGCTAAAGAAAAAAAAAGTAAAGGAAAGAAGTACATCTGGAAACTTTATTGAAAATGGATTTAAATTCTTCTCCCTAATATAGTACTAAGGATAAATGTTAGTGGTAGGAAAGGGAAATTATACTCTGCTGAATTTGTTCCTGTTATGATTAAAAAATGCCAAATGATTTCCTTTCTCATGAATAAAAAATAGAGATTATATTGTTAATGGGAACGTCTTTAAGTATTTAAGTTAATTATTATCAAATATTTGCCTGAGGCATTTCAAAATTATTGACAGCAAAGAGAAATTTGTTAGTTAAACTTTGCATTGCCAGACTTGGAAATATTTTGGGTGTAACACATGACCTAGAACATATAATCAGTTTGAGAAGTATTCAGATGTTCTTATATGTTTCTCATATTAAATTAAATTCCCTTTAAACAAGAGCAAATAATTCTGTGTTTCTTGGGCACCTTTTCCTGAAGCTTACAAAAAAATCCTTATATAACTTGTATGTAAGTTCTGCCAGAAATCGTATGCAATTCATTCCTACATATATACCAGGGATTCCCCAGAACAAAACCAGGAAGCTGCCTGTTATTCTTATGCCTTTTCTAGACATGCTAGTTTTACAGTGTTCTGCCAAGTGACATTCTGACTTCTGTCAAATCAGAAGCACTTCAAGTCAATCTCAAGTATGAAAATTTGTTCTCTAAATCCATACAAATAGACTCATTACTTATTTCAAAAAAAAAGTTTGTGTCACATTTTTGTTAGCTATTTATACTCAATGAAATGAATGTTTAGTATACTACTATGAATATTAGAATAAATTTAAAATGTGCATCTTCACATTCATGGAAATATACAGAATTGGCTTCATCCAGCAGCATAGGAGTACACTAGGAGTACATAGGAGTAGACACGATGTTGTCTATACCTGCAGCAATTCATCAGAAGTTTCTAGTAAGTAAGGTACATTCCATCTGTCGTGCTGATTCTGACTAAATTATTCTGGGCTATTTTAAAATGTATCTGTAAGCTACAGAAAATGAAGAATACCAATAATTTCTTAGTCATTAGGATCATAAAAAAAGACTAAGAGCTAGATAATCTACAGATAGATAGCTAATGTAAGATTTAGGATTAACTAAGGTCCTCAATTTCAAAGCTCCTTTCTAAAAAAACCCTAAGTGCTGTCTAAACCTAGAAACACTTGGACACTTGCACATTAGAGTATAGTTCCTCTGAGCTGTGATGCTCAGATTGGTGCAAAAGCAAAGATGGAAGATTCCTGAGGATGGATATGGAGAAGTTCCTGTTCTTTTGCATAGAATAGTAGCTTGCTCAACACAGCAATGATAGAGTTGCCTGTGTAAAATGGGAAGACATCACCAAGAAACAGAGAAAAAAAATTGTAGAAGTACCTAAGTTTCTGCCTAGAAAACATGCCTATAAAACAAATTGTTCCTATTTGTATTTGGAATAACAAAAATGTTACAGAGAGGACCCTGATGAGGATGAGAAGCAACACTGGGAGTGTCAGGGCTGCACGGCTTCTACCAAACCTCTCCAGGGCCATACAGACACATCCCTGTGAGTAACCATGAGTAATCAAGAAATGACAGCAGTATTGGGAGAGAAACAGGAAAAAACTGTCCATGGAAGAGGTAATGTATGTGTGTGTATTGGATGTGTTTAGACATGAAACCTAAACACACCTTGACCTATCATAATTAAGAGGATAGTTGTAGCTACGCTATAAGCAATCCTTGCATTATTATTTTATTTGTTTATTTATTGGTAGATTTAGAATTAAAAGTTATATGTTACGAAATGTTAAATCTGTGCCCAGACTTTGTATTTTCCAAACAGTGAAAAAGGGGCTCCCTCATCTCTCTAGCTTGTTCTTTCAATACATATGAAATTGTTCTTTGCAGTAACCTTGAGAGTACTTCAGAGGCTATTGTCAGGTCTTCTGAGGCCATGTGGCAACTTGAACTGAGCAGTAAAATGAGTGAATACATATTTTTGTCATTGTTTATGATGAAGAAGCTATACTGTTCTTACTCTTTTATTTATTATTTCATTTTTATTTTATTTTATTGGTACTCTTTAATGTCTACTGTATTCAAAGCCTGTGCAAAGTATGTACACAGACATGTCTAAGACTAATACAGGATTTTCTGTTGAGGTCCCACAACAACAACCAAAACCCAATGCAACTGCCTATCAAAGCATTAAGTTCCCTGCTAATCACAGTATCTAGCGTTTATACCATCAAGACTGTAACAATTCAGTGGTTGAAATACTTTATAAGCTAAGGAAATCAAATGGTTCCGGTACCTTCAGTTAAGACAGTTTTATGATCTGCTCTCTGTTCTGGCTATCTTCTATGTACTTTAAAATCAGAGAGATGTGTAAAAATTCCTAGAAATAGAAAACAAAGTCAAGACCTCTCTCTCATGTGAGTATCCTAACAAAGTCATGCTCCAGTCCTCATCAGTGAGCTTTAAATGTTTTATAAATTATGGATTGAGCAACAGCCCCTTGAAAGAGATATAAGCTATACTTTAAAATGCTTCAAAGCATAGATACCTCTATCATTTAATTTCTCTCAGTAGTTTGACAGATGCACTTTTTGGGAGAGCAGATATCTGAAACCATTCTTTATAACTAAAACAGATGGAAAATTTTCAGTAAGCCATAATTACATTTCCCAGTGGCTAGCTGTAGGCACCTTTCTCTGTACTCTAGTGTTTGTTTAAGATCCTTTTCTGAAATGAAGAATAACTCACAAGTTAGCTTAAGTAACAAGAAAAGCATCTACTACTCTCAGCTAATCTCTAAATTACCTTTCTTTCCCCATGAACCTGTTGTTTTTCAGCAGCAATTGGTTAGCCACATGTCACTGGTTTACCAGCCACCTTCTGGCTGGTAAATTTATCATCTAGCTTAATTGTCACTACTCCCTGTCTCTGCTAAGGTAATCTAAAAATCCTCTACAGTTTCTTTTAATAACCAGGACTCTAAAGGGAATTTGAAGCAGCTAACAGAGGTTAGCTATCCATTCAGCCTCTGAAAGAGGAAACCTAAAGACAGGCTGGATTGACAGCTCAAGATAATGTTTTCTGCTTCAGTTCCCTGACTTGCATTTGCCTGTCCAAGCATTGTGCTCCCAGTGAACTTAGGCAGTCAAGGCACACAGGCTATAGTTCTGGTCTTTAGACTGTGAAAGACACTCAAGTTCAGCAAAGCATGTTCAAATGTTCCACTAACCATACGTATTTGTATACATATATCTTCTATAAATTCTTACATGGTCATTTTACGAACCAGAGGAAAAAAGAAAAAGTACTTCCAGAAACCATCATCAGTCCAAACAGTTTAGAGAATACCACAATGAAGAAATATATCTAAAGACGTTTTGCAAATTTAATATGGCTTAGTCAACACGCAAAAGAAGATAGTGAACTTAATATATATAGGTTACATTTCCATTTCCATTACTGTCCTGGACAAAACATCCTTGACTTGGGGAATTTCACTTTATTTGATTTATTGCCAGTTAACATAATCTTTTAACTACTGAATTGGGTACTGAGGAAAAATAGACATACAACTTACAGTCACCTAAGATAACAGTTTTCCTCTCCCCTCTACAGCCTCAACTTCAGTTCAATACCTTTCTTTCCCCTAGAAAGTCTCCATTCCCACAGTTTTCAGCAGTCAGCTCTGCCTTAGTCTGCCAGGCTGCAGGGGTATTATGGCTCCACAGTCCCTCAGACCTCTTGTAGTACTACATCTTCCAAGAGCACATCTTCAGCTCTATTCCCAGCAATGTCTCCTTCCATGTGTCTCCTGCACTTCCTCTTTTGTTTCTGAGGAAAAAACAAACAAACAAACAAACAAAACTTTTAACATCTCCTTGCATATTTCCTGTGAAGGTTCCTACATCCTGCAGCTACTGACCTTTCTCACTGATGTCTGCAAAGTGGTGCCACATGGTCCTTAGACTGGTTGAAGTTTTGGTCTGCAGTTGGCTGTTTCTGTCTGTTTCCAACTCATCTGGACCTGGCTGTGACTATTAGTTCTTGACCTTTTCCCATAGAAGACACCCTGCACCTCCTGCTACTTAGCCAGTTATGCCCAAAAGTTGGCTGCCTAGGAAGCAACAGGTAAAAGACTATCATGTTTTTAAATAAATATGGACAAGTATTGATCTACTCTGGAATTACCAGGAAATTAAATATTCCCCAGTTACAGGTGCAGGTCTCTTCTGGAATGCCAGTTTTTCTGACATCATTGAAAAGGTTTTTTATTAATGAACTCTAAATTAAATCATTTTTTCTTCCTAGATTTTTCTATTAACCTCTGAAGAAGGTTAAATAAGAAGCAGGGGGCCAGAATATTTTGTATCATAGCATCCTTGTATCTTTCAGCTGCCTTCTGAACATATTTCAAGCTAAACCTTCTCAAAGGCTTTTCCACAGGTATATTTACCACCAGGCCCTAAATAGTTGATATTATGCATGATTTTTATTAAACATGAAAGACTTTCAAATTAATTAGACAGTTGATTAGTTGGTAAGCCTGTTTGTCATTGCTATCACCCCCAACATTTTTCACTGCATAACTGATAAGTTAAATACCTGATTATACTGAAAGTTAATTGGTTTTTAATAGAGCATCTGCAGGGGAAAAAAAAAAATAATAAAAAAAAAATAAAAAGTTGTAAGCACCACGGTATGTGCCAATCAAAACATAATGGTTTTTAACTGGAGAAGATTAACCCATACTACTTCATAAGGTTTGAACTTGCCTTCCTTCTCCCTGAAAGTTACTTGAAAAGATAAAATTCTTACCCGAATGGGTACAGTTTGGATAAGATTCATTACTTCTTCCTGCCAGTCCTACTTACACAATTGCTTTCATACTGTTTCTTTAAATTCAGTGGGATTTTACATCAGGGTAAAGTGATCAAAACTAATATAAGGCAATTCATTGTGCACAAACTGTTTACCTTGGAAGAGTTTTTGAGCAGTACCTAGCAATACCAAGAAGAAAACAGGAAACAGAAAATTAGCTGTTTATCTTTGAAGAGAAGAACAAATATCAAGGCTAAAGATGCATTTCTAGTCCTAAAATGAAGCAAAAAAGGCTTTTTTTTTTTTTTTTTTTTTTTTTTTCAGGTGGGAATAAAAGAGATAGAATAGCCTTATTCTTTAAGAATCAGAGGTATCGGTTCTGAGCAGGATATTTTTCAGTAATTTTTGAAATTATTACAGGTCTTAGCAACTGACAGAATTCTGTTTATTTAAAATATTCTTAACCATGATATTTGTAACTCTTATAAGGTTGTAGCTTTGTGATATAATTCTTATAAGAATTCATTTCAATAAATACAGACTTTAAAAAACACATTTTTTATGTTAGGTAGCAACATACTGGAACATGGAATATAGTTACATAATAAGGACATTAGGGTTAAAGAATTTCATATTTATTATACAATTCTTAACATTAAATATCCTGTAGAAGTACGGATTTCCTTCACTGCATATCTGGATCCATACTCCCACGCACATTCACTCTACCTCTATCCACGCTAGAAGAGTTTAATATTTCTGCACCTTTATGTATAAATTCTCTTCTACCTTCTACTCTTGCATTTCCAGCTTTAACATTTTATTATTATTTTTTTTAATCAAGTTTCTGTCTTGATCTCCGCTTTGTTCTTTTATATTGTCTTTTAATTTTTGGAACCCAAATTTTTCCATTTCCTTAAGTACTGCTGTTCTTAGATTTTAAAATGTCATGTTGTTTTATCTTGATTAGTGTTCAGAAAACCAAAATGTTAACTAAATGCATTACAACATCAATATTGCTCTCCTATCTAATACCAGCCATAGATATTCAGTCTTGGCATTTTTGATGTTATCTTGTTAAAACTCTTGGTAGAAGAAATCTGTTATTTTCCTGAAATTGTTCTCCTGACATCAAATAACACCAATTTTTCAAAGCCAAGCAAGCCTTTAATTATTTTTATATGCCTGCTTTATTTTCAAATACATAATGTAGTTAGTTATCTAAATGATCCATTCTTCTTCTCAAAAGAAAAAAAAAAAAATAGCCTTAAGAATACCCAGGTCATTTCAGTGAAGCATGTTCTCATAGTTAGGTAGGACTCTCTACTAAAGAAGTTACATCATCTTAATGGAACAGGTAAACAGGTATAACAGGGATTAGGCACACATTAAAGATTTATTCTAGTGTTTTCATAACAGTTAAAAGAATAGAAATCTACTTACGGTGCTTTTTATCACTTTCATAGAATCTCCTGAGGTCTACTAATACCAGTGATATTCTTGTCAGTCCAAATTGTCTTAATTGCAAAGTTAAGGTTCTGGCATTCTGAAAAAGTTGATGTTTCTATGAGAATACTTCAATGTGTGTAGTTAAGAACCTGATAGCATAACAGGTGCTCATTCTGGAGAAAGGAAAAAAAAAAAAAAAAGAAAAGAAAAAAGACAGCTGTCTGTTTCTTATAAGCCTTTGCTTCTCCAAGTACTGGTAGACCTAATAGGTATTATCACAGTGATAGCGTTTGTAGTGGCCTTCAAGAGTACAAGAACAAGATGATTGGTAAGGTTTGAGAAGTACAGATGGTACCAGAGACATCAAGGGTAAAAACATCAGCCATAAAATAATAATAATAATAATAATAATAAATAAAAAGTTATTATTAAAGAAAAGCAACCTTGAGAACTTTTAAGAGCTGGGATGAGCTAGGATGAACTGTTTTAGGGCAATAGGAAATGAGCAAAAAACATATCCCACATGCATAAACATCCTTATACAGTGAAAACACAAAAGACATGATCAGAAACAGGAATAGTGCTTCCATAAGGACAATGGTGTCCATCCCCAGCAGAACTCTTTAATCTGCATTAAAATATTTTTTCTTTCTTGTTCTAAATATAGATGGTGGACATGCTGGTACTAAGCCCAGCACCAGAACAAAAAGTATCAACAGAACTGGAAGTAAATTCTGCTTATCATTTGAGATTCAAACCTGCTTTAGAAGAATTAGAGCCACAACAGATTAGAATACATAAGAACATCACAACTCCTACGATAAAAAGACCAAAGACAGAACACAGAGAGAAAGAGTTCTGCAGCATTCTGTCCCCCAGTTGAACCTGATCAATACCACTACTTAAGCATCAGCAAATCTTTCTTCTCCTTTTGAAAGAGAAAGCAGCACTTGTAGTTTTACCATTCATCACATTTTCCTTTTGCAACCCAGCAATTACTTACTACTATAAAACTTGTATTAGCATATTAGAACATTAAAATGCAGAGTGCATTTTTGTTTACTGTGTGTATATGTATGAATGTGTATGTGTAATATATGTGCTTCCTGCTCTAGACTTGTCACACAAAGCGGCAGATACTGCAACAGCAAATCAGAATAAGCTCAGATGTAACCTAGCTACTTAATAGAATGAACAGTTGATGCAGAAAGCTGCACATTCTCTGGTGAATAACCTAAAAATTCTCTGGTTGCATTAGAGTTGGCATTTATGTAATTATTCATTCTATCCATAGTCTTCATGAAAGGACATAGTGCCTAGTTCTTAGATACATGCACTATATATCTTAAAGACACGATACAACAGGAGCCAAAAGCAGACAGTGTTAGTCAGTTCATAGTTCTCAAGAACTAAAACAGGATTTTTTTCCAGCAGCATCTGAAATCTATGTGTCTTCTGGAATTTACACAACTTCAGGCTGCAGGAAGGCATTTCTAGAGACTTGATTATACTTAAGAGTTGGTACCTATTAAAGAATTGAAATACACTCTTGTTTTTCTTTTTTATTGTATCTAGAGAATAGTAGTTTTGCTGATTCTTTGTTTAGCTTCCAAATAGTTCAAAAATTCACTGTGGAACAGTGAACAGAAGACTAAGGCAGTCTACGCAATAAAAGAAATAGGTACCTATATTTAGGAGTGTTTCTTCACTAAATAAGAGAGGGACAAAAGCGTGACATGGGTTTTCTGATCTCATTTGCAGACTCCAGGGACATGAATTCTATCTCCAGTTCTGTGCTAAGCAGCCTATTTCTCCTTATGGTTAAAAGCTTATTTCTCCTTTATGGTCTAATCATAATGACCCTGTCTTGCAGGGGACAGAGAAGCACTTCATACCTCACTATGATACACATATGGCGAAGTACCACCACAGCTCGTGGGTTCAAATTTATGTGTGCAAAATGCTGCTTTATGGTGAAAGAGATTAAACACTGGAATAAGTTGCCCAGAGATGATGTGGAAACTCCATCTTTGGTGATATTCAAAGCTCAACTGGATATAGCCCTGAGCTACATGCTTTAGTATGTATGTAACCCAACTTCAGCAAGAATATTGGTCTAGATGACCTCTGGACATCCCTACATACCTTACCTGTTCTGTGATTCTGTGTAAGATTAAAGGGCCTATTTTTTTTCATTTTAATGTGAATTCAAATACCCTAGCCAATTCAGAGAAAACATTGTATCTAGAAGAACTAGAAATATCTACATAATGTCAATGAAACCTCACCTACAAGAGGACTCATGATTTTTTTTCCAATTTTAAAAACTGCTATCTGATCAATACAGAGATATGAACCTCACTAAATAAACCTTGTAAAAGATTTGTTATGATATTACTGCACAGTGTCCTCATGAAGACCTTAGCCTTCTCAGAAGAGAAAGCTACAGCTGTTGAATCAGTAATTCTAAAAGAAACTTATTCATTGACTCCAGTCCAGTGAGCAAGAATGAAACAATACATCTAACAAATCAGTGTTTGGCTGTCATTCTAAGAAGACAAAGGCAGTAAGCTGACAACTTCAGAAACAGCAGAGTAAACCTTTGAGAACCTCTTGGCTTAAAACCAAGCATAACCATCAACAGCTGTGCAAATATACTCACAAGTCCCATTTTACTTGACAGCTCCTAGCAATCAAGAAATGTGGCAAAAAGAACCATCAGAATGAAGATTTGCTCACTGATATCAAACCAGCTTCTGAGAATGACTGTCAGCTACCTTATGTCATATGGTTGGAAGGGAAGATGAGATAATGATAAACTCTTTTGTGCTTAGACAATAATCAATAATTGCTAAAAATTAAAGCATATATCTGTAGAATGTTTTTGCTTGTGTTTTTTCCTTGTTTGTTTGTTTGTTCCTCCCTCCTAATAAATAAATAAATAAATAAAATTTTATCAGCATCAGCCTCCCTCAATACAAGAAACACTTCTCTGTTTTTACATTTTGAGCCATGATGATTCTTTCCCCTTTAAAATTATAATTGTCCTCTCACTTCCAAATTTTAGAAACAGGTACGAACTTTTATTTTACTTTTTTCTCTCTTTCTGCAAAGGGAAATTTATCTCCTAATTGGAACAAGAGGACTGGCTACAGAAAGAATGCAAGTGCCCGACAGCAAGGCTCCAAATAAGGTTCCAAATCTTCCTACCAGTAGGTGGAGCAAAAATGTCATTAATGTAGAGGCAAAGTCTGAACTATATCTGCAGTCACCAATAGAGTGTATTCCTTTTCCATTCTGTTTTCTATTTGCTCAGTCCAAGGAAGACAGCCTAATGCCTCTTGTTTTTATCCAGCCTTAAGAGTAAAGGGGGTATTCTGTCTGATATGGCTTTCAGAGGCACAACAAAGGAAAAAATAAATGCTCTGCCAGTTTCTGCTCTCCTACTTGCTTTTCTTCTCTGAGCATGTTGGGAGAAGGACTGGGAATGCATCACAGCACATCTTTGCATGTATATTCATGGACTTCAGTTTAGCTGGTGGTTGCTTTCCTTGTAGTCCTGAACTTGGTCCAATTGTTTTATCTCTTCGTCCTTTAGATTGTCATGCATGCTGTTTCATTTCCCAGAACAATGTTGTTTCATGCCACACCACAGATAATACACACTCACTGAACATAAACTTATTTTTCTATGCTGATTTTATTTATTCAGGGATGTGCTTATGCTCATGACAAAAGCATGCTACAAAATCATATATCTTTCAAATACGCAGCCTCAAACCTGAAGTACCTCAACTGTTTTTACTCAGACTGTATTCAAGAGTACCTTAGACAGACTACCTTATACTTTAAAAGATCTTGAAAGCATCTTTCAACTTCGTTATGCTTCTGTAAGCTATGGATTAATGGGAATCAGCATGGGACTTGCTACACAGAGAGGAATACCTACAGGAATTAACATTTAAACCAAAAACTTTACAATGAAAAGCTTTGTCATCTCCTGACAGAATCATGCCCGCTGTTTCTATGATTCACAACAAAACATGGCTTTATATTAAATCACAGCTGAGCACCAGATGCAGATATTCAAGATGGCCTTTCAAAGGACATTGAACTTATCATCAGAGAAAAATGTAGCTAGAATTTTATTATTGGTCATTAGGAAATTCCAGCAGCACCCGGATATCTCCAAACTCAACATGACCAACTTTATTCTCTTACATTAGGATCTTCAGCAATAACTTTATTGTAGTAATTTGTGTTAATTGGAGGGTCAGTTTGAAAAGTGTTAATTGGGGCAAATTCACTGAATTTATTAGTGATTAGTTTCTTCATCAGTTAATGTTAATTTCGTCTAACTTGAAAGACATCAATTCATTTTTGTTCCATTTGTCTGTGTCTATTAACAAAACCGACCTCTTCACAAGGCAGTATTTAGAGACTTTCTAACTGAAAGAAATAACACTGAGAGAAATTCTTTAGAATTTAATACACAGTGAAAGTTATTTTTTAGTGTTTCTAAAATACAGGGCACCCAAGACTAAAAATCTCAGATCTGTTGAATTACTATCCCAGAAAAGCTAAGGTGATTTAGCACAACTTAGACAACCTTCTGATTTTCATTTTATTATTATTTTCACATGGAATCAGTACCGAAGCTAGTTAAAGTTTACTTAACATAAACCAGTTAAAGAATGTTTAATAAATTACTTTTGTTAATACTATAAAAAAAAAAAAAATGTCAGCACCAGCAGATTCACCTAGGAAGGGTATACAAGATATCTGTTTGGCACCATTTGCTTAAGCACTTCCTATGTGTTAATCATATGGATAAAATTTAACTGTGATTTGGGATAAAGGTTGACAATTGCACTTCAAGAGTTTACAATTTAGTATAGGAAGAAAAGACAGTCAGATCAAGGTTTCTTGTTTCCCTCCCCCTCTTCCCCTCACTCCCCCCTTCAGTCTTGGCTATGTGAAATTATGCACAGGAAAAAAAAATAATCCCAAATTAGTGTTTTAATGATACCAGAAAAGATCATTAAGAATTTTACAAGCTCTTTCTGTCAAGCCACATGTTTAAGATTCCATACTTATATGTTCAAAATTCAAAACTTGGTTCTGTAAGCTTTGTGATCATTTCCTCAGCTATAAAAGAAGATAGTAAAGGACCCTCATGTACAGTGAGTTGAAATAAATTGTTAATGTAAGCATTTTAAATGAGGATTCCATGATTTTAATAGCAAGTTCACTCCTTATTCTGCCCCCTCCCCCTCCCCCCCGGTTCCCCATCTTGGAAATATATACCCTGCTAGTCTTTGCTCCCACTATCCCACTATCTGAAAATAGCTCCTGACCTGTATTTTCATTCACCTGTACTTGACAAAGCAGTGACATTTCACTTTCTCAGTTTGTAAGCAAGTAGAAAAACTTAAGGGGGTTCTCATATACATCCCATATTTAATGTAAAATAGATTAACATAGGAAAAAGGAAAATATGAAATACTGATAAAATGTCAGAATAGAAATACAAAAGACATTATTTGAAATGGCTCTCTCAATATTTCTTTGAAACCTGACTTACAGTGAGTATCTGTAAGTATGTGAAGTAAGTATCTGGAAGGATTCTTTTTATAAGAATTCATCTTATATTGTCCATAATTTTCAAAAGTGAACATGGCCAAAAGTTCTCTTCAAATTTAGCCTTAAAAAAAAAAAAAAAATCCTTACTGAATACAATCCTAACAAAATAACATAACAAAAGAAGTATTTAATATATTTTACTCTAGCTAACACAGTTAGTATATTCCATTAATTTTAAAATGTAAAGGGACTTAGTTATGAAGTTAGAGAATACAGCACCCCTCAGGATACCTTCTTTGGATAAATTCTTAATCTCATTTGTCCTTTTCATATTTGTTAAGAAATACCAGAATAATACAAATAAACCTTGAGAGCTCAACATCTCGTAGCAGAGGTTGCTGTCCAGCAGCAGTGGAAGGGAGACATCAGCAGGGAATGTTTTTGCTCATCCCTCCCTCCCGCCCATTGCTGCATGCTCAGAGAAGTTTATCAGATGAAATCCAAGATGAGGCAAAGACAGCAGATGAGTATAGCAATATTACTGCTGAGTGCTGGGAAGTTCTCCACCATAAACCTATTCACACATCTCTGGGTAGCAGTGGGATGACTGGAGTTTGCCTCATACTCCAGGACACTCTCAGACAGGAGGTTGCTTCATTCTTTGTCTGCAGATGTGAATCTTCTTGATGAATGAAGGGGACTTCTGTGACATGGAAAGCTCATATTTGGTATTGTGTGTGTGGTATCACATATCCCCCTTTTCTTTTGTTTGTAGCCCCATCTGTCAACATCCTACCAAAGCCAAAGAATTCTGTTTGCAGTCTCCTCCTAGCCCTGCCCTGTCCAACCATTCACAGCACTGTGGTAAGAAGCTGAGGCAGTGGAAGGATTATTCCCATTTTTTTAACTTGGTATATATCCTAGTTTCAGCTAGGATAGTGTTAGTGTTCTTCCACTGGTATGGTGCTGTGTTTTTGATTTAGGATGAGAATAATGCTAAAACCAATGTTTTAGTTGTTGCTGAGCAGCGCTTAAACAAAGTTAAGGATTTTTCAACTTCTCTTACAGTCCTGTCAGCAAGGAAGCTGTGGTTGCACCAAAAGCTGGGATGGGACAGAACCAGGACAGCTGACCCAAACCGGCCAAAGGGATATCCCTTTGGTGTCATGAATATGAATACAACTGAAAGGATTGGCTAGGGAGGGACCTCCCTAGCCGATCCCCCACTGCTTGGGATGTGGCTGGGCATCAATAAACAGGTGGTGAGCAATTGCATTGCACATAAATTGCTTTGTATATTATTATTATCCCTCCCTTTTTTGTCTTATTGAACTGTCTTTATGTCAACCCATGAGCTTTTACCTTTTTTTTTTTCCTGATTCTCTTCCCCATCCAACTCTGGGGGGACAGGGGTAGGGAAGGGCAAGGGCAAGGGCAAGGGCAAGGGCAAGGGCAAGGGGAGTGAGCAAACATCTTTGTGGTGCTTAGCTGCCTACTGGGCCAAACCACACTATATTTTTTTAAAATAAACCATCAAACTTCAAACAAAGAAATAAGCAAACAAAAAATGTCTTCCTTGAATACTTCTAAACAGGAAGGCATGATGACGGGAATGTTCCAGTCACTGTTTTCCACTTCCTTAGACTTCAACCTTTTAACCTTTTCTACAACAGAAATGCTTTCATTTAACTAGCATAGAACATTAATAATGTTCAGCTAATACTGTCTGAATAAATAAGGAAGCAGAAACACTGAATTTGCCATTACCAAGGACAGCACTCTATCATGTGTGATGGGATTTATTACTGAAAAATTACTTCAGTGTATTCTATGTAATTCCTTCCCTTCAGGAATTTATTTTAAAAATAATGCTTTCTTTCTGAATTACAGTCACTTTTGCCATCCAGTGGAACTTCTGCTTTCCTTTCTTTTAATGAAGTTTGAATCACACAAGCGTCAGTAAAAATTAAGCTAAGAGAGCCTTAAACAAATGCAATTACAGTCAACATACAAAGGATGAACTCCTGACAGCAATATGCATTAGAGTTAACTTCCAAAAGCAAACACTTTTCTGTAGTGCATACTCATAGTGCTTAGTTTCAAACCCTTTAAAAATATCTGGCTATCTAGTGGGTGGCATCCCTGCCCATGGCAGGGGAATTGAAACTAGATGACCTTTAAGGTCCCTTCCAATCTGAGCCATTCTGTGTTTCTATGATAAGTTTATAGTTCCTTTACATGTTAATGCCTTGTTTCACAAACAGCAGTTTGAAGAGAACCAAGAATAATTGTTAGGTAATTTTACAGGAAAACAAAACAAAACAAAACAAAACCTTTCTCCTGCACATAGGCCTTTAACATTCTACTTATAATGGCACAGTGGTTTTCTAATGGTTCATGAAACTGTTTAGGTGTAAGTGATTAACATTTGTGACACATAGCCTCCAGACAGTTACTGCATCAAAATATTTGACTTTGTGTTAAAAATTTTTATTTTAAACCAATAAACCCCTAAAATATCTATGTTTGCAATTTTTCAGAACTTTCAGCAGTCAGTACTGAATGGGACCTCCTTCCATCTCCTCCAATGAAAGCATAGCAATGCTGGTCTATGGAAATTAACAATGCACTTAACAAAACCTTTCAAGTTAATGCTCTTTTTTCTTCATTTAGAATTGAAACACTAATCAAGTTACCACTAGTCAGCTGGCAATTATTAAATCACTATGTTATAATAACATGCTTGCATGCTCTTCTGTAAACTGGAAATTTTGATGGCATTCAGAGCAGGCAGAGCATGTGTCCTTAGATATCTCTGCTACAGAGGAAAGAAAATAAATAAAATCCATCTACTGTACCTATTTAAGAAATTTGTTCTCAGTGTATTAACTGCAATCACCTTTGGAAATGTCAGTTTAAATGGTCATGCTTACACGATCATAAAATCTAATCTTATTTAGGCTTAAAGTGAACACTAAAAATCTAGCATTTCAAAATTTTTTTTTATATGACTTAATTATTCTCATCTCTAACTCTGAAACTAAAGGACATTTAGTTCTAAGTATTGGGTCAAACATATATGCTTAATATACGCTATCCACTGATGGAATTGTGAGGAAGAGACACACTGTTGGGAAAAAAAAATCCAAGTTATTTATTTAAAATACACATGGAGGATTTTACCATATTTTTCCTTACAGTTCTGGGTAGGCCAGCTGTCAACAGGTGGAAAGCTGGTAGATAAGATAATGATGGTTCTGAACACTTGAACCCAGGCAAAACAAATGAATACTGAGTCCTTAAATCAACCCCCATTTTTTTTTTTTTCTTCCCTGCGTATGCATTCATATACTCAAGAACTGTGTGTAATCCAATTTCAGAAGGAAAACTAATCTTTTCAAGTTTTATGCTTGGGTATTTGTCACCATCACACAATGAAGTGAAATGGACTGGAATATTATAGTGTTTCATCCGAATACTATTCATACATGAAGGACTTTTTTCCTCTCTCTTACTCAGGAAGGTTGAAGGGAAACCTTCCCTAGGGAACCTACTACTCTGTTACTCACTGCTTAACATTTCTTTCATTTGTTTAAGCAAATTATAGCAGTGCAAACTGTCTTATTAATGAAAGAAAAAAAAATACCCAAAAGTTATTTCTCTCTCCATCATGCAGAGAAGAATGTCACTTCTAGATTAGATTTATTGCTTTTCAGAAAAACACATAGCAATAACAACAAAGACATGATGAGAAGCAGCGGTACAGTTAGAAATATTCGGACAGCAATGCCAAAGCTGGTTACTGAAGGCTTACCTGTGGAAATTTTTTATATAGTGCATGCAAATTTATACAGACACTAAAAGAAAATAGGTCTTACTGAAAATATGCGACAAGGTAAGAAATACAAGTCAGAAAAAGTCCTTGTGAAATCACATGCAGCAATATGGAACAACACTCACCTCCATCCTTGACAGTTAATCTAGATGAATAGTGTTCCCTTTCTCTACAGGAAGTGGAGCTGTTAATTCAAACAGGAGCATAGATTTAATGTTAAGCTATTAGAGACTCCATTAAGACAGGCCAGTTCATATTGTCTTATTTAAACCAGTTATGGTTTATTTAAACTGGTTATTTAAACTTATTTAAACTGGTTAAAAAAGGCAAGAATGTCTAAATTGATAGAGCATATTATCCAATTTCAAGAAATAAACAGGTTAGGAACACTTGATGGTTCCCAAGGGAGCCATCCTTACACTCAGCATAGAACTCCAAGAAACAACTGCTCATCAAGAGGCAGGGAAATAGAGATATTCCTCAAACACTGAGAGGCAACTTGGGAAGCCTTAGCAGAATCACTATCGTAGCTCCAGGCTGACAGACAATTTTTCCCTACAGTCCCCCCAAACAATGTGTATCGTCTAGCTTTACCAACTGTATTACCCTTCTATGCTATAAGGAAGAAGGACTGGTTTTAATATTCCTATAGGAAAGCTTGGAGCTTTCCAAACACTAGAGACTATTTATTTATTTATTCATTTATGTAGGCATGGACATGAGTAGATAGGAGACTTTATGAGGAGAGAGAAATTAAGCCTGATGTGTGAATGATAACAAATAACAAAAAGATTCCTCAAGTGGCAGATAGTACTCAAGATACAGGTTCTTCAAAGACTTTTTCAGCGGCAAAACTTAGGAAGTGGTCCAATGCAATTCCACAACTAGTCATCATTCTGTGAGCTCTGGGATTACCAAGGTCTGGTTTTCTATATACACATGCTCTAGTTTGACCATGACCTAGCTTTTCCAGTACTACTTTGCTTCTTCTAGTTGCATACCTGCAAATTTTAGTTTTAAACTTCTACTTCCAGATAAAGTAAACATTTGGAAATGGCTATTCTTTTATCTGACTTGGCAGAAGTGGTCTAAGAGCTCTGACACTCAGACACATGAGGAAACTTGTTTCTTTAGGGAACAAGCAGAGAGTTAAGGAGAATCATAAAGATACTCAGTGTTGTATAGAAGGTAATTTAACATTTCATTATAGAAAAAGTGCTCTTGATAATAACTTACTCTGCATATTTTAATATTTATGCTTGGTATTTGATATGATAAGAAAATTTGACACCTGAGGATTAGTGACTGACTCTGCCCTTTTCTGGATTATTTTTCTTCTGTTGAATCTGCCAGACTCTTGGAAGTGCCGGGGTGGTTCAGAGAATAATATACTAATTTAATCAAAGAAAATCATACAACTGTGGCTGCATTTGTTACCATTAAAGAAGCTGAAAATTATAGGAGCAGGTACAAGTTATTGCTACAGTAAGAATTGCAACACCCACCTGTTTGTTAGGAGTGGTATCACCTTGTTGGCAAATGATCAGGAAGGACAGATGCAATCTGTCACTGAGAATCCGTTCCTGCTGAGATCTAGCATTTTTTACATTAACGAGAAAACAGAATCATGAACACTGGGAATTAAGGCATTAGACACCACCTGTACATCCAAAGGATTACTTAATTTTTATTCACAGTTAAGGGTCTTACAGGAAAAAAAAAAAAAAAAAAAAAAAAAAAAAAAAAAGTATTAACACAATAAAAATGCTCAGTTTCTTCTTCATATAAGCTAAATTAACATGAATAAAATCTCTGTAAATACAAAGAGCTGGAAACATCAGGTAATAAGAATGAAAAGTCTAGTATCCAACCTGTAATAAGATTAATTCAATATCATTTCCCCATTTCTTACTCTCTGTCACGAGAGAATGAATATTGAGCCATTTTCTTAAAAGGTCAAGTTTCATAGACACTGAAATACTCCAGTAATATTTTTAAATATCTAGAAGATCTTTATAGTGATATACAGGCTTTACAATACATCTGAGAATAAAATTTTATGAACTTGTGGCTGATCAGCTCTTACTTCAGTCCTTAGGAACTAACAGAAAAAATACTAATGCGTTTCTATGAAGGGATGGCAAACTTTTTAAAGCATGCACTACTTTGTTGCAGAAAGTAAGGGATAGTACCCTTCTCTACAATATTGTCAACTACGCTACTTTGCAATGGGAGATGCTCTGCCTCCACCATTGTAACAGCAGCAACCTAGCTGAATGAATCGGCTCTCAAGCAGAAAAGATAGAGAAAATGTTTTGGATTTCAATTTCATTGAAAGGTTAACTGCTGCTGCTTCTATTTCAAGTTCAGCATTGTATGATAGACAGATTGCTATTTCAATGTGTGAACTCAAGTTTTCATCATGTAAATACTTCAGCAAAATGCTAAATTGAAAGAAACAGTTTCCATTAACCAAAGTATTCAATTAGAGACATACCCTTTTCCAAGTCAACAAGATAAAGTCTAGCATCATTATTCCTGCTACATTTGTCTTCAGGTTTCCTCATGTGGCTATTGTAACTATGGCAGAATATGTTTACAAGACAAGACATCACCTGCTCCCCTGGAACTACCTTCTTTTGTCAGCCTAGCACCTTACAGACTGTTGTGTTTTCCTTCTGCTGGTGCTACAGTTATGCTTGCTATGCTTTAATATCAAGTATTTTATATGTATTTTGTCCACATACTTAAATGGACCTACTTTCCCCAGGACGATTAACAGTGATTGTTTATATGCTTAGCACATAGCATATCAGTGTACCCCATGTTAGTAAGAAGAAAGGGAAAATAAAAATGCTCCTCCTGTTTTGACAACAGATTCTGGAAGAGTAATGTTTCTTTTAGAATAGTGGAAAAAAAATATCTAAGTTGCTATAAGATTTTTCAGGATCATGACAAATATCTAAAAAAAAAATAAATCATTTTTATTGTAAAAATTTTGTTTACTTTCCTTTAAACTCCAGGTGTTGTGTTGTTTTTTTTTTTTTTCTTTTGTTGTTGTTGTTGGTGGTGGTTGTTTGTTTGTTTTTGTTTTAATTTAACTTTCCCCAGTAATTCTAAACTACAGAGTATGGACAGAGAACCTTTCTGCTACCTTGTCACATCAGCATTACTAACTCTATTTTCCTTTCCATCTTAACCTGTACCATCTCACAACACAGCATAATCTACATAAGAGGCAGACATGCCTAAGAGACATTTTTCCCCTGGCAAATGACATTATCATAAAGGAAATGACATTTTAAATATATACTTTTAGCATTGTCATGATCCTCATTAGATTTTGTTTGTTTGTTTATTTGTTTTGTTTGTTTGTTTAAATACGTGCATCAGAAATATGCTGAGGTCTGTTAATGTGCCACTCAAGATTTCAGGCAAGGAACGTAACATTTTAATGGAATAGATATATGTACCTATGTATGTGCATGTGTTTGTTAGAGAGAACAATGAAGTGAACTACAATTGATTTAAGAACTGTGTGCTAACTTATTTACTTCAGTCTAATTTACAAGAGCTAGTTACTGTAGAAAATATTTTACAGGAGTTGGATCCATTGAAGCACTGGCTGTTCATCAAAATACAGAATCAAGAGAGACAAACATTTACCCTTGATGCAGATTACATTTCATATATTTCTCTGTTAGAAAGTAGTCATCTAAGTCCAGAAATTGGAACAAGCATCATAGGAGAAGTCACAAAGTTGAAGCAAATAGTAGGATAAAGATTACAATATAGGGACATTCAGAAACTAACACACACACAAATCAGTAACAAGCTACAATTGTTAAATTCAATAAATAAATTTAATAAATAAAAGACAAGTATAGAAAGGGTTTAAAAACAGGTTTTCTTATGTATAGCACTAAACAACTTGTATAGAGCTATTAGAACTGTGAAATAAATTACTTATGTAACAACTAGCATTTGAACATTGGAAAAGCACTACACACGTTAAAAATTGCTACATTTTCTTAATCATGTTCCTAAGTTAGTGTACTTTCATAAAGGATTATCCAAACATTTCCAGGAAAATAGGTGATGCCTAGAAATGATCACGCAAAGTTAATAAGAATATATTTTTCCTCAGGGTACAGAGAGTGAACAGATCCACATTTACATAACTGCTGAACTGCCAGAAATCCAATAGAAGTCATGACATACATTGAGATTAAACATCTGCACAGGGAGGAAAGCAAACATCTGGAAAATGACTACATGTATTATCTCTTCATCCATTTTCTGGAAACTAAAGATTGCCATTACGTGACAATGACACGTAGTCTTCTATTGGAAGCAAAATATGCACTTTGTATTTACTTGGCAGTTTATGTACCAATAATAATAATAATAATATAGGTGAAATGGTTGAAAAAAAGTAGAAAAGCAGAACCCAGAAATTTTGTCACAGTCATGGAACAACAAGTCCAAGAATAACAGCTCAGTGCCCACATTTTGACATGTTAATGCTCCTTGAGACCCAAGAATAGAGAATCAGACAGGGTATCAAGGTATTAGGTGAAAAAGCAAACAAACAAACAAAAAACTATTTATTTATTGTATTTTATTGAAATTATTAAATTTTATTTAAAATGGCAAATGGTCTTTATTTGAAATTCTATTCCATTTATCATTTAAAGACTTGATTCTACTATTCAGGCTTAAAGCTCTCATCCAGCACACAGGTATAAAGTCAACAACATCAAAAGTTGCATCTGGTATCCAAATCAACATTAGGAGAAGCAGAAGAAGATACAATTTGTATTACTCTTCCTATTCAGTGAGTTTTCAAAGCATCTGCCTGGTTTAGACTTCACCTTTTTCCAAAGTTTCACCAGTGACAGGACCCGCGGGAACGGGGTTAAGCTGAGGCAGGGGAAATTTAGGCTTGACATCAGGAGGGGGTTCTTCACAGAGAGGGTAGTTGCACACTGGAACAGGCTCCCCAGGGAAGTAGTCACTGCACCGAGCCTGTCTGAATTTAAGAAGAGATTGGACTGTGCACTTAGTCACATGGTCTGAACTTTTGGGTAGACCTGTGTGGTGTCAAGAGTTGGACTTGATGATCCTTAAGGGTCCCTTCCAACTCAGGATATTCTATGATTCTATGATTCTATGAAAGTTACAGTTTGATTTTCTGTATAAAATATACCACACCTTTGATTGGACCACTTTGACAGGAAATTAAGATTAGCTATTACTATAGATTCCTATATAATTTAGAAAATAAATAAATAAAAAAAGAAAAAAGGTTTGTGAAGGGACATCTTCTCTGACATTTTAAAGACAACCAACACCACTGATAATATTTAAGCTGGCCATCAAGCACACTATAAAGCGTATTTACTGCTAGTTAAATTTTAGTTTAGGTTCCAGAAGAGCCAAAATCATCACTTGGATGCAAATGAATGTTTGCGCTTAAAGACAGGTGTTACTTAAAGTAGCTTTGCACAAATTTTCATGAACAGATATATTGATAATATTATTTACAGTGTTAGCTATTTCTGACATTTTGCAATAATAATTAAAATTTAAAAATATGAAATTATGCTAAGCCTTTCAAATTTAATATTACTTTTTGTTTCTCTAGTTATGTAATTTCAGTTGAAATGTGTTAAAATAATTGCTTTTTGATTACATCAGAATTAACTATGCTACAGTTTTGGAGGTTACATGCTGGAAATAAAAATTTCCAAATCCAATGAGTAACAAGTACTTGTCACTGGAAAACAAAGCAAAACAAATCAATACAACAACAAAAAAAAAAACAGCTTTCTTGGTACTGAGGCTTTCCAGTTCAGATAACACCATCCATTTCCTTTCAAGGACATATCATCTATCTTCCACTTATTCTCTGAGATGTAAAATTACAAATCATTCTGACTGCCAATTAACTTGCCATATGTACATTGTTTTCTTTTAAAATGCAAAGGAAGCTGTCTAGAATGGCAGGATTTCAGACACTGTTGAGACCCAGTTGAATCTAATAGGCTAAAGATATCTAAAAATATAAAAACTACATTATATTGAAATTTGTCATAAGAAAAGAGAATTTATGAACTGACTATAATTTAACTCAGTCCAAAAAAAAATAAAATATTGTTTGTGGTATGTGCCTCCCCTCCATTTATTCACCTGTTAGGGAAAGGAGAATTTATATCACCTCTCTATAAAAACCATGCTATAAAGGGTTATAAAGGAGAATACAGTATTGCTAGGTTTTAAGATATATACTAGGAGACAATATAAATGTTGAAACACCTTGGAACATCTAAATCCCTTTTCTCACAGTATGCAATACTAAGTTTTACCCTGAAATGATTAGAGAATTAGCTGTGTTTTCATTTTTCTCTAATTTGTTATCTTTCACCTAAGGAGACAGCTACTTTGTTCTTTAGTAAAGTACTTTAAGAAAAAACTTCATACCTTAAACAGCTGAACAGTCCACATTAATACTCTGTAGTCCAAAGTGTCTACATTCTTGATTGCCTAGGCTGTTCCACCAGGCCTTTTGGAAGATTCCTTGCTCCATCCACACAGAACTTCAAGTTGACTACAGCTGTATCTTTGTCATTTTCAGTCCTTGAATTTAGTTTAATGCAAATGCTTAGGCACATCCTGGAAGATATCTTACTTAATATAACAATAAAGAATACACCAAGTTCTAATGAAGACTATGGGACAAATAAGCCACTGGGCCACAATTCAAAACTTACTCTTTCTCCCACTAAAAAGGGAAAACAGCTGCAGACAGCATTCAACTGCAAAATTACATAGCAAGACTAGACTCTTATAGTACAACAAAAATATTTAATGTTCAGTTTGGGATCTCATAGATTAAATTTATCAAGAGAAAGCAGTTATAGAAGTAGTAAACTCTCAAGTCTTACATACATCTGTACTTAAATGTAGAATTATAATGTTCATATGTTCTTAATACGTTCAGTGCTTTGCACTCCTTAGTCGAAAAAGAAAAAGAAAAAGAACCTACAGAATTGCTATCTGTGACTTACAGCTTTGAGTTTTCACACATAATGGTCCTGCAACAGGTGAACATGAATTTATTTTAGCCAATGATATCCACTGATCAAGAGCAATGCTATGGATAGGTTCATACTTTTCTTGGCGTATATGCAAATGTATCGGTTTCTTTACTTATCTTTAACTGTCTGTAAAATAGGTAACGGGTATTTTGGTTAGTACAGACATGTCCAACACTGTCTACACTGTGACTGCACAAAACTGCTTTCTTGGAGCTTTTTAGTTTGGGTTAAAAAAAAAAAAAAAAAAAAAAAAAAAAAAAAAAAGCGAATGAAGGCCATCTAGGGAAGACAATAATTTAAACAGGATCTTTCTTTACTCAGTAGGTAATGGATAATTACAGGACAAGGGAGAATGGTCCTAAATGGTCCTAAATGAGGATAGATTTAGATTAGACATTAGGATGAAATTCTTCACTGTAAGGGTAGCAAGGCACTGAAACAGGTTGCCTAGAGAAGTTATGGATGTCCCATCCCTGGAGGTGTTCAAAGCCAGGCTGGAGAGGGCCTTGGCCAACCTGATCTGGTGGGTGGTATCCCTGCCTATGGCAGAGGGGTTGGAGTTAGATGAAGGTCTATTCCAACCCAAGCCATTCTGTGATTCTATGACTTTAGGCAAGGGACTACTGAAATGCAGAAGTTCTGAGACTTTAGATTGCCAGATTAGAAAGACTTCTTAAAGTCTAATTGCAATTGTGTGGAACAATTTTGGTTAGTTTATTGTGTGCTGAACTACTGACTGAGATACTTCTGAATGTGCATTTTTACCATTTAAATGAATGTGAAGATCCAGATATATTAATTTCAGAATAATGCACTCCATTAGAATAAATGTATTTAAAAAGTCTGACAGGTGAACATATTTGGTTGATAAAGAGTTGGGGAAATCCTACATTAGTAATTAAGATCTAGTACTTCAGTTCTGTGGTATTCTAGACAGAGGAATTGTCATATGACAGTTTTATAGGAACAAGGGCAGCATTTTATGACACTCACCTCCCAACCCCCCCCACACACACACACACACTTTACCTGTAATTTCTATTACTGGAAGAGGCAAACAAGATTTTAAATAGATGTGTTAACATTCCAATATAAAGGAAACATTAATTCTTTTCAATATTTATTGCCTTGTTCTTAAACTGAGATACTGAGATTTAAAAATTCTTGCTTTAACTGCTAATTGGAGCCATAAAGGTTGCAGTTGTATGATAACTGTCACTTCTGTGTCAGTTTTCAAAAATGAGTCTACTATTTCTTATTCTTCTGGGCTTATTGATTGGTTAAGCAACAAAGGCTAAAACAAGAGAAAATATTAACAGCTTGCAGCTTTAGTTTTAAATGACTTCCTGGTCTGCAGAATCAACAGAGGGATTACCTAATTTAAGTTATAGTAGAATCAGTGACCCTTTAAATCAGTAGTACAACACCACCTTTCACCAAATATAAGAGAAAAGAGAAGCAAAGAAGCAGTTGTATATGGAATGTAAAGTAGCAGAAAGGAAAGACTGCCTGTTTCTGTATTTCATCTAAAGAAATGAAGACTTATGAAAATATTTAATGAGGATATATAGGTCATGAGGGTTTTTTTTTTTTTTTTTTTCCAGTATACAAAAGAAAGTAGATATCTGAAGACTGAAAGGTAGGAAAAAATCATCCATTTGCTATGTTTCAGGGAGAGTATTCCTGTTCCAGCATGCTGAATAAAACAAACAAGTTCCATGACAGTTTCCTCATTTGACTATTTTAGACTATAATCCAGATTTTACCAGCATATCATTTTTATTTCTTCAAGAAACATTTAAAACCTGGAGTGGTTTGTCTTAAGCTTGTTCTCTGGTGACCATTTTTGTAAGGTGGCTTACCTACTTACTGAAATAGAGTGAAGGATTAACACACTGTGATAACCATTGGAAGGGACAAAAAGCTAAGGCATTACAATAGATCTGTTGTTCCATACAGCTTGGACACTGAGTGTCTTGAAGAAACTTTAGTTCATCAACAGAAATTAAGAAGTTTGAAACACAATTGAGCTACAGGATTTGGTTGATTCAAAGGACTCTAAGACAGCCAAATGCCAGCCTGAATATCCTGCTTAATGTTTCAAAGGAAGGCCAGAAGTCTTTTTGTAAGGCACAGGGAGAAGATTTGGGTTTAGATGAGCCAGTTATCAAACTGGATGAAGTAATTTCTACTACTGTGCAGCAGGCAGAAGAAAAAAATAAAAACAAAACACAGTTAATGCTGGTTTATGCATGGTTAATGAAAGACATAAAAGAAAGACAGAAATTGTATATCCCTGATTTCCTGCATCTACTTGCAATGTATTCTACTGGACAGACTGACAAATGCATTTAAGTATATTTCTCTTCCAATCTTTGATTTGAAAGTACCAAAGGTACTTACAAAGGTACTCCCAGCTGCTGTCAAGATTCATTTTTTTTTTCCTATAGAAGCATGTAACAACATGATGTGTCATGCTAAGACAAATAGTCACGTTCTTAATAATATTGGTCCTAGATGACAGAAGAGGGAGGTTCATCATTTCCATTATTTCTATTACTCCCCATCTAAAAACAAAGGGGGTTGGAGGGAACATTTCAGAACATTTTTAGTGGTAGAATAAATAGCAGTCTAGGTAGCCCACTATTGATAAAAGTAAAGTACTAGTGTAGCCCAGGAAATTGTGTTGCCATTCATAGAATCACAGAATGACTGAAGTTGGAAGGAATCTCTGGTTATCATCTGGTCCAACCCCCCTCAAGGTTGCTCAAGCAGGGCTAGCTAGAGCATGTCCAGATAGCTTTAGAAGATCTCTAAGGGAGAATCCACAAGCAAAACCCAGACACCTGGTAGAAAGCTGGCAGTGCTGGGTGTCAGGAGGCATCTTGCCCTGCCTTGCCTTGATGGACCTGGTGGCCATGTTCTTGTTGCCCACCGTGCACTGGCTTCAGTCTGGGAGCACCTGGAGCAAGGAGCTGGCACCCCCGTGTGGTCACTGTAGGATAGACAGCCCTGCTGGGGTAACAGAGAGGGCAGTGCACAGCTCCCAGACTTTACATGCTAAGCAGGAAGAAGGCGGCAGGCTCTGATAGGAAAACATATAAAAATGGCCACAGGCAAACCCTAAGAATGACAATTACAGTACCATGACAGTCCTTGTGAGAGTTCTGTCAGCAAAGAACGCACAGCACTTATGTTAAGTGCTAACCTTCCCTACCCCAGACTGTGTCAACAAGAACTCAGAAGATTTAGGTTTTACATTAAATAAGAATTATAATTAAATATACTTATAGATAAATAGATTAGTCTTTCAAAGACCAAGACAAAGTTCTGGATTCAAGTCATCAAATTACAGTGCAGTATAAGATTTACTCTTCTTAGTGTAGCTATAAATTAGTGATGTTCACAATAATTTGTTAGGTTAGATTTAAGACTCAGAGCAGTAGAATTTTAATGTTCCTATTCCATTGTAAACAAGAACAAACTAAAGTTTCTGTTTAACAAATAGAATATATATTTTTTTCCTAAATTATAGAAAACAATATCTTTATTTTTCCCCCTTCCTGTAGTTGGTACTTCTCCACTGTAAATCTGTTCTGCTTGGTATCCACAATAAATTGATTAAGCTATTAGAACTAGTGCAAGTCAAAGACAAGCAATACTTCAGATTTGTTCTTTGCTCAGCTTAGCTACAAGAAGTCTAGGCATTATGAGCTATCATTGGCATGACTCAGAGTTTTCAGTGTTACTTATGTAAAATCTCACCTGAAGACTGAAGTTTACTGAACCAGAGTATAATTAAGCTAATATGTACTTTAGAGTAAGCTGTGAATCACATTTTCATAATTAGTTTTCTTCAGTTTCTGAGCACTATGTGTTTTCATAGAGCATGGGAAAGTTAATGACAATAGCATACACTACATGATAAATAAATGTACAGTAATTAAAGCACTTATTGTCTGTATATAGCATAATTTTCATTTAATACAAAGGATTGTACAGAATTAAGCTCAAAAAAACAATGAAGACATAAGAAATAATTATGCACAGGTCATATTATGTGACCTTATATTTGTTACACTATAAATTAAAAGAAGTAGATAAGAATTAAATTCATTTTAAATTCATTTATTAGGACATCAATAAGATGTCTTAATAAAAGAACATCTTATTCATGCTGTATGTTGATAGTGGCCCAATCTATGATTATATGAGGTACTGAACACTAAAAATCACAGAATCACAGAATTTTCTAGGTTGGAAGAGACCTCAAGGTCATCGAGTCCAACCTCCAACCTAACACTAACAGCCCTCCACTAAACCATATCCCTAAGCTCTACATCTAAGCGTCTTTTGAAGACTTCCAGGGATGAATGAATTGCAAACTTATTTTGTTCATTGATCTTTGAAACCTTGCAAGCAAATTAGCATTGCTCTGGGCTTGTAATCAACAAATGCATTTATGATTATCTTTGTATTCACATTTGTATTTGGAAGCTTGTTGAGGGATTTTTGAAACTGCAAGGAGGCCATGACTTGCTGCAGCTGAGCAAACCAAGCTACCAGGACGACTATGAGAAGTTCCCATGATAGTGTTCCCACATCGCCTGATTGAGGAATTTAGAAAAATATTGTTGCCAGCAGCTGGCTTCAAGGACGGGATCTACGTGACTGCTAATCACAAGGGGGTTGTTTTCTTGCAGGTGTGGTTGTTTTCTTGCAGTTGTTTGTCTGAGTGCCTTTGACCAATAATCTTGTGTGAGACACTATCCGCCCCTGTTAAGTTTGCTATAAAAGTCAGGCTATTCAGGTAATAAAGGGAGAGCATGATCTGACAATATTAGTGTCTGTTGTGTTTTTGGCTGTTCTTCCTGCAACAGAAGCTGACTCAACATTACTAAATAAAGATCTTAAGGAATGATATCTAGTTAAATTCCTGATAGGTACCATTTGCAAGAACTTTGCTTCATTTTACAGCACAATACTTCCACTGTTTGAAATCATTACTGAATTCCATGGCACCAGTAACAAATTTTGTAAAAAGATGTTTCTGAAGCCCTAGTCTTAAAGTTAAACTGTGAATGAGGACTCAACATCACTTTTAAACTGACTTTGGGAAAAAATAAATTAAAAAAAAATAAAATGTAACATTGGTAACATCTGAGAAATTCCTCCTCCCAGTGAGGTGAGCTCTAAACAGAGGACTATCAGATTACATTCTTCCTGTACTCAGCCAAGAACAGAGTCCCACAGAAAGAAGCTGAAGACCACTGCTCCTTTTGAGAGCTCCTCTTAAATATGTTGGATACCAGTAAGAGAACTTATCAACGATTCAGAAAGTAAAGGCAGACCAGCAAGTTTATCTCTTCAGGCTGACTCTTACCTGAAAAGGACCTATTGTGAAGATTTGTAGCATACCTGTGGTATCCTACCTTGAGTGCAGTTTTATGTCTTCGTCTCTTTTGCTATTTCCAGGTCAGATAAAAAAACACTGCCACTACTTTGAGGCTGTGCTCACATTCAGCCTGTCTCTGAAAAGACACCTTTCCAATAGAAGTGCTCTACAGCCATTCATAGTTCTATAAGACATAAAGACTATTTATGAAGTCTTTGCAGCAAGATAGAAAACAAATAAGCAGGGATTTTTAGAAGCATGCAGCATGACAAACATTTACTTGACTAGTTTAATTCACAGGTTTGTGAGAGGATTTGAAAACTGCTTCAAGTATTGTATTTTAGCTACCCTCATGTTTTCAGAAGTAGCCTTTGAATATTATTAGGAATTACTTCTACCCTCAGCTTTTCACCAGCCACACAATTCCTCTGTAGTGTCTGGACTAGCCAGTTATGTTGAACAGCACTTCATATGAGAGCTTTTAGATATGCATATGTTAGTATTATACAAGAACAGTGTCAGGACAGAAAACTAAATAAATAAGTAAATCTTTTACCATGGTCTAAACTGAGACTTGAAATTTGGTGGAAGGGGATTGAAAACTCAAGAAAGTTTTCAGGCTGAAAAAAAAGGAGCCTTGGGTGATGAGGCAACACCTGTATCCTCTCTGGCTTTGCATTCCTAAGTAGCCAAAAGACTACTTCTTTGTTTGAGCTTGAGTGAAAATATGGAAGTTATCTACTGTCCTATGAGGTCCACAGCATTCTGTTATTCAATATCTCTAGTAGCTAAGACGTATTTCTTCAACACTAGATCTCTACCAAAGCTAATTGTGCAAAATCTCTCTCAAAGGAATAGATACATGAACATCTGCATTGCACACTGATGTTGTTTTATCAAATCTTTTCATTGTAAAACAGAAGGAAGAATATTTCTAACAAAAGAGAATGTTTTCATAGAAACAAGAAAATTGTTTCTATGGCTATCAGAAACTTATTCTCACATGTTCCTTTTCTACAAAACATAGATACACTGAGAGAATATCTTTAAGAAAAAGACTCGGTCTTGGAACAATGAAAGGTCAAATACTTTCTAGCAGTACATATAAAAAAAGCCATTTATATACGATTTCTTTGAGAGCTACAAATTAGCATGTCATTTTGAAAACAAGTCATCCTAAACATTCTTATTCACAGGAATAAGATTAAAATAGGTTGAAATAAAAAAACTTGGTTCAGGACTGAAGGTCACTTGAGTGAGTTACACTTATTCCCAAAGTAACCGGGTTTTGTAGCTGGCCAGGCTGGCTAAGTAGTGTCTTTCTTTACTGGCTTTCCATAATATACACCACAGAAAATGGAAAACCAAATTATGCTAGAACACAAAAATATTGATACTTCGTTGTTTATTATTTTGTTTCATTATCTGAGGACCTGCTTCAGCGTGCTGATACGAAAGTTTACTTTCACAAGATTATTGAATTAGAGTACAGAACAATCTTATTAAGCAAAATTAAGCTTCAAATCTATTGCCACTCTACTGAGTTTGGACAATATAAGGTAATTAAACACTTGGACTTATTCTGATCAGGTGCTAGATTTACAGATGATCCAAGATACTAGCACTTAGTTTCATTAATCAGAGAACATATACATACACCAAGACCACTGTTTCTGAGATTCACTGTATCCTGCGTATTTTTAAGTGCCACAGCTTACAGTTGCACAGTGCAAAGCAAACCTGATGGGACCCTAGTCTTTCTTGTAACTTCAAAATATATCACTGTGATGACATTTCAGAAGCTGATATGCTCTAAGTATAACAATTGACTTCCAGCTCCTTTTGTTATTAGAGACTTTTGAGTCATACATGTGATGTTGTGAATCCATGGACCAAAGGCAGTTATGTTCCCATGTTACTACCTCCAGCAGCAGAGCTATCAGCTCTGAGGGTGCTATGTAATTCATATCCCTAAGGTGCTGTTAAAGCTAACATTGTACAAAGGCTACCTGCCACCCGAGCCTCAACTTCTAGAGGAAAAAGACCTCCATATAGCAACTGTTTTTGTTCTATGGACTACTACTTTCAGCTCTTTTTCTGAGCTTCCTCAGCTCAAGGAAAACAAGACAATACTGAGAATTTATGAACAGGTAAACATGTAAAAAGAAGGAGTCGTATTGCATATAACATTTCCCTGACTTTTTGAAACCAAGCTTGAAAGTATTTATTCTGTAAATGCATTGTTTTCCAAACAAAAAGATTCAAAATGATAGTCCTTTCATAAAGGACTATTTCTGTCTTAGTTTTTCACTGTATAAAGATATACAAAACATTCCGAGGAACTAATAAAACAAATATGTTCATTTCAACTGCATAAGCTTTTTGCAGTGCTGACACTTAAAAGACTGCAGAAATATTGGTCACTATTTTTTCTTCTATGCAAGCTGAGCTTTATGGTAACATATTAAGGTTTTTCACACAATAGCAAGATTCCCATTTCCTATTAATTCCGTACCATACAAAACAAGATTTTAGCAAACGTAAATTTGTGAACTATCAATTAATTACTTAATAATTATTTAAATTGTAATTAATCGGGTTTATAAATCAATAATACAGTTATGTGCATATTCTAAGTCTTCACTTGTACAAGATAAAATTATCTGCTAAGGCCAAGCCTGCAGTTCAACAGAAAGATTCAATTATTGTCTGCTTTCAGCAGAAACTTGAAAGTTGCCTTAACAAAACATCTTAATTATGTCTGTGAACCTGGATTTCATGAAGATATTTTTATTGTTCTTAGTATTTAGGAAAACTCAGGTAGATTTCCTGTTTCAAATTTCACTGAAGTGAAAACTTAAAGCAGAACAAAAGTGAGATTTAAACAACCTTAAGCACAGTTCTCACAAAGGCTCTTCAGGACACTGAAGTGTAAGGACTTACATCACTAAGGTGCACTCCTATTTCACATAAATTTTAGAAGATAAACTTCTTGCTCAAGATCCTTTACCAGTTGTCTCATCAAAAGGAAAAACTCTCATAAGTTATTTGCTTTACAGTCAAACATTCATAACTTTGATTATACAGATTTTTGTTTAGCAATGGCCACATTTTCAAACAGCTGTATTGGTTTCAGTGACATAGAAGGATATTCAGCCATTTACATCCAAATATTCTTCAGTGGGATCTGGAGAGATTTTTCCATGAACATGCTGACAAGTTGTTGCTTTTCAGTTTCGCTTTGAAAACTGGCATGACACCTCAAAGGAATAATAACTGTCAAATTCTTCCCATTTCTCATTGCCTGAACAATACCCTTCTTATCTGAAGGAAAGGGAGACTTCTGCTTGCTAAGAGAGCATTACCCTTGTGAAGGAAGCCTTTGAAACTGAAAGAAACAAACAAAAAATTCTGCATGGGAAGCATTCTCCATACAATGTCTGCTCAGGGAAAGACAAGCAAAGAAACAAGTATTAATTTCTCTTATGTGAATGAGTAAAATTGTTTGTTCCTTGTGCTTTTATTTCTATGTGTTCCTTAATACAATTACCTAGAAGGAGAAGGAAAACAACTGATGTTTTGTTTTTATGCTGCTTTCTCTCTTGTAAGTTGCTTCCCAACTCATGTCCCTGGTGTTTCTCCATGGTTTTATCTTCCCAGTTATACATTTCTTCCTGAAGGAATAGGTAGTAGATGATACTTTAAAGGACACATGGGTCTGATCATGTCTTCTTCTAGACCAAATATAATTTCTAATACTGAGTGAAAGTGATTAATCCCTTCCTTTTTTTTTTTTTCCCCACACAAACTTTCTGAAGAAGTATAAAAATATGCTATAGGTATCACTGAGGATAAAATTTGCCTAGATGAACAATTTTCTACACTTTATTAGAAGGCTTTAATTTACGTGGTGTCTCTGATTACACAAAGTTTCAATTTTCAGTTCAGCAGTGCTTTACACAATTAAAAACTGTGCCTGTCCAAGGTGTACACATTCAGTGTTCACCTGTTTTTCAAGGTGTTGGAATGGACTTGCTTGGTGTTTTTGGAGAAAAAGAAGCTTTAGGCTTTAAAGGAGATATGAATGTGCAGACAAGTTCAGTGATTGCCATAAATGCAGTTTTACTTATGGTAGTTAATTCAAGAGCAATAACCCCAAATCTTTCTACTCAGAGGAAATCACACAAAACTATTTAGGTAAGTTTGTCCTTCCTATCTATGTCCTTTTTCCACTTTTCTTATCGTAAGCCCACACAAGTGATTAACAGAAGGGCTCTCACAAAACATTATTAAGAGATCTTTCAGTAATGAAAGTTACAGAAAAGACATTGCTCTGTCACTGTATGCAAATGCAGTTCATTGTCAAACCCTGCTTTAACAGCAGGAGTTTTGATACTGATTGTAAACAATAATTGAATTGGACACTTTGTCTTCTATTGAATTCTGTAGCATAGATACTTTGGAAATTTCAGTAATCCATATCGATTAAGTATAAAAGCATCCAGAAGTCTGCATGTACAAACTTTAATCTGGAGTACTGGTAAACATCTCCTACATTCCAAACTCTTCCATACTAAAAATTCTGAAAATTTGTGGAGGTTTTGCAATTCAGAAATGGAAGCTGGAGGTGAGATACTTTGCAATAATATAACACAGATGATATCTAGATGATATTTTCTACCAGGTGTTCTATAAAGCTTCCTTTCACCATCCTATTTCTCTTAATATGTATGTAAAAGGATTGACTGCCAAAAGCATAGATTTTCCAAAGTCTGATCATTCTCTTGGCAGAACTGTGCTGCCAGCATGTTTGCTGCTGTTGAAGCAGACATGTTCATAAAGCAAGAAAATTCACTCTATATTTTATTTTCTGCATATATTCTTCTCTATATTATCTTTTCTGCATAAAGCAAGAAAATACACTCTATATTCATAATCTGAAGTTATACAGAAGTACTAATGACTTGTTTTAAGTGATATCGGGAATCCAGAATCCAGTTAATTTCATGCCTGAATAATATTCCTGCTTTTTGACAGATTTCAGCTTCCTGAAAATATTCCTGGTTTTTGACAGATTTCAGCTTGCTGTGAGTAAAGTTGATTTATTTCTACAAATTTATATGAATTTATATAAATTTATTTCTATAAATTTATTTATTTATCAGCTACAATTGGACTTGAATGAATATGTTAAAATGTAACCCTACTTCTATACAAGACCACTAACCATGTTTATTTCCCTTTATTTTCAGTATTGTTGCCACAAAGATTCATTTAGCAGTGATTCTAAATCAGGTACAGATCCTTCTAAATATCATGCCACACATTGCTAAGATATTTCCCATTCCCTAACATACCTCTCTTATCAACTGGCAGTTTTATTCCGTAATTCTTCAAGTTAGAAAATATATATATATATATATATATTTTTTTTTTTTTTTCAAGAAAACAGAGCAACCATACTAGTGGTTCCTTTCTCAGGTTTGGTGCACCTTTTTTTTTTTTTTTTTTTTTTTTTTTAAATATAATTTGCCTGATATTAACCTTATATTTGTTCATGGTTTTCATACAGTTGTTAAACCTTAAATAGGATTTCTTCACCAGCATCTTCTGTTGTAAAAATATATGTTTTAGGAAAACTTGAGAGTGATAAAATTCACTCTGAAATGTTTTGTCTTTCATGCAGTTGAACTTAAATGAAGCTTCAGTTTAAAACATTAGCAAATTAATTAGCTTAGATTTAACTGGGACTTAAGAGTTACAGAGTGATCATTAATGTCCAAAGTTGTTGTGACAGCTTAAGAAATAAAAATAAGAAATAAATACTCGCACACAAATTTATTTTAAATTGTGTAAGGAAGTGCAGGCATGACCACCAGCTGCTTCAGCCGTGGACTATTCCTGTTTGGCCACTGGGACCCAGTCCAATGCCTGAGGACTTAAGATCTCCGCAAACACTGGGGAATGCAGCTACCACTTTCCTCTTTATAGGTTCAGCTGGTGACAAAGCTGAACACATACTCCAAACACATATACGCACACAGACACAGACATTGACACAATCACTCACAAAGGCAGCCCTAGTCAAGGGTTGCTTTCAACAACACAACGCACAGGACTCATGTAAAACACAGACAGCTGAGTCCCCTTTCTCATCTCTGTCTGGTAGAGATTATGGATCACTAATACAGGCAGATAAAAAGCTCTCCCCAGGTTCACAATCACACACACATTTGTGGATCCCTTGAATACTGGCACGGTCTCTTTGTCCTTATAGCATGACTGCACAGATCCTAGGCTATCGTACCTCCTACATGGGTCTCCAGCTTGAAGTTAACTGCACTTGCAGCACTCACACATGCATCCCTCATACACATCACATTCACAATTTCCCCTGGGCGTACCAAAACAGACCCTTGGGCACCTGATACTGCAGCCCAGACCTGAAGCTCCCACTACTCACCAGCTAGTTCAGCTTGAAGTTTGCTGGTGAATACACACACACACTCCAGGCACACCAGGTTGCAGAAGATACTGCCACTACCCCCTGCCCCCAGCAGTTGGCACCCCACACACAGGCTGTGACCTGTAGCCCCACTCCTACTGCTAGTGTGTAACCCCACACTCACCTCACTCACACCAGTTACCCCTCCACAATAGTTAGCTGGAGGACAGACCACTGCTGCCCCAGTAGCTGGAAGTAGACAACCCCGCTCAGACCAGTAGCTGCTACTGCTAGGACCCCACTTTTCTCCAGCAGTAGACACCACAGGCCAGGGGCACCCACATCCCTGGTCTAATTCCCGTAGCTGGCACCCAATCCACTCACACCAGCCCTCCTGTAGCTGGCACTCCTGGCACAAAGTCTTTAGGACTCCTTCTAGACCCAGCGAGCCATGCCCACCCCCAGTTGCTGATGCCAGGACCCCCACTTGCTTCAGTAGTTGGCATGACAATCTGTGGGCCTACATCCGACACCTGACTCCAGTAGCTGACAGCAATCTTCACTTGTGAACACACGTCTCTCCAGAAGCTGGCACTTAAGCCTAGCAGCACATATACACACCAGAGAGAGAGAAAGAAAATATGTAGAGGGAGAGTTAAGAAAAAAATTATGTGAAAATATAAGAAAATAAGACAGACTGTGGTGATGAAGTGCAAGGTATGGCCAAACAAGCATACTGTCCAACCCCATTTTACATGTGAACACTTTTCTACCTAGTGTCTCTTTCTGTTCCTCCTGCTCCCTTTCCCCCCTGCACACCCCCCATGGGTTTGGGTTTGCAGAGCTCTGCAGCTTCTTGCACTCTCCCCGTATAGGCTCCCCTGGTTCACAGTCAACTTCAAAGTCCAGGTTGATCTTCCTGGAGCAGGCACCTGTAGCTTAGTACCTTTAGAAAGTCAGTCAAAATGAATCCAATTACTTATGTCTTCATACTTACAGTTCAAAACAACATATTCTGTGTTCAAAAACAAACCAAAAGCTTAGGACAGAAAAAATGTAAAATTATTGCTATGCATAAGACTCACCACTTTCTCCAAAACAGAATGAAGTTCTCAGAAGCACACCAGAGAGAATTTTTTTTTTTTTGATAATAATAATGAAATAAAACGATAAAATCCATAAAACCTGTTTCATTCTCCCTGCAGAGATACAGTATTTCCTTCATACACAGACAATAAAAGTACATCAGCTGTATATATATACATATACTTTAGTGAGTTAAAAACTCACTAAAAACAAGCCTTCTTCCTGTCTTATACTCCTTACACATTACAACTAAAATACATCTCAGATAAAAGTGTATTAGGACCAGAAGACCATGGAACAGATACATTTATCACAGAGACACATATGTTCCAGAAGGGACACCTTAAAAAGACTGAAAAGTCTTAGAGTATCTTATAAAACATCAGACAAAACACAAGTTAATATTTAGAAAGGAAGTTACTTTTTTTTAGGAAGTTTGCTTTCTAATACTAATTCATTCAGACATATCTTATACATCATAAGTTAAACCAAGTGTTGGTTTAACCAACAACCATAGGTTAAACCAAACACCTCTCCTGCTAACCTGCCCAGATCCCTGAAGACTGCTTTATCCAAAGAAGTGAAAGGAGGTGAAAATATCCTAGAACAGCAAGTGATTTCATTTGATAACCATGCAACACAGGCCACATACCCTTAGCAATGCTTCTAAACAAGAAAAGTAAAAGGGAAAAAATATTTCTCTAGATAAATTTGAAATATCCTTAAAAAGTGTGAGGAGTCTGCTTTATTTTATCTATTAAAATAACTTTTCCTCTTGTGTTCTAACCTTGTAATCAACAAAAATAACAATCAGTTCTTATCAGTCTTGTTCCTCAGTATCATCTGTCAGAAGGATCTACAAGTTCTTTTGTAGATATAATAGTTCAGTTGAAAGAGGCCTTCAAAGATCATCTAGTCCAACTGCTTGACAACTTCAGGGCTCATCAAAAGTTAAAGCATATTACTGAGGGCATTATCCAAATGCTTCTTGAACACTGAGACATCGACCACTTCTCCAGGAAGCCTTTTCCAGTGTTTGACCACCCTCATTGTAAAGACATTTTTTTCTAATATCCAGTCTGAACCTCCTCTGGCACAGCTTTGTGCCATTCCTGCACACCCAATCATTCAAACCAGGCAGAAGAGACCAGAAGGCCCCTCTTTACTTCCTCACCTCAGAAAGCTGTAGAGAGCAATGAAGTCACCTTTTAGCCTCCTTTTTCCAGACTAGATAAACTAAGAGCCCTCAGCCTCCACTCATACAATATGCTTTCTGGCCCCCTTTTCAGCCTTGTTATCTTCCTATGGATATATTCAAGTATATCAAGTACCTACTTTCAAAATTCTGAAATAACCACAAGTTTCAAAGCTTCAAAGTTTTCCAGGTACTTTATTAAACTCCCACATCTAACCATGAGCAGATGCTTCCCCAGCTGAAGGCTGATTGCTCTCACTGCCAGCCAGGGAGGGTACTCTGTATGCTACCTCACATTTTCCTATCAGGATCAACTCAGTCCTAATGAATTAGCCTGTAATTATCATTAATTACAGTTAGTTCAAAATCTATTTTAAGCACTCATCCGTTTTTACTTGGATATTTTTGGCATTCCCTTTATTTAAAATTCTAATGATGCTGTCAGAATGTTTTCTGGTATTGATGGATTGTAATTGTCCAGGCTTTAAGCGTGCCCTTTATGAAGCTATAAATTGAGTGTACTTCAGAAAAAGGTTTAGAAGCTTCCCAGGCTGTAATCAGCATTTTTAAAAAGATCACTCTAATATCCTGTAGTCAAAAATCATGTTTCATATTTGCATTTTCCATCTATGCATATTTGTTTTATTTTTTAGCTTAAATTCAGACAGGTGACAGGTATGTTTACCACAGGTATTTACAGTAGCTCTGGGAGTAGACTCTTCCCGGTGAGAGTGACAAGGAAAGCAAAAGCATTTCAGGGACAGAGGAGACGTTAATAATCAGGACTGGGCTGTTCCATGATCTCTGAGAACAATCCTTCAAACGCTTAAAAGACCTCCAGCAGGAGGACAACTAATAGCAAAAACAGTAGGAGACCCAACTGTTACCTTCTGTTCTGTCCCAAAGGCTCTAAAGAGATTCATATTTCATAGTTCCAGAGCAGGAGGAGAAAAAAAAAAAAAAAAAAAAAAAAGTGGTGAAGATAAGGAAGAGCAAACTGGGAACTGCTTTCTTTGATGCTTCTCATCTCAGAAAAATAATGAAGACGTGACAAGCAAAATCCAATTATGTATGGTTAGCATACAACAATTATGACACAACAAACTGAGCAGGGAAAGCAGAAACAAAAAGCTTTGACGTGAGCAATAATGACATGAATCTAATAGGTTTTCTTTTTTGCTTGTTTTGCTTGTTTTTTTTTTTTTTTTTGTTTGTTTTGTTTGTTTGTTTGTTTGTTTGTTTAAATAGGTACTGTTCCTTAAAATGTTATATTATTGTTTATAGCACAGTGCACATCTAGAGATGGAAGCTGGTATATACAGTAATTCTTACACATTTGTCTCAGTATATATTAAAAATGTATATTTTATTTATTTCAATATATTTTGCTTCCTTACTGAATATTCTCATTCAAAGAATGAAAGAATGACGCATAAAAAATACATATAGCTGCAAAAAGTTCTCTAAAGGGATAAATGTAAAATCTCCCTTGGATTAATGTTACTCAAAAATTAACTATAGCTAACAAAAAGAAAACTCAATTATAATAATATATTGTATTATTATTTTAACCAATTTTTTTTGTATTTTTTATTTATTTTGTTATTTTCCTTATAATTTGCATAATAATGCTTCTGTTTGCTGAGGAAGAATGTTTTAAATGTGAGATTAATGGCTAACAAATACAAAATAGAAATAATATACACTGAATATACCTAGCTCTCTTTTCCACTTACAAGTATGCTTTCATATCATGAAAAGTTGCTTTTGACATTTGAATCTGTTGTTTAAAAGTAAACATTCATCACTGTTTGCTCATAATTTTTTGTGTAAATAACTTCCAAAGTATGTATGGTGTTTTTTCTTTTTAAACCTTCTTGTCTATTTTCCCAGAAATCCCTGCGGTTTGAGCTTTCAGAGTTTTGTATTTCTCACTATTATTATTATTTTATTTTTTTTTGCAAACAGTTGCAATGATATGGAATGAGACAGCTTCTTTTGCTCTGCAGCACAATTTAAAGAATTTGAGTGGCATGAGCTACCATTCAACCATATGACCAACTTTATTTATTTATTTATTTATTTTTCATAATGATAAAGGACAGATTTTAAAAGCATTCAAAAGTCTAAGCTTCCAGATAGGATGCCTTGTGAGATTTTTCAAATGCGTCTAGGCTTACAACTTTTTGGAAGTTACTTAGCAAATATTATTTTTACCTGTTCCTGATTTCATGCATGACCATTTCATGCGCATCATATTCCCCCTCTCTATACAATAATATATTATTGCCGTTTCAATTGCTATTTTCCAGGCAAAAACATTCAGTGTGAATGTTGACTGAAAGAAGTCAGGAACTTCTTTGTCAGGGACTCCATCACTGGGCATATCTGCTGTCATTGAATGAGTGAGTCTAAGCACCATGGACAGCAAAACAATTTTATCATTTAGTTACATAAAACCCTAATGGGATATCTAGAAAATTGCAGTAAAGTGTTCACAGTACGGCTTTGTGTCCTTGTGATTTATTAATAGTATATTTTTACACATTTCAGCATGATGATATTGCAGGAAGTCAAATGTATTTATGGTTTATCTGTTTCAAAATATTAATTTTGTTCTTATTTAGGAAAAGAACTTCAGTTTCCTGGTAGTTGCATGGAAAGAACACACTTAACACACATAAACTGAAGTTTGTACTTCAGTTTAACTACAGTAATATCACAGTTGATCTAGCCCAATGACAATTTTATGTATATATATATGTGTGTGTGTATGTATACACATGTATATATATTTCCCTTAAACAATAGGACTTTGTTTCTGTTATAAAATGCTAGAAGTCCTCAGCCCTGAAAACAGTTTCTAGGGGAGCAATGTACAAAAGTTTAACCTATTTTCACAGTATTAACAGATGCATCAGAAGAAAGCCTATACATATATACAAAAAAATAAAAAATAAAAAGTAGTTCTCACTCCTGCAGAAGTAAGTGCATCTGTGATCACAGGTGTCTACTAATCTATAGGTACAGCAAAGATCTTCAGTTACACATTATTTTTATCTGCAGGATTGGAGAAGTGGCAATGCAATGTTTTATTTAAAGTCCAGGTTGCAGTAGGATTACCTACACTTATCTGAAGATCCCTTTTGAAATTGACTAGCTTTGAACCACTTGTGAAAGAGATAACCAGCTAGATCACAGAAACATAAAAAAGTCAACAGGTTTGTTTTTTTTCTTCTGTATGTTCTGCAACTCCTATTTGCCATTCCCTAAAATAACCTATTCCTGAAGTTGTTTAACAAGCAAACAACAAACAAACAAACTTTTAAATTACATTTAAGTAGTGGAAATATCAGTCCAGAGAATAAAAGGCTTCTGCCTAAAGTCATTAAAACCCTCATATGAAACTACAACTCCCCAAACAGTTAGTGATTCAAAAGTAACCAGCATAACATAGTATATGTCAGAAGGGAAGTGGACTTAGTAATCAGATTGTAAACTTGTATTAGACCATAAATTCATACATTCATATCTTTTTTTTTTCTTCCTTTTTTTTTTTTTTTTTTTTTTTTTTTCCTGAGCATGTGCTTCCAAATTATTTAATCATCCTAGCATAAGGCTGATTGCTAAATGCTTTTGTCCTGACTGTTATAATCACTCTCAGACAGCTAGACTTTCAAGTAAGTGTCTGATTATCATTGCATGGTAAATAATTTTGCATATATTCATTATTTTGGAAATAAACTGATTAGACAAAATACATGCTTCTATGTTAGATTAAGTCTCAATTTTCATCCAAAAGCTACTAGTAGCTAGAACCTACAGATATTATTCAGTTACATCGGACTAACTGGAAAATTACAGGATGTATTTGGAATTTCGGTACACATTCGATGTATTTTGATTTTCTGAATCCTGTCAAATCCTGTCAAATCATCCTGCACTTCAGACATTTGCATCTTATTCACAGAAACAGGGAAGATGCTAATTTAATTTAAGTTAACATTCAAACATTGTTATTGCCCCAGAGTAAGAGCCTTACTGGAGTCTTTGTTTTAAGTTTTTATTATTTTTCAATAAAAAAATGTGGACAAAGGAAGGTATCTCTTAAACAGATTAAGGTAATTGTAAGCTTGTTTTTCTCTGTGTCTATAAAATCCTGGTTCTCCTTCCAATAAAACAGAAAATCATATATTTTTTGAATGAAAATCAAGGTAACTATTCTTAACTAGACATTTGAAATAGAATTTATAGGCAATTGTTTTCATTTCTGTGCTGCAAAGTATGTAATTTTGTAATAAACTGAAACAAAGTTCATTTCAAGAGACAATACCTAATAACATCCCTCCACTAGAAAGAGCAACTGGCAGGTATTCCATCTCATTTAACTTTGATAAAATATAGATTTTTTTATACAGATAGAAAATAGTTAAAATGTTTTCATAGTTAAAGAGCTGGTACCAGTCATTCATATCATCCTTTAAGAAATTGATTTATGTGAAAATGAATGTAAATGTTACATATACTAAGAATATTCAAAAATGGAGAGAATGTCAGGCAAGTTATTTACTAGGATTCTGTTTTCACTTGTGTTCCAAACCAAGAATAACCCCAGTAAAGTGAACTGAAATGTTCTTGACAGCAAAGTAACAGAGAAGAATATCACCATTTTTCTTATCCTATGCAAACAAGGGTTTGGGGGGTTCGTTTTTGAAAAGAGATGAAAATTCTTTCTGCTGTTCAACAACCTGCATAATTGTGATAGGCAAGGAATTATATCTAATAACTTCAGCAGGATGTTTAGTACCCAGCCTGCTCTAGGGAGTTACACATTCCCCCTGACATGTTTTGCTGCACTTGTGGCTTCAACACCATCACACAATTTCTGTGAGAGCACTGCGGGACTGACCATATCTCCAATCCTGACTCATGATTCAGTGTGCTTTTCCTAACAGCCTCAAACAATGTTGTACTTAAAAGGAGAAAATGGTGTAAATCCAACAGAGAAAAAGTGTTAATATAACTGAACTGACCAAAATCTATAGAGAGTTCCTGGACAGTGATTATGGTGCCACTTCAAGCATTTCTTATTTTATAAAGGGTAGTTCTGCCTCACCTTGTCTTAGAGTCTTATTCAAGCTCCTCACAGAGATCAAATAAAGTTTGTTTGTCAAATCCCTATGTATAAAAACCTGTTCCTGTATTAGACCTATAAGCAAGAGTGTGCTAAGCTCTCTAAATCCTGTTAGAAAGATAAACCCCTAAATCTTTTCCACTGTCTCTAGCGTCAAGCAACAGCACTTGCTATTCTCTTTGTGGTATTACTTCCAAGCCTTAACTTCAATAAGTTAAATCTAATAAATACTACCTAAATCCAACAAATCTAATTAAGTTAAATCTAATAAATACTTTATTATAAGTCAATTTTATCTGAAAATGCATCTTCTAGTTAGGACTCTGGCTTCTTCAATGAAAAAATCATAAATACTGCTCTATATTAGCTATACACTGTATATTAGAAGACTGAGAGAAGCTTTTATCCATGTATACAAATACCTGAAAGGAGGGTGTAAGATGATGGGGCTGAACTCTTTTCAGTGGTGCTCAGCGACAGGACAAGAGGCAACAGGCACAAACTGAAACACAGGAAATACCAGATGAATTTGAAAAAGTATTTCTTTACTGAGAGGTTGACAGAGCAATGGAACAGGCTGCCCCATAAAGTTGTGGAGCCTCCTTATTTGGAGATATTCAAAACCTGCCTGGATGTAATCCTGTGCAATGTGAGCTAGATGACCTTGCTTGTCAGTGGGACTGGACTAGATGATCTCCAGAGGTCCTTCTAACCTCAAACATTCTGTGATTCTGTGATATTAGTACCTCTTAAATCATTATTTTTTCTTTAATATGAAGATCTACATGTGCTTTTCTCTGCATAGAACATATTCTCTATTGATATATGAAACTAACACATCTCAGGATAATATTTCTTATATAAACTAATTTCCCATCTCCCACAGTCCTCAGGTACAGGTATACTTTTCCCATCTCACACAAACCACAGGTACACTCTTTGGTAATTTTATCCTGGAATAACTATGTAAACTGAACTACAAATCAACTGTTGGTCAAATTACAGCAGTGAGAAGTGAAAAGATAAATACTTGGTTCTTAGAGAACCAGTAACGAAGCTTGTGATCTGCTATTGTTTCCATCTATCTAACTTGTGCTTAAAACCCGGTCAGTACACAAATAAACATACCAGATTTTGCTTTCTGTACAGTGCTAACAGCACATCTGTAGCATCTCAACTTCTGATTTGAATCCCAGTTTAATTCATACTGGAATCACCAGACTAAACCTATATTTTTGATGTAGTATAAATGTACTTCTGGGAGCAAGGTTTTTTTCCTTTCTTGTTACATTTCAAGAACAAGACTGTTTCATAATGGTATTTCTGGAGATGGTAAGAGAAACATGTTGGCCATGTTCACACTGAGCTAGAACCATCTGACTTGGATGCTTCTGCAGCAAGCAGATTTTCTCCCCCCTCCAGTCTTTGCTAAGTAATCAAATTTTCTACGGTGCAAGAAAAAAGCACAATAAATCTTTAAGGAAAAATAATCTACAGTAAAAAAATGTATTAATAAAAAACCATAGTAAGGTTTGTGGGGAGAAACTACATTGTGAGCTTATATCCTTCTGGTGGTTACACAACACTATTACTACTTTAAACTGTACAATTTTTCAAATTGCTATAAGAAAGAAAAGGTATGAGAACTTCAGAATAAGATTTTCTTTTTCCTTGTGGCAGAACCAGTGTTGTTGTGGTCACATATTAACGTTACTTAGAGGAATGGTAGAAGTATACTAATAAAAAGTTTAACAGGAGTTATTTCAATACGAGGTGGGGTGATTATTGATATAACTCACAACAGTTGATAATTTTCTCCCTACCTTTCCTCATTAAAAGAGGTTATTTTTAAAGACATGATACTGATTTGTAAACAAGATAAACATGGTTTTTATCGTAACTAAATGCTGAATCTTTGTGCAAGTTAAAGTATATGTTACTGTAATTTAATAATATGGTTGGAAAGGCTAAATTTGTTAAAACTTCATGAATTCATAAACATTTAGAAAGTGACAAGCAGTACTTTTTTTTTTGTAGTGCTTTTTTTTTTTTTTTTTTTTTAAATGTGTGATTTTCATGCTTTAAAGGACTTGCTTTGAAATAAGTAGGGAGTTCTGCTTTAGCTCAAAGGTATTTTGCAGTCTCAATTCAATTTAGCAACCAGAAACAGACAGAGAACAGTTTAAAATTTAACCAGTAGTAAATTCTCCAGACAGTGGATTGAGAATTTCAGCCCTGTGGGTCTGCCAGAGTGGGTCTGCCAGAGTTTATAATTTATCAAAAGTCTTTTTAAAGTTGTAGGGCAGTTTACAAATTTTGAGCATTGTTTTTAGAACTTCCAGTTCCCGTAGTGTTATTTACTAATCATAATTAACGGTGCTTTACCAGAACCTAAATTTCCTTGTATAGCAGTACTGAGACCTGCATGATTATGACTTTTGCATTGTGCCATTTATGAGGAGAGTTAATTATAAATTAAGATATTATTTACTGTTATTTTTTTTTCATTCTCCTTGCACTAAAAAATAAGACTTTGAAGAAAAAGGCACACACACACACAGAATTACCAACACCAAGCTATTCCTACATGCTAGTGATGAAATTAGCATTCTATTCAAAATAAATTTAAAAGATAAATAAATAATTAAATAAATAAATGCAACACACTTTAGAAAAAAAAAGGTAAGCTAACAACATCAGTCCTCCCTATATTACATCTATTGTCTAGAACATGAGATTTGAAACTTACTTTTTAAAGTGGTAAAATACTGGGCTCATAGGAAAAAAAAAAAAAAAAAAAAAAAAAAAAAGTGTTTAACAAAAGTGACCTAAAAATACAAATATTAAATTTACTGAAAGAATCTGAAATTGAAAGTAATAATCTGAAGCTGAAAACTCCTTAGACACTATAGCAATAATACTAGCATTATAAATCATCTAGACAGAGTTGAAATATTGTCTATATTTTCTAGATATGAAACCCTGTATCTTCAGAAAAGACTGTAGACTGAAGACAATTCAGTCTTTTCATTGTTCATGAAAGTAAAGCTAATCGACATAACATAAGCAATAACAAAAACCAGGATGTATTTATTGGCTAATATATGCCCATTTGATACTTGAGGTGTCATTGGTTAGGTGGGTTTGAATATGGACTAGATTTAGGATTGAAACCAATCTCACTTGCAAGAGTACACTAAAGTACTTCCTGGAAGATGGCAGTTTCCAGTGAATGCATTATTTTTTATTTGTTTGATCTTTTTAATGAGGGTATAAAAATGAATTTTGCTTAAATCTGTAAATTGAGCTCATTAATGTCCTTAAGGAGGACATGCTTATAATTGTTTATAATTTGGAGGTATTGCTGATTCAGTGAGGAATGAAATAATGCTACAAGAATAATTAGACTATACTTCCTAATAGTAAAAGAAATTCTCTACTACAAAATTTAAAAGTCCTGGTCTAATGGTGAAATAATAAGGAGTTCTACTATAAAGAAATACATCATTAGTTGGAGCTGACAGGAAATGAGAGAGATCTGAGTATATTTTTTCAGTCATAGAATCATTATAAGCAAAAAAAGGGAAAAGTGATGCTAAGATCAGTCAGACAAAGGATATGCAGTAGAGACGGGCAACAGATAAAGAGGTGCCATTACACAAGACAGAAAACATCTCAATTAGTATGCTGTGTGTTGTTCTGATTATCTGCTCTAAGATTAACTTGCAACAGGTGTAGTAATTGGTTACTAGGAAGGAACATGTATATTAAGAAAATATACTTAAAAAATATATCTAGTTCAGCACAAAAATGACTGAGAAAGATATTGACTCTCTTTAATTATGTTAGGAAGCAATAAGGGGCAAAAATAATGTAGCCACTGAAATGTGAAAGGAAATGGTTTTACCCAGTGGAAATCAATAGAAGAAGGTTGTCAGAGCCCAAGAGTTGTTGACCAGGTTCTTTTAGATATTCCACACATAAAGAGTTTATTGTTTAACAATAATAATAATAATTTATTTGAAATTATTTGATATTGTATGGGATTTTGATTGAGTAGAATAATACACTACTTAAGTCTCATTCACAGATTTATCAAATAATAGAGTATCACAAGTTGGAAAGGACCCACAAAGATTGAGTCCAACTCCTATCGCCACACAGGACCACCCAAAAATCAGATCATATGTCTGAGAGCATTGTCCAAATGTTTCATGAATTACAGGAGGCCCAGTGTCATGACCACTTCTCTGGGGAGCCTGTCCCAGTGCCTGATCACCCTCTCAGTGAAGAAACTCTTCTTAATATACACCCTGGGTCTCCCCTGATTCAGCTTCATGTCATTCCCTCTCTTAAATCACAATATCCATCTAAACCACACTTAGTGTAAGAGTCTAGTGATTACAATATACAGCTGAATCATAATATAACTGTTTTTTATTACTTATCTCTATAAATGCTGTGGTTTGACCCAGGAGGCAGCTCAGCACCATACAGCTACTCACTCACTTACCCCAGGTAGGATGAGTAAGAGAATCAGAAAGGTAAAAGTGTGAGAACTCATGGGTGGAGATAAGGACAGTTTACTGGGTAAAGTTAAAGCCACACATTCAAGCAAAGCAAAATAAGGAATTAGTTTGCTACTTCCCATCAGCAGTCAGGTGTAATGCCACTTTCAGGAAATCTGGGATCATCACATGTACAGTTTATTGGGAAGACAAATGTCATCTCTCCAAATGCTCCCCCTTTCCTCCTTCTTTCCCCCAGCTGTTATTGCTGAACATGACATCCCCTGGGGCCAGACTGGGCCAGCTGTCCTGGTTCTATCCCTTTCCAGCTCCTGGGGCACCTGAAGACTCCTCGCTGGCAGGACAACAGGCCTTGGCTCTGTGAGCTCTGCTCTGCAACAACTAAAATATTGATGTGTTTTCAGCACTATTTTCTTCAAAAATATGAAACACAGCATCACAGAAGCCTCCACAAAGAAAATCAACTCTAACCCAAACAAAACCATGACAGTAATACACTCACTGACACAACACTGTACATTCACAATTATCAGGAAAGAATATGTGGGTAGAATTATATTCAGAGCTCTGGCTCACTTCAGAGATCCTTATTTTTTGTGTCAGTTTGTTTTCATAATGTATATTTTTCTGAGCCACATATGAACCCTCTACCCATCATCATTGGTCTGGATAACTCAGGAAGATATTTGCACTCTTCTGATTAATTCAGGAGAAACAGTTGCACAGCTATCTTATCCACTCAGCTGATATAGCCACTTATCTGGAAGAAAGGCCACCTTCTACTATCTCTTGTGTTAAGCAGATTTTTTTTTGTAACAATTGGTCAGTCAGTCAGAATCACAGAATCACAGAATTTCTAGGTTGGAAGAGACCTCAAGATCATCGAGTCCAACCTCTGACCTAACTAACAAGTCCTCCACTAAACCATATTGCTAAGCTCTACCTCTAAACATCTTTTAAAGACCTCCAGGGATGGTGACTCAACCACTTCCCTGGGCAGCCTGTTCCAATGCCTAACCCGTTCGGTAAAGAAGTTCTTCCTAACATCCAACGTAAAACTCCCCTGGTGACAGAAAAAAAGACTCCCTACATTCCTTCCTGAGCTTCAAGATTCATTCTAGCAGTGAATTTAATGGTCACATAGATTTCAAGAGAAAATAAGCCTGTAAGTGAGATGATCTAAAAAGATTATCTTAATGAAATAAAAAAAGGGAATAGCTTAAGTTATTTCAAGATGTAGTTTGCCTATTAGGGAAGGATATTTTTGACAGGACAGGAGGGATTTCAAAGTTGGAATATAAAATCTGGGATTACAGTATTTAGCAGGGAAAATTTATTGTAATTTCAGAAAAGTGGCTGGAAATGTCATTACTGTTTCCTGACTGTTAATTTGCCCCATAATTTTATTGCAACACTGTCCTTTAGAACTCTTGCTGATCAACTGAAGAAGACATGAAGTCCCCTAACACAGCATAAAGAGGGAGATTTTTTCTTGATTGCAGGTTCTTTTTTTTTTTTTCTTTTTTTCTTTTTTTTTTTTTCTAAGATTTATAGGTGCAGTTCTTTATGGCAGACCTGAAGTTTGCTACTTGTGTTAACGTGTTCTGCAGTCTTCGGTGAAGTCATTGCAACTGCAGGTCTAGCTGCCTGCAGCTGTGCGACTGGGATCCTGCCAACTCCAAGTAATCATCCTTTGGGACTTTAGAACAATATCACAGATTTCTATTTAAGAAAATATATTTATGAATATACATATATTGCTAGGTTTGTTTTTATTTTATCTAAGATAATAATTTAAAGATTTTCCTTTCAATATACTGGGGGAGAGAAAGAGGGGTGAGAACAATATGACCTTCTAGCTGCCTGTTATTTATCTTAGTAACTGGATTTGAACTGGAAGACAGTGGCTCACAAACATGATAAAACAATTTAAAAATACAACTTTATGTGTGTGGAGATGGGAGGAAGTGAGGAAATTTTCCCTCCAAATATTTGCATGTGGTTGATGATGAAGAGAGTTGCAGAAGAGGTAGGACAAGAAAGAATACAAGTCAGTTTGCTATGCTATCTTAGAAACCCAATTCCACCTGCTCATCCATTCTGATCTATATTCACATTTTTTTTCAAAGATCTAGCAGTTACATGTCAGAATGATGTGTCATAACCTTGTTTCAGGATAAAGCATCAGTCTGCCTGTAAGCATGATATCCTGATCTGACAGAATTTCAGTGATTCTGAGGGTCCTGTAATTCCTTTGCAGAGGTAGTTCTGAGCTCAGTGCAATTATATTCTATCAAACAAGATATTCTAATAAAGTTGCTTCTCAGATTGTGTTGTCCCAGGAGTATCTGTTGAAGGTGTTTCCATTCTGTGTTTTTGTGAATGTTAACAGCACTTCTACAACTGATTTTTATTTTTTTATTTTTTCTCTTTACTGCCTAGTATGTTACCTCTGGCCATTTATTCTATTTGCTTTTCTGAAGCCAACAGCTTAAGACAAGGAAGGTTCATTCTTCCCCCCGTGTGATGCTGAACCTAAAAATGCCTTTTCTTCTGTATCATATAAATATTGCTTTCTGATAGCTGGGACTTAAACATGTTGGTATTTGTGTATTGAGGCTGAGGGTAGGCAAGACATAGCCAAATATGTCATGTTTCATTCCTTGGGTACAGGGTTTGCACATCATTAACTCTAGACATATATTCCATCACTCTGTGCAATGAAATTCACTGAGACTGAAACTAAATGCAAGGATTCAAACAGTTGAATCTTTACCCATGTAATTCTCAGAATGTCCCATTCTTCCAAAGCACACTGAGTGCTGATTTAAAAAGAAAATCAATTATTTTAAACAGTAAGAGAACATTGTATGGAAAATGCCTGTGTTGGTGCAGGATATGCAGCATAGTTCTGTTTAATTACTCTTGGTATTTATAGCATGCCACCTCAAAGGACAGAAATTGAGGAACAGTACTGGAGTAACACAATTTCAAAACAAATTTAGTCTAATAAAGCACAAAATTAGTGATGTTCTATAAAATAATTGCACAGAATATACAGGCATTTAACCAAAGGACCTGACCTTAAGTTGATGGTACATAAAGGAAATATGAAAACTTTCCTTTTCAGAATGAAAATTAGCTTTATCAGCTTGACTTCACTTATTAAACAAACAAAAATATATTTTACTTTATATTAATCATTTTTTAAACATACAGTATCTTTTAGACAATGTCAATGTCAATGACAACACCACGTTTCAACGGGAAAGTGATGATCTCTTTTAGGAGGCTGTTGGTCTTTTTTCTCAGGTGACAAGTGACAACGAAAAGGTCTCAAGTTGTACCAGGGAATGTTTAGGTCGGACATTAGGAAGAATTTCTTCATGAAGAAGGGGGTTAAGCACTGGAATGGGATGCCCAGGGAAACGGTGGAATCCCTGTCCCTGGAGGTATTTTAAAAGTTTATTAGGGACATGGGATATTAGGGACATGCGGTTATTAGGGACATGGTTTAATGATGGTACTCAGTAAGTCAGGTTGATGTTTTGTCTTGATGATCTCAAAGGTCCTTTCCAATGTAGATGACACTATATTTCCATATACATATGGAAATCTACATATATTTCTATTCTATGAATATAAAGATATATTGTGTATTGCATACATCCTAATCTAATTTTTGCCATGTATTTAACTTTACAATATAGCAGATTCAATGTAAAATATATTACCCAAATGCCAAATATATCTTTTCTAGGCAGAAGATTTGTGTTCTGTTCTCACATAATCTATCTTACCTCAGGTTTCTCTGAAGCACTATTGTGACTTCTCTGGGAGTCTCAAAAGCAGATTTTGTTTCACTCTTATTTAATTTGGACAGCTAGAAGAATATTTTTAATATATGCCCATACAGCACTTCTGGGATCATCTGCATATATCAATTTTTCACCATTGCCTCGGGACAATCAGTAGTTAAAAGTCCTTTAGCTATTTTGTAGAAAACTCAATTGCTTTCCCAAACACCTTTTTGTATAGAAACTCTTGCATATCTTCAAGCAATTCTGTTAACTGACAAAATTGAAACTCTTCAGGTAGTTAGATACTGTTAATTGAAGGTACCTTTAATTACAGCAGGGAGGTGATTAGACCATTAAGCAAGGGTCAAATAACTTGAAGCAATTTGTAAGAGGTGTCACTGCCAGATAACTTACAATCTGAAATCTGAATACCTTCATTTTAATTCTTTTCTACTTATGTCATCTCTTGGAAACTCTGCTGGGATGTCTTAAATGAGAACTCCTGTTATGATTCCCATGACATCCATCAAGTTCTCAGATAAATGTTTATATGAGAAGCTTATTGTAAAGTAAAAACCAAAATGATACAAACCAAAAAAAAAAAAAATATGTTGACTATAGCCAGCATCCAAGCACCCACATATCCACTTGTTTTGTCCCTGCCCTCAGAAGGATGGGAGAGAGAATCAGAAGAGCAGAAGTTAGAAAACTTGTGGGTTGAGATAAAACAGTTTATTAAATGAAGGAAAGTTGTGCATATGAGCAGAATCATTTATTCAGTACTTCCTTCCAAGAGGCAACCACAAACATTCCCACTGCCTCCTCTTTTCCCCAGCTTTTATCTCTGAGCATGACATTAGATGCTAAGGAATATCCCTTTGGTTAGTTCCTGCCAGCTGTGTCAGCTCTGTCACCTCCATGCTTTCTGTGCACCCACAGACCTGCTTGCTGTGGGAGGCAGAGTAGGAAGAACAGAAAGGTTGAGTGCCTCAACAGCACTGCTCCACAACAGCCAAAACATGAGTGTGTTACCAACAGTGTTTTCATCACAAATCCAAAACACAGCACCAGGGGGCCACTATGAATAGAATTAACACCATCCCAGCCACACCTGTTAAAATCTATCAAACTACCTAAAGATTTATAATTATATAGATACAAGTATAAGTGAAGACACAACAAAATTATTCCAGGCTTTTCCAGACTTAGCAACTCAGCTAATGAGTTCTGGCTACTCTGATTAAAAATATGAATAATTTTTATATATGTATCATTTGGAAATCAAATTTTTAAATTCCTGTTAATAAAAAATGCCTTTTTTTTTTTTTTTTTAGCTTGGTCTGGGCCATGTTTTTTGGGTTCCATATAAAAGTTGTGTAGAGTACAATTATTTAAATGGTCAGTGCTAATTGTTGAACAGAATATTAGATTTGGATAACACTAAAATTCAAACTAAAATATCTCATTTGCCTTCTTTAAAGTGGTTGTGAACTTAGGAATATACTTTATTGATTGGCAAAAGAGGACTTGCTTGAGTAAGTGAGCTAAAAATAACTTAAATAACCCATAGAAAATGAATTAAATCATTAAATAAATTAAATTACATCAATAAATCATAAATCATTGCGATAATGTAAATCAAGAATTTCCACCCATGGGAGCACTGGAAATCATATTCCATGTACACTGCTTTGAAAGTATTTAAATTCCTATAGATGTCTGAAGTTAGACAGATGATTATTGGTCTATGTCTAATTAAAAACTACTCAATGAATTTCTAAAATATTAATGAGCAGGGCTGCTTTCTAAGGGTCAGTGAGCTGGGAGCTGATGGTTGCAGAGACATGGTCAACCAATGCCATAACTAACAGGTGTGTGAGATGGGTGAAAGGGCCAGAAGTGGGTCCTGTCAGAAGTCCAGGTGAAAGAGAGGGATCAAGCCAGCTCCAAGACAGGAAATCCAAATGATAAGCCAGACACAGGACTGGAGAATGTCACTGCTACAGGATCTCTGGGGCAGGGACTGAGGGCCTGGACAGGGTTGGGGAAGGTCCCTAGGGGAAGTTAGACAGGGGCTGTCAAGAGTGCACTCAGAGCCTTGACATAAATCTTCCAAATCAAGGTCTCAAAATACATATATTTTTTAATTTAACCCAATTTCCAATTAAAGAGAAAGACTAAAATAAAAGCAAAATATTAAAAATTATTATAAGGAATCAGCCATACTTTTTCAAAGTAACTATTGGATAGTCAACAATGTGTCTTTTTGGCTTGTCCAAAAATACAGTAAGATTTCCTGTAATTAAATATTTTTTTCTGTATATATATATATTTTTTTCATATAAACATATTAATATGTAAATGCATTTCAAAGATGTAATCATCTGACAATTTCCTAGATGTATTACTTTTTCTCCTCAAATAGCTTTTCTGTCAACATTCAGCTTTAGAATGAACTCAGAAAAATCAATAATTATTATCTTCAATGATTTAATTCCTTGAATGAAGACTTAGATTATTATTTTTATATATATATTGATTTAAATATAAGGAAATATATTAGCAAGACAGCTATTATCTCAGCATGATCAATCATTTTCTATCTCTAGCATGTCTCATACCAGCTTTTCTATATTTAACTTTTTTGGAGGGGAGGAAGGGGAATAAAAGGTAGTTGGGCATTCAGAAATGCAAGAGGTATACACAACAAGTATACAAGAGGTAAGAAAGATAAGATCATCGGGTCTAGAGACAAAAATTTTCCCTAGAGCACAATAAACTTTTTAAACTTTAAAAAACAAAACAAAAACAAACAAACAAAAACACAAACAAAAACACAAACAAACAAAAAAAAAAAAAAAAAAAAAGAACTTCCCAGGTATGACTGATGTTAAGCCTTAACCATGGTGTTGAGAAATTGCTAATGATATGCTTGAAGTAATGGACAATTTTACCTGAAACAACCAAAGCTCCATTGAAGTGCTAGAGCACTGATTTTCTTCAAAGCTTCCCAAAATATTAACAGTAATCTATGGCTGTTCAGAAAGATTTAAAATGTGCTAAAGATGGATAATGAGCTTGAATTTAACGCTTAGATACGAGCATAACCAATTCAGTAAAAAAATTCTAGAGCTACTATTTTCAGAAATTAATGCTATCTAACAAAAGCTAGCTGTTACTAATTATGTATTATGCTTTATTATTATGTGCTAGGAAAAGCAAACAAACAAACAAATCCCATGTCACTAAGAATAAAATAGCTTCTGGTATTTAAATAACAGTCTCTGAGGTACCTAAAGACTTCTTTAGATATGAACCTATGAACCTAATTCCAAGACCAGGAACACTTAATTAAATTATTCATAAGTATTCTAAGTCAGCTAAGACCAGAACTGTCACTCCAGTGGGATGAGAACCACTTTTCTTTTAAATATGCTTTCATATTGCTTTTAAATAAAAAGTTACAGTAAGAGTAAATGAAAATTCCTCCAAGTTTAAAAACAAACCACTTGGTGCACTGTTTACAATAATGAAAGTTTGACACCTGTAATCTTCAGGGAGAAATAAAGATAATCTTGAATGATGTCACACCATATTTCCTTATTTTAATATGGCACTATGAGGAGCACCATCACAGCTTAGTATGGCTTTAGAAACTGGCTGCTAGTCATGGATCACTTCTTCCTGTTCTTGATATAACTTTGTAATGAGAAAGCAAGAAGTGTGTTCCCTACAATAAAGAATGTTTCAAAGGGCTGTAAAGTCATTCTCTATCCATCAGCACTTGTTTAAATTAATTTTTACTTTATTTATAAGCTGTCAATATCATGTCAGTGCAAAGAATGATAAGTACATTAATTTAAGTTTTGTGCTACCAGGAATCATTGGAAAAATCAGCTTCTTAATAAATGGAGTATGAAAGAATATCCCCAATCTAGCTATCATCTTCACTAGTGATAGAAGGTGTTTGAAGTGTCCAAAGCAAGAAAGGAAAGGACGAAGATAAAGCTTGAAGTGTTGAGTCAGCTTTACAGTCCCTCAGTTCTTATTCAATTCTTACCTGTAACATAACATTTCTATGCCCTTCAAGAAACATGCCTTCAGTAGGTTGAAAGCATAAAACTAGTAGTTTTGCAAATGTAATCTTTAGCCTGCTGGCCAGAGAAATGTTTCAAACTACTTGAATATCATCTTGAATCATCTAGCCAAAATCTCTGAAATATTGATAAGAGGCTTACTGCAGTAATAATACTATGACTGTGTATCATGTTTAAACTAAAGCTTTCCCAATAAACACAAAATTACCACAGAGATGTTAGGTGTGAATGAAGCTTCCAGACAATGGAAGCAATAAAAAACTGTAACAATGATGGTGAATAATCCTAGTATAATAGGATCCCATTTAAAAAAAAAAAAAATAAAAAATAAAAAAAAATAAAAGGAACTACAGACCAGTGAACCTCAACTCTGTGCCTGTGAAGATCATGAAATAGATCCTTCTGGACACACATGCTAAGGCACATGCAAGACAAGTAGGTGATCTGAGAGAACTAGCACAATTTCAACAAGGGAAAATTGTGCCTGAACAATCTGGTAGCCTTCTATGATGGAGTGACTGTATCAGCCAACAAGGGAAGACTGACTGATGTCATCTACCTAGACTTCTGTATGGCTTTTGGCATGGTCCAACACAGCATCCTGTTATAAATGGATAAGTCCCAAAATAGGATTATAATCAAAGTTTACAATTTATTAAAGGAATAGAGGTAAGCAAACAATGCTAGGTGCGCTGGGACTCTCTGCTCCACAAAGACGCACACATGTTACATCAAGATGCTGATTTTTATGCTCCTAGACTAATTCATTACAACTTCTAGAAAAAACAGGGTTATTGTAATTAGTTTCTGGAATCCAAACCCTCCTACTGGAGCATGTGTATCAGTCTCTGGTGGTCCCTCTGGGGGTCTCTGGGGGTCTCTCATGCTGAAGGCTCATCATCTTCCTCCCAGTTTTTTTTCTTGTCCTTCTCAGCCATCTTGGCTGTATGCCAGAGGCTTGCCCAGCATCCCCTGCAAGCTTTGTCTTTTAGCCATCCTTCAGCTTTCCTCTTCTCCTTAATCTTCTGACCACATATCAGAGACTTGCATAGTGTCCCATACAATAGTCATAATAGTCAGAAGTTATTCTGAACCCCCCCCCCCCCAGATATCAGAGACTTCAAGGAAAAGCCTACAAATACATTTCCCTTCAAGCTCTCTATTGACAGGAATTGCTAAAACATTCCTCACTATCCTTATCTCTAAATCAGAGAGATAGATTTGAAGGATGGACTATTGAGTGGGTAAGGATTGGCTGGATTGCCAGAGTTAGAGAGTTGCGATCAATGTCCCTATGTCCAGGTGGAGGCTGGTGACAAGTGCTGTCCCCCAGGAGTCAGTCTTTGGACTTGTGTTCTTTGATATCTTTACAAATGACACAGACAGTGGGATCAAGTTCATCCTCAGCAAGTTTGTAGGCAACACCAAGCTGAGTGGTGCAGTTGATACAACAGAAGGAAAGAATACCATCCAGGGCATTCAAGACAAGCTTGAGAAATGGATCCACATGAAATAATGAGGTTCAAGTCCAAGTGCAAGGTGCTTCATTTGGTTTGGGGCATTCCCAATGTGTATACAGACTGGGAAAAGAACCTGTTGGGAGACGTCCTGAAGAGAAGGACTTGGAAGTTCTGGTGAGTGAAAATCTTGACAGCAGTGTGTGCTTGCAGTGCAGAAGTCTAACTGTATTCTGGGCTGCATAAACAGAGGCATGACCAGCATGTCAAAGGAGGTGATTGTCCCCCTTTACTCTGCTCTCATAAGGCCCCAGGTGGAGTACTGCATGCAGATCTGGGGCCCCCTGCACCAGAAAGATATAGACCTGTTAAAGTAGATCCAGAGGAGGGCCGTGAAAATGATCAGAGGGCAACTCTCCTATGAAGAAAAGCTGACAGAACTGGGGATGTTCAGCCTGGAGAAGAGAAGGCTCTGGGGAGATGTTATTACAGCCCTTCAGTACTTAAAGGAGGCTTATAAAAAAAGGTGGAGAGTGACATTTTACATGGGCAGGTAGTGACAGAACAAAGGGGAATGTTTTAAAACCAAAAGAGGGTAGATTTAGATTAGATATTAGGAGGAAATTCTTTACTCAGAGGGTGCTGAGGGACTGATTGCCCAGAGAAACTGTGGTTGCCCCATCTCTGGAGGTGTTCAAGACGAGGTTGGTTGGGGCCTTGGTCAATCTGATCTGGTGGGTTGGGTCATGGCAGGGGGGTTGGAACTAGATGATCTTTAAGCTCCCTTCCAGGCCTTTCTATGATTCTTTGAATAGCTGAAAAGGTAAGCTGTATTTGCATGTACAGCTGGGACTGGAAATATAAACATGGACTAGGTCTGGTTGGGTTGGAGTTAACTTTCCCTGCAGTGGCACATATAGTGCTGTGCTCTGTACTTGAAGCTGGAACAGCATTGGTATCAAACTAGTGTTTTATATATTGCTAAGCACTACTGGCAAAGCATCAAGACTCCTTCCAAGCCTCACCAAGAGCCAGTAGGCTAGGACTTTGAAGGACTTCACACTGGCCTATCTACCAACCAGAGATTTTCCCTTCAAGTTCATAAACTGCTTGAAAGACATTTGAACAACTGTTGGAAATGACATGTCTTTTGTGAAGCAAATTATTAGAGTGGAATATGCCATTGGGCAATATGCATAGTTTGCAGTGTTGACTGAAGAAATATGATTGCATTCAAGGCAACATATCACACCAGTTCTAGAATAAATAATACAAGTATTCAAACAAGCATTCAAACAAGTACATATGTGAATGATAGTATTTACGCTGCCTGTGTTGCATTCTCATTTAGTTATAATGCTGCTCTTTCTTTACTCCTTACTTATACATTATTTTCATTACTCTTTAAAATGGTAAAAATATTCAAAATGTCTACAAGGTTGAAAATTTTAGAAGTGCCTGTATCAACTGCCCTACATTCTCTGTGGAGCTGCTATTAAGCAATTTATGCAATAGCAAGCAAAATAAACAATAAATCAAACAAAAATCTCCCCCCCCCCCCCCTTATTTTTTGTTTGTTTATTTCCTTTGTGTTGCTCATTTTTCTTCCGAGAGGAAGGCCATCATGTCTACCATTCTGCTACAAGATACTGATAAATATATGCTGTGTATTTCTTGTAGATCATTGTGTTAAATGAAAAAAAGTCTAATGAGCTAAGAAAGTCTGTAAAGCTCCAGGAGATTTAAATAAAATTAACAATTTATATCATTACATTATATCACTATCTTCAAAATGTAAAGTTAACATGGAAATTCTGGAGATGAAGACAAAAATGGGACCTGAAAGGTTTCTGTACACATGTATCTCTATCTATGAAAACAATTATAGTGAAGTTGAAAGCTTAATACCATGGAATCTAGATTCTAAATTTGGTATCCTGGACAAAAAAAGTGCTTAAAATAAAATAAAATAAAATAAAATAAAATAAAATAAAATAAAATAAAATAAAATAAAATACCGAGCATAATATTGATACTAGAACACTGGTTTAAAGGAATGTAGCTCAAAGTGAGGTGTTTAATATTTCATGCTTCTCTGGAAGATAATAAATAACTCTTTAAGACATTATTGTACAGTCCTTCAGTCCTTTCCAATACTGTGAAGTAAAGCCAGTGTCTAGTTTGAAATTTAGTTAATCACACTCCTCTGAAGGTGTTTTTTGTTGTTGTTGTTGTTGTTGTTAGATACATGAATTTCTATTGCAGAGTGAGTCCAAACTGATAATTGTGAAGAAATGCTCCGAAACCATTACCCATTACACTGTTTTTTAAAACACTATTTTTCTTGTGGGGTATCATTAATATAGATTTTGTATACTGTTATGTATCTATATAAATCACTGTATTGCAAAGTTTTGATGTCTTTTTACTGTCTTTAGCATTATAGGGTAAAAAATCTTCTAGCACCTAATTTCTGTAAACAAGTAGATATCTCAAAGGCCTTTTTGTTTGCTTCATTGCAACTAAGCTTAACCTTCATGCATTGATAGTGTTGTTTTCAATCTACTCGACAAAGTTTGGTTGAAGCAGGAGAGGTTTGGAAACATAAACTGTCTGAACTGTATGGATCAAGGTGTGAGAATTGAGTTGGTGAATTTCCTTCTCAAGGAATGGTCAAAACTCTGATTTCTTAAAACCTTTGAAGAATCTCAGCAAAAGAATTCCTGGAAGAGATGAGGGTTTGAAATGTAAATAATGCAATGCACATTTAAAATTTGGGTTTATGGCTCTGATTTGTATTGTTGAGATTGTACATAATGACAGTTTTTCTTCACCTGATTCTGCAGAACATCTAGAAGATTAAATACATTGTGCAATAAGTTTCTAAGTTAAGGTAGTCAGAAGAATATCTAGGAGGAAAAGTCCAAATGATTTAATTTTAGCAATCATATAAAATCCAGCAAACACAAGAGATCTTATGCTACAATGCTAAATAATTTATTTAATTGTGAAACTTTTTGGGTAACTCTGAAATATGGCTGATAAAGAAGCTAATGAACTCTTTGAGCTGGCAAACTGTATATGTAAAGTGTATGTGAGCAAACGTACATTCAAGGCCAGGTTGGATAGGACTTTGGGCAACCTGGTCTAACAGAAGATCACTGCCATGTGTAGGGACATTGGAACTAGATGATCTTTAGCATCCCTTCCAACTCAAGCCATTCTATAAATCTGTGAAATCCAGGGTGTCAGCTCAATGTACATACAAATTCTTTAACACTGAGTCTCACATTAACAGCTACTATCATGGCTAGAGACACTCAATCAGACAGGTGTACTATGGCATTCAAATAGGATAGTGATGTAAGTTATAAAAATGAATTGTGTCTTATGAAAGCAGTTCTTGAAAATTCAATCGATTGCAACCAGGGTTGACTCCTGACCACTTAGGATGTTTTCCACCAGGCCCAGAGACTGTTATATTTACAAGCTTACGGTCAGTAAAATAATTTGCCTGTCCTTTAGAAACCCACACAGGAGTCATTCTCTCAAGGTCTTGGGATGCCTGGCATAAGAATAAATTTACTGGGCTATGTATCTCCTCTGTCAATGGTGGGGCTCCCCATTGTAAATTTTCATGATTTGTTGAAGTTATTTCTCCCTTGTAGATGATTTGTTTGTTTGTTTGTTTTGTTTTGCTTGTTTTTCCCTTAAAGACAGGGAAGTGTTTAGCCATGTTTTTGATATAAAAGTTTAAGGAGTGTTTCCTCTTTATAACATAATGTATCCCATGTTTTTAATCTGTGTAGACTTCGATACACTGAGCATAGAACTGGAATAGTTCAGTTGGAAGGGACCTTCAGAGATCTTCTAGTCCAAATGCTTGTCCTCTTCAGGACTCACCAAAAGTTAAAGTACATTATGGAGGGCATTATCCAAATGCTTTTTGAACAGTGACAAGCATGGGGCATTAACCACCTTGCTAGAAGACTATTCCATAATTTGACCATCCTCAGGGTCAGATGCTTGTTCAGTCTGAACCTCCACTGTCACAGCTTTGTGCCATTCCTATGCATCCTGACATCAGTGACCAGGGAGAAGAGGATACTGAAACCCTCCATGTCCTCTCCTTGGAAAGTTGTAGAGAACAATGAGGCCACCTATTACCCTTCTTTTCTCCAGACTAGACAACCCAAATGACTACTCAAGTAGACAACCCTACTTAACCTCTTGACCTACTTAACCTCTCCATTTTTCCCTCTTTCTCTCTTCCATCATTGAATGACCCTTGTTCAGTTTGTGCTGCTGAAAGAAGACAGAGCACACACAGAAAAAAAATAAAGAAATTCAAAAGGAGACCATCTTTTAGGATGTCATCCAAGAAAAAAAAAAGAATAAAAATGCAAAGATCTACTCTGTTCCATTGCAGCTGAAGAGAACAGAACACCATATTCAAAAAAAGATATTTTATTTGGTATCAGCCTAAAAGAAAAAAAATATATATTTCATAATAAATCATTTTATATGTTATAAGCTAATATTAGATGCCATACAGATATGAATGGACTCTAAAAAATGTGTACTAGAGAAAAAAATAATAATAATAAAAAGAAAAAAAATTGGTCTTCAAGGCTGTAACGGAAGGCAGCTTTTTGCTATATTATTTCCACCCAGGCTCACAGTTTCACAACGTTTCTCAATATCTCCACTATTTTTTACTTATAAAGATCTGGATTAAAATTAATTTGCATCTTTACACCAGAGTTACTTTAGGCTAAGAATTTTCCTTCTGCACAAAGAATACAGTTTATTCCCTTCTTCCCTCCCTCACTGCATGGTTTTAAATCACCTCAAGTAACATGTACTTGTTAAAAGCATGCATCTCTTACAGCACGACGTAGTGTTCCATTGCTTTGGTGCCAATGGTAGGTGGCCAACACTTTAGGAAGCATTGAATCTGTAATACAGTTGTGTTATTCACACAATTGCTTTTAATTAGCTGGCTCTGAGCCAATGGTATCAGTAATGCTGTTTGTGCTAGCTCGGTGGTGTATGTGATGACATAATTGTTTCTTGACTAATAAGCTATAATGTGAACCGCATGGACTGTAGAAATCTAATTTACAAGCTAAGTGGTTGTTTTGACCATGAATTGAAGAAGATGCCACACAGAAAACAAAGGTTAGAACTACATAGTTCTAACCTAACATGGTTCTAACATGCTATATGTCTTGAATACTAAGTATTCAAGTATTTGTGTTGCTGACAAATGTAAGTGCTGCTGGGAGACCATTATAGAATAGCTATATAGGATTAATACTGTACTTTTCCTTAGCACAGAAGCAATTTTTCAGTGAGTGTGACAAGATGAAAACCTTTATAACAGTTTTAATGCTGCTCAGGCCAGTAGAACAATTTAAACAAAATAAAGAAAATAGATACTTTAAAATATGAAACAGGTATCATGAAATACTGCATTGCTTCAAGTGTTACTCCTAAGTACATGCAATTTAACCCTTCTAAGTTATAGGAAAGACTCTTGAATCATACAAGCTTTTGCCAACTACATGTATAATATAAAAGTGAAGATGCATCTGGAAATATACAATGAACATTTTTTATTTTATTTTTTTAAGACAGAGAGTTTTGTTTCAATTACCACAAAAGAACTACTTCTTCATGTACCTGCTTTTAAAAGATGGCTAATCATGTATGGGTACATCTTTCCAGGCACCTGCAGGCAAAATGGGAAATATAACTCACTTACCTAGTTTTTACATGATGAGTGTCACCACCGCCCAAGTGAATCAAAATGTAAGTAGGTTTTTTGCTGTTGTTTTTAGATGACCTGACGTTTTACAAGGGATTAGCACTGGCTACTAAAAGAAAAATTAACTTGCATTTTGTTAGTTTGTGGTTGTTGTTGTTGTTTTTAACTTCTGAAGAGATGTTAACAATATTTGATTAAAACATTGATAATGCTTAAAAGCTAGTATGCTACTCTTTACAGTGAGTTCTTTTGCTTCCCAATAAAAAATCAGTTAGCCTGGCTGTTGTGGTCCGATATGAGGTCCAATAACAAAAGTTATTGTGTGAAAGTAAATAACAAAAACTGGAGATTGTGTGACTTTATGGACCAATAAATGTGATTGCTATTAACCAGAGTATGCTGCCCAACAGCCTTAATATTCCTGCAGAGTCTAGCAAGAAGGCAGGGGAGAGAGGATGGTCCCTTGTGTTGTCCAGTTGCATACTAAATAAACGGCATTTATAGGGAGAAATGGTACAGACAGACACATTCCACAGATAATTTACCCATCAGACTGCATGCAGGAGGGAAAATATATTAAAATAATAAAATAAAATAAAATAAAATAAAATAAAATAAAATAAAATAAAATAAAATAAAATAAAATAAAATAAATAAAATAAAATAAAATAATTCATTGTTTCCTTTATTTTTTGTTGGTCTGTCAGAGAGGTGTAACAGAAGAATGTAATAGACTTTTCCTATTGAAGGACTTATTATGAAGACTTATTCAGTCTTTATTTCTGTTTCTAAATGAAAATTTCAGTGTTTGTTTCATCTTGAAGGGAGAGGCGAAAACCCAGTAAAGTGAAAAGTCTGGTGAGGTGGTTTTGCCCAGCTGGGCAACTGAGCTGCACTACACCCACTCTCTCACTCCCTCTCATCAAAGGGAAGGGGGAAAAAATATGATTGAAAAGGTTCAAGGGTTGTGATAAGGACAGGGTGATCACTCAACAATTATTGTCTTGGGCAAAACAGACTCAGTATAGGGGGATTCATACAATTTATTAGCTATTACTAACAAGCTAGAGCAGTGAGAAATGAAAAGCAAACTAAAAGCAGAGGGATGAGGAATGGGGGTTCTGATCTGTCCATAAACTTCATTGTAGCTGCTCCTCCAGGGTTACTCTCTGCCCCTGCTCCATGTGGGGTCCCTCCCATCCTTCCCAAACTGATCCTGTGTTGACTTCCCACAGGAAGCAGCTCTTCAAAAACTGCTCCTACATGGCTCGATACCATCAGGTCCATCCTTCAGGAGTAAACTGCTCCAGCACAGGTCCCACATGGGCTGCAGCTCCCCCCAGGCCCCCTGCTCCTGCGTGGCCTCCTCTCCACGGGCTGCAGCTCCAGCTTGGGACCTGCTCCTGTTGGGGCTCTCCATGGGCCGCAGCCTCCTCCAGGCCACATCCACCTGCTCCACCGGGGGCTTCTCCACCCACAGAGGGGCTGCAGCATGGAGATCTGCTCCATGGGGGACCCATGGGCTGCAGGGGGACAGCCTGCTCCACCAGGGGCCTCTCCATAGGCCACAGGGGAACTGCTGCTGTGTGCCTGGAGCACCTTCTGCCCTTCTTCTGCAGTGACATTGGGGTCTGCAGGGCTGTTTTTCACTCCTCACTCTCCCAGCTGCTTTTACACAGCATTTGTTTGTTTGTTTCTTAAATCTGCTTTCACAGAGATGCAACCAACGTTGCTTATTTGCCGGTGGCAGGTCCTTTTTGGAGTTGGCCAGAGCTGTCTCTGATCTAACAAGCTTCAAGACTCTTCTCACAGACACCACTTCAGCCGCCCACTACCAAAAACTTGCCACATAAACCCACTACTTCTGGTCCACCATTTTTATGTGTCAAGCTTATTCACTAGACTACCTTCTTCAGTGGACACAGACCATACAATGTTCTGCTTTTTCTCCTGCAGTAGGAAACCTTTGGTGGTGATAGTACGTAAAATGGTTTTTGTTACACAAAGGAAAATGGAAGCATAAGGAACTCTATCTTTTTTTTTTTTTTTTTTCCTCTCTCCTCTCCTGGAGGCTGACAGTTCAATATGGTATCCTTTCCAAGTCACAGGAGACCTATTTCTAGTCTGAAGATCATTAAGTGCCTCATGTGTCTTCTAGACTATTTATTCCTTAATTTAATCCTAGACTTGTATTCTAATATTACACATATTAAGTGTGTAATGTCTTGAAACACTGTTGATTCTATCTTCTTCATGGACCAAGGACCAAAACCTCTGCCAAACTAGAATTTATCCTTCTTAATGCTGTAACCAATGGCAAAAAACTGCTATCTACCTTGGAAATATTAGAAATAAACTTTAATGTATTTGCCCTTAGGAGGGTTTTTAGAAGTTTGGTCTTGGACATCTGGCAGCCTCATAGCTCTGCTCCTTTTTCCTGCTGTACACTCATGTTGCAGTAGTAACTTCTTTTTGTCCCTCTTCTCTATTTCTTTTTTTTCCTCAGTGCTTGCCAGTAACTTCTCCCAGGTGTCCTTGTATCTTTCCTGATATAGAAGTTACTGTCCCTTCCCCATAAATGGGTGTTTACACATCAAGAAATCAAACAGGTAGCTCTTCCCTCTGTTGGTTAGCCATACATTTTTAACAAAATAGAATATATAATAGATGTTCAATTGGTTTAGTGAAGGTCTTGTTAGTGTTAGGTCAGAGGTTGGACTCAATGATCTTGAGGTCTCTTCCAACCTAGAAATTCTGTGATTCTGTGATTCTGTGATTCTGTGATGTACTGTAAGTGACAAACAGGCAAACATGAGTGCATGGGCATTAATATCTAGTAAGGATGCCTTTAAGAAGTATGAGAAAAACTAATGTGAAAAAAACTTGCCCACTAGAAAGGCCACTCAACTTTGTCACAAATGGGAGCAGAGTTTTTACTTGTTAGATTCTCATCTCTGCATTGATACAACCTCTGTATCAAATGTATATTGGTTTGACAACCCAAGCTAAAACAAATTATAGTGCTTTATTTATATAACATTTTTATATATTTATATTTTATATTTATTTATATTTTATTTATACAAATTATATTGTAGTATATTAACTCTTAGAACAAAATAATCTACTTGCAGAGCTTTGTGTAATACCACTGTTTCGCAACTAGCAATGGACCATATTTATTCATACGTTATCTTCAGTATAAAGATTATTGTGGTTATTAACTGCCATCCCTGTTAACAGATCAGAAGATGGTGAGCTTGCTTTTTACAAGTCAAAATTTTTACACTTGATTTTACTTCTACAAGGATAAAAATTAAGTGAACTGTGTAATTGTTCGGGTTTCAGCATTGCAAATCTAGTGGGATGTGAAAGATTACTTGACCAGCAGGTTGTTTGTTCTATTGGCTTCTGCAAACTCAGACATCACTTTTCTTTCTAGTTAACATTTCAGCTTCTAAGAGTAGCACAAGTGCAGCTTCTCCATGCATGCTGTCATCCCAAAGGTACAGATTCTCCCTTGGCAATATATATGGGCTGCAATATATATGGGAATATACAGATGTTCCATCCTCCCTAGCCTCACCTCAGTTCATATGTATGGATCTGATGTTTGGATCTGATGTGAGGTCCATGTGCTTGCTGATTAGAAATTCCTGTTTAGCAGTCCTGTTTTTGTTTGTTTGCTTATTTGCCTTTTTTCATTATATTTTCCCTTAGACTTTTCTGAATAATGAGTTCTTCTCAGATTACTTTTATAAGTGTGTTTATCTTTATCATTTCCAAAAATTCATTATACTAATGTCAGCTTTATTTCTCCACAAATGGGCTGATATCTTTTTCAGAAATTCATCGTCAAGCACGGCCCAAGTTTATGTCTCCTTTCGTTGTCATCACTGTTTGCTCCCTACCTTTTTATTCTCTATTATGGGAGGCAGCATGCATGTCTAGCCAATTGTTATCAGTTGCTCTTGAATACTATTTTGCTCAAAAGCATGGGATTCAAGTTCTGTTGTTTTTTTCTAGAAAGCACATTACATACTTGGATTGAGTTTATATAGCTATTGCTTCTTCCCTACTGAATCCTATGAAAGTCAGATGTTTAAGCTAGAACCTAGAGTAGCTGATATACATGTATAAGTTTATATGTCATAAAAAAAAAAAAAAAAAAAAAAAGTCTGTGAATCCTACCTTTAACCCACAACTCTGGGATCGAAGTGAGATTATCAAGGTCTGTCCAGGCTGTTTCTTCAATATCTGATCCAGTATACTAGCAGTAATGAAAGCAAAAGTCTGGGATGCATTTCTCCCAAAACAGGCGCTCTTCTTCTTACCTGAGTTATGTAACTGCCAAACTTCAGCAGCATGCAATAATGCTTGTTTGCTCTTAAATCATTTGCACCAACTGTCACTATAATAATTTTGCTCCACATTGACAAAGGAAAGGGTGCAAAGAGGATGGAGCCAGGCTCTTTTCAGTGGCATACACAGGCTGGACAAGAGCCAATGGGCACAAACTGGAACATAAGTGGTTTTGTCTAAGCATCAGGAAACACTTTTCTACTGAGAAAATCTTTTTTGTTTGTTTGTTTCAAACAAGGAACTTCTTTGAAAAGGGAGCTTTAATGACCCTTCCAATCCAAACCGTTCTATGATTCTACAATAAAACAATGTCTAACAGGGTGTTTTATCGGGAGGAAACTGACATATTTCTATCATCTGCCCAAGAGATAAAATGAAAATTTATATAACTATTTACTGCAAACAGTGCATACACATTCTTAAATGAAAGAATGTTTGTTTGTTTGTTTTCCTGTTCTTTGTCATATGTACAGACCTGTTTTTGTCTGCAATACCAGAGTAGAATAGGTGATAATGCTCTAAATTCTTCTGAGAGGTATGCAAAGTTATAAATACTAGAAGCATTTTCTGAAGAAGTAGATGACTGGTTTGGAAGAGTTAATAAAAAAACGTTTTCAGATAATGTACCTCTTGTTGACCTTGGATGAAAAGACTTATTTTAGTTTTACATTACACAAATTCAGGCACTGGAACTGGCCTCCCAGAGACGTGGTCATCGCACCAAGGCTGCCAGAGTTAAGGAAGTGTTTGGACAATGCTTTCAGATATAATGTTTGATTTTTAAGTAGTCCTGTGCGGAGACAGCAGTTGGATTTAATGATCCTTTGTTGATCCTTTCTAACTCAGGATATTCTATATATCTATGATACTACTGTGCTGAGCTCTGGCATGGTTTGCCCAAAGAGCTTGCTGAGACTCCCTCATTGAAGATCTTTGAAAGCCATCTGGACATTGTCCTTGAGCAGGGGGGTTAGATCAGATCACCTCCAGAAGTCTCTTCCAACATCATCCATTCTGTGATTCTGTGAAAGAAATAATATCCTACAAGAATAAATTATATTTCTTTCTGGTGCTTTTCCTCACAACACCACAGAAAAAGAAGTTATCATAGTGTTTTTCTCATTCAACCATGGAAAAGAGTTCTTTCATACAAGTCTTTTCCAATGAAATCTTGTCCAAAGATTTATGGGACTTGATCTAGATAACAGGTAGAATTGCCTCTGATTTGTTCTGAAGATGGAACTAGGAAGAAATGTATATTCCATGTCAAGATTTCACATTCTCACCAAACTTTATTTTGGCCCCCAGAACATTTTCTAGGTAACTTGAAAGACTCCTGTCATGGAAAGTCATCTTTAGACAGTGTTTAGGCTCATTCTTCAACTCTAATGCCATTTGTATTTCTCCTGCCTCTGGTTATTTAGCACATATAAATCCAAGTAGCAGCTGATTTGTCTTTGGAACACATAAGATCTGTGTAGGTATATTAAAGTGAGAATGATGATTGTGTCCATGAGGCTTTTACAGCCCTAACTTCTAGCATTGATAGTTAAATGAATGCTGAAGAAAGTTATTTATTTTTTTTTATAAAATTTGCTCAACCCTCACATTTCACTGGCATTAATAGCTATATTATTTCTGGACTGAATGTATATTTGCACTGTACTGTACTGTAATCAGATGAAAACTGAATAATAAGAATCTCGATATGTGTGCCCTCATTTACAGTTCAGGTCTACCCAAAAAATTCAGTATTTAAGAATTTATTATTTTTTGGTATATGAAAAACAAAAACAAAGACAAAAAACAAACAAACAAACAAACAAAAAAAAACTCACGTCTTTAAAATCTATGCTTAGATCTTAGCACGGTATGAATCCATCTTAAAAGCTAATTTCCATAGAATATATGTTAGTATATTAGTGTTTTGTTTTGTTTTGTTTTTTGTTTATATATATATATATATATATACACATATAATTTATTCTCCCCATTTATTTTGCATGAAGCCTTGGCGGGCAAAGGACTGTTTTGAAAAGGCAATCATGACCCTTAGCTGTGATTCCACTACCTAGGTCAGCACTACAGGCTTTTTGTGGAAATGTGAATCACTAACTTGTGTTTGATCTTTGTTTTCAACCACTACACCCCTGGGAATGTATTGTGACGTGACTTGTAGTTGTTAGTTTCTTTTCATGTTTGTATGGTACAGATTTTATCTAGGTTCAAATGTCTAACCTATTCTGTCAAACTGAACTTCGCTATACTGACTTGACCTTTTTTATATTTATGCTCTTTCTCCCAGGTTGATGCAATTCTAAAGAAGAACAGAGATGGCCATCTGAATCAGAGGATGTTGAAAAGGTCAAAGTAGCAATGCAAACTTCACTGTTTCTCCAAATGTAAGGTGTTGAAATTCTCAGGACTAAACTTGAAGTAAGCTTGGAAAATGCAAGGTCTTGTTTTTGATAGTGAGAGTGATGAAAATGCTAAATGATAACAGTGCTCTGTAGAGGGCCTTAAGATATTGATCTTTTTTATTTTTATTTTTAACTATTGCCACGTCGTATTAAGGTTATAAACAATTCTTTTCTTCATCCATTTTGGTCTTTCATTTGGTCTTTGGTGTTTCCCACAGCTGAAGCACGTACTATGTGTTTTCGAGGTGATAGTTATTTTTCACAGTCTGCATTGTGTAAGACCTGCCAAAATAATTTTATTATTTATCAATCTATCATATTACCATAAAATTAATATATATATAGGTTTTATTTTTATATTTTTCCATACTAGAACAAGCTTTCTTATCCTAAGAAATCTTTATTGAAGAGTTTCAATACTCCTGCAGACTTAATTGTGAATATTGACTAGTTTACAGCAAGCAGAGGCACTGTTTTACATATGTGGTACTCCATGATCTTCTGTATAACCCTCAATTACTATATGAAATGTATCAGCCTAATAAAATAATATTTTTTTATGCTTCATTGGAAAATGAATGGATTCTTTCAATTCTTACAAACTGAAGTTGCATTTTGTTACACTCAAAATCCTGCTATGGGCATAGAAACCCCACACCTTATAAGTGGAACCAATAATTTACTCTTAGTCCAGTTAAAAATGTTATCAGACTTATCACAATACAACCAGCAGTTATTACCTGTCTAGGTAAAATAATGATAACAGTCCATATTAATACAGAACAGCCTCAGTAATTATACAGGTACTATTGTTTTAGAGAGTTCTTATTATCCAACCCTTTTTTTCTGGTGCAATGTTTATATTTCCAATGTTCCTCTGGGTCCTAAGTTTGACAGCATCAGTCTTACTCATTAAGAATCAGGAGGGGGGTTTACAATAAACCATCACTGTCTTAAGTCCTTCAACTGGAGGCATGCGATGTTCACAATGACAGCTTCTTTCTCAGTCTCACATTCACTTGGGGTTATTTTTTACAACATCTAATCTAGTTGGCTTCCTTCTCTTTGAGGTCTAGCTAAAATTTGAAAGTCTTGTGATAGCCTGCCCTGACTAACACAACATCCCATTGTTTGCTATGCAATGACAGCCTAGGTAGAGCATATTTACTATATGTGGTGTTCACACACATCAGCTGAGGCAGGAAAGAAAGTAGTCTCCTGACTGCTATAAAACTTTTACCACCACTAAAGTAAGCTTCTTCACTAGAAGAAAAATAAGGGCTTACTTGTTGTGAAATTAGATTCCATAAGTAGGAAGACAATTCCTCATTGAAACTCCAGAACAATATGTTGCTATGCAGTATATGTGCATGGCTACAATGTGGGTCTCCTCTGATGTTCTGATTTTATGTCTACAGAGCAATAGTTACATAGCAAACTAGGCAATACTCTTTCTATGCCTGGTAGAGGGACAGAAACGTCAGATAACATTTTGGCTATATCTAAACTGTCTTTAGGATTATGATTCTAAAACTTTTATTTTCCTCCCTTTCTATTGATTTTCAGAGCCAAATTCAAAAGGTGAAGGAGCACCACTTTCCACAGCAGTGAGGCCTTTAAAGAACATTCTTTGGATAAAATGCGTAAGTTCTATTTTTTTTTTCTTTGCCTTTATAGTCTTTTTATAGTCTTTTATAGCTGTACAGTAGGTACCAACTAACATTTATTCAGTCTGAGGTAAAAGCATTTTTTTCTGATCAAGGAAGACTAGAAGGTGCCATAAAGGCATATCTTCAGTGTTATTTCAACTATTTCAACTAATATAAATTATATTAATAAATTTTAAATTATATAAATTATATTAAAAAAGTGTTTTGCTTTGAAAAATAAATATTAAAACAAAATTGAGAAATTAAAACTCAGCAATATCTAGGCTGTAAATTAGTGAGCACAGATTAAGTAGTTAATGTACTGAAAAAAGGAAAGAAAACAAGCTTAAAATCCATATTAACAATCTTCCTAGGAAGCAATATGATTAGTAGAAGCATCAGTTTTTATTTTTTAGTTTTATTTTTTTACATATTTTACAACTCACTAGTTGAAGCCATTATGTTCTTGTATGGACATATAAAAATCAGTACATTTAGGTTCCATCTGTGCACAGTCCCAGCAGAAATTTTTAAAATCAGACCTATTAGCTATGAAATTTGGTTAGCTTCAATATGCTACATGATCCTCTGATCCCTTAGAAACACATGGCAGTTCTGGCTTAACTGAATACTTATTTCAAGTATTTATTTCAAGTATATTTATTCCAGTATGGAGAAGAGGTAAGAGAAACACATTTCAAAAATAATTTTAATCTATTCCTATTCTGGTGCAATTCCAGTTTATTTCACCTATTAAAGTACATCTGTCTTAAGCTGCCAAACTTTTTCTCTCAGAATTGTTTGGGTCATAAACATGTAACTTCAAAAATAGTCATTTTATCTGAAAAACTAAAATTAGAATGACAACTATTTATAACACTCTGATTTAGACTATGAAGTCGTAGCAGAAGTAAAAGGATTCTGGTGAACACCACAGAAACACAAAAGGATGTGATTTAATCATTTGTGTTGCTTTCCCTAATGCAAGAAAAGTTGTGTAAAACCAAGGAAAATAAAATTCACCTTTAAAATTTGTCTGATTGTACCACTTGGAGGATGTAGTCTGCCCTCTGGTCTTAGAATTTAGTTTTCATGTGGGAGTTATATATATATGTCTATAACTTACAAGCCTGTTCACAACATGATTTTGTTTGATTTGTTGAGATACATGTATGTGACTGTTTTGTTAGATTAAAAATAAACAGCTTGGGAAGGGAAGGGAAGGGAAGGGAAGGGAAGGGAAGGGAAGGGAAGGGAAGGGAAGGGAAGGGAAGGGAAGGGAAGGGAAGGGAAGGGAAGGGAAGGGAAGGGAAGGGAAGGGAAGGGAATTCTTGCCCTAAATTCCATTTGTATCACAGAATCTCCAAATTACTCTGTCCTTTGCCTTTTACCTCTGTTTTACACCTCCTTTAATCCCCAAGATGAAGAAAAGAATCTTTATTATTTATTTATTATTTAGCTGTTTTATTTTCTTTCCAAATGATAGAATTAAATTAATGTTACAGAAAGAAATAACTAAGTATAAAATTATAACAACACTAACACAATCCAAGAAAATGAAACAAACAAACAAAAACTTTCAAGAAATTACTAAACTGATAAGCATTTTGATTGTGACATTTTCATCATGAAATTGAAAAAGCTTAGCTTTAATCATAGGCAGTTATTTTCAAACTATTTCACTGAGTTTGTCAGAGTAATATACAGCAGAATTTTGGAATCAGTTCTGGCAAGGAGAGCATTTAATAAGCTTGAATGAGAAACCAAATCTTTTGCTTCAGATTATTTTGAAGTAATAATTTGGTTGGACTTGGAAGTATCTCCAGTTTGGCTTGACATAACCTAGCTTTTTCAGTCAGCTACAAAAATAGATCTTGCTTTTCTTTAAGCCTCTTTCAAAAATCATTCACTGGAAATGTATTTTGTTCCTTCTGTTGCAATATTTCCTGATTGTCTCAGTTAAGTGAGGTGCTGCTTTATCAGTATACGATTTGTGTTCTCTACCTGATCTTTTAGAGGTATAGGATACATTACCAGTTGTAAAACACTGTACAAATTTATGATACTCTATAAATGATAATAATACATTTAATAATACAATAATACAGCTGGGTAAATAGTGATGACTTTTTTGTGGATGGAAAATGCTGCTGAATTATTAGAGAACTAAATTCAAAATAAACATTCTGGTGTAACTGCACTGACTTTGGAGACAGTTTGCATGAAGGTCATCAATGTTTGTCTGTCTTACCATTTTGAAGAACCCTGCTCTTCACTCTCATTATCTTTGTGCTTGTTTCAACATGGTCATCTGTTCTGTTATCCTCTTTTCGGGCCTTGCATAAATATGGCTTTAGTTCTGGCAGACCATTTTAAGATCAAGTTTTAAAATAGAGTAAAAGAAGGCAAAAATATTAGTAAAAGAGAAGGGGGAAAATGGAAACATGGTTGCAATTCCCTGTATTATAGTACTGGTACACGATTTGTTTTATAGAATCTTTTATTTTTTTCTGTAAGATAAAAAGAAACAAATGGAAAAAAAAGTCCAGCATCACTGGTAACTAGTTTCTGCCTATGAGTTCTATGGTGATAGTTCTTTGAGTGATGCAAGGTAAGAAGATAGCTGGCTACAAAAGCAAACTCACGTAGGTGACAACGTGAAAAACAGCAGTTGCTGGAAAGAACATCATGAAGTAGGCTAACATGAAGGACAAAGAACACGTCCCCACAGACCCCCTACACTCTCCCCACAGCATGGTATTAAAAGATTTATGTTTACTGTTCCAATGTCTATGAAGATAGCAGAGAAAAGATTGGACTTCCCATGGGAGGGACCCCACACTGGAGCAGGAGAAGAGAGTGACTGTGAAGGAACAGAAGATGACAAAGCGTTAGGGATTGACAGCAGCCCCCATTCCCCATTCCCCTGCACCACTCAGGGGGGAGGAGGTAGGAGAGGGTGGATGGGAGAGAAGGCATTTTCAGTTTCTTTTTAGTTTCTTACTACTCTAGTCTGCTACTGATAGGCAATAAATTATATTAATCTACCTATGCTGAGTCTGTTTTGCCCGTTACAATAATTGGTGAGCAATCTCCCTGTCCTTATCTCAAAGCTTGAGAACTTTTCCATCATATTTTCTCCCTCTTTTTCTTTGAGGAAGGGGAGTGAAAAAGCAGTTGTGGTGGAATTTAGCTGGAATTTAGCAGTTAAACTGCAGTTAAACCACCACACTCTTTTGCCTTAAGAATAATTTATTGGATAAGATTATATTGCATGACTACATTTAATAATAAAACATTAAACTCAGCAGTGCATGAGTTTGCTTCCAAGTCATTCTTATTCAGTGTTTTTGAAATGTTGCTACACCTGTTTTGTAACATATGGCTTTACAATGACAACTTTACACACTAATTAGGTATCCTCTATGATACCACTAGTTATGCCTGTGATGAGAGGCATAAGTTGTGTCAGTTAGGCTATTTACCAATGTCTCCAAATCTGTTTTCTTACCAGTGTCTTTATAGAAGAACTATAGTCTCACCTGTGCTAGAAGACAGTTCCTCACATAGAGAATCTTATTTTAACAAAACAGATGGGGCAACAGAAAGCTGATGTGGGACTTATAGGCAAGCGCATGCTTTTCCTCCAATATTGTAACTATTCCCATCACTAAACTTAGCATCTCTTGGAACTGATGTGACAGTGGAAATAGTTTTAATCTTTTGATAAGATCTGTTACTAGTTGACTATTATCTGAGATAGGATAACCCCTGGTCTTGTAAATGCTATGAAAATTCGACATTGGATAGTTTAATATTGGCTCTAAAATTAATCTTTTAATTTCATTTTGTCACTCCATGTCAATTTTTTCTGTTCTATTATCTTACTTATTACTGAATTCTGTCAGATAGCTGACATATGAGACAATACTGGTTTTTTTTGTTTGTTTGTTTGTTTGTTTTTCTTACAACCCAGTAAGTATATTCTTGGTCTATTTCCTCACTTCAGTCTTGTATAACTAGATTAGTCCATGTAACTGCTCTATTAGAAATGATACTAAAAGCAATTTAAAAGTGTTTTACCAATTCAACGAAATAAGTAATTTTTGGCTGTCATACTTAGCTAAAGACAGCTAGATGAATTGTATTTAAGGAATTAAAGGCCAAGAAGTATATGCTATCATTCACTAAGAGGGAGCAAGAAGGTTTGCTGCAAATAAGGTCACCTTGAATATTGTATGACAACTTTTGTAGCTGTTTTGTTCAACATATTCAGACATTTCTTAGGAAAAAAAAAAAAAGTGATTAATGAAGCAACTTTGTTAACATTATGCTAATTAAGGTGGTAAAGGTAAGAGTTAATGACTAAGAACTACAAAAGGACCTTATGAAACTGTGTGACTGGACAGTAAAATGGCAAATGACATTCCCTGCAGCTAAATGTCAAGTGGTGCGCATGGGGGGAAAGACATTCTTAACTCATCTATAAAATGATTTTCTCTGGGCTGATCATTAACACTCAAGAGTGATATCTTCGGGCTTTAATAGAAAGGAGTATTATCATATGCAGATAACAATCGGCACCAATTAAAAAGGAAAAATATGTGTTTGAAATTACTGGGAACTTTCTCTAGAACAAATCTAAATAACATTGTCACATTGCAAATCCAATTTTTGACTGTACCTCAAGCACAGTGGGCAGTTCTCTTCCCCCCCCACCCCCAATCAAAATGGATCGAACTTTTTCAACAGTTTCCAACTTTATGTGATTTATTTGATCAGTAATAGACACATCCAATGGCTATTTCTTATCCATTTTAAGTCATTATAATAAAATTTTTAAACAATTGTAATTTCTTAACAATTACACCCCACAATGATTTTAAACATACAATACCTTAAAAGTGGTGCTGTGTAGTTTAGCACTGATGTCTATGGCCCTTGAAGGTCTTAGTCACTTAGGTCAAGATAATCAGGCTTGAGATCTCTTCAGTGACAGAAGCCTGAAACAAAGTGAACATCTTCATTTCCCACCGTTTTTCATTTCTCATTAATATTTTATATTATTCTCCTTCCACAAAGATAAAAGAGTTACCCCATCCTCTTACCTTGAAGTTTACTTTGATTTTAAGACCAGAACTTGTTCTGTTCCAACAGACATCTTTCTTACTAATTCCATGGGTTAATTCATGTTTCCCAAGGTATATTTCTGGGCTGTTCTGCATATTTTGTTCTTACCTTGTAAATTTCCCACTCACATGTGTTTTCCTGTACCTGGTTTACGAAGTTATACTACAAGATTCCATTTACCTTTTTGTGATTACATATTGCTCCTATAATTCTGCTTAACTTTATACAGAATGCTGTGCATTGTTACTGGTTAAACAATTTCATTTTGCTTATTAGGCTTCACAGAAGGCATATATTAATTGTACCCTGTTTAGTATACTTTAAGTTTATGGATTCAACAGTCCTCTGTATTATACAGTCATCTCCTGAATTAGTAAACTGGAGTACTGTCCTGTGGAACAAAGGAATAAGGCTGTCAAATCTTGTGGCTTAGTTACTCATACAAGATGGAAAGTTGATCCACAGGTAAGGTAAAAGAAGTCTCAAAGACAAAAACAAAGAGTTGATGTAATCCTTAGCACCCATGACAGCTTCACAGAGGATATTCAGCACTGAACCTGAAAAAAAAAAATAAATTCATCTTTTGTAGTGCTGGATGGAAACTACAGATCCTGGTGAAAAATTAAACTGTGATTATTTTGTAATTTTTTAATCCAGGAGGCTTGAAGAGTTTTGATAGAATTAGCTCACAGCAACCGTGATTGTATGGCACCATTAATCTTTTATTTGCCCTGGTGTTGGTTTGTAAAGCTGAAGAGAAGGAATGAATTGTTACTATACAAGATCCTGCATGACATCTCAGGGCAAATCATTCTATCCAGCAAAATTTTATATCAAGCTTAATGTGGCATAGTGGTTCAGAATTCAATCTATTTCTAGATGTTTGTCCAGAAGTTGCATAGACTCATGCATTTCCCAAGACCTTTGCTAAAAACAGTGTAGATACTGACCTCAAAAGAAGCAAGCTGCATCTCCTTGCAGAGAAATTCCTGGAGGAAAACAAACAAACGAACATGTTTGTCATGAAATTACATAATAACAAGTTTTAATTTTGTCAGTTTTCCAGGTATGAGCCAACAGCTTGTGTTCCTCATCAAACAAGTGAGCAAGCTACAGGGGAAAATATAATCTACTGTCATTTAATGGAGAACTAAGCTTTTTTGAGGTTAGAATTCATATGAAAAAATTAAAACGATGTCATTACAATCATTGTCCTCTGAGAAAGTGGATTGAAGAACAGCCCTTGAAAATGAGACAGTAGTTGTCCTGGAAAGAGGATTGAGACTTGAACCAAATTGCAAAACTCATATCAAAAAAATTAGGTGACCTATCATAAAATTAGCAGTAAGCTAAAACATATATAATGTTTACATTGATAATTTTTAATGAAATTGTTAGCTTGTTGCCTTTCCTCCAGTTTCTTAAGGAGTTTTCTCACACCAAAGGTTTGCTGTTAAGAAACATGGTAAAAATCATCTGTTCTGCATTTGTTTAAACTGTTCATACAAGTCACTGAACTGGTGTTTGGAGTTGAACAAGAGACACATTGAAACAGTGAGTTAATATCAGGAGTTTTGAGATTAGAAAAGGAAATGATGGTAGAATTTTCCTAATGATGACTTAAATATATGTTAAGGATCATTTACTAATACTGTTGGGCTTTTGTTAACTTTTCTGAGTGGGTATTTAAATGTCAGTTCTATTATGAATTTTTACTGCAACATCAAGGACCAGAAGTGCTTGTGGTAAAGATGCTGGATGTAACATGCTCATAAGAACATGATTTTAAGGACAAGAATTCTCATTAATTGACCTCAATTAATGAGATCAAAACCAGACAGCAGTGTAATGTACAGATTCAGAAAGTAGAATATCTGATGTTTATCTACTGTTATTAAGTTCATCAGCTTCTGACAGTCAGCTTTCTTGGAACTGTGAATAATTGTATGCTTAGATGTTCAAGGGGGTTTCCTCTACACGTAAGCTCCAAACAGATTTCAGGTTAAGTGGTAAAAATTGATATAACAAACAATGCATCCGCAGCATTGATGCATCTATATATTTTTTTTTTTTTTTTTATTGTTTAATAATTCTTTATGTGACTTACTCACTGTAATATTACCAGATGTGTCAAGGATAGAGACAGAGCTCTGCGTATCTCAATAGATGGAAAAGAGGAAACAAGACAGACAGTAACAGATGTCTTCTAAAATGTAGCTGTTGAAAACACAGAGTTTAAAAAATTTAACAGGATTCAGTGAGATATCCATGTCTTCTGAAAATTACATGTCAGCAGAGTTCTGGAGGTACTTCTGTTCCTTATCTCAGTTAACATGTCCAAATGGGACATTTTATTTTATTTTATTTTATTTTATTTTATTTTATTTTATTTTATTTTATTTTATTTTATTTTATTTTATTTTATTTTATTTTATTTTATTTTATTTATAAAAGTTCTTGAAAGAACAGAAAAATACTTAAAAGTATGAAATAATTCACTATATAAAAAAAAAATTGCTAAATAAGCTTTTTAACCAAGACATCTGTAAAGGGAGACATACTGAAGGAAAAGAAAAGGCGTTAGCTCTTCATTCTCTATTCCAGTAAAAGAATATTAAGGGAGATCATATAAACCTATCAAGTAGCAGTTACAAAACAAATAAAATAACTTAATGTGTAATTAAGCAGTCAAATTCCTTTCAACCAGAGGATAGTTTTTTTATTAGAAGGGCTTGAGAAGTATTCATATAAATTCATGGAAAAGAAATCCATAAAAACTTATACAGAGAAATTCATGGGTACTATGAAATACTTGAGGCTAAGCTGCAAATTGTTGGAAATGGGAAGTATATTTCAGGGAGTATTTATGTGCTTCATTTGTTCTTTTAATCTCTCATAAGTATCTGCTTTTGGCACAGTTGGAGATGCAATGCAGGCTACACTGACCATTGCTGTAATGGAGTATGACAGTTCTTAGATTCAAAAGATAGTTCTTCATAGTAGCTAGATTTGGATTATAATGACAGCAATGTAACGTAAGCAAGTATTCTTTTCTGAAACAGAAGCACATCTGAACAATGGGGTTCTGCTAGCTTTTATTATTGTAGAATTCTCTTGCGTGCAGCAGAATGAGAAAGAGGGCAAATAAGGAAGATTTGGGCAAATAAAGACTAACAAACAAAAAAAAGAAAAAAGAAAAAAGAAAAAAAAAAAAGACGAGGAAAACAGAAGAAAGCTTTTATAACTGGCCTTCATTTTCTGAAAAATCTAGAAGCCACAACATGGAAATAATCTCTGACTTTCATTTATGTAAGGATGGGATTATATGAATTACTTTACTCAGTCAACTTCACCTGATCTGCTGATTCCTTAACATTGACTAACCAACTGAATTATGGAAAAATACACCATGAGAATCTGGCTCACATTACAGACTAATGCAACTTTGAAACAGAAGAGGTAAAAATTTTTGACTTAGAGCCTTTCACTTTCTTTTAAGAATCTTGTACGTAAATATTGAAATTGACCTTCTAAAGTGCTTTTCAAACATAAATAACCTAAATTATTTATAAAAGAGAACTGGAACTTAATTTATAATTAAGAACTGGAAAGGTTTTTTTTTTTGTTTGTTTGTTTGTTTGTTTGATTTTATTTTATGAAAAATAAACCAGCTCAATCTCTAAAGAAAATTCTGTCTTAAAGAAAAATGAATTTCAGTGCCTGACAGAAGAAGTTAGTATTCTCCAGTACCACGTCCAAATTTTCAGCTTGAGATATTAAAGAATAGCAATGACTTTTTAGGTCCTCTTATCAATTACTGATACTTATTATTCGCTAATATTTTAAATTTGCAAATTCCCGCTCTTTCTTAAAAAATAAATAAATAAATCACCATTTAAAATCAGTCTTTAAATTCTCATTTGAAAGCAATTCAGAATTCCATTGATGAAAATACTGCAGCACAGTCTAATTTCTCCCATCATAAGACCAAGAGAGTAACTCTAACTCAAAATTGCAATCACAAAACCATGTCTCCATCTTCATTAACACAGAAAGTCATTTGCTATCAAAGTTTGTTTTGTGTTCAGTTTTTGTAAGCAACAGAAAAATTTGAGAAAAATTGAGAAAAATTACTTGAGTAAGTCCCAGAAATTTTAGGATTGTATTCCTGCAAATATTTTGCCAAAAGTTTTAGCACCAAAAAAGGCATAGCCATTTATTCTCCATTCACACCAATCTTAGCCATTATATTACTGTGTTCTATGCAAACAGCTGTTTCCCTAGAGATGCTACAAACAGCTTGTCTTATCTCTTATCTCCTTTCTTTCCCTCACCATGGCTGCAATTTTGTGAGCATATTAGTGTTTGTATTGTAACTCACAGGTTACTTATTGACTATACTGAGCAAAATGATTTGCTTTCAGATATTTGGTTTTGATATTTAGATGCTTAGCTTCCCTATTTTTCTTAACAACTTCAGGTCTTTTAACAAGTCATTAAACAGTAACGTGACATAACAGCAGATGACATCCTATCCTTTACAAAGGAGAAGTCATGGTGTAATTTTTCCAGTGCACAGAAGGAACAATGGAAAGTGTAATTTAGAGGTGCAGCTTTTATCAATTGAGCTTCGTATTCTGTCCAGTGATGGCAAATTTTAGTCTGTAATCCTTCATGCCAAACAGTCTTTGTTGCTTCCCCATCTGTGACTTCACAATGTTAGTTTGTCTTTACATCTTTCCTTAATTAACTAGATTTGTCAACAGTCTTTAAAGAAACCTTATTTATATGTTTAGAGTACATTGACATCCATCAGAGGATTGTCCTCCACTGTCCTCCATGGACAGAGACAATCAGGGTGGAGGTAGCTCTTAAAGGTGTGATTGTCTGGAGTTGGTGTTGTGTTCAGACAAAAAAATACTTCACATTAGCATTCTGCAGTTCTGTATAGTCTGGAACAAGTGAACATTTTGTCTTTGCAGGCTATGGACATGGAAATTACAACAAACCATTGTATTACAATGCACTGCATAAACAGGCAGGAAAAGTCATACTTCTGTATATTTTAGTCAGGAAGTGATAACATTGAGGATTATAAGGTAGGCTTCATATAATATTTTTCTCAATCACCCATGTCCGTACCTCTTTTCATTCACTAGCAAATAATCTGAACAAAAACTTTATCAGAACCATTAGAGAGATCCAGACCAACATTTTAGCTGTTCCCTTCCAAGACTGGACCAGTTAGCTCTCTGAGCCAAGAAGTAGGTTCTGTCTGAGAACATATTGACATTGGAAATTTATTAGCTAATTAGCTATTGATATTTGGTCAAAGAGACATTTATATCCTTCATTTTTGGCTTCACTGCCAAAAATGCATATATAAAATAGGTCTAAGAAATAAGGATGGGAACTTAATTCCAGTAGTTCTGGCATGACCAAAGTGATTCTTTTCTGACAGTTTCCTAGGATGGTGAGAGGTAAAAGACTCTTGTTTCTCCTGTCAGGTTTGTTCTATCGGAGGCTGATCTTCCTCATGAGTAACCTGAATATGAAATTATTAAACTCAGAGTAGGTGGTGCATTGTTCCTGCTTTTCCTTCCAATGTGCATTTATAGCAAATAGTAAAAAATGGTGTCTGAGTAGGCTTGGTTTCTCTGTTAAGTAGACTAGATTTTATGAATATATAAGGTGTTCCTTTTCTTCCTTTAGCAGTTTTGATCCCAACTATGACAAGGCATTTTTTGTAAATGAAAATTCTCTTTTTTCCCTGTGCTCAGCGATTGTTGACCTTAGTGGTCATCTCACACACACACCATGCTTTGAAACCCCATTTTTTATGAGATTTGAATCTTATGTTATGACTTTCGCAGTCTGAATTTCTGGTCCTCTTTTTTCTTCTTCTGTAGTTCATGGAGGTTTTTTGTTTGTTTGCTTGTTTGTTTTTCTGTTCTAGATAGGTGCTGGGTATCCAAAGTCTTTTGATGAGTCATTTCTACACTGTCTTCTGTGGTCATCTCAAGATATTTCTCTACAAAATGCTGAAGCTTTTGTAGAGATTCCATATGCTCTACAGATGCTTAAGGGAGAACCCTCCAGTGTAATTTTGGAAAATGTTTATATGGAAGACAGACCTTGAAGAGTTTTAATCATGAGCAAGTATTTCTGAAAGCAAATTCAAGGGGATGACAAGATGCTAGCTTTTTTTATCCATAGGATTAATTGCATAGAGGAAAAAGTTTATAAAATTATTTATTGTTAGTGCTAGGAAGACACATGCCTTTGTACTGGATTTCTTAGCCCTGACTGGACTGGTATGCCCACTAAGGAGACTGGAATGTCCATAGGCTATCAGCTGCCTTGCAAGCACCAAATAATGTAAAAACGCAATACAAAATAAATAAATAAATAAAATAAAATAAAATAAAATAAAATAAAATAAAATAAAATAAAATAAAATAAAATAAAATAAAATAAAATAAAATAAAATAAAATAAAATAAAATAAAATAAAACAAAACTGAGTATCTGAACTGAATTAAGTTCCACAAAATATACCAGCTTACTCCTATGAGCTAGCTTTCATTATGAACACCTTCCAAATGATGTGTGAAAAATAACCTTGTAGATTTTTGTGTTGCTATCAACACTGATCATTAGAATATTCCTGCATTTCTAAATGGATGTCTTTGTGCAGGTAACACCTATCTTCTGAAAACCTGAGATCCAGAATCCTGAATATATTTATATTTTAAATATTTGTATTTAAATGCTGGTCAAAGATATTTAAGCTAATATTTCTGCATGTTACCCTGTAATGGGTCTGGCTGGAATGTTAACTTTCCCTGCAGCAGCCCATACAATGCTGTACTCTGCACTTGTAGCTGGAACAGCAGTGTTATCACAGTGTTGTGTCTACTGCTGAGCAGCACTGGCACAGCATCGGGACTCTCTCTAACCCTCCTAGGGGGTGGGCAAAAAGTGAGAAGAGAAACATCACTAGGGCAGCTGACCTAAATCAACCAAAGTGATATTCCATACCTTGTGATGTCACACTCAGCAATAAAAGGTGGAAACGGGAAGAAGAGGGGAGGGGTGGGCTCTCATTGTGAAGATGTCAGTCCTCCTCCTGAACACAGGCTACGTGCATTGAGGCCCTGCTTCAAGGATGTGGTCAATCATTGCTCATTTGTGGGAAGTAGAGAGTAATTTCTTTCCTCTGCGCTTCCACATAGCCTTCATTTATTTTGTTTGTTTGTTTTCCTCCCTTCTTTTTATTTTCCCTTTCCCCCTCCCTTTTCCCCTTTCCCTTTTTATTTCACTTTAGTTAAATTGTTTAGTTCATAATAATCTTTATTTAATTATTATTATTATTTCCCTTTAATTAAATTATCCTTATTTCAACCCGTGAGTTGTTCTTTGCTTTACTTCTCCCCCTCCTCATCTAAAAAGAGGGGGAGTGAGAGAGCGGTTGTGGGGTTTACCTGCCCAGCACGGTAAAACCACCACATACCCCTATGCATGAAAGTTACTTAAAATATTTTTCATTCATTAATATAAGCTGCAACAGTAGTAAGTGCTTTAAAGCAGTATCACAAAGTTATACAAATATACAAAGTTTGGAAGTGGTAAGTCTTCCTTCTCTCTTGAATTAAAAATATGCTGTTCTTTCACATTCAAAAAAAAAATAAGAAAAGAAAGAAAACAGTGCAACATAAGGATTATGTTTTAAACATGGAGGAAAAAAAAAAAAAAAAGAATAAGAATAGAAAAGAACATTTCCTTGTCACACCAATTTTCTTTACATTTTTTGCCTTTGTGTTGATAACTATAATGCCAAATGAGAGGCTTTTGGTAAACACAAATGAGAATATTTATGAAATAGGGAAAAAAAATAGTCTCATAGAATGGCTGAATTTCAACTATGTACTGAGGGGAAAAAAAAAAAAAAAGTGTTTCTTAAAACCAATAGCAGCAAATATGAAATCAAGCAAGATAATCATTCATTACTTAATTGTCACATTTGTTGCTGAATTTTACAGTCTAAAAATGTTGAAACTCATTAAAAGAACTCTTTATTCAACTTTATTTTTTGTTCTGTCTTTCAAACGACATTTATGAAAAAGTCCTTTTACCATGGGAATGGATGCAACTAGTTGATATAGTATCCTTGAGCAATTTATCTTATAATCTGTTTTCTCTTTTTAGTACTTTTTGTTTTCCTTGCTAAAAGTCTTTTTACCTTCTCTTGTTTGTCTGTTGTTTGTTTGTTTCTTTTTTACAGTGTAGATACATGAATCCTTACATCTTTTGGGATAGTATGAATGATACCTGTGTCTCTTTGTATTTTATTCAGTAAATATATCTCTGAATTTGATTTACCTAGTTATTAAACTGTGATTGAGTTACAAATTATACATATTGATAATGTGATTTACAATTGTTAACTATCAGTCAAAAACATTTGTTTTATATTTGTATTCTTTAATCACATTTTTTTCTGACTCACTGTGAAAAATAAATAAATAAATCTGCCCTTTTCTGACTTGATTAAATTACTGAAATGAAGCAGTTGTTTCATGTGGAGAAATGGAGGACATTTCATTATAGTTTTGCAATACAGATCAACAGCTGAGATTTTTCCAATGTGACTAGGAAAAAAGATACTGAATCAAAAACAAAAGTCACTGAGTAACTTTGTTGTAGAAGGCTGGGTGGAATCCAGGAAAAGTAAGGACTGAAAAAATACAACGCACTCATCAATTATAAGATATTTGTAAATAAAAATATTTCTTGTAATCTCATAACCTAGAAATAAAACTGGGTAAAAACATGTACATTAACTTTAGAACAATCTAGTTTTTTCTTTACTATCCCATATTGTCTTCAACTTTCATCAGACTTCTGATTTTTATACTTCATAGCAAAATGTGTTTAAAACTTTTCTTATTTTTGCTGAAGTAATTTGATATGTATAAAAAAAGAATAGTCTTTAGATGTTGTAAAATGATATAATTGTGATAACCATAAAGCACATCAGATTTATACTTGACTGCATCAGTAATTTGTATATTTGTATGTTTTAGAGGGAAGTATTTATCAGGAAAAGTGACTAAAAAAAAAAGTTTTCTTAGGTTTTTATCACCATCTAAACACTACAGAATTACCATATCTTATCATTTTGCTGTTATGGAAAAATCTTACTGTTCTTATGTTCAGTAATAAGAGCTATCAATGTGTATTAATGTTATAGGGAAAGTCGGTTTAGTTTTCCTTAGCTCACATGTTTCTTTCCCAACTTTGAACATTTTTTTTTCTTTCATCCATCCTTTCATCTTTCATCATTATTATCAACTAATCAGAGATTAATAAATGTTCCTACTTTAAATATCCCGCTTGGACAAGTTTGACTACAAAAACAGCTATCACTTTTTTAGGGTAGAAGTCACTGCAGTATAAGCCCTGCTAGAACTCAAATCTAGAGCACTTTCAAGAGGTCAAAATGGTAAGTAAATGTTTGCACAATAAAACCAGGAGGTGTAGAGCAGAAAACAATTACATTTAGTTTGTTCACTGGCTCCACATCTTCAGAGATCTGAACTCTGGATGGTTGCTTTGAAGGCAGGTTCTGTGTACTACAAAAGGCAACACAGAAAAATCTGTAGGGCACTAAATCTATTCCTGCTGCTTTTCAGTAGAACATTAGGGTTCAGGCAGATTCTCAGTCTCAGAATAAAAGGGTTGACAGTATATATAATATGTAGGTTGGAAATTGCTCAGTAAATGATCCATAAACTGGTTACATAATCCATCAAGGATGGATGTACCTACAGATTATGCTTCTATATGCCAAAAGAGTAGTAAATCTATGAACTGAGTCTCTTCATAAGGATTACATAGTGAGTTTCTTTCTAGGTAAAAAACAGTTAATATTTTGTTTCTGAGATGAAGCATACAGATGAGGCATGTTTCTGAGATGAGGGTTTTATGAGACTTCTGGGGAGAAATACTATTGACAAAGCAATAACAGTGCTAAGCAAGCTGTTTCATTTATACACGTGTATCAGCCTTGGATTAGAGACAATTAAACAGCATATATCTCATGTGCATCTCAATCCAATGGAATTGGATTCTAGAAACATTCCTCCCAGATTTAAACGTGTAGCATAAAGTTCCTTTCTCTGTTGATAATGTATTTATTTCAAACTTAAATCAAATTGAAAAATAAAATAAAAAATAAAAACCTGAAGCATGCCAGGAATTGGTTCCATTAATGCTATTGAGTGTCTGGAATGCTTAAAATTGCACTTGGGAATGCAAGGTACTTACGTTTAGAAGAAATACAAAAAGAGAAGTACAGTTGATAACATCATAACAAAATCTTTCTGAATTGCTATTCCTGAACATAGTTGTTAGTGTGCCTGTCATAGCTTTTTAATATGACATGTTCCTCTGCATTGCATGGTGCCTCAAACTGTTTTTGTGACTAGCTGCTGAAACTTGGGAATCATGGAAATGAAGATTGCCGCAGACGCAAAATATCTCAGCTTCCAAATACCACCTGTCTTTGAAGAGAGAATTCCAAAATGTAACTTATTCTGCCATTTCTCCTCAGAGTATTTTCACTGCATGCATATATCAAGTAATTGCTCTGAAAGATAAAAATGGAAGTTTGAGTTATAATATATATAACGTGTCTAATAAATGCAGGCAGGTATCTAAATTTGTCTCAGAATGGTAGTTTGTGCTGCATTCCTGTTTGGGCTGCTTCAGAATTGCTCTGTCACTAATACTTTTAACAGGTCTATAATACTGCAGAAGTGCATCTTAATGAACTTGGGGGAATTTAAAACATGCTTGTAATTGCCTGAACAATTGACAACTCCTACAAGCAAAACATGTAAGCAACTCTGAACCTTTGACAAAACAGGTGAAAACAGCAAGCCAGTGGACCAAGCATGGACCAAGTTTAACAGTTCCTGTGTCTTCACTTGAATGTCAATGCTCAGGTGTTGCTTCAGAAATCCCACAAGGTAACGAGAATAAAAATACTCTTCACATGTTAGCTGTGGGTCTAGAGTTGTTCCTGCTGCCTGCCTGTGCTAACTCACATAGAGGGTAAATAAAATGAGTCAGTCCTTAATGGAGAATGAAAACGGCAGTCTGAAAAATAAAAGATGTCCTTAAAAATTTTATGAAATAAAACATTAGTCTCATATCCAAACAAAAGTAGGTTAGAGATCCTTAGAAGACTGATATGTGATTTCATTTGCAAATAGGTTTGACTTTGCAGTAGTCTCAAAGAAAAAGACAAACCAGAATTACAGTTCAATTATTTGTATGTGTTTTCCCATTGCCTGTTATGTGTAAAAGCTGAAGTGTCTCTGTTGTTTACATCATTATCTTTAAATAGCTTGCACTGATGCTTTTCATAGGATTAATTCTGTTCACTCTCTCAACAGGCTTGTTTTTAAGTGATTGTTTCTTTCCATGTTACAAGATAATATTGTTTCTGTAATTAAGGTTTGTCATAATAAATAATTTTTGTTACCAAAATACAGTAAAAAAAATGATACATCTCTTAAAATATATTGTAAAAAGACATATGAAGATGATATGAGGCATCTGTAAAATTTAATCTATTTTACTATTTTTCTATTATCATTAGTATGTTTGCAATCTAAATCTCACCTCTTAATCACTAGAGCAATATCACGTGGGCTTAGTATAACAGAGACTGGAACAGAACAGCTGCAAAAGGAATAAAAGTGGAAATCAAAATAATCACTGACTAATTAATTTCAGACACAGAAGGCCTTCATGTAAGGGAGTGAAGTTTCCCTTGCTGACAAGAAATACCACAATTTATTCTTGAAGCAGTGATAGAATGGCTCAAGGGCCACCTCTCCACAGCAGAGCTGGTGCTTGGGATGAACCAACACTGAGCTAAGGTGTGCCATGACAACACTCATAATGCATCTTTGCAGAACCCTTGTGGAACCACTTGTCATGGTAAGACTCAGTTCAATTCATTCTTCCTTAAATCTTCTTATATTCCTTAAGCACAATCATGAGTTTAATTTGCCTTAAGGGGTACAATAAAACTCCTTAACATGTCCCACCATGAAAATCCAAATACTGATTTCAATAATAAATTTGTAAACATTAGTGTCTTCCAATGAAGACATTTTTCACTGGAAGTAAAAAACAGATTGTACTCTGAGCTGAGCAGATGTCTCTCCCTCTTGAAGGGTCCAACAGGCAAAAACAACTCTCCCCAGCCAATTTCTCTAATACAAAGTGTATGTCACAGTCTATAAGAATCAAGGGTCATCTTAATTCCAAATGACTAGAGTCCCAGCTTCAAAACATTTCTCATTTACTTCTCTGTTTCCAATGAAAAGTTGGTTTTGATTAAGCAAATGTGTGTGTATATGTATACACACACACTTTTGGGGATGATGGAGTGAGTGGTGTGTCAGTAGAAAAGTCATGTTATCTCTTTTTCTTCCGTTGTGGCCTTTGTGAAAAAACATTGTTTGTTTGTTTGTTTGTTTTTATATATTTATTTCTCATCAGAAACTGGAAGAAGTAATGGTTTGATTCTCACCTCATTAAAAACCTTTTTTCTCTTGAAGTTATGAAAACATCTCCTTACCAAAAATAAAATTAAAAAATGTGGAAATATTAACTAGATAAGAATGTGGATTGGTATTAGTGCTGCTTTTGAGGTTGTAAATTTACACTGGAGTGCATAACTCTGAAAAACAGTCATTGTTAACATATAATCTTGTAGAAAATTAACCAGTCAAAATATGTAAATTTCTGATTTGAAAATTAATATGTTCCCTTACAACCTGTTTGCTAAGCTTTGCTTGATAATAGTGGTCTAAGATGAAATATACATAGTTCAGGTATACACAATTGCAGGAATTCCCTCACTTCCCTCTGTTCAGCTTCTACAGTGTGATAACATACAACTGTACTCCCTCTCATCTTCATACCTTAAAGTTATTCAAGTAATAAGATAATATTTAAGAGTCATCCATATTACTGCATGATTCCCACCACTGTAGGAAATGACGGTGCTTTAGATAGCTTGCTATCTTTGTTCTATTTGCTTTTAGATAAGACATAAGAGAAATACCACAGAGAATAAGGCAAAGGTTTAGCCTAGTAGATCTGCATGAATCAAGTGAGATCCACTTGTGTGCAACAGATTGTTTAATTCATTATTGTTATTAGTTACTCCATTAAAGCAATTGAAATTAATTGAAACAAAAATCATATGATGAAGGTCATGTGTTCTCTATTTTTGGAACACACTGTTTAAACACAAAAATTAAAATTAAGATAAAAGATTTTTTTTCTAATGTTATTTCTGTCCTGAATTTCCATCCATAAAGCCATTCTGTCTTCATTAAATATTACCTGAAAAATTCAAATTTCAATACACAATGAATTGAGTGAATATTTTTGTTCTAAAGAGAAAAATCTTTGCTATTTACAAATACAAGTTTGCTGCTTGAAAATTTTTCAAACTTACCATTGATCATTGATTTTTATTCTTATTTTTTTTCTGAACAAATATCTCTTCTTTTAAAGTGAGACACTCATTCAGCTATCTGAGTGCTACTGAATTATACAACTTACAGTAAGTGGCCATCCAGCTCAGACTACTGTGCCAGCTACAGTCTTTATAGGTAAGTTGAAAGATTTGTGTTTATTACAGTAACTTGGTTGAATCTTATTCAGATAACTTGATATTTATTTATATATGAGGTTTGTGGGGAATATCATGAAATTATTTCCCTAGAATTAAACTGTCAGTATCAAAACCAGTAATAGAACACAACAAAGGAGTTGCATCTTGCATTAACACCTTGCATTTAAGTAATTATTCCATCCTTCATTGCAAGCACATATTGAATGGTACATGGAAGGAAAATACTGCATTGTTTTGCAAAAGCCGCTGAGAAGCATAAAATGTTGTGGAAAAGTAGCTCAGAGAATTTATCAGACTGTCTTCTGAGATATAATCTGAAGCTGCCCTTGATTAAAGCAGTAATCAAGGTTAAAGGTGTTCATGACTGAAGTGATCCTGGCTAGAAAGCCATTGTACATGGAGGAATCGGTGATCTATCAGCCTGCACGGGCCTGTGCAGTGCCGCACTGCATGTGCAGCTTGGGTCTTCAGACCTGTGCCTTTGGCAGTAGAAGTGCTTAACAGAGATGATTTTAAGAAAGCTCATTTGAATGACCAAAACAGGGTGCCCCTTCCTGGTAGGCATCTTCATGATAAGCTGTGGTCGGAGGCTCATTCAATGCTTCATAACTTGGGGTTCCTAGCAACTGGAATACCATAACACTACTTTTACTTTTTTACACTCAGTGCCTTTCTTACTGGGATCATAACAAACCATCACCTTCTGGTGCAAAACAATGACCCATTAAACTTAAAATGAAATAATAAAGTAGAATACAATCAGGTTCATAATTAAGTACTTTTAGTAGTTACTTGCTATTTTTGAATGTATAAAAATTCTGGTAAATTCTGGTGGAATTCACCAAAGACAGGTGGTGGTGGTGTTGTTTTGTTTTGTTTTGTTTTGTTTTGTTTTTAATAAGAGAGTAAAACAATACTGTGAAAAACTCCAATTAGGGGAATATGTGCACTTGGCTAAATGACTGTAGAAATAATACGTTCCCATAAATTTGATTGGGCAACTTTCAATAAATCTATTCAAAAACAAAAAGGACAAAACACAACAAAACAAAAATGAAAACCACAACTCATTGACTGTTTTACTTGTATTTTATTTATTTTATTGATAGTGGGTTTTTTTGATTGATTGATTTGTTGGTTTTGTTTGTTTCCTTGTTTGTTTTCCCCAAGTGAGATGCCTGATGTTAGCATAATTCTTCTCTTTCTTTGCCAACTCACATGAAACTATTATTTATAGCTGCTATACACAGAGGTGCATGCATACTTACATATTATAGCTATTATTTAGCAAAATGCCTCAGATATCTGACAGTGCCTGGAAAGCCAGAAACCTTGTGTTGCTATTATTATATAATTACATATCTTTGCATGCTCTGTTTCAGCATCTGTAAATAAACAATGTTGAATTTTTAATCAATTTTTAAACTGGTGGTATATTTTGCTAGGAATTGCTGCCAAAATGGACCATAAGGGAACAAGCTGTAATACTAAAAACAAGACAAAAACAAGACAGAAGTTTAGGCTTAGTTTTTGGTGAAGAGTTCTTAAGTATTTTATTTTTATTTTTTTGTATTATCTTTTGCTAAGACTTTATTCTGTACATTAAAACATTACTTTTTTTTTTTTTTTTTTTTTTTTTTTTTTACTACAGAAGAGTTCTAATTTACCTATTCAAATCTTTTTTTTTTTTTTTCTTTTCTTTGGTCATTCAAGCTAATGATAATTCTTGGAGAGTTACTTTGAAAGTACTAGCTAAGTAGAGGTAGATAAATTAATCTAGATAAATCGCATTTCATGAATACTTTTCACAGTGTGAAGATTTACCAGTGTCGTGAGAAATCCTTCTCTCTATTTCAGGTAACTATTCTCTCATTTCAGGTAACTATTAATTTGAGTTTTGAAATTAAACTCATTTAAAATAACTGGATTCAACAGTCAGAATTTGAAAGTCTTTGCAGAAGCAATACAAACATATATTTAACTTGATATATGTATACCAAATGACACCAATGCTTGTACGAGTAATTACTGTAATTAATTTCAAAGACATAATATATAGTTTTCAAAGCTGCATTAAATTCAAACAAACAAACATACAAAATAAGACATGAACAACATGCAGTGTACCTAGAGATATGGGAACATTTCACTTCAGATTTAATAAGCATCTCACAGAAGAACAGAAGCAGAAAATATAAAATATACTATTGAAAAACAAAAACAAAAAAAAAAAAATCTAGTATAACGTATCTTTTCCTGTGTACATATGAAAACATTTCACAGAGGTCAGACATAGGTCAGACCTGAATATCAAACAGCTTTAAGCAAAAACTCTTAATTAGTGATGTGTAAACTTTTATCCCCTGAGCATAATCCTTAACTTTGAAAGTGCATCTTTTCACATGGGATTCAATGTAACAATTTCACAGAATCACAGAATAGTTGAGGTTGCTGAAGACCTCTGGAGGTCTTCTTGTCCAAGATTCCTGCTCAAGCAAAGACACCTAGAGCAAGTTGCCTAGGATTATGTGCAGACTTATGCAGACTAGGACTTATGAAGATCTCCAGTGTGGGAAACTCCAGAACCTCTCTAGGCAATCTGTGCCATTGCTCAATCATATGCACAATAAAGAAGCACTTCCTGATGTTTAGACAGAATCTCCTGTGTTCTGTTTTATGCCCATTGTCTTTTGTCCTGTCTTTAGGCATCATTGATAAGATCCTGGTTCCATTCTCTTTGCACCTATAATGAAAATATTATTATTCATATCGGTTTTGAGACTCTTCAGGGTTCAAGTATATTTCAGCCTGCAATTTGATGTGTACAAATATTAAATGAGGTCTACAGCTTACATCAAATTGTAGATTTACTTAAATAAAAAATAAAATCTAGGCTTGAGGGTTTAAGGTTAATGTGAGTTTTCGGCATTTACTTTGTCATATTATAAATTCAAATAAAGAACTAGAAAACCTTTCAAAATCTAATCCAGTCTGTTTCCTTTATTGCTTTGAAAGTTCAAAGAGGTCAATAAAAAGAGGTCATTAAAAAACAACATGGACTGTGGGCATTTTTCATATATATGCACTTTTCCCATCGAACAATAAGTGTACCTCAAGGGCCGTATTCTAGTAAAAGTGCATTCTAACAGATCCCTTCGAATTGCCTCTCCGAGCTAGATGTCTCTGGTCTTGCCTTCATCAGCAAAAACTGTGTAGTATTTTAGCTGTCGTTGCTGCTGAACATCAGCATTCACAATGGAAAGGAGAAGTACGTGTGAGAGTAGAATCATAGAATCATAGAATATCCTGAGTTGGAAGGGACCCTTAAGGATCATCAAGTCCAACTCTTGACACCGCACAGGTCTACCCAAAAGTTCAGACCATGTGCCTAAGTTCACAGTCCAATCTCTTCTTAAATTCAGACAGGCTCGGTGCAGTGACCACTTCCCTGGGGAGCCTGTTCCAGTGTGCAACCACCCTCTCTGTGAAGAACCCCCTCCTAACGTCCAGCCTAAATTTCCCCTGCCTCAGCTTAACCCCGTTCCCGCGGGTCCTGTCACTAGTGTTAATGGAGAAAAGGTCTCCTGCCTCTTGACACCCCCTTACGAGGAAGTTGTAGACTGTGATGAGGTCCCCCCTCAGCCTCCTCTTCTCCATGCTGAACAGGCCCAGTGACCTCAGCCGTTCCTCGTACGTCTTCCCCTCCAGGCCTTTCACCATCTTCGTAGCCCTCCTCTGGACACTTTCCAACAGTTTCATGTCCTTTTTATACTGTGGTGCCCAGAACTGCACACAGTACTCGAGGTGAGGCCGCACCAGTGCAGAGTAGAGCGGGACAATCACCTCCCTTGACCTACTAGCGATGCCGTGCCTGATGCACCCCAGGATACGATTGGCCCTCCTGGCTGCCAGGGCACACTGCTGGCTCATATTCAACTTGCTGTCTACCACGACCCCCAGATCCCTCTCTTCTAGGCTGCTCTCCAGCGTCTCATCGCCCAGTCTGTACGTGCAGCCAGGGTTTCCCCGTCCCAGGTGCAGGACCCGGCACTTGCTCTTATTGAACTTCATGCGGTTGGTGATCGCCCAGCTCTCCAACCTGTCCAGATCCCTCTGCAAGGCCTTTACGCCCTCATTTGAGTCCACAACTCCTCCAAGTTTGGTGTCATCAGCAAACTTGCTCAAAATACCCTCTATTCCTACATCCAGATCGTTTATAAAAATATTGAAAAGTACCGGCCCTAAAATGGACCCTTGAGGGACCCCACTGGTGACCGCCCGCCAGCCTGACGCAGCTCCATTTACCATAACCCTTTGGGCCCTGCCCATTAGCCAATTGCTCACCCATCGTATGATGTTTTTATTTAGCTGTATGGTGGACATTTTGTCCAGTAGGATCCTATGGGAAACCGTGTCAAAAGCCTTGCTGAAGTCCAAAAAAAATCACATCAGCTGGTTTCCCTTGGTCCACCATACGGGTGATCTTATCATAAAAGGAAATCAGGTTAGTTAGGCAGGACCTACCCTTCACAAACCCATGCTGGCTGGGACCAATGACTGCTTTGTCCCCCAGGTGCGCTTCAATAAGTCCGAGAACCAACTTCTCCATGATTTTACCAGGCACTGACGTGAGACTGACAGGCCTGTAATTGCTAGGGTCTTCTTTCTGACCCTTCTTGAAAATTGGCACAACATTTGCCAGCTTCCAGTCTACCGGGACCTCTCCAAATTCCCAGGATCGTTGAAAAATAATTGATAGAGGTTCCGCGATGACATCCGCCAGCTCTTTCAGCACCCGGGGATGAATCCCATCCGGACCCATGGACTTGTAGGGATCCAGGTGGAGTAGCAAATCCCGCACACGTTCAGGGGCGGTTGGGAGTTTGTCATCCCCACCGTCCCAGTCCTCCAGCTCAGGGCACCCTGGGTCCCGAAGCCCATCATCGTCATTGAAGACAGAGGCAAAGAAGGCGTTAAGCGTCTCTGCTTTGCCTACGTCATCGTCTGTGAGGAGACCTTCCCTATCAAGGAGCGGCCCTATGTATTCTTTAGTTCTCCTTTTTCCATTTACATATCTAAAAAAAACCTTTTTATTTTCTCTCACAGACACAGCCAGCTTCAACTCTAGCTGTGCTTTGGCCACTCGAACTTTCTCCCTACAAACACGAACAGCATCCCTGTATTCTTTCCATGAGTAGATTTCTTAAGGTCAAGTAATACCATCAGGAAGAGCACTATGGTTCAGTTGAATTCTCTGGAAGTTGTATCTGGTAGTATTTTATTCACTGCCTGTTAATGTCAGAGAAACTGCAGACAGGCAGGCTTTTGAAAGCTGAATTATTCAAAATAATGTTCAGTAAAGGTATCTACTAATACCTATCTACTACTATTGCTATCTGCTAATAGCAATAATAATAATCTGAACAATAACCTGACAATAGCAATAATCTGAATTAATCTCGTGATCCTATCCAATAACGTGAGGAAGATGATGATGATGTCGAGAACATTGTTATAATCAGTATGTTTCAGCTTAAAAATAAGATGCAAATTGGACTTAGTATGTTTGTGTGTATGAATGAGGGATTTGAGAAAAAATGTACTTTCTGATAGGGAAAAAAATAATAGTAATAATTAGACATGACATATCCAAGGATGAATATTGCCAATTTGCTTTTTTGGCCTTGTTGGATCACACTTTGGAACTGGAAGGCTCAACTTGTATTTTATCAAATAACTGAAAACTCAGAGGTTATTTCAAAATAATAACCTGGAGCTATTTCTGATTTCTGATATTATATGATATTATATATTATAATTTCTGATTTATATGGCCAGGTCCTTCTCCTCTCTTAGTCATTGGCTTTGTTCTTATTTTTTTAAATGTGTGCTGTTGCAAAGTGTTATAACAACACTAGGTGGTGTGTGTAGTGTTGGCAATAGAAAGGTCAAGAAAACTCCATAGTTTTCTTTCTTAACATGGTATTAATCCTGACAACTCTTTCGTTGTTGCCTGGCAGATGGTAATAAATCCAGACAACATTTGGTCATAGATCATTTTCTCAGAATCTGGGCAACAAAAATTATTTTTATATAAAATATATTGTTTCTTTTTTTAGACTGATGTTTGGTGTGTACAGAAATGTGAGCAAAATGATGAGGAAAATGACTGCCTGGCCTGGCAGATTTTTGTGGCATCCTCATTCTCTTGTTCGTTCCTTCTAAGCAGATTCTCACACCTGTCACCAGACCATTGTCAAAAAAAAAAAATAAAATGAAAGCAAATGGTTTTAATTGTTAAGATAGACCTCAAGACAGGACCATGAGGAAATCTTACTCATCATCCAGCTGGTTGTCCAAAATCTACTTGCTGCTGAAGCAAGATGTTCTTTTGCATCCAGTGTTTAAAAAACTGTTTTTTGGAGGGGTGTTTCTGTTGTTGTTGTTGTTTCTCCTTAATTTTGGACCACAAGTGTCTGTCAAAGTTCTAGTGCTAAATTAGCTAGCCAACAGTGAGAAGCTGTTTATTGTAATTTTATTATGACATTACTGATACAGAAATGAAACTCATGTTATCTCAATTTGTTCTGGTAGTTTCTCAGTGTCCAAAATTTTTATTGGAGTGTTTAAAAATATTTCTTCAAAATAAAATTGTTGCATCTTCTGGCAAAGATATGAACATCCCTAAACTCATTTGATGAAATCAAAACTGTTGCAAGACGATGAGTCTCTGTGGCTTTTACAACTTTTTAAAGCCTTAGTAAATATCGGTAAAGAAGACCAGTCACTGGTACTCTGTAAAAATACATTTCAGAGACCAAAAGTGAATGTTGTAGTATTCCTACCTACTTTAAAATGATAGCAGGTACATGGTTTCTTGTTTATATCTGAGCAGATTAATGTTTATGTTGTATTTCAAATTAATGCCTAAAATACTTCTGAAATAAAATGCTTTTAAATGGTTTATTGTTGGATAGGACAAAGCATTTTTAATTCCATCTTTTTCCTATCCCTATTTTACTAATTTCTTGTACCAGACTAGTGTTTTCCAAAAAGCTAAGAAGAGAATGTGTGGAAGATCCATAATGAGTCATGAGTCATAGCAAGGAGTTAACATATGCACATTTTTCTCCATAATGACAAAAAATATATAAACACCCACATATATATTGTGTTCTGTTAGATGCAGTGGCCAGTAATCATAAAGTGAGTGCAATGGACATATTTAACACTCCATGTGGAAGTGCTATATACTAGAAAATACTCCAGACAACATCTGGTGTGTGATGTAAGCATCATCTGGTGGTGTGTCTGGTAAGCATCTAGAATTCCTGATGACTAATATAAAACCCATGAGAAGGCTGATGTTGTTTATCACTAGCTATTTTGTATTATAACCATAACCCAAGAATACACATGACAGAGACTAAAAATACTTCTTGATACAGTAAAACCCCTGCTGCTTCAGCTAGTCCATAGTGAGTTGCACTCCCAATTGACTTAATAGCACCTCCTGTCGTTTTGTGCTTTCATGAGAGAGAATTCTACTTATCAGATATGTGGAAAGATATGGCTTTTTGGCCACCTCTTTAATTTACTGCCTAAATACCTTATTTATCAGAGGAATGTAATTATGTTGCCTTAGAGAGTCCAGTAGATGTAATCTTTTCAGATTTTAGCAAAGCTTTCAGTACTGTCTCTCACAGTATCCTTATGGACAAAATGTCCAGCATACAGCTAGACAAGTACACGATATGATGGGTAAACAATTGGCTGGTGGGTCAGGTTTAAAGGGATTTAGTAAATGGGGTTACATCAGGCTGGTAGCCAGTCAGTGGAGTTCCACAGGGCTCCATTTAGGGCCAGTCCTCTTCAATCTTTTTATAAATGATCTGGACACAGGACTCAAATGCATACTAAGTAAGTTCGCAGATAATTCTAAATTAGGAGAAGCTGCTACTGACTCCTTCAAGGGTATAGAGGCCTTGCAGAGAAATCTTGACAAATTAGAAGGCAAGACTATCATCAATAATATGAAATTTAACAAAAGAAAATGCTGGATTTCTCACCTGAGGTACATACAGACTGGGGGATGAGAGGCTGGAGAGCAGCCCTGCAGAAAGGGATCAGAGAGTTTTCTCTGAGTTCTTATCATCAGAGAGTTGATGGTAAGTTGAACATGATTCAACAGTGTGCCCTGGCAGCTAAAAGGCCCAGCCTTTTCTTATAATGCATCAGACACAACATTGGCTAGCTAGTCAAGGGAAAGGATTGTCCTGCTCTGCTCCCCACTGGTGCAGCCTCACCTTGAGTACTGTATGCAGCTTTGGGCATGACAATTGAACACAAAAGTATTAGATAGTGTCCAAAGGAGGGACACAAAGATGGAGATGGGTCTAGAGGGCAAGATGTATGAGGAGCAGCTGAGGTCACTTGGTTTGTTAAACCCAAAGAAGATGAGACTGAGGGGAGGCCTCATCACAGCTTGTGAGCTTCCTCACACAGGGGAGCAGAGGGGCATTCACTGTGACCCTGTGAGAGTGTGGTCAGGCACTGGAACAGGCTCCCCAGGGAAGTGGTCACAACAGCAAGCCTACTGGAGTTCAGGAAGGGTTTGGACAATGTTCTCAGACATGGTTTGATTTTTGGGTGGTCCTGCGTGGAACCAGGAGTTGGACTCGATCCTTGTGGTTTCCTTCCAACATGGATGTTTCATAGGGACCTGTACAGTCTAGAGGAACAGGCCAGAAGGAACTTCATTTTCAACAAGGACAAAGGCCACCTCCTGACAGGCTGTCCTTCAGGCTGGAAACGCCCTGTGCAGCTATACAGACTGGTCACTGCCTGACTGGGAGCAGCTCTGCTTGAAGCGACCTTGGCATTCACAGGCAGAGTGTGAGCCAGCAGTGTGCCCTGACTGCAGGGATGGCCAACAGCATCCTGGGAGCTGTATGCATAGCCAAGAGACTAGGGGAAAGGGTTATACCCCTATACCCAGCACATCTAGCATATTGCATCCAATCATAAGCCCTCAAATACAGGAAAGCTATCAACAGGTCCCTGATCTGGTCCCTGACTATCATAAGCCACTAGGGTGGTCTGGGATGGGAGCATGTGTCCTACAAGGAGAAGCTGAGGGACTGGGTCTTGTTTGGTCTGGGGAAGAGATGACTTTAGGGGACCATAGCAGCAGTGTGCCAGGACCTACAAAAATCTTTCAAGATAAAGACAGGCACTTCAGAACAGTGTATCATGGGAGGAAGAGAGACAATTAACACAGGGGAGAGAGAGTCTGACTGGATATAAGAAGAAACTTCTTTCAATGTTTACGCTACATTGAAATGATTTTACAGTGTGGTTTTAATTCTTTAAATCCAAACAGCAGCTCATTATACATCTATTAAGATGGGTTCTTTTAGGAATGTGATTTTGCTTTCACTGCAAACTAGCTGAAATTAGGAATAATGTTTTTGGCTAATTTTTAAAGTAGCTGAACACATGAGAATCACCTTATTATCACCTAACATATAGATTCTAATGTCTGAATTAAACTAAACTTATTAAAGTAGACATGGCAGTTCACATGGTTTGTTCAGCCTAGAGAATAGGAGACTGAAGGGAGGGCCTCATGGCAGCCTACAGCTTCTTCAGGAGGGGAGCAGAGGGACAGGCACTGACTGATCTCTGCTCTCTGCTGACCAGTGATAGGACCCAAAGGAACAGCATAAAGTTGAATCAGGGGAGGTTCAGGTTGGATATCAGGAAAAGGTTCTTCAACAAGTGGGTGGTTGGGCGCTGGAAAGTGGTCAAAGCACAGAGCCTGCCAGAGTCCAAGAAGTGTTTGGACAACACTCTTAGGCATATGGCTTGATTTTTGGGTGGTCCTGTGCAAAGCCAGAAGTTGGGCTTAATGATCCTTGTGGGTCCCTTCCAACTCAGGATATTCTATGATTGTATGATTATATGGTAGACAGTTTGCAATAAAAATTGAGAAAGAACTGAAACTTGCAACTAGATCCAATTATTTCAATATTTTACTTATTTCAATAAAACATCACTATTATTAGTGATATTGCATAAATGTTATTTCAATATTTTATTTACATTTGAGATGTTGGTCCTACTTACTGCTTAATGGTTACAGTTGACCCTTTGTATAGGTCAACCTCCATATTTAATACATGAACGTAGATTAAAAAATTATTTTTAGAACATGCTTATCATTCTAAAAAGCAAATCACAGAATCATAAAGGTTGGAAAAGACCTCCAAGATCATCTAGTGTAACCATTCAAATAACCTCAGCTGCTTCTTAGCAATGCTTTACAAAGCAAACAAAGAAAGAAAGAAAGAAACCTAATGTGTTATACATTACTACCGAGAATGTTAACAATTTTAGCTACAGTCATTATAAATTAAAATAAATTAAAATGAATTAAAAGAACTTTCCCAAGGGAAAATATTTTAAGGGGTATAATAGACTTGGAACTTTCAACAGTGTGACTAATGAATATCCAATTTTACCCCACACTGAAGTGCGCATCTTCGCTGCTCACAAGTAATATGGAAATACTAATTCCCTTTATCATCATGGACAGTAATAAATGGGGAATTTAAAATATGAAATGGGAATTAGACATGGTAAAATATTACTCATAAAATGAGCTATGCAGTAATATCTTTATGTTTTGTGCCAAATGTTTAATTTTACATTAAATAATTTTACAACACATTAATTATGTCTTTTGTGAAGTGGGGTAGGGAAAGAATGCCATCACCTCACTTAGACAAAGCTAAAACCACAGTGTCTTGCCTCTGTGTAATGACTGTGCTAGGAGCTAAAATATGCAAGTGTAACAGCAGAAGTACAGGATTAAAACTTACAGGATCTATTGTTCCTATTTAATAGGTTATTAAATGCCTACCAACTTTGGACAATGCAAGAAAATAATTGAGTTACACATTAGTTACTGTTAGTACAGTTGGAAGACAATGTATCTTTCAAATAATAGCTTATACACAACTACAAATAAAAATGTGTGTAGTAAAGTTGTGGCGGGTTGACCTAGAGTTGCTGCCATGACCCCACCCAGTTGCTCTCTTACTTCCCCTCCTCAATGAGATGATGAGAAAAAAAGATGGAAAAGCTCATGGGTTGGTATAAACACAGGGTGATTACTTACCAATTACCATTACATGCAAAATAGATTCAATGTGGGGAAATCTAATTTATTGCAAAATAAAACAGGTTTGAATGTTGAAAAATAAAGATTAAAACTAAAACACACCTCCCCACACTCATACCCCTTTTCTCAGGCCCAACTTCCCCCCTCCATTCCCTGCATCTCTCCCTCCTGTCCCTGAGCAGGGCAGAGGCCTGGGGCTGGGGCTGGGTCCAGCCCTTCCAGCCCCTCTCTGTCCCTGCTCCAGCTTGGGGCATCTGCAAGGTGGGATGCTTGGGACATTGCCATCTTGCCTTGCCCTGTGGTGGGGCCAGCATTGGGCAGCCCCCCACACAGTAGCACCGCAGCACCCCAGTGCAAACACTGGGCCACCTGCACTTGGCACAGAATACAGAAAGCAAAAGCAACTTTTTCTTAGAAGAATATAAAGCGAGTGATCAACTAAAATTTCCAGTTCTAAATTGTTTGAAGTAACACGTTTTACATTACATTTAAATAGTGCACACTTAGTTGGGTACATGTCTTTTTAAAGGATGTTTTAAATTGATTTTCATAGAGTTACTTTCCCTTGACAATAAATAGGGCAGGTTGTAGTGATGGCTAACCAGTTGTTAAGCTGTTGTCTGTGAATCCATAATGATCTGTGGAGCATTTGCTAACAGCAACCTGAAAATATAGCCAGTAGCTGCAGTTCTCTCTTTATTTCAGTTCTAAAGTTGCACTGAAAAAAGTGTTGAGGGAGTTGTAAGTCAGGAAAAGGAGAGAGTACAGATTGCCATCTAAGGAAGAAAGGAAATAGGGACACTGACTAGTAAAACAACCACCATACTCAACAACCACTAAAGCTAAACCAGGATGAAGACAGGATGAGGCACAGGAGGAAAAGAGCTTTATAATATAAAGGTGAATGCAGAGTACATAGGGGAGGGAGAGAGCAGGATGATAAATTGTTTTACGAAGAATTAGAAAATAATACATGAACATGGATACATACATGTACTTTCCTGACATCACTTCTCAATGTAAGCAGTGGCCACCTTTATCTAAAGGACCCAAAGGAAAGGCATGAATCTGTGTCAGGGGAAGTTCAATCTGGATGTTAAGCAAAGGTTTTACACCAAGAGGGTGGTCGGGCACTGGAATTGGCTCCCCAGGGCAGTGGTCACAGCACTGAGCCTTACAGAATTCAAGAAGCATTTGGACAACACTCTCAGACATGTAGTTTAATTTTTGGGTGGTCCAGCGTGGAGCTAGGAGTTGGATTCAATGATCCTTGTTGGTCCCTTCCAATTGAGGACAGTCTATGATTCTGTAATTCTAAAGAGAATCTTCAATTGCAAATGCAAAGGGATTATCACACCAGGCATAAAGCTTTTCTGAGATGTGATGTGCAGCTGTTTTTCAACCATTTAAATAATGTAAAAATTCTGTCCTTGCAACTGGGAAGCAATGGTCATACAATTCTAATTGTTTGCAAATCATTAAAGTTTTTAAATTATAAATTACTAATTCTTAAGGATCTTTGCTGCCAAGTTCTCTCTTAATGATACTCATTCAAAGGGGCAGTGAAAGCACAGAGGCAGATTACCTTTCCAAAGAATATAGAGGCATCCTTGAGCTGTTGCCAAACCCTATAGCTGTAGAAGGAGCTATGAAGGACCAGTTTGAAGCCCTGAGAAACAGGCTCTTCCAGTTGCACTGAAGGCAGTTCTCCAAACAACACAATACAAAACAATGCAACACAAGCCATCTTGAGAAAATCATAGATTTCTAAGTGTTAAACTTATCTTCTTTAAATAACTAATTTAAATAACTAACAACTAATTCTCCTTGACCACAGAGGAGTATGGAAATATGTTGAAGTGCATGTGTTACCCAGTATAGCGTGCATATGCATTTTTGAAAATAGTGCTTGTTTCTTATTTCTTTAAAATACTTTAAATATATTTAAGCTTAAAGTACTTTCAGCTGTTACTTCAATAACATTTCTAAAAAACAGGAAATATATATTTTTGGAAGGTTGCCTCACAATGATTTTACAGAGAAATCTAGTATGAATGGCTTATATAGAGATTAGATCCTTATATGTGTCTTTGATAAGCTTGCTCTTGTGCACATCCACAAAACACATTATCTGTGTCTACAAATCTTGTTAATAGGTTATTGATTACATATTTTACCTTCTAAATTTTGCCTTTCTTAGTTGTAAATAGTAACATTGTGTTGAATCGTATCTTCAGATGAAGTGTAGGCAAAAACAAACAAAACAAAACAAAACACTAAACAAAAAAGACTTCAGTGAAAACAAACAACAATTCCACCCAGTCAATTACCTCTAACTTAGGTGACAAAACAAGAAATCATTTGGCTGAAATATTCAATTTTATGTGTTTATGTGTTCTGTGCACATTCTATTAATTACACAAGTGGAAAACATGTTCCAGGTTGTCTTTCATTTTCTACATAATATTATAAGCCAGTGTCAGCAGTGATACCTATAGCAAGAACATATTAGAGGAATTATTGCACATTTATCTTTGCTGGTGTTGCTTGATATTTAATTTGAACAATACCAGAATATATGTGCTAGGCTCTGCTAATGTTCACAGATAAAACTGAAAATTTATCTATTCCATCCTATAATTAGTTACAGATGTGAATACTCTGATGGCCACAAATTGCAAACCCATGTAGCTTCCAACCACTTATCTACTTGCCAGTAGTTTTGAACCTTTAAGAAACTGCACAGTTCTAAAAGCAGCCCCACTGGAAGCTAGTTCATGAGCAATGCAATGTGAAGAGGCTTGGGAAAGATATGTTTTCAAGTAGTGATGGGTCTTATGCTATAAGATATGAAGATTCAAAAGCGAAACCATTGGGAACAGCAGCTTCAGTTACTTTCAGCTTCCAAGAAAACAATCATTAATGCTACCTGTCAAAATGCACCATAACCAGAAGACTATAAATCTATTTCATTTGGTTTTTTTTGCATGTAGAAGATAGAGGCTGGGATGAGAAACCTCAGGATATGCAGAGTCTCCCAGGTATACGCTCATTTCAAGAAATTAATGTTAAACTTTGTATTACTTGGAGAGTAACAATAGGCTCCACCACTTTTCTCAGAATGGTTACTTATTGACACCAGGTGTTGAATTAATCTTATCTGTTATAAATTTCTATTTTTGCTTAAATATAACCAGTTGCAGTAACTTAGCAGAGGTGCTATATAGCAATAGATGTGCTCTTTTTTTCTTTTTTCTTCTCTAGTCCCACAACGTTTAGAATTTTCTGCAAAATTATGCAGAGAAAACCCTGACTTATTATGGTACATGTTGTGATAGTAGGGCAAAGGGATTGCATCTAATTATATTAGAATAGTTCTAAGAATTTTGTGTCCTGGAAATCTATAGCCTTCTATAATCAGCATTCATCTCAAGCTTAAATTCAACGGTCAGTTCTGTCTCTGTGACTGCTCTCTTAGACTTAGACTGATGAACAGAGCTAATCAGCCTGGGGTCCCATGTCATAAAAGTGGTTTACATAACTGTTTAATGTTTTTCATTTATTTATTTTATAGTTGTATATTTTTCTGGGCAGCAAAACTGACTCTTATGATAATAGAACAATGAACTGGGTACTCCTCATGAAACTTCTTCCTGTTGGTGAGAACCTTTTTCCTTCCCTCAGCCAGAACAGCAAGTTTTCCTAGACTTTAAGTGGCAATAACTAAAGAATTTCACGTAAAAATTAATGATGCTATTTCTGCTTGGACATGCATTTTGATTAGGTCTCATGGTACTACAATGGTAAAAATGGGAGCCTGCATGATATGAATTCCTGACATATGGAAATGCTTTTACAAGCACTGTACAAGCAAAAAAAGCTCCCTTGTGCCTCAAGTAGATTCTTGCCATAAGATATTAGAGATATTTTACTGTCTCCTTCACAACTTGGAGTCACACTTATGTCTGCACAAAATTCTTTGTGGCAGACTGAAGTGAATAGTTACAGGTATCAGAAGATTGGATGTGCAAAAGCTCAGTAAATGTAACTAGCAACATAAGATACAAAATAGAACTGGGAGTGCTTCCTTAAGGTTTTATGTAAAATGCCTTTAAAATACCTATGTTTTAGTCCCTGGAAAATATTTTTTTCCCCAAAAAGCTATCATTAGAACTAAAAATTATCTCCCTCAAGCTATCATACAGTTTGTTTCTGAGACCTAATATATGTAAAGAAGAAGTGGAGGAAAAGCAAACAAACAAACCAAAAAAAACTATGTTTCCAAATTCTTTGAAACATAACAATTTTTTTTCAAGGATCTTCACATTCAGAAACACACCTTCACATTAGAGGAAAAGTTTGAAGTTTATCAGAGGTCATATGTTGGTAATACAGGTTTTGGATTGATTGTCAAATATTGTCAAAAACTATTCTCAGTGGAATTTGCTCCTTTGATGATTACATTTGTTCTTCACCCTACTTAAATTCATCATGCCCTGGCTTGTCATGTAGAGGATGAGCTGGAATTACACTGAAATCAGTTCTTTCAGTAGCACCATCTGTGTTGCTGCAGAAAAAAATGATATGTGCAGTACTTGGGTTTTAAAGGAAGAAAGTACTAGCAAAATGAGTGCTGTGGAAATCCTGTCCCAATAATTTTTACTCTGGACACCTATTTATCATTTGGGGATTTGGACTCTCCTTTTTTGTGGTGTTGGACAAGATGAATGCATTTCTTTATGGGGAATTCTGATACAGTAATGAGAAATTCCATATCCATTTGGACTTAAGTTTTACTTAAAATTTTTATTTAATCTGTATGTTGCTTATAGTTTTATGTTTACTGTATTTGTAAGTTTCATAGGTCTATATCAACTGAATACATTTCACCTGAATATTAATTTATGATTCAGTGGTGTTGAATGTTACCATTTAGTTTTTATTTAGTGTGATGTCTATGCAATCTGTAAACCACTTCAAGGGACTGAAAATGAAAATTTTTCTTGTATTTGTTTTTGTTTTAAATTGCTTTATGTTTAAAAACACTGATATGTTAGCTTTCACTCTAGAACATTTTCCTCACCCATATCAACAATCAGAACTTGGACCTACATCCTGCTTTTACAATTATGTGCAAGATATGTTCACTGAGGAAAACAAAACAAAACAAAACCAAACAAAACAAACCAAAAAATATATATTTTTTAATCTTAGAATACTCTTGGCAAATGCAGCAAACCATAGGTAAAAATGCATATGAAGCTAACTTATATTATTACCTTAAAAATGGAATAATCATGTTTGTCAACATGAATAGTTTAGAAAAAAATAATAACTTGGCAAAATTTGATGTACTGCTTTCCTACTTTCTATTGGTCAATAACATTAAAAATGGAGCAAGACTCCATAGGAGATGCATAGGAGATGCAAAGTTATGTCACTTATTCTTTTGAATACAGCATCTTCAGTAACTTCAATAGATTATTTCATATGGAGAAGACTCATGTGAGTGTCTTTGAAACACAGATGTCAACTTCAGCTAAAATATTATTGACTGACAAGAAATGGGAGATTATGGCATCAGTATGGCTGGGAGTTTCTTTTTAGCATTGTTCTCATAAATTCAGTTTTCTCTAAACTGCTATGTTCTGTATTTTTGTATCAGACATAATCCCCTAAACACAAGTAAAATATTTTAATCATGAATGTTACAGCTGAGGGGCACCCGGATGTTTAAGGAGTAGACTTTTTTTTCATAGTTCAGTTTGCACAGGTATGAAATAAGAGATAATAATACTCAATGTCCCTTATAAGTTATTTTGAAATACATGGATAAAATTATTGGATAAAGGTATAAAAAAGAATATCCTTCTTCATTGTGCAAACCTTTTCCATTACTGAAAAACCTTCCTTTCTATGCATTAATCAGGACAGTAATGCTTTGGATATATGTGCAAGAAATATGATTTCGTCTTTTGTTGTACTTCATATAACTATGATTTAAGGCAGTTCAGAGGCATTTTCATTTTTCAGTCATCATATTCTTTTAGTGTAGGTTCTTCATGTATAATTTGCATACAGTGCAGGTTGTCTGTTAAACATACCGAAACTTTGCTTGCAGTTACTTAGATTTCCATCAGAAGATTTTGTCAATGATGAAGCTGTAGATAAATACATCAAAGTACAAAAGTAATCATAAATTAAAATGCCTCCCTCAATCACTCTCCAAATAAATGTGATCCCATGATTTTCTCATGGAAATAAAAAAAGTTAATCCATTTCTCATTACAACATTATAATTTTTCAGTTTTCAATAAATGAATCTTTTGTTTTGTTTTGTTTTGTTTTGTTTTCAGTAGTCAGTACTATTTTATAATTATAAAATTATTATATTATTAAATTATATTATTAAATTATATTAAATTATATTATATTTAATTATAGTACATAATTTTTTATATTATGTAATGGTATTTCTTCAGTATAACCCAGTTAACAAAATTCTGGTAAATGGAAAATTAACAATGCTATCATTCAACTCAAAATATTTGCAGCCTATTCAGTCAGGATATAGTGTAATTGCTATGCATGCTTCCACATTGGAAGCTTGAAAAAGAAAGTTCTTGCCGAAATATAAGTGTTCGTTCTGTCCTGATAGTAGTGGTATTTTAAAGGAAAAGAAAGACATATGGCATTCTTCTGAAATTTTAAGACAAAAAAAACAAACAAACATATTTTTTCTTTTTTTTTTTTTTTGTAATTTGACGACTATTTGAATTTTACCCTGTTTAGTCATTTTGCTTTCATGTAGCTAGCAAAAAGAGTATTTCAACAAGCCACTTCTGTTTTACCTAGCTTTCCTAATATCACTTGATCGAAGCAAGTTACTACTTTAATAAAACTGTATTTAGTTTATTTATTCTGCATTAATATTTATTGTAGGGAAATTCTAGAATCTTAAATCTGTTATTTAACAGATTATCTATGTTTCAGACATATCTATATCTATCATAGATACATCATATACCAGTGATTCAGACAGAGGTTACAAAAGTAAATGCTGCATACTGCCTCTAGATTATTTTTTTTTTAAGAAATTGATGGAAGGGACTTTTTTTTTTTTTCTTGTTTTGTTGAAATTTCAACTGTGCTAGAAGGTAACTTACAGCTGCTAAATACAGAAATGTTAACATTCAGTAGGAAATCAGGTAATCTGCTATCTATAAAGGCCAATGTTCTGGAGTGGAAAAAGATCAAAAGTATCCATGTTGCTTGTATGGTTCCAAAAGTCCAGAAGGACTTTTGTCACACTTATCTCCAGGTTTTCGGTAGAAACATCAAGGAAAATATGGCCCTATAGCAGGTACCAGTTTGTTGCAGTTTTTTCTCTCTCACCTGTCCGAAGAACAAACACTTTTACACAGATCTGGAAGAAAAAGCCTGATTTTTTTATATTATTTATTATTATTATTTTTCTCTGCTGATAGAGGTGAGTGCAGCCTAAAATGACTCAGAAACTTGTCAAGATGTGTATATATATATATGATATATTATATATATTATTATCATTATTATTACATTAGTTAGGCCTGCATTGGGTTCCTCCTATTTCTTTTGAAAATTTCTCTCTTCTGACAGCTCAAACCACAGCTTTCAGTCTGAATTTTGCCATCTTGAGTTTACTGGTTTGGTTGCAAATAGTGTATTTCCACTCAAGTATCCCTCTTCTTTAATTTGTTTTTTTCACCTCACTAATTAGTATAGAGAGAAAACACTTTTTCTCAGCCTCTTCTGATCTTCTCTGGACCATAACAGAACCTGTCTAATTTAATTGTCCTTCTCTGTGCTTGTGAGTATTTATTTTCATCTTTACATTCTATGTGTAGTTTACTTTTGTATAGAATTAAATGGCCTGATAAATGAGGAGATTATACTTTTAGTTTTGGCGGCAAAATCACCTTATCCTCCAGATTCTATGTGATTAAAAAAAAAAAAAAATCATTCATTATTCCCTTTTCTTTTAGTTTCCATGTCATGCCCCAAGTTACTTAATATCTGGATGTATATATATTGGATATTGGATGTATATATATTTTATGTATCCAATTGTATTTACTTATTGCTTTACTTATTAAGCTGCAGCTGGAGGATAATTCAATGCATTTCACAGTGGTGATGTCTCCCAGCTTTTTTTAATAAACATAATCAGGACACCATTTTTATGCCCAAATTGTTAATAAAAAAAAATAATTACAACACAGGCAATAGCTGAAAAAATAACTTTCCACTTGCAAAACAAGTTCCCCATAACCTCTTATTGTTTACATTAATCTTTTTTTTTTTTTCTTCTTTTTTTTTTTTTTCCTACTAATACTTGTAGGGTGTTTTTTCAAGTTTTACTGAAGTGCAATGATCTCTTCTATGTCCTTTGTGTTGATAAGGCACAAATTTCTGTGTATTTTTATCAAGGAAGAATGTTGCTATGAGAAGGTGATTCCTGATTCTTTTATCTTTTACATTGCCCTGCAATATGTTCCTTCAAAGTTCTTTCCTGTTTAATTGCCATTGTGTCTCTGTGGCTGTCACACTTCTCAAAGACAAACAGCATGTTCTATTCTGTTGGAATATTATTTTTTTTTTTTACACAATTCAAAGTGAAAACTTCTGGCAGACTTGAAAACTCTTTAGTGAATAGAAATTCAAATATTCACAGAAAATTTCATACTTGTTTCATTATGCTTTTTTTTTTTTTTTCCCTAACATTGAATCGTTAGTTTTGCTAACCTATATCGTTTTTTCAATATGGCGTTTTGATAGAGCATTTCTTTAAACAAGCAGACAGCTGATACAGTTCTCTCCAACTTGATTTTTTTTATTTGTTTGTTTTGTTGTTGTTGTTGTTTGGTTTTGGTTTTGTTTTATGCAGTAGTTAATAGCTTCCACCAGTCTGGGAAATATAGGTACACTGAAGGATAATTGGCTCTTATTCAAGCAGTAATACTGTGTACATCTATGAAATAGTAATTCATTTCCTATGTGGACACTGCATGATCAGTTTGTAACTGATCAGTATGTAAGTATACATTTGTATCAGTTTGTCACTGATACAAAGTGCAGACCCTCACAAAGACCCTTGGAAAGAAATACCCTGAGTAGAAAGCAATGCTCCTCAAGTACAATCTTGGCCAAGTAACCAAGCAAAATTTATAAAAGATAAGGCTACTGGATAGTATGAAAATTTCACTGGAGAGTTTTCCAGTCATCCAGCATAATTTCCAGGTGTATTAAACAGTGAGTGCTGCAATTGTGTGCTGAACATGTCCAGAACATACGTACCCTTTAGCAAACCATGATTAACTCTTCTCCTGATAGTACAAAGACTCTTCTTCACTGTTAAATCCACTACAGATAAAAAATTGTGTTACTATAAAAGAAAGGGGCTGGTTTTGACAAATATTTTTTACTTGACTTTCTGTGGGTTGTCAAAAATGACATGGTCCAAGGCACTCTAGGGTAATATCAGTCCATTTTGTCAGGTGAATATGTGTGGTGGTTTAAAACCAATGGGCATATTGGTTTTAAGCACTGCCACAGCTTTCTCTCACTTCTCCTCAGAAGAACACAGTCCTTCCTGAACAGATTCTATGCAGGCTTTCCACAGACTGCAGTTCTTCAAGAATTGTTCAAATATGGGTCTATACCACAGGGTGCAGTCCTTCAGGGACAGACTCCAGCAGCATGGATCCCCAAGGGGCTGCAGCTCCTACGAGACCTCCGGCTCCACCATGGGCTTTCCATGGGTTGCCGCCTCCTTCAGGGCACATTCACGTTCTCCAGCATGGGGCCATTCATGGACTGTGAATATCTTCTCCAACATGGTACACCATGCACTGCAGGGGGACAGCCTACTCCAGCATGGTACCCTCCAGAGGCTGCAGGGGAACATCTGCTCTAGTGCCTGGAGCACCTCCTCCCCTTCCTTCTTCACTAACCTTGGTGTCTGTAGGGTTGTTTCTTTCACATTTTATCACTTCTTTCTCCCAGCTGCTGTTATGCAGCAGTTTTTTTCTCTTTTCTTACATATGCAGTCACTGAGGCATAACCAGTGTCACTTATTGGCTCAGCTTTGGCTAGTCTCTCTTGGAACCAGTAGGAACTGTTTGTTACCTAACATGGGGCAGCTTCTGGACTCTTCTCATAAAGACCACTCCTGCAGCTCCCCCACAACCAAAACCTTGCCACATAAAGGAAATACAGTATGACACCAAAAGGCTTGTGAGAAATGGACTTGTATTTGCCACTTACCATTCAGGTGTATGAATCACTAGGATTTTGCTCCAGATCAGCTGTTAGTCTGAATACATCACGGTGCTAGGTCAGCAGTAGAAATAATTTGGTACAGAGGTCTGCCTAAGGTTATGCCTTTTAAAATGGACATACAGAAACTGGTTAAAATTGCAAATGCTTGATTCACTAACAATATCAAATCTGTCCTCTGAAAGAGAGGGGAGTACCCAAGGAAAAAAAAAAAAGAAAAAAAAGAAAAAAAGAAAAAAAAAAAAGTGCTATGATTTTATTGCACATAATGTTTGCTTACATGTGGGGGAAGTAATTTTGATCATGACATAAACTGGAGTGCTGTAGTACAGATTGGGTTTGGAATTAATTTTTAGCTGTAGATAAATATTACTTCTCAGGAGTCATTTACAATGCAATCCTGGCTTCTCTGTCTTATATTTATATAATTTACAGGCTAAGAAACTGTTTACAATACATTGATACAGATACTAAAAATAAAGTTACTGATTCACTCAGTCCTGCTCTGTCACCTTTTCTTTCCTAATGACTAAATTATACCCTGTCATGCTAGCTGTTGTGAAGTCTTATTTTACGATAGAGTTTGTCTTCTATGTCTAGTAAAGTAAAAATAGTTCAGGAATTCTTCATTAAACATGAATTACATGTCACATGCATTATACATAAAAGAAGGTTAAATACAATGAGCATGAACAAGAAATTACAAAGAATGGTATTACAAGCAGAGGAGTGCCAGGAGGAAAACCAAAAGAAAAAGTAAAAGATAAGGGGAAAACACAGAATACAGGGATGAAAACTTGGAAATAAGAGGTTTGCTCTTATTTGAAATAGAACATCCATTCCCCAAAACAGATAATATTTCAAACATTAGAAAGTTGTTAGATAAAATTATCCTCTACCTGTGGGATCTCCACACGCTGAGAAGCAGCACACAAATGATGATTAAAGAAGCAACAGTCTGTCAGGTTAAACTTCAAACTTGCATTAAAAATTTTCCATAAGGTTCTATTTGTATTAAAGTTTATAAATCTTCAAAGTGATTCTTCTTCTATGATACAGAACTTACATGAACCTCTTTTTTATTCAGCACCATTTCTAAAATATACTGTCAAAATGAGTACTACATGTTTCTTTTCAGAGGTAATCTATCTGTTACTGGGTCAGTTTAAAAAGTAGAGAAGTTCAACAATTTCAACAAGATTTTTCTAAGTGTAAAAATTAAAATTGTGAGATAAGTAAAAAGAAATGTATAAAAGAGGATATTTTCATAGACAGCTATGTTTCATGTTTTCAGAACTGATTGTCCATATGTTTTAAATTTGCTTAATAGCAAAAGAATGTGAATTTTTGATTTTGGACCTTTTGTATTCTCCCAGTCCTGCCTGAGAATTAAAACTTTAATTATGAATATTTGCTGCATCACATTTAAAACAATGCATGAACTTAAGCTTTCATAGATTATTTCTGTTATACTGTAAACCACTTTCGTGAATTCTACAGGAGAAGTTATAGGAATGTAATGACAACTTTCAGTCCTCCATCAAATCTGCTTCTATGTATTTACTTAGTACTTTTACTCTATCCTGGAACAATGGAGGTCAGCAGAAAACCTTTTATTGACTTCAATAAACATTGAATTGTGTACTATGTATGAAGCAGACTACCCAGCTACTTATTTTGCAGGTTATAACATTTCTTACAAAGTATCCATTTATTTTTATGTGTCACAAGGATCATTGCTGTTGGTCTCCAAGTTTTAAGAATATTTCACTCAAAAGAGATAAATAATATAGTCATAACTTTGGTGAACCAGGCAGGCTCCGTTTCTCTACCTGTGGTACTTAAAGGCAATTTAAGCAATGGTATGAGCATTAAAACCCATAGAGTAGAGTATTTGATGAAAGTTTAGAAACAGAAATTGGTTCTGACCTGAAAATTTCAAAGATTACCAAATTAATAAGTAACATCTTACAATCAGCTCCTTTCTCGTTTTTATGATTTGATGTTTTCATTTTTCTCATTAAAAACAAACAAACAAGCAAAGAACACAATGAATTATAGAACTATAGAATCACAGAATGGCTTGGGTTGGAAAAGATCTTAAAGACCATCTAGTTCCAACTCCCCTGTCATGAGCACAGACACCTTCCACTAGACCAGGTTGCTCAAAGCCCTACCTGACCTGTCCTTGAACACTTCCAGAGATGGGGCATCCAAGCTTCTCTGGACAACCTGTTCCAGTGCTTCAGCACCCTCATAGTAAAGAATTTCCTCCTTATATCTAATCTAAATCTACCCTCTTTTAGTTTAAAATCATTATTCCTTGTCCTGTATGCTCCCTGACAACAAGTCACTCTCCAGTTTTTCTGTCTACCTCCTTCAGCTATTGGAGGGCTTCTACAAGGTCTTCCTTAAGCCTTCTCTTCTCCAGGCTGAACAACAACAATTCTCTCAGCCTGTCTTCATAGAAGCATTGCTCCAGCCCTGTGATCATCCTTGTGGCCCTCTGTTCTCACTCCAACAGGTCCATGTCCTCATGTCCTTCTTCTGCTCGGGCCCCAGAGCTGAACACAATGCTCCATGTAGGGTCTCAAGAGAGCAGAGAGGGAGAATCACCTCCCTCACCCTGCTCGCCATGCTTCTTTTGATGCAGCCCATAATGCATTTGGCTTTCTGGGCTGCAAGCACCCATTGCTCATGTTGAGCTTCTTGTCAGCCAACACCCCCTTCTCCTCAGGGCTGCTTTCAGTCCATTCTCTGCTCAGTCTGTATTTGTGCTCAGGATTTCTCTGAGTCAGCTGCAGGGACTTTCATTTAGCCTTGTTGTACTTCATGAGGTTCTCACAGGCCCACCTCTCAAGCCTGTCAAGGTACCTCTGGAAGGTAGCTGGCATTAAGACATACAATCACAGACCCCTAAATAGCCTTCCACATATGAATTTGTGGATCAAAAATAGTGCTCTGTCTCCCTAGTGAATAAACAGTGAAAACATAAAGCTCTATTGACACTACTTTAGTAAACAGTGTCTTCATTAGCTGGAACAGCATATATTTTGCTAACTTTTAGTCTGGAAATTTAATCCTGAGTTCATAAGAGTAATATTACAAGAGGAAATTCTCTATTCAAAATAAATTATTTCAATGATGGACAAGACATTGCTATGAAATAAATGACTTTGACATGACAGTAATAATGTCAATCATGTCATAATGGCTCAGAAATACCTACATGAAGTAGTTACAATCAGAAGATGCTGAGTTGGAGAGTGGTAGATTATGATTTAACTTGAAAGCTTATCTACTTAAAATTTGAACTACAACAGTGTACAGCCCTGACAGCCTTAACTACTCCTCGTGGTGGCAGATTCTAATACAGCAGAATGCTTTGAGATTACGAACAACCTATTGTTTTAAAGGACATTATATAGTTAACAAAAACTTAAATGTATTTCACAAATTGTCGTGGTTTAACCCGGCCGGCAGCTAAACACCACGCAGCCATTCGCTCACCCTCCCCCCTCCCTCTCTGGGACGGGGGAGAGAAATGGAAAGTGAAGCCCATGAGTTGAGATAAAGACAGTTTAATAGGACAGGAAAATAATAATAACAAAATAATAATAATAATAATAATAATAATAATGATACAATGGTGATAATAGGAAAGTAATAATAATATGTACAAACAAGTGATGCACAATGCAATTGCTCACCACCCGCTGACCGATGCCCAGCCTAACCCTGAGCAGTCCGGCCCCCTCCCCCCGGCTAGCCACCCCTATATATTGTTTAGCATGATGTCAGATGGTATGGAATACCCCTTTGGCTAGTTTGGGTCACCTGTCCTGGGTCTGTCCCCTCCCAGCTCTTACTGCACCCCCAGCCTGCCTGTTGGCAGGACAGAGTGAAAGGCTGAGATGTCCTTGGCTTGGTATAAGCACTGCTCTGCAACAATTAAAACATCGGGGTGTTATCAGCACTCTTCTCATCCTAAGCCAAAACACAGCATTCCACCAGCTACTAGGAAGAAAATTAATTCTGTTCTAACTGAAACCAGGACACAAATTAATACTGAAAAAGTGTTATTTTTAGTGCTTGGAAGGGATTGTAACAGACACTGTAGAGGCTGTTAACTTTTGCTTAATTGTAGAAGGAAATTAGAGGGGAATTTCACTTTCATCAAACACCTTTTAGGAATACTGATTTAGTTGCAGTATTATACAGTCATTAGTCCAACTTATGGAATTATAAGCAAGCTGAGCAGGAAACTGGCAACCTTTTCTGGGCTGAGCCAGAATACATTAGGAATTTCAAGCAGAAAGTTTCTAAGCACAATACTTAAACTGAGAATGTCTAGGCATGTCATCATGACAACAAGGTATTTTTACATTTTATTTCCTGTCTCCTTCACATTTTTCAGAATTTCTTCATTTTACTGAATAAAATTGATGGTGCTGCCAAAGAGAAGAAATCACCAATTCCAGTGGAGAGGTGTGGAATTAGAGAATTGAGTCCTTAACTACCTTTTTATGTCCTCACATATTCATGATTAGAATAATAAATAAATGTCCTTTCTTATTTGAGCATACTGCAAAAAGTTGTAGATGACTACTAGATGGAAGAAGCTAAAAGGTTTCTGTTACATGAATAGACAGAGATACTTCTGAACAAAAATTGTTCTTCTGGCTAGCCCTTTCCTCTAACACCATAGTTCCACTTTATGGAAAGATCAGTCTCAATATTAGAATCAGCTTAATTATTAGGATTGTCTTTCCAGACTTGGTTCTCCACTAGTTTCTCTGTATAACTAAACATAGTATTTAAAGTGTTTAGTGTATATAAGTTTTGGGGGAAAAATAATAATAAAATAATCTATATGTATTTAAAAGTATTTCTAACACATAAGAAGGGAGAAGGGATGTGCTGTTGGGAAATGTTGTCTAGAGAGCTAGGAAATAAATTGAAATATCAGGTTTTATTCATAAACTTATGACTTCCTAAAGTAGGACTCTAAATACAAGTTAGATTGCAAAAATAATATCCTTAGAAGATAGAGAAAGACAGAATTAAGTCTTTTTATAGAATATGTCCTGGACATATTCTATATGTCCAGTTTAGGGAGTTTAGGGAGTAGATGAAGGTATAGATTAATAACACAAAGCTTGTAAAAAATCATGAAGAAAGAACGTTAAAAAGAAAAAAGTCTAAGAAGGAGAGTGTAGATCAGAGGAAAAGAAAGCTACTTTACTTTTTTATTAGTACTGTTTTACTTTTTCCTCTGTTCTGAAGCAAAAGGCATACTTATTATTCAGAACTGAGAAGAGAAGAGAAGAAGAGACGAGACGAGACGAGACGAGACGAGACGAGACGAGACGAGAAGAGAAGAGAGAAGAGAAGAGAAGAGAAGAGAAGAGAAGAGAAGAGAAGAGAAGAGAAGAGAAGAGAAGAGAAGAGAAGAGAAGAGAAGAGAAGAGAAGAGAGAAAAGAAAAGAAAAGAAAAGAAAAGAAAAGAAAAGAAAAGAAAAGAAAAGAAAAGAAAAGAAAAGAAAAGAAAAGAAAAGAAAAGAAAAGAAAAGAAAAGAAAAGAAAAGAAAAGAAAAGAGAAAATAAAAAAGAAAAGAAAAGAAAAGAGAAAGCAATACCTTTACATTTGTTTTCACAGAAGTTTAAGTTCATTCATGCTAGGTATATTGTATGCAGTCTAACCTAGAACCTTATTTTGATTAATGTTTTTCTTGAAACATGCTTTATACTGTGCATCTGAATTATCTTACTTGGTACATCTTCTAATTAGTGTCTTTTCAATGTGTAGGGGATATTAACATTGGCAAATGTCTAACAGTCTAACGAGGGACCTGTTAAACTGTCCAAGAACATTCTGTTTCTATAGCAGCTTTGGGGCAATAGGGACCTATGTGACATATTTTGGATCGTAAAATCTAATAGTATGCTTTGGGGACACAAGCTTCAAGTATCAGCTAAGCTTTTTATGAATAGGAACATGATTCCATGATCAGGCAACAATTCAAGGTGATTTTTGTTTTGGCTGAGATAAAGCATTGTAATCAGGCTATCACATGTAAAGATCTTTTAATGTAGAACAACAGATTCTTAATTTTGAAGCACAAAGTGTCTGGTCTGTAATCTTCATTTAAATTTCTTAGTTTTACATTAATTAAATCTTTCAAGGAGCAGCTTTATATTAAAAATGTCTTAAAGAAGTGAAGATGAAGATGGAGATACAGGGAAGCAAATAATGTGTAGCAAAGTTTCTTGATATGTGTATGCTGAGAAATGACATCTGAAACAATCTGAAAGGATGTGCTTTGAATTTGGCAGGTGTGTAAAGATGAGGTGAAGGAAGGACTGTGTAAGCACAGAGACCAGAAGACCTGTCCAAAAGACATCTACTCAAAAACTGGAGAACAAAGAACAGAACTGTATATCTGTTCTGTATCTGTTCTGTGCAGAAAAGACAGAATGACAAGACAGAAATTGTTTTCAATAATATTTATAGAATGAGCTAGGAGAAACATTGCATACAACACACTAAGGCTTGACCAGGAAGAAATGACTAGACCTTATAGGCAAAACAGTCACACTGTAGCAAACAGCATCCCCGTGGAACTTGAGTGCAAAACTATAGGGAACTCTAAAGTTCACTTTTTTTAAAGATATTCAATTCAGGTAAGATTTAATATTGAGAATATATATATATATATATATTTTAATGTTATCCTCAGCAGTAGTAAGTATATACCTGTGATACAACTTCAGTGCCATTCATATTCTTCCTGGTGCTCTTAATATTAAACTCCAAAGCAAAAATAATGTGGATACAGAGGTTGTTTTACATTCTGCTGTAAAATTAGTCACTATGGAAACTACTTGAACAATGTTAGAAAGTCCTAGTTACAATTATGTTAATACTAAATCAGAAGGGACATTATACCTTTAGTCTGTTCTTATTAAAGATAGTTGGAGCACTTTTAGAATCTGTGTGCCTGTAATGGGGGTTGAATGTGTTGATTAATATGAATTGCATCATAACATCAATTAAGGTTCAGAAGCAGATCCTTTTTGTTGACATTTTTATGCCCTTACACTTCATGCATTATCTGAAAGGTCAGGAATTTCTGGTAAAATGATTGCAGTGAGTTAAAAGTCTGAACTGGAGAAGAAATGCAAATGTGATCTGAAAGCTTTAGAAAAAATAAAATAAAATCAACAGCAGCTCAAGAGACCAATATAATTTCAAATAATTGTATTAATTTAACTGGGACATGCTATGGATGTTAAATTCAGAAGGTTGCAGGTCTTGTATTAGGTTATTTGTTTTAAAATTTTGTTCATTTACTTCCACTGATTTTATTAAATGAATTACAGAGAATTCATACTTAGCTTTTGTCTCCAAATTGCCATAATTTTTAGAACACATTACTTTCTATATGATTAATTTTAACTTCTTAAATCTTAGCACTTTTCTAATTTTTCTCTCTTTAGAGAAAAAACAAGTCTTTGGGTAAACATTTGGGTAAGGTTTAGTTCTTAATATGGCATTAAAAAAAATAGGGGAGAAAGAAGTGAGTGAAATAAGATTAATTATGAAAACATGTTGTCCTTAAAACAACATTGCTTTCCTGGGAAAACTATGTTGGCTCTGCTTAGAAATCTAGCTTACATGATTGCTATGTTCAAAAATTAGGAAATCCAAATGTCACAGGCTATAAAATTAGATATATAAGGCTAAATTTTTCATCAGACTTGGAAAAACCAGCAGGATTAACAGGCTTCTTTAGCATTGTATACTTCATTGAGCAATCAGAATAACATAGTTTATTAAAATGAAAGAGACTTAATCAAATACCTTTCAGTAGTACAGAAGTGTATTCAAAGCAGTTGGCTCCCTGGTCATAGCCATCTTTGAATGAATCATCTTTGCATTTAGACCAAAAATTCAGTGCTCCTTGGGAGTACTTTTTCTCACAATACAATTGCCCTATGATTATATAAAAAAGATCTGGCAAATGATAAAAACAAAATTCTTCTTGCTATAAGAATGTGACATAATGTAATTACATTGACACAAAATTTGCCTTTCATACCGGGAAACACATCTAAAGTGAATAATGGCACACAGTGCCATCACAACAAATAGAAGATGAACTGGATCACTTCAGTACTTGTTTAATTTTTATTATTATTTTTTTAAATTTTGCCTCAGATGGTGGTTTTCCTACAATGCACCTAAAGATGACTTTATAAATGCAAATGTTTCTTCTTTCTTTCAATCCATGAAAAGTATGGAGTTCCCCAGTCCTCACCCCCAAGCAAAATGACATACTTGTTGTTTTCTAAGTGCCTAACTAGTCCGATATTTTCAGAATAAATATTAAATTGTTCTGTGCTGGAGCTGTTTGCTCATTATACTCATCTCAGTTTCACCATCTCACGGAATTTTTCTCCTTAAATCTCAAAACAACTTTCATACTGATGTGCTGCTAGCTGTAACTGACCTCCAGTTGGGAAAAAAACAATGAACAGAAAATGAGAGGAGCTAATAGGTCTTTACAGATATTTCTATGAAAATTGAAAGGAATGGAACCAAATCAACAGAAATAGCAGTCTTGGACAACCTCCTGGTTTGGTCTCCTTGACTTACTCCTTGATCTGATGAAATTCTGTTGCTTCTACTGGAATATGCACTGAGTTGTGGGATATGATCCTTTAAGGGATTAGGTAAACTTTTTTCTGATGCTTGTTTGTGAAGCTGAGAATTTTAATTCAATGTTTATCTCTTACCTACAGTCTATCCATAGTTTATTATTTTTAATATTTCATCTCTGTCTTTTCTTGGACTCTTCAAGTGTATGGAAGGCATAAGTAAACAAGTGCATAAAGCTAGGGTTTCTGCAGAGCTTCTGAACTTGCAGTTGTTGAAGATGCTCTTTCTTTAATGTTTTTAGGTATTTATAGCACAGTTACAAGGTAATTAAAAGATGGGATCTATGAAAGATGGAGCTCCGGCAGTCTTTGGGGACTGACTTTTTAAGCAGATACAACTTAATTTGTCTCCTCCAGGTGAGTTCTTTCACCAGGAATTGCTGAAAATGTTTTTTATTTTTTTCCCAAGATTTCTGTTTGTATCACTTCTCTGTTTATATGTTCTTGTCTAAATGTTATATCTGGGAAATTTTCATTCCCCAGGAGCCTTCCTAAGATACAGAGTGGGGGAAAAAAAGATTATCTTCTTATGTTACTGGTTAGCATACAAAGGAGAAAAAGAAGAAAAACTATATTTGTCAGGTGTGTGATATCTACAACAAACCTTCTCAGTTCTTATACAATGCTATCATAACACTTGTGCTGTGAATGGCCTGAACACTGAGTTCTGATATCATAATTAGAATTGTTTGTGAAAGTTGACTTCTTTACAGAAACCTTCATAATGTTGTCACTTGCATTAAAAAGTTTTCAATATTTTGCAATATTAGCCAGAAATCATGAACAAATCTCCTCATTTTGACAGTGGTCAAAGTAATGTTGTGATGCTTGGCCAAATACCTTAGATTTTTCAAAGTTTAATTTTATTACATTTGACAGAATTCAGAAGAGTGTCAGTTAAAATATGCTTAAAATTACATCTGGTAACGTTATGAATGGAATGGAAAGTGCTCTGAACAAAAAGTACTTCTCAGAATACCTTTTTCATTTGCAGCTTATGTTAGCTTGCTTGCTTACATTTAGCAATGGAGTCTATCATTTGAACTATGTGTTCCTCTGAAAATTTGTATCTATTTATGCAGATATACCTAGTTCAAAGTTAAATGTTCCATTTTTATTCTAAATGTAATAGCAGAGAGAAGTCTCAGGTTCACCTCAGATCTCTTATTCTAAGCTCAGATTTTTAAATAAAGTGTCCTTGTGAATCCAGAACAGAACTTACATATTTTATTAGAATATATCACAACCATTTTCTGAATTCAAATCTCAGGACACTCACGTTTTACTACCAAATTCACAGAAATAATGCTTTCTATCTCTTTTCTAGGATTAATGGGGAATAGGGCAATTATAAAACATCTTTTCAGCTTAAAGCTAAAAGACAAGAAATATTGATGAAGCAGACCAGACTTCTAAAGCATGGTACCTCATGTGGCCTTGGTAAATCATTTTTTTGTTGTTGTTCTGCTGCCTAGAAAAAGACAGTAGCTTCTTGCCATGTCCCATATCTGACAGAAAGCAGTAAGTGTGTATGTACCTCTTGTTTCTAGCCATCAAATAGTACTTGAATAATTTATGAAAAATGTGTTGACAGAAAGGGAGTGAAGAAAGTGATGTACCGTTCAGCACTGATAAGTTGAATCTTTAAGTGGACCCCCAAATGACTTGAGGTGACATCCTTCATCAAGTCTTCACGGATGCTTCCTAAAACATCAAAAAGAGGAGAGTTACGAACTATGAAAGTCATGTGTTTCATGACCCTGCATTTTTTTCAGTTACTAAGGCACATTCTTTCATAAAAAGAGCTCAACTATATTTAAAAGACTGGAATGTGAGCTTGTGGGACCACCTCTTAAAGCACTGTGCTGCCACTGAATCTAGATGAATCTTAAGGCAGTCTTCAGACTCAAGGACTGAACCTGCCTTCTTAGAAGGTAGAAAGACAATTAGAGCAGATCTAGACTTAACCTGCTCAGATATCAAGTGCTCTACCAACTTATTTCATTTTTCTCTCCTACATTTTATTGTCTCTATATATGCAGATTCCCATACTGTAACTTGTATTTTCAGTATGAATTTTATTTCCCAACTACACTTGTTATATTTTGATTGTAGTAGCCAAGTTATGAAACTTACAAATTAACTTATTCTTGCTCTATGCCTCTTGTTGTGTTAGTGAACTACAGTTGTTACATGCTTGAAATAGAAGAAAAAAAAAAAAAGTTAGTGCAGTTAGTGTCACTAGTATCACATGCCAAGGCCTCTTCTGCAACACAAATCAGATTTGCTAAGTGTGCAAGCAAGAGATTACTCACTGCATACATAAAACTACAGCAGTGAATTCCTAATAAAACTGCTGGCCAGTGTCATGAGGCATGAAAAACAGATAAATTGGTAGTAGTTTACAAGCCTACTGTGTACTGTTTTGTGAAAATTAGCTGTAAAGCAGCAACATTTTGCTTTGGAATTCTTTGATACAGATTCTGTTTAAATGTAGAGTTTTCTATTTTTCACAGAAAGCAGAAGCAGTCTAACAGACTCTGGAACACCAGTGCTGGGTCATCAGCCGGTCATCTGAGTGAAGAAATAAAAAGGCAGGATGCTTTAAAGTGAAAAGAAATAGCTTCTGACAATCCTCTGTTGTGGAACACCAAAAATCTGTCATTCATATGACTCTATAAACTGACTCAAAAAGCTAGTTAAATGCTCAAATGAGCATTGAGTGTTGTATTGCTGGGTTTGGGACACATTCATGTTTTTGCTGCTTACTCTTGAAGCACAAGAAAAATAGATAGAAGCAGTGTCTACCATTTCTGAAAACAGATGGTCACCTTGTTTTAAAGGTCCTTCTGTTATAAAACATTGTCCCATTGCAACATTCTCCAGCATTACAGATTGTCCATCATTTTTTCAAATATCATTTGAACTAGTCATTATCCTTCGTGCACTCAGAAATGGCAATAATGTTCTATTGCTTCCCTGAGATAGTGGATACTGAATTAGATGGTGATGTCTTTTAATTCTTTTCATTTTTAAATTGCTCTGTTTTGAAGTATGAACTACTAAAAAAAAAAAAAAAAAAGTGCTGAAGATCCTTCAAAGTATCTGCCTCAATGACATAAAAAACAAGAAGGTGGGATATCTTACAGTGATTTTGTTGCTTCAGCCATTAAATGACCGTGGCATCATGAAGAGAGTCAGAAGAGAATTTACTTGCATTGTCTTTCATTTAACCTTTACTTCATATAAAACCACATGTAGCATGTTAGAAATACATCTAACTAAAATTCAGCAACCATTTTTGACAGTTTGTTGCAAACTACTGGAAGAAGAAGAAGAAGAAGAAGAAGAAGAAGAAGAAGAAGAAGAAGAAGAAGAAGAAGAAGAAGAAGAAGAAGAATACAGTGAGAACATGGCCTTAATTTGAAAATAGACTGTAACAGGTTTCACAGGTTTCTTATTGCTGTGTAATAAGTCTTTACTTATTCCTGCCTACTTTAAACTTGTCTCTCCTCCTTGTCATTCACATATGGTAAATGGGAACAGCACAGTTTGGGGTGTCATAAAATAATTATATTTCTTTTTATTTTGCTTTTCCAAACTCACTTTTCTGATGGAAAAACATCTTCCCCTGTACTGTAATACAGTTTTCAGCAGTGGAATTTCCTGATGCAATGAATAGGCAACTGTTAATACCTTTGCTGCTCTTAAACAGCCATGGGTACACTCAGAAAAGAAAATTTATTTTCCAAATCACTCTGCAAATTTTTTTCACCTCTTTGACAGTTCACTGCTTCACATCTAGCCAATGTCTCTGCAAAAAGATTTTGAAAACATCTTAAATTGTGAAATTCTTTCAGCAGTATTCAAACCTTGGAATGTCCTGGTCTGTAGCTTTGTCAGATTGGAAACTGAAAATGCCATCATTCTGTTAAAGCATTTCATTATATTTGATATAGCTTTTGAATGAAAGTAACAGTGCTGCCTATAAAGGTGTGTATCTGTCTTGTGAGAGATGGCACCTTATTGCCATTGCCTGATTCTGCTGCTTTTTACTTGCTTGTGTTGCTGATCCTAAGCTTATGACAAACAGAAAATGAAAAATAAATTAATCTTATGAGGTTATTTCAGGTATCCCCAATGAAGCACAGCGAAACTGTTCAGAATACTAACATTATCTTTCTTTTTCTTCTTCCATGACTGAGTGAGTGCTCATGATTGTAAAGGTCAAAGGATTTGCAAAACTCTAAGATAAAAATCCAGTATTCATTTGTGAGACTTTGTTACATAAACTTATGAACAAGTCAGTTCCACCATTGTTGAAGCAATTATATTTTTTATTGATAAAGAGTTCTGGTACTAACTTCTTGTATTAGAGGATTAGGTTTATTCAAGTGCTTGGGATAGAAGACAATTTATTTTATTCTATTTATTTATTTTATTTTATTTTATTTTATTTTATTTTATTTTATTTTATTTTATTTTATTTTATTTTATTTTTGCTTTGGGACTATATATGTCTGACTCTGCTGAATGATTGGGATTTTAAAACCCCATTGATTTTATTTTACTGTAAATGTCAGACTCTTTGCAAATTCTGAATCCTTAGTTAAAAAATCTTGCATATTTCCTTTAGGTCTAATATTGTTTTACACATGCAAAGTAAAATGAGCAATAACTGAATTTACCTTTTTATATTTTTATATCTTGATGTCAACACAGAGATCCACAAGACTATCCTGAAAGTGTTTGTGAAACTGGCATTTCTATCTAATAGGGACAGTAAAGAATTACATCTGAAATGATCAAACAATTCTGAAAACAGCCTCAGGCACAATGCGTTTCAGTCACCTAATTTTAAGGGACTGTGTACAGACGAAGATATAAGGTGCTATGTGCTATGATTTTTTGACATCTTTGAAAAGAAACATGGCAGCACTTGCTCTATACCAGGAAAATAAATAGCATGCCCACACTGATTCAGACTAATGATGAAAATAAATGAGACATGAACATAGTGGTAGCCCCCTTTATATCATCTCTCATCTTCTGGCAAGCTTTGAATCAGGTAGTCCATGAATAAGATCTCATATCTTTGTATTTAATAGCCTGAGATAGATTTTTTTTTCATCATGAATTTGCTTGTTATCTGAATCAATGTACATTTTCATCATCGTATGCTATCTAGTTACATGTTGAATGAAGAAGTACATATGAAAATACTTGAATAAGTATTTTCAACCTGTTAGTTGTCCTGATGTCATCTTTTTCTCATACTGTAAAAGCCAATCAGTAATCATACATTCTTCAGTTTATCATCCTGCCTCTGATAGTTTTATAATCAATTATTCTATGCTATATTTTACTTGGCAAGAGCCCTTTTCCTTTTACTACAAGAATGTAGATAGTAGAGACCTTTGTTACTCTAAAATTCTTAACATTCAGTACATTTTTGACTGCTTTCCACTGGAAGTGGAACATAGAAATGTGTTAATTTTACAAGGTAGATTAACAGGAAAATAATTTATGATCATGTTTGTGCGCCTTATTTGATATGTTAGTCACAGCCCTGATATGTTATCTAAGATTTATATTATGTTAGGTAGGAATTAATATGAGGAATTTACCAGAACAATGTGAGGAAAGTTTTGGAATTAGTGCAAACAGCCCATATATGTTCCATTCTAATGTTTCCTTGCTGTCTATGAGTTTTTTACATGTTTGTGATTGGTCAGAGAACATTTTGTGATTTGCTTTTCCAGGCAGGAACAACACATAGCTAAACTGAAATGTATTAATATGCCATTGAATAACTGATTATTGAATAACTTAGTAGCTTAGCAGCTGCTAAGAAACCCAAGAAACCTGAGATTGTTTCTCAGCTGTAGATAAAATTGGCCAAATTGCTCTGATAGAGACAATGTCTCTAATACTAAGACTGAGGTATAGTCAGAGACAAACGTTTTTATATAAGCCTGCCTAGAAACCCTGTTAAATTTGGAAGAATTTTTCTCAGGCATACCAATTTCTCATGCATTTAGTTTTATTGGATATCTATATATTTATGAAGCTTTTTAAAAGAATCTTGAAATTTTTCTCAGGCATAAGGGTGGTGTAAGTTCTCTGGTAGATTTACATTTTATCTTCAGCCTGAGTCAGAGTATCTGCCATTTGACAAAAACAAGCATTTGTCGTATAGCTCTTACTGTTCTGAAGCTAAGCTCTTATAGATGGTGTTAAGAAGAGGATTTTACACGTTGGTTTGTTTGTTTGTTTGTTTTCTTTGCGTGTGTGTATGTGTGTTTCTAGGATTTGTGCAATTTTTATATTTAAAATTTCTCTCCAAGAAGGAGCAAAAATAATTTTATATTTATTTTATCCCAAATTTGTAACAGCTTCAAAATGGTCTTATTTTTGATGCTGACATCCTGTCCAAACCAAATTAAAAATAAAAAATTAATGCTCCATTTAAAGGAAGTTTTACAAAATCTGTGAAGAATAAGAGGAATGTAGGAACGTAGAGGTCAAAATTAAAGTCAAGTATACAGTTTTCTATTTTATCTTCTTCTGAGCATCCTAAACAGAATAAGTCTGTGTGAGGCTGGTAAACAGAGAAAAATGTGTCTCTTATACATACTATTGCTGGAATGTGAAACAAAAGGATCAGAAAACTTATCTCCTACTACTAATTTAGCTGACACAAGAAACAGCGATGTAGTTGGACAGAGAGATCAGTATTTTCAAAACTCTAAATGGATTTTAAAACTGTACAGTTTCTTTGAAAAATTTCTGTAAGGACAGCTGTTGTGAAGTAAGGACTTCTTCAGAGAGCATGAAGATAAACCACTTCAAAGGAATGAGGCAAACCATGAAAATCATGATGAATGGAGCATTTAAGGTAATGCACCTTATATAAAGGGTATCCAATGTCACCATTTTCCGATAAATAAATAATTCAGAATCTTCTTGTAAAGGAGAAAAAATGTACTAAAAGTAGTCAACATTGAACTGACTAGATTATCCTGTTGGACAATCATAGAGATTATACCAAGCCATGTATACAAAGCAAGTGAATAAGAAATTCTTCTATAAAGTGAAGGCTCACCAGTACATGAGAAAGTTTTTAAATATCTATCTCACAGACTCAGGTCTTTCAGACGATAGAGCATGAAATTATCTCAGTGTGAAGGAAAAAAAGATTGTTCTGTATTTCCTGAGGTTAAATCCTTAAATTTCCATTAATTGTGAGTCTGTTAAACTGAGCTCCCCTAAATTACAAAAGCTTCAACTTAAATTTATGTAATTTATTTCATGAGAATGTATTCCTGGTTATCAAATTTCTGAAGGCTGTATTAGAGATTTTAATGTTTAAACACTTTCCACATCATTAATGTGCATACCCACGCAAACACACATATATCAATAAATTTATTTCCATTATTGTGGCCTCATTTTTTTTTTCTTTTGGAGAATATTAAGACTTGCAGCATAGTTCATTGGAGGGAAGAGTAATAATTTGAATGCATAAGGACATCAGCTTGTCAAGAGTTTTAATTAATTAAATATTATATTTGTATTGTACCATTATAAAACACCTAGTAGGTGTTTTTATAATTAACAACTGGAACAATTAAGCATTCTACATAATCTGAATAATATTCAGTTCACTAATATTTTGTACAGAGCTATAAGAAAGAAAGAAAGAAAGAAAGAAAGAAAGAAAGAAAGAAAGAAAGAAAGAAAGAAAGTGAGAGAGAGAGAGAGAGAGAAAGAGAAAGAAAGAGAAAGAGAAAGAGAAAGAGAAAGAGAAAGAGAAAGAGAAAGAGAAAGAGAAAGAGAAAGAGAAAGAGAAAGAGAAAGAGAAAGAGAAAGAGAAAGAGAAAGAGAAAGAGAAAGAGAAAGAGAAAGAAAATATTTCTGGACAAGGAAGAAACATGGAGATAAGTTAAAATTATCTCATGAATGTTTTTTCTTGATTTCCTTTTCCTAGATAAAAGATATTTAGATAAATAATTTATATTATTTCTTGTCACCCTTGTTAGCATAGAATTCTAATGACACTGATTTTAACAAAAAAAAAAGGGTATGATTCTTATGATGATAAGAGGTTACTGAAAAAGAGGAAATAATTGTATCTAAAGAAGAAAAAATCTATTTGACAATGAGAGATGGAAACTTTTTTGTATCTGTTTTTCTAATTCCTTTACTTCCTTTTGTTTCAGGGTGTGAGGTAAGGAAGGATACTCTTTAAACATTTAAATGTCTCTCTTTTTAAAACATGAATTCTCAGAGAATTCACAATATCTGTGCTTTATAACTCGAAGCAGACAAATCAGCCTGGAGAATTTCCTATAGATTTTAGAATACAGAAATAGAAATATATAGAAAATTCTATATAGAAAATATAAAATTTTATATTTATTATCAAATTTTGAACATGCCTGTATGTCTCATTGTCTGTATTCTTATTTAAGAAAAGGTTGTTCTATGGTTCTATGGTTCTTCTATGGAAGAACCTTCTTTCTAAAGGTTCTAAAAGTTCTATGTCAGTAATTGCACCTCAGTTTGTTTCTCTAAAATAAATATATCCTATCTCTTGATCTGAAAGGTGTTTTGATAGGAATAGAGACAAAATGTTTGATAATTTGCAAACTGCTTGAGTCACAGAAATTCCTTCCAGTAATCCCTTCAGTGCTATTCACACCTATGGCATAACAAAAAAATTGCTTAGTCTAACTTGTAATTAAATTCTTCTGTCTGAAATTTGGTAGTCCTCAATAAGCAACATCAGAACATGTCTGTTTAAGGGGAAATTTTCATGAGTGAATGCAATTATCCAGTTGGACTCTGTCTACCAAACCATTTAATAATAGCTGACTTGTGGCCACTCACAAGCCTAAGTGGCCTCACAGGGTTGAGACAACCACTTGCATGAAATAGAAAGGATAAAACTCAACAATATGTTGCTTTCTTCTTCTCCCTTTGTAAGAGTAAGAGTATCAGGATGGTCTGAGAGCAGAAGGTTTTTTGCTAAGTCATTGCAAAGAACAAAGAAATAATAATAATAAAATAACAACAACAACATCAACAACAACAACAACAACAATAATAATAATAATAATAATAAAGGATTTATAGTTTTAAGTCAAGAGGGCCTTCCTCATAGTCCTTTTTTTTTTTTTTTTTATATCTAGTCAAGAAAAGGTTTTCTGAGGAAACAGGATTTCCTTGTTTCTTCACATATTTTAAATGGAACAATAAGTTTTGGTTATCTTTATCAATACTTTCTCCTAAGTTTAATTTCTGGACTAAGAGAAATTGAGCAGCAGAGATCAATTCCAGAGTTCTCATAGAGAGAGTGTCACAGCCACTATGCTTCTTTGTACAGAATCTGTTCTTATTCTTTCTCCAACTACAGTACTTTTTATTTGTACCTTAAAAAGCATGAAAAGGGTCTGAGATGTTTTATTGCAGTGTGCTAGTTCTATGCAGTAGACTGCTAGGTCTATGCAGTATCTAAGCATGATTGGCCTAAGCAAGTTTATCAGATAAACCACATTTTGTTTCTTACAAAATAAACATTAAAATATGAATAGGTATTCATAATTAGTAATCAGTGTTCCTCTGCTAAAAGCAGTCTCTTTAGATTTTAATAAGACAATCTATTTTATCCCCACCATTCCATTTCATTTGTCTCTCTACTTCTTTTTCTAATATGCTATATTTCTTCCAGTTTCTTTAGTCTCATTAGTACTACTAATTTCTGAGATTTACTGCCCTCTTCATCTCTGCTGCACTAGGCAATTTATAAGTTACAACTTATTAACCATTGCTGTTAGCAGTACCTAATTCATAAGAATGAAAGTACTTTTTACTGCTTTTTTGTCACCTTCCTTCTCCATTCTATCTATCTGTCTTGACAGATAGAGAACTTTTCATATTTACTCTAACTTGTCATTGCCACTGCTGAAGACTTTCTTACTCTCAATGTATTCTTCTGCTGAAGACGACAAGCTGGAATGTCATTTGCATGAAGTGCTTTCAAGATCTGCTCCTAAACATGACAGTCTGCTGAGCTGCTGTCATAGCTACAGTATTAATACCTCTTCCCATTAATGGCACAAACTGTGGAGGAAGTATATAGAGTGATGGGTCAGACTCTGGTGGTGAAGCTGCTTCCCTTACATTTCAACAAAGTAGGTTTCTTTGGCAAAGCTATTGTCATAACTGCATTCATAGGAAAAAAAAAAAAAATCAAAACAGCCAAATATATTCCCAGATGTGCTGTCATCTCAGAGAACAATCAAATAGAAAATAGACTTGCTAGAAGAGTAGAATAACTTTCTGGGTATCAGGATGCATCTGAACTCAAGTACTTCTTGTGACATAAGTTCTCTTTCACAGCCTCCAAAGCCAGTTATTCTGTCTGCGGTAACAGTGGCTCACTGAAAGTCCCTTTTGGCTACCAGATCTACAAAAGAATAAACATCCATTGTATAGCAACAGACAGTACAACTAAACACATGATTCTTCCTCCTTCTGTCCTGATTGGTAAAGGCTGTAGCTGAATCAAGTATACTGTGTTGAGTAAGGCATATATGGAATTTTTAACTAAGTATGAGCTGGCCTAGAGCTTTTCTCACATTATATTCTTCAGGTGAAGAAGGAGGACCTCAACAATTTTGTTGGGAAGAAGATGGCTTACTATGTTTGTACTTTAATGCAAACTTTTTAATTTAGCTAGAAATTCCTATTTTGTTCTATGTACTAAATAATTTTTTTTGAAAAACTTTATTATCTGTTTTCACAGTGTTTATTTATTTGCACTATGCTGTACTTAAATAATGACTGTACATTATAAACAGCCATGTTTTATTTAAAAAATAATAAAATTGCCTCTTTCTGATTTATGTTTGAATTAATTATCTCATTTCACATGAGGAGGATTTAATCTTTCTTGAACCTTTTTTTTTTTTCTTTATGCTAAAGTCATTTTGAGTAACTTGAGTTACATATAGCTCAGTTACAAATAGTCCTTCTGCTGCCCTGGGGGTTTGGTAACACTGATAGTGTTTGATTGCAACTAGCAATTAAATATTGCTGCTTTGAGTTTTGGCTTCAACCTAGAAACAGTTTGAAATGCATAGCCCCATATATGCATTGCAGTTGTCTGTTTCTATGATAATAGGAACATTAATTAAGAGTACGAAGTGCCACAGCTGAAAGTATAGGCCAGTATAGATATCTGCCCTTTAGTCCAATGCAGATAGAAATAAGGTGACTGGATTAATTTTGTAATGAATCTACATAGATCAGCTTCTGTCTGTCTAAAAGCAATATGAAAGTGTGAAATCCTGTAGTTGATGCTGAATACATTCACTCTGTGAATGCTTGTTGCATGATATCCTCTGGTTATTTTCTTCAGCCCAACCTCAGTGAAAATTTACAGGGACCACACAGGCAAATATACACACTTTCCTCCATGACACCCTGCTGCACCATGGCTGTGCTGAACAAGCAGGAGATGCAGGCTTGAAGTTTCTGTACTGATTTGACTTTTTCTTAAGATAAAAATAAAAAAGATCTCTCAGCCTTTCCTTATCTGAGTGATGCTCCTATGCTCTCTAGCACTGTGGCCCTATACTGGAATCCACCCAGTATGTCTTGTACTTGGGAGCCCTGAACTGGATTCCAGGTGTGGCCTTATCTGTGCTGAGTAGAGGGAAAGGAAATTCCCTCTCAGCCTGCTGGAAATACTTTGCCTAATGCAACCCAGGATTGGCTTTCTTTGCTGCAAAGACACATTACTGGCTCAATATCACAGAATTTTCTGCTACCTTAACTTTCATAACTAAATGCTAATTTGCTTCCATTAACCAAACCTTTTCCTACAACAAAGTAATGAATAACACTTCACAAAATAACGAGAAAATTAGTTCAAGTAATGATATTTTTAGTGCAAGTTTTAATATTTTGTGAACATACAGTATTTCAGGATCTTGATCAGAATGCTAATGTGGATCATTGATGCCAGTTTGGAAAATGAAGAAAAAAAATGGTGTTTTAGTAGACTAACTACTGTAGGGGTCAATCTGCTTTTCTGTGAATTTATTCAAATAGTTTGTCTACTTTAAATGAGAACTGATGCAAAATGTATGGACACAAGATTTGTTTGGATGAGTCTTTAGGTAGCATGACTCTGTGACTCATGGTTTCCCTATCTGCTATCCTTGTGAGGCTCATGAGTTAAGTATGCAAACCCTAAGGTCTGTTTAGAGTGAAACAAGGGAAAAATTGATTCCTCACTTGAGTAATCTAGAGTTTATGCAACTCTGTTTGTTATTGGCATTTCTTTGATTGGTTCGCTGATTAATGAAATGGAAAAACATTACTTTATGCTGCACAAGAAGGACATCAAGTAACATTTCATACCATCTTTATCTGTAAATCATAGAGAATGCATGAAGTAATATATTCATTTGGGGGGAGGAGAGAGCCCTAATTCAGTTGATAAACTGCCAAGCTCTAGAAAGGGGTATGTCCAATCATCCTTAGTTGTATCTCAATGACCAGAAAGTGGCAAAATGGAAACTATCAAAAGTAAGCCTTGTAAAAAAAACAATAATTATTAGAAACTGCTTGTCTTACTTGTTTTGGTTCACTTACTAGATGATAATATAATTGTATCTCATTACTGATAGGACTGAGAAAGCTTTTGGAAGTGAAAGATGTCCAGAAACTTAATTTTACATGTATTCTCATTTAATTAATCGCAATCATTTAGGTCTCATGTAGGTTCCATAATTCTCAAAGATGAAGGGGAAAAAAATGTATGAAGGTGCAGGCATAATATAAATAGATTTTTGAACTGCAGATGGCAGGAGCCTCAGAAAAAGTTCAAATTTGGTATGACAGTAGTTCATTTTAGTCTTTTATTATAAATAAGATTATTCTGAAAAAGATTATTCATTGATAATTTACTTGTATTTTTAGTCTAACTGCTTACTTGCTGAAAATATTTTTGGAATCATGGTTGATAATTTTTTTTTAGAAAATGTATTTAAAAATAAGATAATAAACCTGCACTATGACTACACCAAAACAGAGACCCTAAAGCTTCTCAAATGCCAGATTTGCTAGCATCCATCTCCAACACTTTTACTGCCCAAGGTTGTGCAATAATATTCACAATTTTTTGTGCACCTTGTAGTCTTAGTGTAAGCCCTTCTAGGTATGATGGAAAGTGGAGAATTTGAACCTTCTGTCACTGCTACACAAGTCCCTATACTTGCAAACTGGAGAGATTCTACCAGAGTATTGGAATTTAAATTCCTTGCCATGTAGGACTCTTAGACTTATTATTTTTTAATGCTGTGATTTCTTTACACCTCAGGATCCTGAAACTGGCAGTAGCAGCTCAGACTGCCCCCTTTAGATATGTTTGTGTAGGAAAAAAAATAAAAAATAAAAATGTAGGGATGCCTATACTACGCATTGCCTGGAGACATTCAGTTCAATGCATGCACATCATTTCACAGGCATCCCAAGATGACAGCTTGCAGAACAGGTGTGATGGCAACTCATTCCTTTGTAGATCATGTCCTAGGAGGACACTATGGATAGAATGACCTTCAAAGTAGAGGCATGTGTTGGTGAGCATGAAAATGAATGGGAAGGGAGTGAAGAAAACGCTTACCAGGGTGGGGGGGTGGGGGTGGGGGGGGGGTTGGGGAGCAGGGTGGAGAAGCTGCATTATGCATTCTGTGAGAGAGACATTGTGTTACTGGCATTTATCTGAGAGGTCTTTCATGCCAGCTTTGAACAGGAACAAATGGAGAATTTCCTAATATTGAAGGTGTTCCCATGGACAAAAGAGAATACCCTTTAAGGAAAGCCAGCAAAATACAATTATTGTTCTTTCTGTAGCTAATGTATGCCATGTCGCTCTCAGATAAGATCACAGTATGCTAGTCATGCTTTTTGGATGATTACAGGCATGCTTCCACTGGTTATGCAAGGATCTGGACTACGTGCTGCTGTAGAAATGCACCCTTACCCCCTCATGTTGACTAGATGAATATTGAACTTCCTATGAACAAAATGTTTTTCTATAAATTTGGCTGAAAATGATCCTTGACCTTGCAGGCCAACCTATTTCTGTCTTCAGAATTCATATTTTTAGATATCCCCAAACAGATGTATAAACAGTCCATTTTACCCTGAAGACTGCCTAGAACTTCCCCATCTCCAGCTGGCATGTCAGCCATGTTTTTTTTTTTTTTTTTCTGGAAAACTGTGATCTGGGTTCTAAAATGACTATTATGGTAGGAATTTTGTGTGTGTGTGTTTTTCAATTTTTGTTGGTAGTGCTGATGTGTTATTGTTGTTGTTTTGTTTTGTTTTTGCAAGGGAGGAAGGTATAAATATAATAATTCCTGGGACCTGAGATTGATGTTATAGTAGCATATGGTTATGTTATCCCAATGAACTGTGTTTCAGTTACAGATATAGTTTCCAGAGACTGCATGTGAGGTCTTGGATTTTTAATCCCAATATCACTGTAAATTAATGTACACCATCAGTTTTGAAAGTATTGTATGCCTTTTCTACATGTAAAGAAGTGTAAATACATGCAAATTCATACCTAGTTGTCATAAACACTCTGTACCGTACCTTCATCTACCTCTCTTCTTTGTGATGATACAACCTGCTATTTGCTGACAAATATAAATTGTGATATGATTGGCTGGAATGCGAAAGTATTTCGGGACTAATGACAAATCAGTTTTCAAATAGACAAAAGAGCTTATCTGGTAAATGGCACACTTTTTACTGCAATGACTTTTTTCTTTGCAGCAAAGATATCCAGTCTCACACAGCATGCTCTCTGTGGGAATATTCCTTCTGTCTATTCCAATTTTCTTTCTTTCTCTTCCTTCCAAAAAATGAAAAACAAAACAAAACAAAACAAACATGATAGTCACCAGAGCTGTATTTCTCTTCTTTGATGGAGAGACCAGCTGATGATTCCAGGAATAGTTATGAATAGCGGAGAAATGTTGACCTCTGTGAATAGAATCCATCCTCTCTAGGCACTCATGCTCAGAAGACTTACACTTCTACTCATGCTCCTACTTCTGTCTGGCTTCACAGAAGTCACAGTTTCAAATCAGTAGTTCAATAACTAGAATTTACTGTCTTTTTTTTCTTTTTTTTTTCTTTTTTTTTTTTTTAATTGGCAGAAAATTAATTTTCCCCAAGTCAAATCTGTTTTGCCCAAGATAACAATTTGTAAGTGATTTCCCTGTCTTTATGTGAACCTTTATCTCCGTCCTATTTTCTCCTCTTGTCCTGTTGAGGACAGGTAGTAAGAGAGTGGTAGAGTGGAAGCTAGTCCTTAGCCAATGTCAGCCTACCATGGTGTTAAACTCAGGTTTATTCAAAATCTAATTGCATAATGCTTCTAGTAGCATATGTATAGATCAATCTGATCAATCAGGTCTCCGTGCCTTCCTAAATGTAACATAAGTTAGATAAGTTGTTCTTGTAGCAGCAAAATCTTCCCTTGGCTTCCACATGACTGACACAATTCAAGTTATTTGCAAAGAGGCAAACTGGTGGGGAGGAGGGGGCTTTGGGAATGGTAACCACTCAGAGTTAAATTGCCTGTCAACAAAGCACTTCATTCAGTGTAGGATAAGGAAGCGCTTTGGAAAGATGGAAGTTAGCTACGCAATTTGTTCCAGTGGTAGCTCTTGATTAGTGCTTTCTCATCAGTAAGTAGGTTTTTTGAAGAGCACCTGTGTATCCCATGTGTGAACAGTATTCCAGGGAAGTCCTGGACATAATGTACAAGCACAGATCACAGCATGCATATTCAGCAAAACTCATACCTCTAAGTGTATTTTGGTTTTTAGAACATCAGGTTTAACAGTGAGATGAAATGAGTTTGAATAGATGCAGTTATTTTGGAGGGTAGTAGTCTTCATCTGCTCTGAGAAATTAAGTTCTTTTATTGTCTGAACAGTTGCTGCTAAAGCAGTTTGTAGTCCCTAATATTTGACTTCTACTAGATGTGGTGATTAAAAAAATTTGCTGAAGCTTATAATGGACTGTGCGTTTGTTCAGGACTGTACTTACCACTGTATGTAAAATAAATAAATAATCAAATAGACAAACTCTAGCTTATTCCAGAAAACTGTATGGTATTTGGTGAAAAAAAAAGGACTAATTACTTTCTGTTTGATTTCAGTTCTACCCTGCACTTTTCCTTGCTGTACCTAATAAAAAAACAACACTTACCACTTCCTCAGGCTTTATTTTGTTGTTTGTTTGTTTGTTTTGTAATAATAATAAACATAATAATAATAATAACGTAAGTTCCTACAAAATACGTTTTTAAATTCGTAGTCTCATGAGGGATTTCTCTGCCTTTTCTTGGGGTGAACAGATATACGACACATACTCTGGGGCAATAAACTGTTTTATCGTTATAGCTACATGGTTTCTAATCATACTAGGCTGTAAGAAGAGCTTGTTCATATACGCATGTGAAAGCAATGCATATGTATGTGTCCGCAGACACAAATTCATTCTTGTAACGGCCTTCTTTTTGTCATCATCCTAATAGTTCTCTTCTATATCTGCTGCAAAACAAATCCTTCTTTCCTGAGGCCTGTGTGATTACAGAGTTCTCATTCTAACAATTTATTTGAGCATCAAGACTACTTAAGTGTTTTGCATATCAGTTTATTTATGTGGAAGGCATGCCTCAGAGAGAGATTCTATAGCCTGAACCTATGAGAACCTTACTATTGTAAGTCTTTAAAAAAATCTCATTTCTGAGAATTATATTAAGTCCCAGGAAGGGGACTTAATAAAATTCCATAAAACCAAAATATTGTAGAATCATTCTCTTGCAGACAACCCTATAAAAGTATTGGCATTCCACCTCTTGGCTTTTCCTGAAAAAAAATCTGTTAATATATAAGGCTAATGGAAAGTAAGCTATGCTCATGTCTATAATCACTCTTCTACTCTGGCTAATAATTCTAAACTTCTGTAAATCTGTTTCAATTTCTTCTCTTTTAATTTGCTTAATTTAATAGATAAATTAATTGCATAGTTTACTCCATCCTTTACACCACAACTGTTAAGAAAAGGGAGGAAAAAAGCTGTAATTTGTTACAGCATTCAATATTTATTTTCCAAGTACAGCCCAGGAATGTCAGCACTACTGGGATTAAGCTGAAAGGTTATTCAAAACGGGTTACCATGCCGACCTTTATTTATGACTGGAGAAAATAAGTCAGTGAGAGTATATGATGTTTGGATTTTATTCCATCTTTCTTCTCACTCCATAATTGTGACCCATCCATTAGAAATTTCCTTGAAAGAATGATTATCTTATAATAAGCATTAATTAGCTATGGAACTGATTCTAGCATATGGTGCAGCAGAACTTCCCCAGAACTGGCTTGAATGGAATGGTGACATCTGTCTGGGTTGAAGTCAGATAACAATCTGTCACATTTTGTTATTTTAACCTCTCCGATTATTAAAAAGAATTTGGCATAGTCTGCTAAGATAATGGAATGTCCCAAATAACTACTGGACCTTCAGTTTCTGTGAAATCAAGTGTCCTGAGAACTGGAGAATTGTAAGCAGCAGGTAGGTTTAATACTAGTAAAAAACAGACATAACAGACTATTTTTTCTCTCATCCATAAAACTGATCTTCCGACGTAAAGGACATTTAGGTTAAATATAATTTGTAGATTTCTGTGTTCTGGAACATTGCCTGAAAGTATAAATTCTATTTACTTTTCCCTTCTTTATAAACAACAAGTACCTTATCACAGATTTTAGTAGTATTTAACTTTTGGAGAATAATATGGTAATTAATATATATATATATATATATACATATATATATAAAGCTTACCTATCAGAAAACAAAACTTGTAGAACAGACTTAATTTGTACCTTTTAATGTCTACTATATGATTTCTGATGTGGAAAATCTTTAAGATCCTCCTTTCCCATTTCCATTGGAAGAAATGATATAGACCTAAATCTCAGTGAGATTCAGCTGAATTCTATTACTTCAGAGTGAAAATAACAAGCTTGTATTTCTGGGAACAACTTTTCACCAGATTCATTGTGCAATACCCAACACAATATTAAGTTCTACATTATGCACACTAACTAAATAGAAACACAAACCTATGCAATTTAGCTTATTAAAGAAACTACTGAAGAAAAAATAGAGGTTTTTTATTAACAGAGTAGAGGTAGGGAATACTTCCACAGGAAAAACATAATAATAACAATAATAAAATAGAATAATAAATGGAAATGACAATCCATTTATGATATTTTTCCTTCAAATCAAAAGCTGCCTCAGTAATATATGTTCATATTTTTGGATAAGTCAGTGGACTTTTTTTTTCTTAAATAATTTAATGAAAGGAATCTTTTGAAATGGTATCTGCAGATAAGAAGCTTGTTATTTAGTCCCTGGTTAGAGACTAAATAACAAGTTATGAGACTAATATTTTGACTGTTCTCATTCAGATGCATCTACCTATGCATCTACCTCTCTTATGCAGATCTACCTATCTTATGCAGATGCATCTACCTCTCTTACCTACAGGCTGAAGTAAATAGAGATTGTAACAATCAGTCTACTAATAGTAGATTAATTTGTGATTCAACTAGATTTTTTCAGCTGATTTATTGTTTTATTATAAATTATAAAGTGTTTTTAATCATAATTAAGTTAGTTATTATATGTTTTCCAACACTGATAAGAGTACAACTGCACACCTGAAATTCTATTTTTGTGTGTGTGTCAAATACGTATATATAAACAAGCCAGAGGGCTGTAGCCATTCATTTTCGGCTTTCATAAAACTGCATTAAACAGAGTATAAGCCCACAGAATTGTCAGCATCGCAGTATAATTCTTCCAAGTGTAAATACTTCTGACTAAATAAGAAATATGAGATTTGTTTCTAGTTAACAGCTAAATAGTTTAATTTCTTTTCAAGTTAGAAAATACTTGAAAGAATGGGAAATTCTTATTAATTATTATATATAACTCATAAAATAGTCAAAAGTTCATAGAGGTGTGAGACTTCTCATAATGTGATAGCTAGAAAGTTAAATTTGTTAAAATAGTGATTTCTGTCATATATTAAATATCTGACTACAACTTACACTAACAGTTTGGGTTTTTTTTGTTTGTTTATTTGTTTGTTTTTTGTTTTTCTTAAAAAAAAAAAAAAAAACAACACATATTGTATACAAGTAAAGTTCAAGAGTAATATGACAGGAAAAAACTACAAACAGTAAAACAACCTTTAGAACACCCCTTTAGATTAATGAAAATTATGTTGCCAGTGTAAAACTTAAATTGAGATTTGAGTTTATTCTAAAGGATAGACAAGTTCAATATTATTTTGTTCAATTTCTCTAAAATAAAATAGTAATAGAACAATAATGGACTTTTTCAAAGTAAAAGTTGAATACCTCCCCCAGCAAATAAATAAACAAATATGCATTTGCTACTTCATTGTATGAATTATTATGTTAATTTATGGATATTCATTCTTCTTCTACACCTGCTTTTAGATAGCATTATTAAAAATAGACATGCAGCTTAAATAAATAAATAAATAAATAAAATAAGTCAAAAAACTGTGACAGTTCTTAAACTGGATACTGATAAACCATTTAAGTCTACTGAAAAACAGCTTTGATCTTCATTGTTGGAAAACATTCTAGTGTTCAGTGAATATCTTTAATGATGGTTTATATTATGTAATGTACTGTCAAGAGCTCTCACACTTGAATGCCTCAGTGAATACCCCGTTTAACAAAGAGCCTGCGAATTAATAGGTTATCTGCATCCGATTTGAGAACTTTTAATATTGCCTCAAGTCCAATTTTGAGATATGAGATTGTTGCATCTGTTCAACAATTGACTGAATTTTTATAACTGAAACAGTGCCATATCCAGCTATCTCAAAAATTATTTGTGACTGCACTTCATTTCTTTCTTGAATGTGTGGGGGTTTTTTGTTTGTTTACTTGTTTGTTTTCCTTTGCTTGTTCGGTTGGTTGGTTGGTTTAGTTTGGTTTTTGTTTGTTTGTTTGATGTATAGTTCCACATGTGTAGTAACCACACTGGTAGATATTACCCACAATTGGCAAACACAGTTGAGAGACTAAACAAGTGAATACCTGCCTAGAAAATTAGAGTTTATTTTAACCAGCCTGAATACAGATAATTCAAGAATAAGTGACCAGAAAAGAAAAGCACAAGTAGAGGGTGGGAGGGTTGGGGAGTGGTAAAAAGCATGTGTTATTTGAAATAGTCTGAGGAATTCTAAAAAACTATTATGAAAGATAAGTTTTGGGATAAGCTAAATCTTATCAATGCTCTAACTAGTTCAGAATTACAAATTAATTCTCAGACTTATGAAGATGCAGAATGTTAAACTACTGGTTGACACAGGACATGCATAAAGAAGGTAGCTCAGTAATGCTTCTTTTCTGAACAGAGATCAGCAAGAAGCTCCAACTAACGGTTTCATTTCAGACTCTGAAAACAGGTGCTAAAACCATAAGCAAGTTTGAAATCCAATACAGATGCACTTCCATGTTCACGGCTTTGTTTCAATTCAGTTTAATATGAGGGAAATACCCATGCTAAGTTGTAATGAATGTTTTGGCTTATAGAGGTGTTTTGTTTTTTTGTTTTTTTTTGGTAATGAAATTAAAACAAAACTTGTTAGAACAGTGAGTTTTTTAAAAAAATACTTGGTTTAATTCCATGTTGGTCCACTTGTGAAAACACATAGAAACAATAAGAAACAATTTTCAACCCAGTATGTTTTATCCCCAACATACGTGGCATGTTCTATAAAGTTTCACCATAATCTTTACTACTGAAATCTATGATCTATTAGTGAAAATTTTGATTTTAAGTAACTTCACATGAATTAAATATGAATTTACACTTTCTGTTGCCAATATTTATAATTTGACTGATTAACAATTAGTTATTATTTTAACATTGTTTGTCATAAAGACAACTTTATTATCTCTAGTCAAAACATAAAGTGAACTCAGTTTACACCTACTGATTTTTAAAAGCCAGTTCAAAGAATCTGTTAAATATTTTCCCTAGTTTGTAAAAATGGACAGATTTAAGCACATACAAATATGAGCAAGCTGAGTTTTTGATATGCACACTAACCTAGGTTTCAGTTTTGTGTTTCAGTTTTGCCTCAAATTGCCACATGTAACATAAATTAGTGAAAAGTCAGTTTAAAATGACTTTATGTCACCAGTAGAACTAGAAAATTTTGTAGCATTATTGATATATATCTTTGTCATAGAAGCAAGTATTTAGAAAATTAAATTAATAATGATGATGAAGTTGGCTGTGTAAGTAGGTAGGCATTGAATTCACATGAAGTACAGTCTTGTTTTGAACTTTTAAAAATACTAAAGTTCATGTATATTTTCTTTTGAGAAAATGCAAAAATTACGTCTGAAACTAGGGACACAAGCAAAATGGCTATTAATTTTGAAATACAAGTAATAAATTCATACCCATTTATATCACTATTTTGAAGGAACATTTCTAAATACATTTGTTTAAAATTTTGTTTAAAATTAGATTTGTTTAAAATTTCCTATACCATTTGGGTGTCCTTTTATATATTTGGATTTTAATACTACATAGTGGTTCTTGGTTACCTGTTTAATTCTGTGCAAGCATTTTGTTCTGATATTAATATAATGTAGAATTATCACTTGTGCCATCTTCTACTATTCATACTTTTAGACTTTTAAATAACACTCCCAGCCCAGCCCTCAGAGGTCAGCCATACATTGTCAAAACTTTTATTAAATACTTAAAATCTCAGAAATCTCAGAATTTGGCTGGTTACAAAAATCAGTTTAAAACTATTTGATTAGCTATATTGACATTGGTTTAATTTGAAGTAAACACAGCTTCAACCGGTCTTAAAGACAAATTTTGATATTCTGTGTTTGTTACAGCTAAATTCTGAGACTGTGACCAGCAGCTTTAAATATTTTACCCAGAGCATATTTATGCATAAATTCCTTAAGGATTTTGGTTTCTTAGGATGTTCCCACATGTCAAGAAAAATAGTTATAGAGTCTAGATAATGAAAACATCTACAGATCAGGTTGCTAATGTATTTTAAGTGTTTATTGCCCTCTAGACAAAAGACTATTGCCTCTGCTGATGTTTTTCAACTTCTAACATTATTGCTATTCGTCCTGAGCTGGGTTTAATCTTCCTGCCTTTTTTTTTTTTTTTTTTTTTTTTTTTTTTACTGAGCATCTCAAAAAAGGCCAAAAAGGTTTTAAATTGAAAAAGCATGACTTTCTTAGAATTGAAACTAAAGTATCTAGGTTTTAAAATAGAAAAAAAAGTTTGATGTGACTAGGTCAGGGAGAATACTAGTAAAATCAAGTTTATAAACAACTCCTCCAGCATTCCCTTGCATTCAGGCTGTCAGCTATCTCAGTGGCCTACTGAATTGCGGCAAACTCTTTATATATAAGCTACTTAACATGCAGAGGTAATTGTCCTCTACTGGTTCCCAATTCTTTCTTCTGTGGCTTTCTTACTTTTTTTTTTCCTTACTTTTTTCCTTACTTTTATTTGCCACCTCTCTGAGATGTCTCCAAACTTCCTTCCCTGCATTTTTAGATCAAAAGTTGTTTGTTGTTCTTCTTTTTCTTGCTCATTTTAGAATCTGTGGGACATACTCTTTAAATGTGTGATTTTCTTTATTAATTACCTAAAGCAATCTAATGGCTTGCCAATTCACAACTCAGTCTCTGCAGTACCCATATTCCACTTCTATGCTATATAGCAGTGTTTCTGTGTGCTGTACTAAATTAATTAATATTGTTCATTTAAAATGAATAAAAAGGTCCTATTTAATTCATAATGCCAGAATGAAGTCCCTCACAACCCATTTGTGTCATTACATTTTAAAATTGAAATGGTCCAAAAATGAAAACATTTAAATAATGTTTCACTGTCCAGATCATGGTACTTTCATTGTGATAGGCAAAATGGAGTGTGGAAGCCCATATTCCAGCCACAGTAACTCTCAAGCACCTTTACAAATAAGATAAAAACTATCATATCTTTTAGCTAATTCTAGAAAGAGGATATGACAAAGGAAATCTCAACATTAAAAATGTTTTATAGGAAGCCAGATAAGGTTTATGCCCTACCAAGTTCTCACTGAGTTCTGAAAACAGTTCTGAGGAACATCAGGAATTATGTTGATTGTGGTAGAGGCCAATTTATATGAAAAAATGTAAAAAACTAAAACAGTAAAGCTTTTTCTTATCATTAGTCAACATCTACTATGTTGACAATGCTCCAGAAGTGGTGTTTTGTTTTGTTTTGGACTGACAATTTGTTCTGTGTTCTCTAATGGACTAGAGAATTCTTAGTTTCTTTTCAAAGGGTGTAAACTCCATGGGTTATACAGAATTAGGTGAATACCAGATATCAGGTATTCATATATTAGGTGAATATCAGATTATCATTGAGCCCCCTGTTTTTTTAGTGGAATGGTGATGTTGCTCATGTAATGGATGAGAGGCAGAAGCTTTTTGTTGAAGTTTCCCTTAAGTTGAGAGCACATTAGTCTTTCCGTACTTTGTAATGGTGTGGCTGAGGATTAGTAAAGACTTACATTAATATAACTGAGACATGAAAAAGAACCAAAAGGACAGTCTATATCACCAGTGAGACAAAAAGGATCTGGGTGGAAATCTGTAATTACAAGAAATAAGGATGATTATAAAAACTACTGTACTCCTAGTTAAAATGTAATTTCTTTAGTACAGAGAGAAAAATTCTTATTTTATTCTTATCAGTTACATTTGGACATAAGCTTCTACCAAGAGATATCTGCACAAATATATTGAAGAATACTTCCTTAACCTTTTCTTAGTAATAACATGGGAAAATAACTATTCCCTAGCTTTGCACTTATAAGTGAAAAAAAAAAAAAAAATGTTCAAAGCAAACAGACACAAGCTGAATAAGGAAAATCAATTGCACATACGTAGAATAATTTTTGACTTGCCATTAAATGATATTTATAGGTGCTTGAACCTATAAATATAATTTATAGGCTTGAACTCAACCAGGATGATCAAAAACAGATGATAAAAATTATTTTGTTATTTTTCAAATGTAGGAGTAGAAATGAAATATGAAAGTTATAGACTGGCCATACTTTATAGCGTCATCCCTGTTAGTTGAGATATTGTTACAATGACGAAAAACAAACAAACAAACTTAAACAAGAGAAGCTCAGAAGGGTTATTTTCTATTTTCACCTCAACAAATTTTTGTCTATTTTTAATGACTTCTAATTTTTGAAGTCCATGGTCTCTTTATAGAACACACATGTACCTGCTTTTTCAAAGGGGAATTGATAGAATTAAGAAGCTGTGCCAGTGACAGCAAGTGAGTTATTAATTTTATTTAATGAAAAAGCATATACATTAACTTTCCTACTGAATTGTGCAACTGGATAAAAGATGTTCACAATTCTTTGTACCTTTCAGATGTGGTGTAGGCCTCCAGGTATAAACAATTGACAGGCAATTTTGTTTCTGATGAAAATTGGAAATCAAGTAGAGACTTTGTCATACAGTTAGGGCTGAAGGTGGGAATTCAATGAAAGACAGAAATTTAGTTTTCTTTGCTCTTTTATTTTAAATTAAATGTTTTTTTAATGAACATCTATAAATATCTACACTGGAAAGAAAGTCTTTGAAACTTTCAGTCGCTGATTGCTTGCTTTTTTTTTTTTGTTTTGTTTTGTTTGATTATTCTATTTTGTCATTGTTTTGTTTTGCTTTTGTTGTTTTTTTTTCTTTCAGATAGTAGTTCATTTCTCTATTATATGTTATGCTGGAGGAGGAGTGAAGAAGAGTTTAACTGGAAGTTTATTATCCTAGGCAAAAAACATATATCTGTGTATGCACATGCATGACATAATTGATATGGATAGTCTAGAAACTTCTTAATGATTATTTACATAGTTAATTAAATGGCACACATTAATGAATATGATATAAAACATTTACATTCTCAGCAAAATAATTCAAAAATCCATTAGTCTATAGTCAAAGTAGGGATATTTCCACCTTTGACATTTAGTTTATGCTTTTATGGCATAATTTAAAAAATATCTTAAACTTCCATGTTGCAAGGATTTTACCTGATTCTTTTTTTCAGGCTTATTTCCCATTTTTGTGTCCCGCAACATTGTTTATGATCTTTTTTTGTTAGGCTTAAGATATGCAGTTTTTCATTTTATATATTTTTTCCACGTGACTTTATTTATGGAATAGTTTCCATCTCCTTCACCCATCCTCTGTGTATTTTTTTGCTTTACTCCACCCTTTTACATTCTTTACTTCTGATACCTTCACTTCAGAGAACAATTCCACACAGAATTAGACAATTCTGTATTTAGAAAACAAAACAAGCTTTGTATCTGTGGCTGCCTACAAGAGTTTTGAGCACACATGTGGAGCACACAAAAATCACAAAATTTACACAACGGTACTAAAATATGTGCTTATTTTAAATGACCTTAAAAACGAGTTAAAGTTCGGTTCAAATCCATGTAGTTTTAATTCTTTATTTAAATGACAGAAATCAGAATGCTTCCAAAGATGTATTTAATAAAATGTTTGTAGAATTTACTGTCTTTTTAAAGAATTTGGGATTGTGAAGCAGAAAGTTAATCTGAAAAAAGTCTCAGTGTATTCTAAAACTACAAATCATCAGGCTGTTTATATACATTCATACAGAAATGGTATTGTCACAACTGCATTACAGAAGGAGAGAGGTTTGCTTCATGTTAGTCTTTAGAACCATGTAATTGAACTATAGTAGATTTGCATGGGGACATTAGAGAAAACTTTAGAGCATACCTCCACATATACATTTTTCATTAAATTTAGATTTTTTAAAACCTCACAATGTGTGACACCTATTTGTAGAGCAAAGATAGTTTTCTTCATGCATTAGTTTTATTTCTAAATTTGAGAGGTCATTAATTTCCTTGTTTTGATTTAGTAGAACAACACCTTCATTTTTTATTAATACTATTGTTTCCCACAGTACAGAAAATTGAAAGGGCTTCAGGGTTTCTTAATTTATCTCATTTATGATAGATTCATCTGTTTTCAAAATGAGAAACAGAGATGATTCTGTGCTTGAAAAATACATTAACCATGTGCTGAGTAAACATAGGTTAATCATAAAAACATACACACACCCTTCATGAAAACATCTCATTCTGACCTTTATTATTGACATTCACTGTATTTGTGAATGTTCAAGGTCAAGGGCCTTCTAGAAGAAAAGAACGTTGCTATTCAGCTTTTCTGTAATGTTAATTTTCTTAATCTCATATCACTTTTTCTTCATACCCTTGACCATTCCCACTCTCTTTTTTTTACTCTAGTCCCTAAACCTTTCCTTCTCTTCCCTCCCTGCCAGGCACGGTACTTGTATTACACTGCATTGCAAATGCAATTGATTTTGATTAACAAAAAATAATTTCCCCCTTCTTTTCTTCTTTTATAGATCCCCACAGGTTTGCATTTATGAAAATTAAGTTCAGGTATAACTGATTTTTACAAGCTATTGGTGTACAGACACCTTGAGGTCATCTCTTGTGTCATTGTCAAGAATTACTATGTTAACAATCTAACCTTAGTGCCTAGAAATTATTTTAGTAAGTCTGTTGGAATAGAATCTCAAGCTTCCAAGTAGAAGTTAAGACTGTTAGTCTCTAAACAACTAATGTGTACTTTAGGATTCCCTTGGGTGTAATATCTAACAGGTATTATTAACTTTGAGTCCTGCCACTGCTGGGAAACACTATTTCAACCTCATGACAAAAGCATGGCATAAAGACACCCATTTATTTTGGTAGATGTTTTTTTCTCCTTTGTCAGTAGGAGTCAGTCTCCTGATTCCACCCCTATATCTAAGGAATTTTCTAAGTGTCAGTTTGGGGGGCTTTCCATATTAGTCCCAAGAAAACTGTATGTTCAGATATGAGATGTCAATCTAAACATTTTTCTTTTCTAGAAGAGTGATGTCATACTCAACAATCAAAGAAATCCTCGCTGTGCAGTAGATAGTACTTCCACTGAAATCATTTGATAGATATTCCTTCCCTCAGGCCCTGCTTTCTAGAATTCTGGTATCCATTTCTAAGTTCTTTTGCCACAAATCACACTCTCTTAGACTCTGCTTGAACACCCAATGTAAATCAATCTTATGCTACTTTCATTGTAGGCATTATGTATTCTTTTCATTTTGCTATATGAAGGAGGACCTGAAGACAACTGTTGTTTTACTGAATCTTTGTCTGCTTATATCCAGCTAATTCTCCTTGGTTTTCTGTTGAATCCATCAATATAAAATCCATCCCTGTCCATACAACATTACTTGCCAGTTCAACACCCGCTTAGTCATGTTCACATCAAATTCCCCTTCTATGATAATGCCAAATATTTTATATCTTTTACTTTCAATTTACTTCAATTTTACTTTTACTTTCCATTCAGTTTTGGTGTAGCTGAAAACCTCAGTTTCTATTACCATTAGCCATTTCTCCTATTATTGGTAAAAGTTTTCATCATTGTCCTTTGATGAATCATTTCCAAAGAAAAATTAGCACTTCTATACTACATGCATAATTATCTCTGATATTCAGTAGATCAGCTTGTGAACTGAGCAATTAATTTAACACATCTAGCCACCTAGCAAGCATATTTTAGGAGTTTCAATGTGACTTAGTGGAAAACAATTGGAATAAAACTAAGGTGGGTAGGACAAAGAAGCCATCAGCACTTTAAATTCCTGCAATGGCAAGATGTAAATTGTACGATGTGAACCCACATGATCCATGCTTGTAACGGTGTATCCTGAACTGTCTCAGGTCTGTCTCTCTATACATGTGCTTTATCCAGTCCAGCTTCCAGTATGTGTTCTTTGAATGATGGTCTTCACTCTATTTTAGATCTTTAGATTAACAAAAATATATGAGAAACTCTTGAGGTAAACAAGTAATGTTAAACGTAATTATACAGTTTCTTATTTAACTAGTGAAGCTACAGTGACACATCTGTTAGAAAGAAAAATTATATATTTTTAGAATATCAAGGTTGTTTCTACGGTTACTTTGGTTTAGTAAGTTATAAGAAAAGGTAAATCAAAATAATAAACATAATAATATTAAGAGCTGATGTTATTTTTGTACCACTGCAAAGGTGTTTGTTAAAAGCCAACACAATTCAATATTCTAATATGCATTATCCATTTAAGAGTTAAAATGTGAGAAGAAAATAAAAGTGTGAGGTTGATACTGTATAAAAGACATCTTTGAGGAAGTTGTTTGATATGCTTCTCTAAAGGTAGTTGTGTTGCCTGCACACTGTAGAGTGGATACTACACTTAAAAATAAATAACTGATATGAGAATATGAAATACTCTTGATCTGATGATTGGTATACACACTGTGAAGGAGACCAGACTTTCTCCTCACAACAGTAGGATGCAGAGGAGGTGTGATATGTCTGACTCAATATAGTTAACCATAAGACTAACCAGTTCGTATCTCTGAACTGGTACTAGGATACAGATATAAAAATGTAATATAACATTTCTTGCCTTTTTTTTTTCCTACCCTTCAATTTATTCTTCTAGGATTAATACAAATTAGTGTTCCATTTCAGAAAAAAAAATAAAATAAATAAAAGTGTTTTTCCTTTTTCTTCTTCCTTTATTCTTCTTTTGTTATAAGGTCAGCTTAGTCTGATTTTCTTAAAAATATATTCTACTTTTTTCACTGAATATTTTTTTTTTCTGTTTGTTTTTGTCTGTTTGTTTCTTTGTTGTTGTTTGTGCAAAAGTGCATAATCTTGAATTCAAGGCCTGGGGTTGAAAAAAAATCTATGTTTTGCAGGTACTTTGAGAAAGCTCTTTATATGAAAGAAGAATTTATATGAAAGAATACTTCTGTTCTGAAAACATTCTGAGTTTTTAGGAAACTGTTTGAAATGCTTGAAATACATGACTTAGGTTTGAATATGATTCTGCCATTCAAGAAGCTGTCTAATCAGGGCACAGAGCAGCAGTTTTAATGTTATAAAACCTGATCTTATTTTCTTTATTATTTTAATAAAAATAATTTAAGTTATTTCAAGTCTGTATTAAGTTATTTTAAATTTATATTATTTTAAGTCTCTAATTATTTGTACAGACCATTTCACACTTGGAAATCAAAGCCTAGACAAAGAAAATAAATGGACTAAGATGATTTCAGAAATGACTGAGCAGGTTTTCTTTGTGTAATGTATGAGAAATTATAAAATTACAAAAACAATTATAAAATGAAAGGTAAGTGACAGCTTTGAGTTAAAATGTCGGTGCAAAACTGGGCTTCAGTTGCTAAATTACTGGTATATTTTTCATACCATGTGAGAAAACTATTTCTTTCTATTTCTAGAGAAACAGCTAACTTCCTGCTTTTTTTTTTTTTTTTTTTTTTTTTTTTTTTTTTTTTTAACCAGGCAATACATTTATATTTTGTTCTTTTTCTTTTTTCCACACAAATTCCATTTGAGACAAGGGAATTTCAATACCCAGGAATGCACATTTAGTACTCTTAAGGAAATGAATGCATCTATAACTTGAACAAAAATTCTCCACAATTTTTCAAGGCAGGACTTTTCAAGAATAAATTTTATGACACAAAAGCATCTTTTGCTATATGCTGGCACAGTGCAGACTAAAAGGAAACTCAATTCCTTCTGATTCAGTGAGTTTTTATGATGCAGCTTTAATTTTATCAATAAAATGTTACTGTTTAATTTATTACAGTTGGTGGGGGGGATGGTGTTTTATGTTTTTTTGGGGGAATGCAGCAGAATTTGTTCTGAAGAACCACAACATCTGAATTTTCTGTCTGGAGAAGAGAGAATTTAAATTAAAATATTTGTTAATGTTGGAAAAAATTCCTGCAGAATACCTAGAGGGGAAACTTTCCTTCCTCTGATTTTTGTCAATGTCTGAGTTATTCTCTCATTGTACGCTTAGTTAAAAATAAAATGTACAGAGATGATTTAGCCCTCCTTGTTGATATATGTTTTCTGTCTTAACAACCTAGTTCCCAATAGAGTAAATTGGAAGAATCATGAGAGTGTAAATTCCATTGAAATCCATATTTAGATGCTAGAGATCTTGCCTCCCTTCCTCAGGAGCCACAGATCATAAATATTTATGACTCACTTAAGAGAATGGGAAAAAGGGTGAGCTAAAATATCAATATACTGATAAAGTTGCTTGACTTAGAAAAGAAACCTTGAAACTAGAAGCAGCAAACTTGCAAATTGATTGTTAATACATTTCCATCTCTAACTGTAAAACAGCAGGAAAAATGTTAATAGTATCTTCCCCAAATCAGAACTTAGAAGAAACAAGCACTGTCTTGCAAGACTCCCTTTAAAGATTTTAATCTGAAGTAAGTATTGTGGAGAACAGTTGGATGGCAACAAGTTTCAGTGTTTTGTTTCTAGTGGTTTCAAATTTGATTTGAAACAGAATTCACCCCCCACCCCAAAGGAAAAAAATAAATTATCATTATAATTAAAAAAAAGTTCCTTTGCTATAAACAAAAATTAGTGTGAGGACATCTCCTTGGAATCTCATTGGATTAGTAGGGGGGATGAATATCTTGCAGCTTCTTTGTGTTGGTCTGCCTCGTGGAGACAGGATTGAGTATTTTAACCTTAGTACAATAATTCTACAGATCTTTCCTCGGAGGCAAACCATATTACTGCACCATCATATTTGACATTTCAATTTTTTGTGGTCTTCCAGTGGGCTCTGTGGTCTTCCAGGGAATTGCTCTTCTTTTCTAATCCCATAGGCCAGATGAAGACGTCATTTCTTGCAGCTCTAGAAGATGATTACCTAACATCACCACCACAGTGCATGCTGATCACATGGCTTTCCTTTGGTAAATGCAAAATAAGGTATACCTATAATCAACTCTTTCAAGAAGGTTGTTACAGAATTTGAAGAAAAGAATTTGGACTGGGCAAAGACTGATTGGAACACAGAAGGGCTTAAAAATTATCATTTTTTCTAAACAAAGATAATAAAGCTAATTAAAGAGAAATGGGGACACAAGGTCAGTGTGATACTCTTCAAGCTGAATTTTTAAGTGGGCCAAGTGACAGGTTGTACTTGGAAAAATGGTTCTGTACATCTCTCCAGTGAGTTGCCATTGTTGAATCTGGGGGAACTGCACCATTTACTCTAAATAGTCTCAGTCTCAGGCCTTGAGCAGTAGCTTGACACCAACATGTAGTTCCACTTTGCACAATTTCCAACATGGTGTTGGATGTCCAAGTACCAGTGTTCATTTCTGTTACTGGGTGGTTTTATGGACAGATGTCAACAAGGATGCCAATCAAATCAGTCCATGACAATATCACAGTACATTTCCTTAAATTTCAGGCATTGCTTTCTTGTCAGTTGTTGGCAGTTTAGGATAATCACACTCAGTTTTTGCTTGAGTTGCCCTTTCAGACCTGGCTTATTATATTCAGGTTTTTGTGTATATTATTGTCTCTGCCACCTCTCATTATACTGTGTTATTAAACTCTTGAACAGGGCATGATGGCATGACAGGAGCTCTCTTAACTATTGTATGCCTTCTGTGATTCTTGTAATATGGGATATTCCAAAAGTCTTCTGTCGTTCCAGAAAATGAGAAAATGATTCTACTATAAATAAATAAATAAATAAATCACAGTTAGCTTGGATAGATCCCTACAGAAAATGAGAAAATGCTTAATGTGATCTATCCTCTGGCATCACTCCTTGGTTTAACCTGTTGTGGTTTTTTCTGTTGTTGTTGTTTGTTTTGTTTTGTTTTGTTTGTTTTTTAGTCTATATAGCTGAAAATCCTTTGAGACAACCAGATCTCTCTTAACACTTGCTGTTTATCCTTGAAAACAGAAAGCCCAGTCTGAATGGGTTTACAAGAGAGATAATAGGGTGGTAGAATTTTTCAAAGGGAAACAAATTATTAGCTGCCACTTGTTGAACAAAGGCAATTAATTGAACAAGTGAGCATTCATTTGCATTTCTGAGGAAAAATAAAAATTCAAATCAAGGGTAAAATAGGAGAAAGGGTCACCCTAATCAAGCAACAGTCTGGAATGCCTTGCCTGGAGGGTTAATGGGCTATTTTCCCCACTAGAGATTTTGCTTTAATGACAAATTATGTATTAGGGATGTGCATATTACTAATAATCAATTTGAAAGCAGCTCCAAGATAGAAGCATCTTTGTGATGACCAACAGTACTCATATTGCTTTGGTTAATGTGACAGTTATACAAAGCAATTGAACATTAGGAGCTTCCCTGTTCAATTTTAAACAAGGAATCATTTAAGAGCTGATGGATGTTAGAAGCTCTGAAGCAGAATATCTCTTAACGAGAGGGATGGACATGTTCAAAGTCTGTACTCCATCACTGCTAGGTAAAAACTGAGTGTAATGCTAAAGAGGAAAAAGGTGGAAATCCACAATTTTATTTATAGCATATGGCTTGAGAAGCCTTTTAAGGTAAGGGCTATGTCTAATCTGGTGATCTTTTCTAAAGGGCTGTTTTTACCCTCTTCCTGCCCCTTTCCGATTTTTCTTTATTTTAAACCCTTGATTTCCCAGTGAAAGTGATTGATGAACTTGTAAATGGTGTTTTCCTGTCAGATATAATGAGTAAATAGTTATTTAGTTACCCATGTAACATGATAGATTCTTCAATTTTGCAAAGAGAAAACTAGACATTGTTCTTGACAAGAACATCAAAAAAATATGGTAGTTTATCATCAGTAATCTAAGCAATTATATGAAGTAATTAGTGTAGCTTGATTGCTGGTGATTGGTGAGACAGTAAATGATGAGTAAGATAATATAATGATGTAGAATAATGTGAATAATAATTAAATAATAGAAATGTAAGAAAACAAAATTTTAACACAGCCACAGCAGTGTAGTACTCTGAGAATCAAGAACAAAAGTAGTCTCCTATCATTTATATATCAAAAGGTAATGACAAGATGGCAAGGATATCACACAGATATCAGAGAAAGCTTCCTTAATATGAACCCTTAATAAATAAATAATTATTAAAAAGTGGGTGGTGTTTTTTTTTTTTAATTTTTTGAAAAGGCAAATATAAAACCGGTCTTATCTCTCTAAATGACATTGTCAAAATCATGGTGAAATTGTCTCTCTGTTCATTCTACTTGTTTTTTAAGAATAATAGAAAAGTCAAAAAATGTTTGAAAAAAAAAATAACACTGAAAAGACACAAAAGTTGTAAAAAAATTATTAAAAAACAGGGTAGGAGGATGGCAAGTTACCTAAATAAACAGATGGGAAAGACACCCAACAGAACCATGATAATTTCCGAGGGCTAGAAGTTGGAATTTAGATAATTACATCCTTTTTTATCTGTCCTGGTTACTCCTAATCTCTCTTTCAGCCACTGGCAGTTCATGCTTCATGTAGTATTGTCTCTCCAGGGACTCCTGGAACACTATTCTCAAAAAGGTTTCAGATGCTTGCACTATTTGTTCCTGTTCCTGTCTTTTCCAAGAACTAGAGTCATTTATCTTTTTGCCATCACAAAGGTTGGCTTGACACTGAATTTTATCTTAAATGTGTAATGTTTGTTTTAAGTGCAGCAATGTAGTAGGACACATAACTCTTGTTTAATGTTCATCAGGTAATGATGCAATGAAGTCAGTTGTCCAGCAACTTCCTTCTGAAAATTCAAACTATGGCTCTACACTTCAGATAATTTCTGCCTAGAAAGTATTAATAATTAGCTATAACCATATGGTATAACCATGGAAGTTAGCTCTTTTTAATAGTTGTGGTATATGTTCAATTCATACTGTGTTTCTTTTAAAAGATGTTTTGGGACATTTTGAAGTCTATATGAATTCAGTGGATATTTTATGAACATTTTATGGACATTACACAGGGGTGATATTTAGATTAAGAGAATGATATCTGTGTATTAAGGATAGTGATTAAAGAAGATGTATTGGAAAGTGTGGGAACTGAACATAACATAGATGATATGGAATATTTATCATATTATTTACATATTATTAAAATTCATATTATTTATCATCATATTTACGCAAAAAGCCCTAAGATGCAACAGTTCCATCCTGTACATTCCTTCTTTTAAACAGTTTCTAGCTCTGAATTGTAGCATAATTAATTGAGATATGTAAGTCTTAGCTACACAAATCTCAGATATTTTTGAACTTGTAGATTAATATGGACACATGAAATTCTATCAAGTAATGAGGAATCAGAAAATGCAACTGACAGAGGATTTGTGTAAAGCAGTACTAAATATTGTTATTAGTAAAGGAAAGGGCAATCCTTTTACATAACATTAAAAATTGTATTTCCAAATATTTGCATCTCAATGGCACTGTTAAGAGATCAGCCCATAGAATATCGTATTTATGATCTTATAGAGACCATATTTGAGACAAATAAATGTGCTTACAAAAATCCCACCACAAGAGTTAGAAAACAAATGAGCTATATCTGTAACATATATTAAATAATAATATCTGTTTATAGATAGGGCCATAATCAAGCGACTAATTAACCAAGTAAAATTCATGTTTGTGTCAGCAAGCACTGAGGGTAGAACATCCTGTAAGAGATTAGTAGTTTTGGTATGTCAAATAACATGGGAATTCTCAACTCACTTTCTGGTACACAGTGAAAGATAGAAAGTCATTTATTATGACATTCATTATCTTTTGCTTGCCCAGTATTGCCTGCAATTCAAGAAACTTCTAATTTTAGTCTGAACCGTGTCTTTGCTGTGTTGCTAGCTTCAGTGTAAATACTGCTTTATGCGTTAGATTTACAGATGATTACATATACAAAACACATACAGAGAACAGATTTGTTTTTTTGTCTTCACTTTCACTGTTTCTCAAAGTAGTAGTGTGTGAAATGACAGTAAGCAGAATCTGCATAATTAAATCTACATTAGCTGTGTTTTGTTGTTGTTTGTTTTGTTGGTAAGAGATTTTTTTTGAAAAAAAAAAAACAAACAACTCTTAAAATAGGGAAGTTAAATGGTATAAACACAGATTCTAGCATTATAAATACAATCAGTATATTGATTCTTTTGATGAAACCTCTCTTCTGAGTATAAAGAGTGTGTGATCATCAGTGAGAGATAAACCCTTACAGTGGGTTTAAAAGTCCATCTCTTCCATTATCTTCTCCATCACAAACCTTACTGATTGCCAACCTATCAAATGTAAACGAATAGTAATATTTTCCAGAATATTAGTTTTTGAATCTTCAGAAAGCTTTAGGCAGAGCACCATTACTTGAAGAACCACCTTTCCTTTGTCTTATTTTATTTTAACTTGTCCTCTGCTAGTTTCATGTCCTCTAATTCTTGCATTAGAAGAGACAGAGAGCAATTGTTCTTCTCACTGCTCATGATTTTTATAAAGCCTTCTCTATTTTTTCTGTCATTTATCGTTCTAAACTGAATAATCTTTGCTTATCTAACTGTGCCTTTCGCATAAGCCATTCTTTACTTATTTTTCCTTTTAAGTCTCTTTCTACTCCGTCATATTCTTTTTTTCAGCTGATAAGAAGAAGAGGAGAGAATTGCACATTACAGTACTTCAGCATGGATATTTCAGCATGGATTTATACAGGAATATGGATTTATACAGGAATGGATGGATGCATGGATTTATACAGGAATAAAAATACTTGCTGTCTTGTTTTTGTTGTTTGTTTGCTCATTTTATCTTTCTTAATCCTCTGAGTGATCTGGAGGATGCTGTGGGTGTCTACTATTGACCACCCACCCAGGGTGGTGGCATGGATGAGCTATTCTATAAGCAACTGAGAGAAATCTTGGGATTGGTCACCCTCACCCTTATGGGAGACTTCAAATTCTCAGACATAAACTAGGAATATAATACGGCCACAACAAGTCTGGGAAATTCCTAAATCATGTTGAAGATAACTCCCTGTCATGACTTTAGAGTGAAACAACTAGGGAAGGAACCCTTCTGGATGTGTTGCTTGAGAACAGGGAAGGCTTGGTGTGAGAAGTGACAGTAGGTTGCTGTTTTGTTCAAAATTATTATAAATTTTTGGTGTAAGGAGAATCAAGGTCAGCAGTTTCCACCACAGACATTAAAAGAGCAGACTTTAAATTTCTCAGAGAGCTAGTAAGCAGTGTCCCCTGGGAGTCTGCTCTACATGGTTTATGGGTCCATGAGAGCTGGTTACTTTTTAAGAATCCACCCTTTTAAAATCCCAAGAGCAGGCAATCCTGTGACACAAGTTAAGCAAGCCGGGCAGAAGATCAGCCTGGCTAAACATGGAACTCCCCCTAGAACTAGGGCAGAAAAAGAAAATATGTAAACTCTGGAAGCAAGGTCTAGCTTCACAGGGAGAGTACAGAGCTGCAGTTTACACCTGCAGGGGAAAAAAAAAAAAAAAAAAAAAAAAAAAAAAGCCAAATCCCAGCAGAAATTGACACTGGCCACTGTGGTGTCAGAAAACAGAACAGGCTTTTTCAAGTATGACAACAGCAAGAGGAGGTCAAAGGAAGACATTGGACTGATAATTGGAAAGGAAGGTTACCTAAAAAGTAAGTAGCAGTAAAAGGCAAAGGCATTTAATGTTTTGTTTTGCTTTGTTTGTTGTTTTTTTTTTTTTTTGCCTCTATATTTAACAGTAATGACAGATTTGGTTTGCCCAGACCTCAGAGTTGGAGGTCAATGACCGGTGTGTGTGTGTGCGCACAGTGACTTTCCATCTGTGGTCATTGAAATTGTAAGGGAACATCTGTATCAGCTCAACCAACATTCATAAGTCTATGTGGCCAGATGTAAATCACCCTAGAGTGATGAAGGTATTAGTGGACATTAAAGTTGGACCCCTCTCAACAATTTATCAAAGGTTACAGGAGTCTGGGGTAGGTTCCTACTGACTGGAATCTAGCCAACACTATTCCCTTCCACAAAAAGGGCATGAGAGAAGACCAGGGAAACTACAGACCACTTAGACTTAGACTACAGAGCTTCAGTCCCTGGAAAAGTTATGGAGAAGGTTTTCTTCAAGGATATGTAACAGATTAAACACTTCACTCATCAGAGTGTAGCAGCAATATATTTATTCATATAATGTAGTGATCTAACAAACTTGAATTATATATGACAGCAATTTAACAAGATTCGAGATGGCAAGGTACACTTGATCATTTACTGCATACAGGAGTATCCAGTAAAGTCAGATACATTGAGATGATTTGCCCATTTAGTCGCAAGGTTCTGAGTGGACCCCTTTGCTTTCTCAGCTCTTTGAACTGAAGAGGTCAGGAGCCTAGCTGTGGCTGAATCCACTCCTAGTCCTAGACTCTGGTTTATGTCTAAGGATTATGTCAATGATTTAAAAAACAAACAAAACAACAAACAAAACCAATAAAAATTGCATTGATTATGAGCACCATAAACTGACAAAGATTTCAGTAAGTTCATATTTGGACATCTGAACAGATTCAATTATAGACCAAAGTCAACAATATATTGTCATAAGCCTTTAGGAAAGTGGGATCCATCAGGAAAAATCATCCTGCTCTTCATTAAAAAAAAGTAACAATCTTTGTTTGTTTTTTGTCTATTCTAGTAATTCTGCTTTGGCATAAGCAGTGGTGAAGCATAGACCTAAAAATATTTCAGTAATGAAACGTTTTATTCTGAATTTAAAATATTTAAATTTAGAATACTGCATAGAGATCTCTTTCCTGTACACCAACATAATGAATTTGAGTGAATGGTGAATGGATAAACAGCTGTGATCTGGCAAAATGAAGGACCTCTTACAAATGTGACCTATATGATATACAAATGTACAAGTTCATTTCTAAGAGTAGAAGCCTGGACATAGCTTAGCTCCTCTAATGCCTTGATTTGCATAGCAACTATCTTTTATTCATAGGCTGCTGTCTGTAAACTAGGTTATAATGATGTGTAAAATACCTAAATGCATTTGATAGTGGGCAAATCTTTAAGAATACATGCTGAAGTCAACAAAGTACTTCTCTGATAAAGTCATGAGGTAGAGGCTATTAGTATGGTGACCTAAAGTTTAAACAGGGAAATCCTATAATGTTATTTAATGATACTATCAACATCTTAAAAATACTAATCCTGTATTAGTATCACAAAAATGACTACAGCAGTAATTATTTGAAGATTACTAATTACAGGTGCAAAAGTCCAGCCTTAAGGGCAGTTTGTTTGGAAACTACATATGGAAGCACTTCTGGTATGTAAAATACAACTGAAATAATATATATTCTGTTATATGATATTCTGATGTTTTAAATTGGGAAACCCTCCATTTCATATGAAAAAGCTCAAAATAAATTTAACTGATCAGAACATGTACCTTTCCTGTTAGGTTTCTCTGATTCTCTAAAATTCAATACTGTTCTGTCATGTTCGGCCTTCTGCATTTGAAAATTAAATATTTCAACATAGATGGAAACTATGAAAATTATTCACATTACTCTGGTTGATAGCTATGCCACTCTTTGAAAGAGCTGAATTCCCAGTGTGCCAGTTGTCACTCTAGTCAGCAGCAGAGGCATTTATTTCTGTACTCAGGCTGTAGCATATTTTAATGATTCTGAAATACAAGACTACATGCAAAACTGATTTTGTATTCCATGCCCTTAAGCACGCCTATTATCCATGTTGTGAAAACAGCAAGTTAGCATTTTTGTTGTAATTATTTGAGCTGATTATGTATTATATTTCTACTCCAAGGCATTTTCTTCCAAAGCAGTTTATGCAATTACTAGAGAAAAACCAAAGCAGCACTCCAGAGGAATCTGCCTTAAGATAGCCTTATGCAAGTTTTTCCTTGACACTGTTGACATGCTTTATCATTGAAAAATAAAACAAAAAAATACACAATATACCTACTGTATAGCCTAGATAAGAGTGATATAGAGTGATATAGGACTGTCTCTGAGATAATGATTTTTCTTTTTTTTTCTTTTTTTTTTTTTTTTTTTTTAGACACTAGACTGACAATTATAATTCTTATCCCTTATGTGTTTATGCTGTGTGGGACTATGACACTAGATTTAAAATTACTGCTTTCATTAGCTAGTACATTCCCAACAGTAAGGACCAACACTGTAGTACTTCACATTTCTACACACTTGTGTTGGGTCTTTCTGAGCTGAAGTCACCTTTTCCCTGCAGCAGCCCACACTGTGCTGTGCTCTGCACTCGTAGCTGGAACAGCACTGATATCACTCAAGTGTTGTGTCTATTGCTGCATAGTGCTGGCACAGCATCAGAACTCCCTCCAAGCCCCCAAGAGCCAGCAGGCTGGGGGTGGGCAAGTGATGGGGAGGGGACATTGCTAGGGCAGCTGACCTAAACCAACCAAAGGGATATTCCATAACACCTGATGTCACACTCAGCAATAAAAAGGAGGGCTCTCATGGGGGAGAGGGCTGTTCCTACTGAACAACCACTATGCATTTTGAGGCCCTGCTTCCCAGGATGTGGCCGAACATCGCTCGTTGATGGGAAGTAGAGAATAATTTTTTCCCTCTCTCTGTGCTTCCATGCGGACTTATTGTTTCTTTTGTTTCTTTTTTCTCCCCATTCCCTTTCCCTTTAATTAAACCTTTCTCATCTCAAACCTCCAGTTCCCTGTGTTGTATTTTCTCCCCCTTCCTCTTTGAGGAGAGGGGGAGTGAGAGAGCAGTTGTGGTGGAGCTCGGCTGCCCACCTGAGTAAAACCACCACAACACTGTATGTTTCAATGAAATAAGAAGAATCCCAAGAGTGTCATTATCATAAAGAAATGCTTTTACACTTATTAGGAAGAAGTGAAACCTACAATAAATCTCATATTTTTCCTTTCAACTAGGCCCATTGTGAGACTTCGATATATCTTTTTTTCATACTTGTCCAAGTGCAGAATAAAGCAAAGAGCAACAGTGCAGCTGGCCAGCTGAGAAGTGCAACAGCTGCACTGCTGAGAGAAAAAGGCTGTAATCTCAGTGTCTGAGGTCACAAGCAAATTCTCCTGATTGGGACCTGGATCACAGGGATGGGTATGTCTAGTTTCCTTTCTCCTCAAAGGATGAAGAGGGCTTCTTCACTCTGCGGAAGGAACCAGCCCCCATCACAGTTATTAGAGAAGGACAAGGGAAAAATTGGACTAGACTACTCCACATAAGTAGCCATCCCAGTTTTGTAGCTTTGTAGCTGAGGTAGCAGGACAGAACAACCAGACTGCATCTGCAGAGCCCAAGCAGCTGCAGCATATCACTACCCACCTAGGGGAGCACAATGAGTGAAAGAGGAAAAAAAGTGATTGTGTGACTGGTGAGCAGAAAAAAAAAGTGATTGTGAAAATAAAAAAAAAATAATAAAAAAAAAAATGACTGGTAAGCTGGTAGGATGATGGATCCATAGGGATGGGACTAACCAAGGGAGAAGAAGACCAGTTAGGAATACTGACAGAAGCTAATAGAGGAACTAATGTGTCCTGAGGGAATGACACATGACAATGACCTGTGGGATACACTGATGCTGGGAGCAAGAGCAAAGTACCCACAAAGGAAGACCAGAAAAACAGCAGGACCAAAACCAATACTTCAAGGAGTGTATGTTCCTACTGAGAAAAAGAACAGGAGAAGTGGTACATGGCCTTTGACCCCAGTACAGGCTGTCAGTCAGTTGCATAACAAACATGAAAAAATTAGAAAAAAGCACACATAATCAGGAGGTGGTTTTTAAAGTGCCCAATCCCTGGACCAATAGTAGAAGAGGCCATTCAAGTTATATGCCATGAGTGAAGCCTCAGTGGATTGTAAATAGGCGGTCAACATAAAACACAATGGCAAAGGAGGGATCAGCAAAACAAGGACAGAAAAAAATAAAATAAAATAAAATAAAATAAATAAAATAAAGATAACGAAAAATTTTACCTAATCAGGGTGAGACTTGGGAGATAGCTAATCTAGTAGGGAGACTACTAATCTAGTAGGGAGACTACTAGGGAGTAGTCTAATTCAGGAGTAGTGAATAGAAAAGTGGCATGAGTGCTCAACTGCCAAACTAGCAGCCCACACCCAGAAGTTAGATGATCCAATGGTTTCACACTGATAAACAGCTAAACTCCACCATGCCACTCCCTCACTCATTATCAAAAGAATTGGGGGAGAAAATGTAATGAAAGAGAAAGAGAGAAAGAAAGAGAGGCTAATGGGTTGAGATAAGAGCAAGGAAATAACTCACCAATTACCATCAAGGGCAAAAAAGACTTAGCATGGGGGGGGGAGGAGGGATTAATGTAATTTCTTGCTAATTAGTAACAGACTAGGGCAGTAAGAAACTAGAAACAAACTAAAAACACCTTCCCCCCGTCCACCCTCTTCTACCTACTCCCCCCGAGCTATGAAGGAGAATAGGGAATGGGGGCTGCAGTCAGTCCCTAATGCTTCATCTCCACCACTCCATGGTGGGACAGCCTGCTCCACTGTGGGCCTTTCCACAAGCCACAGGGGAACTTCTGCTCTGGTGCCTCCTTCTATACTAACCTTGGTGTCTGCAGGCTGTTTGTCTTGCATTTTCTCATTCCCCTTTCTCTCCTAGCTGCTGTTGTGCAGCAGCTTTTTTTCCTTTCTTAAATATGCTCTTACAGGTGCAACCAGAATCTCTCAATCACTCAGCTCTGGCCCGAAAAAAAAGCTTTATGTTAATCATGTGAATGGACACAGCACAAGCAGCCAGTCCTCAGGGCATATATATAGAAGTGGAATTGTAATAAGGATAGTGTAAACCATAAAAATTTGGTCCTCAAGATAAAAAGTGGAGTTCATGAGAGGTATACATTTAGTTTATAATGTTAACCCTATTGTTTGGACTATCAAGCATAGAGCTTACATTGAATATAAATTAAGATTTGAAAAGTATTTCATAAAACTAATTTGTATGAACAACCATTGTCAATTCATTCTCAAACCACAGCAAGGATACCTAAGAAAACTATGAAAAAAAAATCTCATAATTTGTATTAGAAATATAATTATTATTAGGAGAAGATACAATGAAATTCATAATTCAAAATTCATAAGGAAAAATACTGAATATTACAGCTTAAAATCAGAAAAGGGGTCAAAACATACATTACCCATGCCATTAGTTGTTGATCTTCATATGTAGAACAGCTGACCTTGAAAACAATTGCAAATGTGTTTTTTATTCTCTGGTACAGTTTTTGTATGTTATATTATCTCCTGATAGACACTTTAAAAATAAATTGTGTTAGCAAAGTCCAGGTTTTTCTAGATTGCCTGGAGGAAAAAAAGGTGTTGAAGAAATCTGTCCAATTAATTATAAAAATCCCAGTTTCTAAAATATGATCAGAATATACCATGTTCTGGTCTAAGGAACATCAATGAATGAAGTTTCTAATGAAACTGATTCTTGTGACATGTAAAAGCCTTTAATTTTTTTTTTTTTTCCTTAAGTTACTTATTTGTGGGGAAATGAGCACTTTTTTTTTTTCTTACTTTATTTTTAAGTTAATAGTATAGGTGATTGTCATTGTCCATGATGAGAAAAGATTGAATAGTAAACTTAAGAAGTGAGAAGTACATTTCATGTACAATGTTGTTTTAAAAAATTAACTGCTTCTTTGTAGGGTAATTATAAGCAAATGGGCTTGATGTATGCAATTGCATTTCTTAAATCAATATATGCTATATAATAATGAAGCTAGACAAGACTTTTGAAGATAACTAGTGACTCATCCTATAATACTGTTTGTACTATCATATGTTTTTCTTTAAGAGGATTTGCATTCAAACTGTATTTGATTATTGCTTTATGAAAATTGAACTATTTCCTTTGTCTTAATTTGGACATCTATGACTTGGGGTACCTAAAAATTGCAGATTGCTTCAGAGCATTTGAATATAAAAGAAAGTTATCAAATAAGCAACAAAATAAGTTATTAGCCTTTAACTTAGACAAAGATCTACTGCTAAAAAAGATCCAATAATATGAGTGAGTAAATTTTAAAATAAAATACTTATAACCTGTGTCTGGCTACAGATAATTTACAGTCACTCTATAGTTTTCTCTAGAACAAGTTCAATATTATTATAAAGTTTATGAAAATACTTTAAAAATCATATTATCTTTGTCTAACAGGGAAAATATTCATGAAAACAAACCAATACACTTCTTATAATAGCAAGATAGCTATATAATGATTCTTTGAATTTAATGCATTACACTTGCAGACAGCTGTTGAATAGAGCAAGGATGGACTTAGCAAATGAACAGAGAAAAGGAACACCTCTCTCAGTAAATAAAAATGAGTAGAAGTTTGAACAGAGAGATCAGTACCATATAGAGGCATGTTTGAGTAGAAGCAAAAAGGCCAGAAATAATAGAGAGCCCAAATACATGAAAGGAAGAAGTGGATACAGCAAGATGTGTTTCCTTTATCTACAAGAGACTAATGAAACAACTGAAATAGAACGTTGGCTAATTATTTTGAGCAGTTGCTACTCTACAACAAGAACGCAAATTGTGGTCAGTGAGGCATTTCCATGTCTTTATTTCATGTGTGTGATGGCTTTGACATTGCCAGGTAAAATCAGCAGGCTGGCATTTTGCTGCCTGTGTAAAATAATTTTAAGATTATCTTAGTTTTCCACAAGACTCCATTTTTAGAAGTTATTTTATTCTTTCAAGAAATAAATGGCTGATACTTCACTTGTTTCATTACTTTTCATAGCGTGAAGGTTTTAATTAAGTATGGTGTTGCAGCAATCAAAGAGGGCACTAAAACAACACACACACACATAGAAGCTAATACAGTTTTATGTCACTTATTCCAGAAGACAGCCTAACATTTCACTGCTTTGCCAAGCAGCATAAATGTAGCTTTCTTTTATTTGAAAGTACTCTACTGATTGGGAGGAATAGAACTTGATCTCATATAACATAGACTTCATTGATTCCTTTGCACCACAGTAATTACATACAGACTAGGTTGCAATTCAGCTCAGTATTTTGCAGTTTTGTTCGTACTAAGAGACAAAAGCATGGTACATGAAAACATTAGTATGGTTGGAACCAGTTGGCAAAAGCAAGAATTCCTGAGCTCAGCAATCAGTTCTGTTATGTGATCTCATTTTTTCTCTTAGTTTAAATAGCAGATGTAGTAAATAATATGATGTGATTAGGTAACAAGAACAAATAATGAGTGCTGAATTGCTAATCACGGAGGAACAAAACTGAAGTGATACTAAAAAGAGATAACATAACCCATCCTTTTGTCAGATAAACTTTAGCCATTCTGCCATTCAAGAAGATGACACCAGATATACAAGATCATTACGAAGTTTATACTTTTGAAGACGTGGGCATTTATGAAGTAAGGAAAGAAAAAAAAAAAATACTTGAAGGATATGTTATGTAGGTGACTTCTGTATCAGAAAGAAAAAAAATGAAAGAAAGGATTTTGACTTTGAGATTTTCTCAAAACACAGAATTTGGAAAATACATTATTTGAAATGACTTTAACTATAGGCTGTGAATGGTTGGGGGTTATCCACAGCTTGGTTAACTATGACAAGACAGAAGGATGGAGATGAAAAAGAGTTCTTAATATAGAATCACAGAATCGCATAGAAGGGTTGAGGTTGGAGGGGACCTCTGGAGGTCATCTGGTCCAACCCTTCTGATCAAGCAGAGATACTTAGGGTCAGTTGCCCAGGACAATGCCCAGTTGGCTTTTGAAGAGGAGGCAGATTCCCAAAACCTCTCCGCGTAATCTGTGCCCAGTCACAGAATGATAGCATGATAGAATATGAATGACTAGCAATTAGTGGGGAGGGAAAAAAATAAAAAATAAAAAATATTCTCTTTCTTTTACTTTTAATGCCTTTAAGTGCATATAACATATTGAATTATTTAAATCTTTAATATTTTTTTATAAAATAGTTCTTTAGAAATGAACAGAAGATGAATCGTCCATGAGAGCTGTCAGTAATTCTGTGCAATGAAAGTTTACTCTAATTTCTAAACCTAAATAGGGGAACAACAGTGTCCCCTATCCTCCTGCTCTTATTTCCACTTTTGTAGGCACATTTTAACTACATTTATTTTGCTTAAAAAAAATTAATGCAATTTCTTCCTAATGGTCAGACATATACATGTATAATATAACTTGCAAAGTTTTGATTTACAAAAAAATATATATATATATATTTTATTTTGAATCATTTCTGCCGCTAATAAAACCCAGAGAATTGTAATTTTCCATTACGAAGCAGCTTATCATAATGTGAGTGCATCTGTAGAGGGAAACAGTGTGATCCTTGTATACACGTATGATGTTTTAAGAGTTTTACCCTGGACTAAATAGTACTAGCCTGGTTCTATGGACTGAATGATCATTATTGGTTGAAATACATTGGGTCTGGTTTTGGAACTCATATCCTAGCTTAGTTGCAGCAATACAAAATTCCATTTGAATTCTGTATGATATGATATGAAGTAACGTATATAGACATGGTGAAGAGACTTTTAAAGTATGTTCCTGATCCAAATTAAATGTTCGTATGGACGTATCCAAAGTTGAATACATTTTAAATGAAAAGTGCATAAATGAAGAAGCTTACATTTTATTTACTTTTAATTTTTAAAAACAAGATTTTATACCATTTCTGTCTTTACCACCGTTGTGTATATATATAACTAGATAATTGTGAATATTTAATTCTACAGATATTTTCAGATTCCTGTAGTCAGAATTTGTTACTGAAATGTCCAATCAGGCTTCGTTTTCAAAGCTTTCCATTTAAAATGCTCATAGGTGGGATTGCTAAATTCAAACTCAGTGACTCATGTTAGTTATGCAACTGATTGTTATGTAGTGTTGTAGTGATATAAATGTGCCAAAGAAATATTCATATCAAATTCTCTCTGACAGATCCTTTTTGTAATATTTTATATACTGGTGTATCAAATAATGTCAAAAATAGTAAAGAATTCTAGCATTTACAGTTCAATGATGACAGGTTTTTTTTTGTTACATTCAGCAAACAATGGGCATTAGAAGGATTAATCCTACATATTCTTACAGTTTTTAGATAATCAGTGAGTTGGTGGTAATTCTCAACAATGTTTTGGTTTGGTTTGGTTTGCTTTGCTTTGCTTTGCTTTTAGTGGTGTAATGGTAACCATAAGCTGATAGACCATTTTCTTACAACTTCCCATCAAATATGTGAGATTTTTAGGAGCTGATTTTGATTTGTACAAGTGCATCAAGTGAGCTCTTCTGAGTAAATATGCTAAGTGGCCTACAGTATGTTATGCATGTTCTTGTTTGTAGTTTGTATTCTAGCTGCTTGTTTGTATTCTGGCTATGTGTACTCAACATTCATTGTTATAGTTGTCTGACTACTTGTTCCTATTCTCTGGACAAGGCACTGTAACTACAGTCAAGAAGAGAATTTATTATCACATTTCTGGAAGAAAAAAACCATACTGTAAAATTAGTTCCTGATATTGCTTCCTTTACTTATTGTTCTGAATTACATAATTCTCATTTAGGACACCAGTTTGAGGAGCATTAAAGGTGCTTATCTTTTTTATACTGCAACATTTTTTTGAGCAGAACTTTCTTTTTTCCTATAGGAGATGCAAGTAGATCAACTCACAAGTTAAGACAGACTTGTGTTCAGAAGTAGAAGACATCTGTTAAACACAGAAGTTTGTTGGAAGATTTTGTATTTTGTATAACTCACAAAACTAATACATACTGCAAACAGGCATCCCAAACATGTTCTGTTAAAAAGAATGGTGAACTGCGATCCTTAAGCTGTATATGAATTTGTAGACTGCTTGTTCACAAAATCATCTGTCAGAACATCTGCCTCAGCTCAATTTATTCACTTTATCTTCAGGGCTTTAAGGCCTTTCTTTGAAATGTAAATTCTTCTTCACAAAAGAAATAAGATCTTGTAAAATTTTAAGACAAAAATAAACATGACAAATATGTATAGCAAATAAAACAGACATAGAATCTGACAAGTGTGTAGCTCCACAAAATATGATTATAGTTCTGTGACTGATTTCAGAAGATTCTACAATGAAACTTAGTGCAGATAGTCTCCAGGTTATGATGGTATTTACTCAGTTTATAAAAGGCAGCAGGTGAAATAGTGACTGGTTCTGCACTGTTATAGCAATCTATGACAATTTAGTATGATGTATTTAAATGTATTTATATCTGCACCATCTTTATAGAATCCATGTGACACAACCTTAGAAATACAAATAAACAAAATCTGACTCACACAGACAAAGACCATAGACAAAGCTACTTAAATATTGTAATACCTTGATAGAGGAAAAAGCAAAAAATGGAGAATACCAAAGTTGACATATCATTTATAACAAATTTTACACTATACAGGTCTATTCTTTATGCTAACTGACATATTGACTTAGTGATTTTGAAATCCTTTTCAACTTAATTAAGTCTGGGAGAAAATGTAAAAGACATACAAAATAATTTGATATTACTTCAAATGAGAAAGAGAATTGCTTGTCTTAGAACTCAATCATGTTAGATAAATATATCTATTAATTTTTAGCCCATTTAGTGACAACTAGCCTTTGCTCAGCAAGTAGTCCTGTTCTTAAAGATGACTGTTGCTTGAGAACTGAATAGCTTATGTTTGAATTTATTGTTAAATTAACTTAGTGTAATTTTGACAGGCTTCATTGGACTTGCACTAGCCACTAATTTTTGATTCAAAAAATCCTGTAGAGCTGATGCTATGAACTGAATAACTGTTCCAGTTCGAACATTGGTATGTGCAGCTCATGAGATACTGAAATACAGGTGAGAGCAGATGGAAAATTTCCCCTTGGTCCAAAAACATTGCTTTTATCTCCAATAATCAATGTAAAACAAATCTTAAAATTTTCATTTTACTCTGCCTTTTAAATATTAGGCTAAGTTATAATCTATCAAATTGTTTAAAAGTGTACATGTGTACATGTTCTGCTTGCTTTTGAAACAAATATTACTACTAATAATAAAGCTATTTATTTGATTATTCACAGGGTGGCTTAGGAAAATAATTCATCAAGTTGATGAACATGGTTACTGAAGATGTCCTTATAAACATCTACCTTAGAACTCTAGTGTAGGGAATGTGATAGTGTGAGCATCTACTTCACAAAAGGCATACACCATAAAAGCATACCTATGCCTAAGCTGATTGCAATTAGTGTTACATGGGAGCATACAGTGATCCAGTTCTCCATCAGGGATGGGGAGGCCAGGGGACATGTTTTTTTGTGTTTATGGTATAGTGTAATATATAATAACTACAAAACGGAATATATGACTTTCAGCTTTCTTTAGATACATACACACTGCACTGCATAGGTTCTTTCTTATGTATTGGACCTGCACATGATGCTCTTGGCTATTCTGGAAAATTCATGCCTTATTATATTCAACTTCTTTCCCGTAAGTAGTTCTCAAGACAATAATGATGCTTCCTTTTTCCTATGATGAGTTTTTGCATAATTACAGTGAAATTATTTTTCATCCCTGCAGCAGCAACAGCTGCTCTGTGATCTTTCAAGCCTACATGTCTTTGAAGAATATAGCCATAGCTGAGAAATTGTCTCTGGTGAGATTTAGAACAGAGGTATTGTTTTTCCCATGGTATTTGTATTAGTATGGATATTTTTATCTTCATTGAAATGAGTTGGGAATAGTCACCAAGCCATGAACCTGAAAAGGTTCTTTATGGTTCTTTAACCGCAGACATTTCTGACTAATAAGTAACTCAGCTAAAGAAGGCATAATTACTAATTTGAACAGTTCTGGAACAAATATTTTCTTGATTTTTCTTGATTTTTTTAATGTCTTTGTTATACTAGAACAGTTTCATTGACATAATTTCACTTTTCTTGTTTTTCTTCTAATGAGAGGAAGTTTTGTAAAACTGCATGCTTACATTCCCATTATTTGGGCAGCAAATATAAAGCCAGAAGGATGTATAATGTGAGAATAAAATACGTGAAAATAAAGAATTCACAAATTAGAGGACATGGAGTAAAAATAAGTAAGAAACAAACCATTGTGAAGGTAATTGGACTAAAAATGAATTGCCAGGAAAAGAACATGGATTAATATTATCTATAGGTATGTTTCATTGAAAGCAAGCATGTATACTGAGAAGTGAAAAAATTATACACATAAAAACAGAGATAAACCAAAATGAAAGTAATTTTAGTTTGGCCAAAACTTCTGATGTAGTTAGCAGAGAAATATTCTTACTTTAGAGCAGAAGTTTTACAGTGATAGTGCTACCAAACTGTTCATTCCTTTTAAATAAAATACATTTTTTCTTCAGTTTCCAAGACTTTTGCATAGGAGTTTACTTCAATGAAAAATAAAACTTGTTGAAGTTTCTAAAAAGGAAATGTTTCAATAGTCTCTATTCTCAATAATAAAAGAAGTCAAATGTACCACCACAGAGTACAGACATGAAATGACAGTTTAAAGTAGTACAATATGTTATATGGCCCCAAATCAAATCTCTGATAGGTACAATTACACAACACCAAAAGGGAAAAAAGAATGTGGAAGGTTATTATCTGCAACTAAAGTCCCACATTAGGAAACTGAAGAATAGTCCTTAAAAAGTCCTCACAAAGTCTTCACAAAGAAGTTGGTCCTCGCAAAGAAGTTGGTCCTCACAAAGAAGTTTAAATATTTTGGTGTAGCTGGTGATCATTTAAAGGGAAGATGAAGCCTTGATTTGAGGAACTCTTATGACTCATGATATTATTCTGAAAAAGACAGACTGAAAGTCAAAAAGAAAGGATTCTTAGAATTGGAAATTACAGCTGAAGAAAGCACTATGATGCATAGCAAAATTGATAATAAATGAAGCATTGGTGTTTTGCTGTCAATATTCAATATTTATTTTTCCACTTGCTTTTTTGTTAGTTTTTTGTTTTGTTTTGGAATTAAGCACATTTGGAAATCAGTAAGAATTTGGATAAAATCTTGTAGTTAATGCTTTGTTGTTTGCCCTTCCAATATCTACATATTGAAGTCTTATAGATCTATTTTATAATCAACACATTTAAATTGTCATACAGGCTGTCCCAAGAGATGTTTCTTCGAGTGACATCTTTTTCCTTTGTGCTACAGGACTGCTATTTGATCTTAGTACAACACTAAGTGTTGGTGGGGCTGTATGTCCTCTACTGCCTCATTTTGCAGACCATCAGTATAGATATGGTGACAACCCTTTTAGGGCACAGACAGTATAGTGTTACCAACCTGTGATAACATTGCACTTCATTTCAGCCAGGCTTCTTGTTACTCTTAGTACAGCTGCAAAATGAAGTTTAGGCACGTCAGTTCTTCTAGGCCCTATTACTGCACAGTTCTTTGCTAATTTGTATATAACACCACTATAAAGAACATGTTAGACTTACACTGGAGTAGATTCTGCCACAAATATTAACCTAAGAAATTTGTGTTAACATGGACAAAAGCATAACTAGTGCTGCTAGGTGGCCTATCACTTTTTTTCTTGGCATCATAAGTCAGGGACTGAATATTCAGAAGTCATTTTATTACCTTATATATTAGCTTATATATAAGTTGCTTTTCGTAAGGAAACCACTCCTTCAGATGCTCTGAGTAAATGGATTTCAAAATCAAAGTTATATATACAAACATCAAGATTTGGTGTAGTTCTGAGGCAAATAAGTTCCGTATTGCCAGTTACCTTTGGAAACTTAAAAGAACCTTAAAAGGCATTCAACGGGAAATTTAAAAATAAATAGATCCATCTCATAGTGTCTTCAAAAATATATGGTGAGAAGTACAAAAATATTTCTTCTCTACTGATGGAAACAATATCTTGGTCAATGAAGACAACATTATTTGTAATGCATTCATTATTATTTGAATGTATAATTATTATATTTGCATGAACAGCACTGAATAATTCTTTAAACTGTCCATCATTTACCAATTTCAATACTGCTAGCATTGGCTTCTCACTAGGTTATGTACTTAAGAATACTAGAGCAAACAGAAAGAATACTAGTAAGAATCATAAACGATTACTTTCCAAGTTTTCTGATGCTATCAACGAGGTAAGACATGACAAAGGGGCTGTGCGGACCAGTAAAGAAGCAAATACAATTTGTGAGGCAGTGCACTCAAGACAGAAAGTGTTATAGCATATATCACTGTGTGACAGGCAGCAAATGTTTATGTCATTAACCCCAAAAAAATGAAGATGTAGAAGTGCAAACACAGATCTAACCAAAAGTTTCAGATATGAGTTGAATTCTAGCAGTAGGACTGAAAAAAAAAAAAAAATCCTAAAAATAAAATATTTTTAGGACTTTGTTTAATAGCTTTCACAATTTCTCTTCAAGTCTGTTATTAATTTGGGTTGTTAATGTAAATTTTCCTATGCTATCTCTTCTCCCAAGCCAAACCAAAAATATCTGACCAAAGCTTTTTTAAAGATTTACTTTGATCTTTTCAAAGCTAGTGTTACAGTATCAATGGCCTAAACGTCTTCCAACAATTATATATGAAGAAGAAAAATTTGTAAGGAAAGCTTTAAATTCCCAATGTCATCATCACAGGCACTGATGTTTATTTATTTATTTTTCTTGAATGTATGCATCTAATGTACATACCTTTATATACAGTACATTTATATAAATACTTGTATATATGTAATCATTTCAATGAGTTGCACAAAACTACTTATGCTAAGTGTGTTTGCCTGTTTATACAGCAAGATATTTTTTTTGTTTCCAGTGGTTGCTGTAAAGTTCTAAAATTCATGATGCATCATATATTTATTTCTGAAATAAAAGGTCAATAAAAGCTGCCCCTTAAGACATTTAGATTATTGTGACTACAGCTACATTAGCTTGTATTACAGCATTGTAAGAGCAGACCTGTACAGTCAAGAGTTGATAGAGGACTCATTGTTTCCACTGTACACATTTGGGTGGGGTTGGGAGAAAAGGGTGTTAATTTTGGCATAGTTCTGGTCTCACACCCAGGACTAAGTGATAGAAGATCATTATGTGGGTTACATATTTTTTAATTTATTTGCATCTGGAAGAAATATCGTTTGTATACTTAGCAGCTACTTTAATATACATCCAAACATGGAAAGATGGGACAATTAGGAGTTTCACTTCAAAAGCATTCATAATGAAAATTATGCACTAATGTACACATGCCCTGTTTCAACCTCAGAATATGAATTCTGAGCCACCAATTTCAGAATTTTCAGCCCACCAAACAAACTGGAACTGTGTAGGGGATTAAAAAGTATATCTACTCTGAGAATACAAGATATCCCAACCACTTCCTCTAAAAGCCACCCATGGAACTAGACATCTTGTGCAGAACTTTTGGAAAATAGCTATCTTCTGTCTTCACATGTCCCTTCTAAATGGATTAATGAATTCCACAGACAGCTGAAACCAGAGAGTCTTTTGCCATTGTGCCTGTAAATTGTAACCAAGTTCCAAACTCTCATTCTGCACAGAGATGCTTTTTCAGCTCTGTACTGAAATATATATATATATTTTAATAAACTATTATATTCATGAAAACAAATCATTTTTGAGACAATATGGATGGTTACTGATGAATCTTACACTTCCTAGTTCATTATTTCTGCAATAGCTATTTTATTGCTTGCTGCAATATTACATTTTCTTCAACACTTGATCAAAAGACGGTCTCTTATGATTTTAGCCATGGGAAATTATTAAATTGGTTCTTAATGAGAACCAGGGCCCTGCTTGTAGTTCTCCTGCCTAGCGTATGATTTTCACTTTCAGTGTGCTTCACATATGTTTAATTAGTACAGGCACTTTATTTGTTCAGATTCAAAAGTTGAATGAAATTTTGTCATATTACACTTAATGTGATGACAGAAGGCAAGAAGAACAAAGCACATACATACAAAGCCAGCTTCCTTGAGTCTCTTGCTATATCATACTGAAATTTAAAGATCATGTTTCACACCACTTTTTACCATTTACTTTTATAGTACGTGGTACCTCATTTGGCTGTTTCATGCCATTTTTATGTGTCCGTGACATATGCTTTCAAGTGTAACTATCTTAATGATATATTAAAGTTTCCAAATAAATAGGATATCTGATTTATCAGTGAGCAAGTATAACTTTTCTGCTTCTTCATGTAAATGTAAAGAGAGATTTAAAACCAATCATCATTCTAACTATTTCTTTCTGAGAGAACTGTCCTAATAAATTAAAATTTAAAGGAGCAGTCATGCAAGTTTTATTTCAATGCATTTGATTTTCTGCACTTAAATGATTAATTCACTTCCAGTTATATTCTGCTTAGTGAAGATATATTGGAAAAACAACCTGTGTTCAAAGAACTGTTGGCATGGTAATTTATTCTCATTTAAAATCTAAATTGTAGCTCACTAGGGATCCCATAATCTGGGGGGATTGTCCATCATTGGTTTTGCTAATGACTTTCTAATGCTGTAATTCTGCGTGAGTACATGTATTAATTTACACGTAAAATTACCAGTATGATTAAACTAGATTTGCCCTAATGTCACAACCTCTAGAACTAAATTTAGATGAAGATAGAAAAATCCTTTCTTTAATATATAAAAGATGACAATCTTAAATAACACTAGCCTTGAACTGAAATGCTTTTCCTCATAAACTGGAAGACAAAAGCTAATTCATCTATTACTTTTTATTTTGAAAGCTTTCTGTGGCTAATATGACAGGCAACATATAAATTGCTGCAAAACACAAATTTTGAGCTCTAGATTTTAATAATTATTTTTACCTAGGTGAGTTTTGGTTTTGTTTGTTTGTTTAAAAATATATGAAACTTTCATTACTGGTTACTTCGGGCAGCTCTGACTGTATTTTTATCTCATTTTATGACTCAGAATTCAAATCAGTAAAAATCTGTATAATTCATTTCAGCTAAGGATGCTTCATATGTTTAAGTTAATTATTATTATTATTTTTTTTCATAAATGACAATCCTTTGGAATTGTTGGTGGTATGTCAAAATGTTAATGAAGAAAGATGACTTAGACAATGTAAAATAATCAGGAGAGCCTGTTCTTGTGGCATTTTTGTTTAAAGAACAAGGAAACAGAATTAAATATTTCACCATTCCTTTGACACTTTGTCATTCTTGTACAAAGAGGTTGTGAATTCCTAATAATTTTCATTTATTTTATTTTTATTTTTATTTTTTTTTAAGTCTGATGTACTTCTTTCCTTTTAGAGTTTTAAGTTAAAATCAGAGAGTTATGGATGTTTGGTCATTACTGTTGTATAGTAGGATTTTGTTTGGTTTTACATCACACAAAGGTAAAAGGTGCACTATTTTATCTTAAGGTTTGTCTAATACATACCATCTGCCTTACAAGAAAAAGTATACTGTTTGTCATAAGAGTTAATAATAGTTGTTACATTACTATTTTAAATAAGATTATTCTTATGTGCACCTCCCAAATCATCTTTATTGATGTACAGCTCTGAAAGAAGATTTTTTTTAAATGTTGTAAATGTTTAAAATTGTAAAATGTTTAAAAATGTTGTAGGCAGTCTTCGATAATGTGTTTTTTAAAAGTACAGATCTTGTAGAATATCCTGTAGGGTGGCTACCCCCTTCAAATGTGCTACATGCTTTTGGCACAGGACTAAAGAGCAGCATAAATTAAATGTTTTCTAACATGGCTAAACTAATTTAGTTGGAGATCTCTGTATAGGACTCAAATGTGCAAAAAGCATCTTTCAAAGTAACAAGCTATGCACTGATCTGAAGCAAGATCTGAACTACTTGTTCTTTCCTGTTCTCCAGTAACATTTTGACCTGATTCTGATCTTTAATTACCAACATTGATAAGGAATAGATAGAGGCCATCCAATACTAGAGTTAGTATTTTAAACAAGAAGGATATAAAGTGTCCAGTGGTTGTCAAGTAAATTGAGGGAAATTAAAATTAAACTAAAGCATGTTTTTTTTTTAGTTATTAGGGTAATTTACCATCAGAACAATATTTCCTCTAAATGAAGATTAGATACATTTCTAAAACATATTATGTTTTTAATTATAAATTGCTGTGCTAGCTGACGAATATGCTGCATGAAATCTGTAGCTTTATAGAGTTTTTAAATCTCAGTTCTTTTTGACCATAAAATCATCTTTGTATGGCTATTGAATTTTGCTAATACTATAGTGACGGGATATAGATTTGCCAAAAGGGAAGAACTGTAATCTTATATAACCCTCTGTACGACTTATTCATAAGTGATCTTTTGGAAGTAAGATTAGTATGAACATATTTAATGACAAAATACAATGAATGCATGTCTCCTCATGTGTGTAATCAAAAGACAGATCTAAGCCTTTGTGCACTGAAAATTTCTTTCAGTCAAAACTGAATGCAAAATCTAATGTTTCAGAACACCACTAACATTAACACCGATTCTTTTGTTTGATATTCACCTGAATTCATGTTTAAAGTTAAAATAACTGATACTGAATCACAAAATCCAACCAGCAAAGTATCCTTGCTAGCAATCTATTATTTGTTGTTGCTGCTGTTGTGTGTTTTTGTTTGTTTGTTTTCCAATTCTGTTCTGCCTGGTACAAGAATAATAATGCTGCAGTGGATTCTCAACCACAAAAACTCAAGTTTGTGTTTTACTTTATTTAAAAGGTTTCACTAAAGCAAAATGTGCCTGCCTTTGGAGCACGGGACATGAGAAAATCTTTCTTTTTCAAAGTTGCAAATCTCTGTATTATCTACTTACTTTTAATTCTTTTGAAAGAAAATTTGTTTGAACTTATTGTTTTTCTCCTGAGTGATAATCATGTACCTGGCATATGCTGTCTCTGACATATGCACTCACAGCTGTTTTAAAATACTCAATCCTTTAGATATGTTTCCTTTTATACATAAAGAGGTATAATTTGTGTAAATGTAATTTAATAAGCATCCTAATTATAATTTACAAATTTAGAAATACACTAAATTTTGTTTCTGTTTCAATTAAGTGGTTGTCTAATTATTCCATAAACAGAATTAGTTAACAGACAGGGAACTGAAAATGTAAACAGGAATTAAATCATTCACTAAGCTGATCAGCAAAGTGAAAGGCACTGCGTGGTCTCTTTTTCTATTTAAATAAACATGTTCTTGTTTATGTCCTGATTCAGCAATGTACTTCTGTGTCTGAATAACTCTCAGGGCCCTGAAGGTCAGCTCCGCCTCTCCCTGCCTAACCCTGGGGATCCTCAACCCAGCTCAGGCTCAGGACACCAAGGCAGCCCTGCAGCCATCAACTCCTACCCCAGCAACACCACAGCAGGGCTGGACACCAGCTTCCTTAGCCCTGGCTGAATATGGCCCTTGCCCATATGGGCCCACTCACAGGCCCAGGGCTTGGACTGGCTTTGCCCTGGCCCCCAGGGAGTTACCTGGGGCCCAAGGCTGGGACTGCCCTTGCGGCCTTGCTCCTGCAGGGTGGTGGGATGGGCCCTGTCCTGATGGGCTAACAGGAGCGGTTCCCATCTGGATATGCCGTAACTGCAGCTTTGAGGTGCCCATCTGTGGTACCCTAACTACAGCTTTAAGCATGGCTCCAGCACTTCATGGATGGAATTAGCCAGTATCCTCTTCTGCAGAAGGCTCTTTTAGTAACAAGTTCAGTCTTTGCACTCTAGAAGGATATTGACATGTTGTAATGGAGTAAAGACTTGCTGACCTTGCAATTCTTACCTGTGGAGCAATATTACGAAGAATATGAACACTACAAATTACAATCAGCAGCAGAGGTCCCAAATATAGCACAACAAAGACAGGAGGAAATGACCTGGAACATATCAGCAAGGGGTGCCAGCCAAGTGAAGGGCAGACTAGCAAGGGGAAAGGCACAATTCAGTTGCCTAGAATATGGTAGAAAACCCAAGTTTTACTCCTAGCTCTTATAAAACTTGATAGCTGTCTTATGGTGATGAAACTCAGGAAAGTCAAACCTTGCAAGTGTGGCTGTGGACATTCTCTGACACAGCTTATATATCGGAGCTAGCTTAACTCCCATCCACTCAGAAAAGGTTTGAAAGACTTTTGTGTCTGCCTGTATAATACTCTGTGTCTCACTTGAATATAAATATATATATGAAGAAAAAGAAAAAGAAAAAGAAAAAGAAAAAGAAAAAGAAAAAGAAAAAGAAAAAGAAAAAGAAAAAGAAAAAGAAAAAGAAAAAGAAAAAGAAAAAGAAAAAGAAAAAGAAAAAGAAAAAAACACTTCATACCTATATAAACTTCTTTTTAAATAGAGGAAAAGCTAGGCAAAGTGTTGTAATAAATTAAAATGGTCTTATAATCATCTTAGCTTTTGTACCCTTTAGCCTTTCAGGGTGATTCCTTGTCTCCAGGCCTGGCTTTGAGGCCATATGGAGCTCTACACAACCTCACTGCTGTATTTCTGACTTTATTTTCCTTCTATACCCCATATCTTCTGAATCTGTCTATCTTGGAATAAACTCAGATTGACAGGAAGACTCAGGTCTCTGCTCATTTCCGGAGGGATGTGCCATCTCAGCCACTCTCTGTTTGGGGGATAGGAGAAAAAGGCCCCCAGTACTGGGGCCAGTCCTCTTTAATATCTTTATCGATGATCTGGATGAGGGGATCAAGTGCAACCTCAGTACATTTGCAGATGACACCAAGTTAGGTGCGTGTGTCGATCTGCTTGAGGGTAGGAAGACTCTGCAGAAGGATCTGGATAGGCTGAGGCCAACTGTATGAAGTTCAACAAGGCCAAGTGCTGGGTCCTGCACCTGGGACACGACGACCCCAAGCAGAGCTACAAGCTGGGAGATGAGTGGTTGGAAAGCTGCCTGGCAGAGAATGACCTGGTATTGTTTGATAGTCGGCTGAATATGAGCCAGCAGTGTGCTCAGGTGGCCAAGAAGGCCATCCTGGCTTGTATAAGAAGCAGTATGGCCAGCAGGTCTAGGGAAGTGATTGTCCCCCTGTACTCAGTTCTGTTGAGGCCGCATCTCAAGTACTGTGTTCAGTTTTGGGCCCCTCACTACAAGAAGGACATGGAGGTGCCCGAGTGAGTCCAGAGAAGGGCAACGAAGCTGGTGAGGGGTCTGGAGAACAAGTCTTACAAGGAGCAGCAAAGGGAGCTGGGATTGTTCAGCCTGGAGTAGAGGAGGCTCAGAGGCGACCTTATTGCTCTCTACAGATACCTCAAGGGAGGCTGTAGCGAGGTGGGGCTTGGTCTGTTCTCCCACATGCCTGGTGACAGGATTAGGGCTAATGGGCTAAAGTTGCACCAGGATAGGTTTAGTTTGGATATTAGGAAAAACTTCTTTACCAAAAGGGTTGTTAGACATTGGAATGGGCTGTCTAGGGAAGTGGTTGAGTCACCATCCCTGGAGGTCTTTAAAAGATGTTTAGATGTAGTGCTTAGTGATATGGTTTAGTGGAGTACTGGTTAGTGTTAGGTCAGAGGTTGTACTAGGTGATCTTGAAGGTCTCTTCCAACCTGGATGATTCTGTGATTATTTGATTCTGTGAAAAAAAAAAAAAAAATAGGAGAAGGTTACAGATCTATGACATACCTGCATCCTTTCATCGAGTTTCCCGTTCAGTCATTATAATTTTACACAGAACATTCAAATTCAAAAATATGTAGTTGATAGTGCATTTTTTCCCAGTACACATCATCTCACTCACCACATTCTCTCTTGTTCCTCAGGATGAGAAATGGTGCCCATCTGCATCAGCTGGTATTTTTTCATTGTTGGTTTCAGCCAACTGGAGGGAATCCCTTGCACGATTATACCATATGATAATAACAGATTTATCCAGGCAATTTTCTTCACTCCTTAGGCTAACTTGCTTCTTGAATTTCATTGTCTGGTGATCATATAGACTTGCAGAAAAAGCATTATCTGAATGCAGCTCACATAAATATAAAGTGTTTTCTTAGACTGAATGATTCAGGAGTGGCTGTCTAGTAATATTGTCATGCTGCGGGTGTTTTTACTGAAAATATTATTTAAGAGAAAAATTGAGAGAGACTTAAAGTGTATGGACCTGGGAGAAAATGTGCTGAAGAACTTCTGTTAATTATTTTGGCTTTGGAATAGCCAAACTGTGATTTTAAGAGAATAATTATCTATAAAAATTGTGTACAATAAATATTAAGTCTTGATTCCACAGGTACATATGAATCTTCTGTTTAAAGTCAGTTGAAAAGATGATGAGGTTTTTATTATTATTTGCTAGTGTATTTTTTTTGCCTTTTTTTTTTAATGTTTTACCATTAACTGTTATACTTTGCTGTAATTTAAGTATTCCATATCTGCAAAGTTACTTAGTACATTAATTAATGAAAGCCTGAAAATTATAAACCCACCAGCAGTGTTTAAATACCATTTATAGAGAAAGCTATTTAATCCATATATAAACTTTAAATAAAATGGACGTTCAAATCTTTAAGATTCTTCTGAAAACACAGGCTCAACATATAAAAAAAAAAAATTAGTCTATTGTCTTTTTTCAAGCAAATCTGAATATAGCTTTCCTTTAAAATATTCATTCAAAAACCTCAGACACATGTAATATTTTGCATTTATTCTTCAATCTAACTGTTGACTTTACATCTTTTATTGTACAGCTGTAATAGTACTTTTCAGATGCTTCACTTCCAATAATTTATTCCTGTAACTTTGCCACAGTTTTTTAAACCTGCAGTGTGAATAGTTTCCACATATTTCTCTATATGATTTGTAATATTGTCTTCTTGGATATAGAAATATTGATTGGTAGAGCTTATAGCAAATATAATTATTAAATGCAAAGGTGGAGAAAATCAGTAACAAAGAAGAGGTAGACTCCAGATAGGAAACTCAGCAGTTAAGTATAGAATGAGAAATGACACACTGTATTATGTTAAAGTAGGCCTATTGAAGTAAATTGGATTATTTGCCTGGGTAAAGAAAACAGTATGTTTTCTTTTATGTATAAAATGTTTTGTTCTAATTGGAACAAAAAATCTATCTGCTGATATAGATGAAGCAGGAGGAAGTGAGCGCTTGACCTCTTCCATATGTGATCTGCATGTTATATGGAAGGACTGCACAACACACCAGCAGTATATAACCCCCATAAATGGGGCTTTCTGTTGAAGAAGGATCTCTAAACTTGCCATAAATTTGTATCTGGAAAAAAAAATATTAAATATGTATTTATTAATGTTGCTGATTGTCAACTAATAAACATATTTGATTTCTTCAAGATGTTTAAAACAAAAACAAAAAACCTTTCACTTTCAAGTTGATTGAAAAACATACCCAAGTGTATGTTTAGTTGCTTTGGTGAGTGGAAGACTTTGATATAAACAAGATATCATAAATATAAATGTGACTAGATCAAGGTCCTTGTTCTTTGCCTATTCAGATTAAAGGCAAAAGTACAATGGAAAAAGAATTTGCACCCAATACCAAAAACTTTTTACAGCATTGTTCCTTACAGTTTTGGGAGACATTGTGGACTTATGGAAAGAACTTTGCCAGTTTGAGCACTTCTCAACAAATTCACCTTTCTAAGAAAGTCATTCTAACCTTCTTGTGTCTCTTGTTAAATTTTTTCCAATATTCAATGATGATCTATTCTGTTCTGTATTGCATAAAGTTCAAAGAATTGTGTCCTTTTCCTTTTTCCATGAAAGCTTACTTATTGTTGCTACCCCTAATCCTGATACCCCTAATCCCTTATACCCCTAATCCTGATTTCACTCCCCAGGCAGAACATCTGCTGATATCTCAGACATTTCTAAATGCAGTTCATGTATTTTATAACTTTGTGGCTAAATTGAAGAGCTCTATGCTTAAAATATCTCTTAAAGCAAAAGATAATGTTTAAGATTTTGTAGATTGTTTAAGAACTGCTGTCTGCAGAAAAATGAACAAACAGCCTTTATTCATGCTTGAGATAAAATCAGCAGTTTTCAAAATTAAATACAAGCTAAGAACTAGCTGGTCAAAGTTTAGATAGAAACATACCAGTTAGACCATCTAGGAAATTAAGTAGTTATTACCCCTGTAGCAGAGAGCCTGTTAATATTGAGAAAAGGGTTGATGAGAAGGAAAAGGAGACAGAAATAATGGTTCTTAGATAGCTAGTATAGAGGAAATAAAGGCATGTGACCAGCCAGAAGAATAAGGTATTGGAGAAAGACATAATGCAGTTTAAGACCAGTATTGCACTTGAGGCAGTAGTTAAGGCATTCAGTATGGTCTCCAACCTTTACTCTGGGAGATATTTGTGCTGCCCTCCCTTGAGAATCTGGATGGAGTGATCAGCTATATCATGATCTGTTCTGTGAGACAAGGCTGCTCTCTGGAAGATGGCAACTTTTGTCCTTTATTGATTGTCAGTGTAAGTTCATTCTTGTGAACACTCATTTTTTTTTTTTATTTTTACCTACATGGGTAATCATGAGAAAATTATGCGCACAGCATGAAGCATATTATGTTCCTAAAAAGCGCAAGTGTAAATTCAGGAACATCGAGAGTTCTGCTGTAAAAGTATTTATTGCAGCTGCATGGAGATAACCGCAAAAGATTTGCATGATTTACATTTTGTGGTTAGGCATGTGTCAGTGCAACAATTAGTGTAATTTGTACCATGGAGAATTTACTTCTGATGATGGGTTTAGCTAGGTTTGAATGGTGGTAGAGTGACACTTTTCAAAGGCTGAGAAGAGTGGTTTCAGAAACTTTTTTTTTTTTTTAATTAAGATCCCCAGTCCAGGATGCAGGTGCTTTCAGTTACAGCATCAAGACACAAAATTATGTGAAAAAGAATAATCAGCAAAGATTGTCTTTTCATGTAGAGGTAACAGTTTATGTGGTGTTCAAGTGGCTGGTTCAAAACTATGATCTATTTCTTTAGAGGACTGCTTTTATTGCGTATTAATGCTCTTGAGATGATTGAAAACAGTATCCTAAGTATTATTTAAACCTTAGAGCAAATGAAATTAAAATGGTCATATGGTCATATTACAGCTTTTGGGGCGTGTTTTGGATAGTAGACTTTTTATATAAAATATACACCTTAATTGATCAATATTCTGTGTGTTTGTTTATAACATTATTTTTGATGTTGGCAATGGTGTTCAGTGGTGTCTAGCAAATTTATGCTGATGTAAGAATATTCCAAAGACAAGCTGAAGAGGTCATGATTACCAAATTCATGGCACCACTTGAAAAGAAATCCATGCTTTCAGTCAAAATAATGAAGTCATCTACACTTATGAAGTATAGCATTAGCTTGGTAGTACAGCTGTTAAGAAATTCCTCTTTAGGGTGATTGTAAAATATTGCTATATCATTGAGCCATTTTAGCATCCATGGATTTTCCCTTAAACACTCCTGTAGTTTGAGGGAAGTGCTGGTTTAAGAAATCAGTTGTGAGTGGAAATGGAATACACAGTGTTGGCAATGTCATTAAATGTACTCTGAATACTGATCATTTTTTTAAATTACTCAAAACAGGATGTGCGTCATCATTGTGTTTCATATTAGCGTGCAAGCTCGTATCTTCTAGGTCAGCCAGCAAGGGACTGCTGTGTGCCAAAAATTTATCCTGTAGTCTCCAGAGGACGCTTGCTATGTTCATCTTTTGGATATCAAGTTATAAAGGATTCATAGAATCATAGAATCATAGAATATCCTGAGTTGGAAGGGACCCTTAAGGATCATCAAGTCCAACTCTTGACACCGCACAGGTCTACCCAAAAGTTCAGACCATGTGACTAAGTGCACAGTCCAATCTCTTCTTAAATTCAGACAGGCTCGGTGCAGTGACCACTTCCCTGGGGAGCCTGTTCCAGTGTGCAACCACCCTCTCTGTGAAGAACCCCCTCCTGATGTCAAGCCTAAATTTCCCCTGCCTCAGCTTAACCCCATTCCCGCGGGTCCTGTCACTGGTGTTAATGGAGAAAAGGTCTCCTGCTTCTCGACACCCCCTTACGAGGAAGTTGTAGACTGTGATGAGGTCTCCCCTCAGCCTCCTCTTCTCCATGCTGAACAGGCCCAGTGACCTCAGCCGTTCTTTGTACGTCTTCCCCTCCAGGCCTTTCACCATCTTCGTAGCCCTCCTCTGGACACTCTCCAACAGTTTCATGTCCTTTTTATACTGTGGTGCCCAGAACTGCACACAGTACTCGAGGTGAGGCCGCACCAGCGCAGAGTAGAGCGGGACAATCACCTCCCTTGACCTACTAGCGATGCCGTGCTTGATGCACCCCAGGACACGGTTGGCCCTCCTGGCTGCCAGGGCACACTGCTGGTTCATATTCAACTTGCTGTCTACCACGACCCCCAGATCCCTCTCTTCTAGGCTGCTCTCCAGCGTCTCATCGCCCAGTCTGTACGTGCAGCCAGGGTTTCCCCGTCCCAGGTGCAGGACCCGGCACTTGCTCTTATTGAACTTCATGCGGTTGGTGATCGCCCAGCTCTCCAACCTATCCAGATCCCTCTGCAAGGCCTTTACACCCTCATTCGAGTCCACAACTCCTCCAAGTTTGGTGTCATCAGCAAACTTGCTCAAAATACCTTCTATTCCTACATCCAGATCGTTTATAAAAATATTGAAAAGTACTGGCCCTAAAATGGAGCCTTGAGGGACCCCACTGGTGACCGCCCGCCAGCCTGACGCAGCCCCATTTACCATAACCCTTTGGGCCCTGCCCATTAGCCAATTGCTCACCCATCGTATGATGTTTTTATTTAGCTGTATGGTGGACATTTTGTCCAGTAGGATCCTATGGGAAACCGTGTCAAAAGCCTTGCTGAAGTCCAAAAAAATCACATCAGCTGGTTTCCCTTGGTCCACCATACGGGTGATCTTATCATAAAAGGAAATCAGGTTAGTTAGGCAGGACCTACCCTTCACAAACCCATGCTGGCTGGGACCAATGACTGCTTTGTCCCCCAGGTGCGCCTCAATAAGTTCGAGAACCATCTTCTCCATGATTTTACCAGGTACTGACGTGAGACTGACAGGCCTGTAATTGCTAGGGTCTTCTTTCTGACCCTTCTTGAAAATCGGCACAACATTTGCCAGCTTCCAGTCTACCGGGACCTCTCCAAATTCCCAGGATCATTGAAAAATAATTGAGAGAGGTTCCGTGATGATGTCCGCCAGCTCTTTCAGCACCCGGGGATGAATCCCATCCGGACCCATGGACTTGTAGGGATCCAGGTGGAGTAGCAAATTCCGTACACGTTCAGGGGCGGTTGGGAGTTTGTCATCCCCACCGTCCCGGTCCTCTAGCTCAGGGCACCCTGGGTCCTGAAGCCCATCATCGGCATTGAAGACAGAGGCAAACAAGGCGTTAAGCGTCTCTGCTTTGCCTATGTCATGGTCTGTGAGGAGACCTTCCCTATCAAGGAGCGGCCCTATGTATTCTTTAGTTCTCCTTTTTCCATTCACATATCTAAAAAAAAACTTTTTATTTTCTCTCACAGACACAGCCAGTTTCAACTCTAGGTGTGCTTTGGCCACACGAACTTTCTCCCTACAAACACGAACAGCATCCCTGTATTCTTTCCATGATGCCTGGCCCTCCTTCCAGTAGCGAAACACTCTCTGTTTCCGCCTAATCTCCATTAGAATGTTCCTGGTCAGCCACGCCGGCCTTGTTTTATGAAACCTATCAGTTCATAGGTGAGGATTTCCTGGCTGGGCATCATAACAGCTTATGAATCTCTGGAAAAAGTATAATATGAAGGAAAAAATAACAAAAATTGTAGTTAGGCAGGTAAGGCAATACAGTTTCCTTGGTAACTGATTTTGAGCTCCAGGTGAAAGGAGAATGTAGAACCTGCCTTGAGTTTCTTACCATAAGTGATGTCAGTTATTTCTTGGCCTTACTGGTAAAAATCTTTGGATATTAGAATTAGTTTAACTCTTCTTTTTTTCTACTGGCTTTACCACCATTTGGTGCTTGGATCTCAGTGATTTGTACTGCTTCCTTCAAGAAAGAGATTGCTACAGTTGGACATATTTTTTTTTTCTGTTTTGTTGCTGATGTTTCTTTGTTTTCATGGACTGTTGACTAGAATTTATTTTCTGGAATGGACCAGAGTGGTCAAAAGTAAGACTTCATCCACTGCCGGGTGCCTCAGCTATTTATATTTTGTTATTAATCTCTCTGTGGTTCAAAAGAATGAATGGTATTGGAAAGGCTTTATATTCATTATATCCAATGGAAAAGCACATTGCATTGCTAAGATTTTGAAGGTACTTTTAAATAGACTTCCTTTTCATTGTGTAATACCAGTACATTGTGACTGCCTTGTCTGCATCTTGACAGTGATTATGATATCTATTTAGTTAGATTTATGTCCTAGATCTTTAAGTATTTTGCATCCACCTCTTCTCTGCCCTTTTTGCCACTTTCTGCACCACTATGTTCACAGAAGTTGCACTTTCAAAGCCCTTTTTTCAAATGAAAGAGAGTATTTCTGAGGGGCATTTTCTGGAAGCCCTCCAACTTAATAATTCGTGTATTTCAAAATAGTTTATCAGGCAATCTAAAAATAAATCCCCTCATAGATGAGAAACTAAGGGCTAATTGAGATAAATAATGACCTATTTTTTTGTCTAGAGTAGATTTTTTTTCCCAGCATTCCCTAACTGGGAAAAATATTTCCTTCTTAGTTTTTCTTCACCAACAAAACCAAAGTTCTTGGAATCTTTTGATAGACTTTTATATATATATATTTTGTAGAAATTCCAATATAAATTTAATAAATAAGTTTCCATTCTTCTTCTAGCATTATTTTACAGGATTGTCACTGTTCACTGCTGCTAGACTTACTTTGTAGGTCTCAGCTCCCAAAGAGATTTAATAGTCAACAAAATGCATTTATCCCAGATTAAACTTTTATTTTTATTTTCAGTCCTCCAAACCTTAGTTAATCAACTCACGGGTGATTGTTGTGACAGAATGACAGCACAAAACTTCACTCAAATTAAATGCTGGTTGTTAATTATTTTAAAATGCCATGCCACCAAAGTATTGCTTAAATAACCATTCAACATATGCAGAAAATACTTATGGAAAAATCTTTGGTACATGCACATGTTCACAGATGTAATATCTGAGCTATTTCTGGAACTTATTACCTTGCTGGTAACCTTTCATAGCTATAATAAGGAACTTAAACGCATAGTAATTTTGCTCTGAAATATATATATTTTAACTGTTTGAAAGATATAGACTAAATAAATAAAATTCCAAATTTTGAAGTCCTCTAGAATGGTAACTTACATTGTTACATGTCTGTAAATATTATGTTACACTTTTAAGAATACATTGCATGATGAATGTTTCTGATTTGTCTTATGGTCTCTCTGATTTTCAGTAGCCATGCCAAAGTGGCTATATTCATACTCAAGCTGATTAGCATTATATGGCATCCATTTTTACATAACATTTCCTAAAATTTGTTGGAGATGCTTATATCTCCAACAGTGTTTCATATGGGAAAAAATATAAAAACAAAACAAAACAAAAAGGTAATGCTGAAGTGACAATTTTAGAAAGCAGTTTTGTTGTTGTTTGATTGTTTGTTTTTTAATCAACATTTCAGTAAAAAGAAGAAAATAAAGCAAACATAACTGGCAGGGACTGCATTAATGCTACCTCAAATTTTCCTTAAATGTAAGGAAATAATCGTAGCCACCACTAGAAGGAAAAAAAAAAAAAAAAAAGTGTATAGTATATATAGTTCCAGGTCAGATTTGAAGTAAGACATGGATTTAACAAAGCAAGGAAAACCACACAATATGGAGGAAATCTTTTGGATACTATAATCTCTTAATCTCTTCATTAACCAGGTGAGTACTGGTCAGTGTGAATATTTCACAGCTTTGGAGGGATACTACTTTGATTTACTGTATTTGGTGTCAATTTTGTAAAAAGTTTACTCTGCATTCATATCTTACTGTAGCATTTATTATACCTCAAGCCCTTATTCTCACATATAATGAATCAGATAAAATGTAAAATCATTTTCTCAGAAAAATAGCTGTGACATAAACACTTTCCAAAATATGGCTGAATTTTCCTACTTTGTTTCCTACTCTATTTCCTAGAATATTATCATGGACTATTTGAGTAACAATGGATGGATATCTTTTCATTAAAAATAGCTTGTGGCGATATCAAAAGCTTTTGACTTTCAAATTAAAGCAAATATGTCTGTGGCAATGTCTAATGCTTTATATGTTGGATTGCATTTCAAGAGGTTTTGTTCTGAAATCCATTCCTAGGAGTATATATAAGGCATCTTGTTTAATTAGTGTATACGTTTTTCCCTCTAAATGAGCGTAGCTGTGCATGCTTTTTTTAGTATAAATCAGTGGACAAATTATCTGATGCATAACAGGTGTTCACACAGTACTCTAGGGACCTGGTAAGAAAATCAATAAATAAGCAGTTAAATGCAATTTGTTAGTCTACACAAGCTGTTCATGGGAGTTTTATATATATATATATATATATGTATATGTATATATTTTATGGTTCAATTGCTCAGTTGCTATTTGAGGTATGATAGTAATTGAATAAGACTGGTGTAAAGCATAATTTAGGTGACATGAATTAGATTTATAATGCATTATTATTTGAACAAGATGAAGTGGCTGCATACATTCTATCTTCAGCAAAAAATGAAGATATCTGATTTTATTAATGCCCATAGATTACCAGAATTTGAAATAATTTGTCATTAAAATCTACATGTATCTATAGCAGGAGTTGATTTTGGCCAATAAATCAGATTGTATTCTGGACTGTAATCTCAGCTATGCAGAAGAAGATTTTTTTTTTTTTTTTATCTCTAAGATCCTAATTTTGGTATATATTTACCTTAAATTGTATTCTACAAGGTAATATTTTAAAATACATTATTTCAGAAAGCATTGTTTTCTCCTGTCATATTAAATTTTAATCTCTTTGCAATGAGTTTGATAGCTTAGTTATGTTTAGAAGGTAAAAGTTTGATTCACAGTTCATGAAGTTGGATATCATTATGTCTACGCATATGGATAATTTACCAACACAGAGAGAAATAATTAGATTTTTGTTAATACATCATATCTGATGAACTTGATTTCTCAACAATGCTTGTACTATTTTCAAAGAAAATAACCAAGTACTGTAGTTTAAGTAAGATTTACAATAGAAAATCTGAATGAGAGAATCTAGTAATGTAACTAGACAATTTTGTTTCATTTCACTGGGTACAAATAAGCTAAAGCACTTGCAACTCACACATGTGGGCCTGCTCCTTCTGTCAAACCCCTTAACTCTTCAAGAAAATAAGTGTGTATGTGGAGCTGCCAGTTTTAACCAACTCCTCCTTTTGCTCCCATTCATGTGATGATTCACAGTCTTGGGGGAGAAAAGAGGAAAGGAAAGGAAAGGAAAGGAAAGGAAAGGAAAGGAAAGGAAAGGAAAGGAAAGGAAAGGAAAGGAAAGGGAAGGGAAGGGAAGGGAAGGGAAGGGAAGGGAAGGGAAGGGAAGGGAAGGGAAGGGAAGGGAAGGGAAGGGAAGGGAAGGGAAGGGAAGGGAAGGGAAGGGAAGGGAAGGGAAGGGAAGGGAAGGGAAGGGAAGGGAAGGGAAGGGAAGGGAAGGGAAGGGAAGGGAAGGGAAGGGAAGGGAAGGGAAGGGAAGGGAAGGGAAGGGAAGGGAAGGGAAGGGAAGGGAAGGGAAGGGAAGGGAAGGGAAGGGAAGGGAAGGGAAGGGAAGGATTAAATTATGTCTTAGGCTATTCTTCTAAAATGAAATATAAGGCCTAATTTTTCAACTTAAAACAAATAAAAATTCCCTCCATTCTTTAATAAACTATTGCCAACCTCAACATTGTACCTGTACTCAACACCGAGTCAGTAAAGCTGAAGTCAGTATAGCATGTGTGCTGTCACCATCAGTTACTTTTATCCTTGTGACAGGTGTTATCAAGGAAATGCAATCTGTCATTTTCATACTGTATGGTTTCTGCAGCCTAGATTAAGAGTAAGCATTAGAAAAGGCTAATTAGATACTTCCTTGAGGACAGGCACAAAGGAATCACTTGGATAGCCTTTCCTATGGAGAGGGACCTTTGCTCATGTTGTCATTTATGTTCCATGCTGTGTCTTCTGTAAGTGAGTTAAGGGCAATTAGTGAAATGACTATGATGGAGGGATTAAGAATCCTTCAAAGGCAAGAATGGTTTTAGAAAGAAAAACTTATCAAAACTGATTTTTGCTATTCATAAATAAATTTCACTTTAGGTAATATTAGTAGATTAGGAAAAAAAGTTAATCTGAATGAGAAATCAAAACAGATCAATGACTGAGAAATAAAACCCTGCCTTCAACTATTCATTCATTGTTTTAGAAAATTACTGTATAATGTAGGCAATAAAATAAAAAATAAATAAATAAATAAATACTCTATTTTAAGAGCTTTTATTATTTTAGGAGTATTCCTTATTACCACTGAGTTTGAGAAAGTACCGTATAGATTGAGAGAAATCAGTATATTTTGCCTGATGCTCTTGTACATACATTAATAGTAAACTACCAGAGAAGTTATTAGGAATTGTTGAGAGAGAGAGAGAGAGAAAGATAGACTTGCTGGCTGAAAATGTATGTTTCTATGTTTTCCACATAGAAGTTAGTATAAGAAAAATGTAACTAAGTTGATTATTTGAAAGGAAGAATTAATTTACTTATTCCAGTGATAGTTGTTCTACTCTTCCTGTTAGATTAAAGCTGTAAGATTTTAAATGTTGTTCATTCTTCAACTGTGGAAATGTAACGTCATTTTAGATGTAGTCTTGGAAACCGGAAGCCTGATAAAATATTTATTTGAACTCAGGTGACTGAAACATCAAATTCGTTTTCATTGTGAGCTAGTTCATGATAAACAATTTAATGCATTATAATATTTATTATATCCTGAGAAAATTTATTTTGGGTAGAAGGAGTACACTGAAGTTTCAAAGTAAATTGTATGCACTCATTCACAAGCATGGTACTTCAGAAGTTAAAGAAGTAATCTACAAGCTTTGGTGGAAAATGAGACTCAGTTGGGAATAAGGACTTCAATTTTTGTAATACTGATGACTCAAAAATTAAATCTTTGAATTTATACTTGCCTATAGGAAATAAGAATTTTGAAGAATATTTTTATATGCCTCAAACATATTTGAAAGATATATTGCCACTCTAAATAACATACTTTTGAACGATTATTCACTTACATCTTCCATGCTTTAGGTAGGAGCATTTTGGCTAACTACATCCCTGTTCCTCAGAAATGTACTTCAGATGCTTCTCATTCTCCTGTGCTACAAAATGGAGCAGGCTCAATCATGACTTTGTTTGCTTGGGTTGCTATAATGCAAGATCAATTTTTTTGAAACTTCAGTCTGTATGTAGCATGACTGTTAGGCACATAATCACATGCGCTTTAACATCACCTAATCTTTGGCATAGCTCTTATTACCAACATTCAATAAAAAATAATATTAAAAAAAAAGGAAAAAATAAAAGAAAAAATAATATAGTTAGGATACAGAAAGACTAATAGGATGCTAGAAGATTTACAGTTTAGCTTGCAAAAAGATCGACTGGGTTGATTAATAAAATTAAGGCCATTAATAGATAATATTAACAGATGTTAATAGGTAATAATTCTATTGCAATGGGGAAGGAAAATTAACATATTATCATAACCCTGATTGTGAACACTTTCCAAATTATATTTTTCATGACTGCCCTTTCAAGCATTAGCAGGTATTGTATTGATAAGTGGGGTTGTAAATGTTGTTTGCAACTGCACAAAAGTCCTCTACTCTTAACTTCTGCCAGTATGTATAAAAAGAAGCCAAACACAATGGAAATCAGGGAGCTACACAGAATGCATGAAATGTTGGTATTGTTTACTTTCATAATATTATTAATCTAGAACCTGAACAAAGTTTGTGCAAGAAGCAGAAAATTCATATGTGTAAAGCATTTTTCTAATGCAATAAATAGAGCATTCTTGAAGTTTGGGTTTAATGACAATCTCAATTTTAACATCTGAAAGTAGTATTTCTGGAATAATTCAATGTAGAAACATCTGACAACTTAAGGGAACAGTATGTCTTGCATGACTGTATAGTTTATAAAATCATTGAACTATTGCTCAAATTTTCCATCATATAGTCATCTTTGGAGTTACAGTCCATTCTTTCAAGGGGCATTCATGCAAAAACATAAGAACAAATATATCAAATTATGATAGATAATTATGATAGACTGCTGAAATGAAAAATGTGTATGAGAGCCTTCTTATATAAGACATCTTATATGCAAGAAATTGCCATGTGAAATTATTGGCTGGCAACTTTTATTTTCACATTAATGTCTACTGGAAATGTAATATAAAAATTACTTCAGGACATCCCAACTAAGTATCAATTATATTTTTCATTCTAATTAAGACTAATAAATGACAGGACCTATTCTGCTGGGCATAAAACTGTGAAAGTAAAGTATTTGGATTCAGCCGTGAGAAGGTTCACCTCAGAATAAATAAGTCAGAGACAAGATGAGGAAGGGGAACTCATAAAAGAAATATTAGTTACATGTTTGGGAGTTAAGAGTTAGTAATGAAGAGCTAGCTAAAAAATCAACAACAAACAAACAAACAGCTAAAGTAAAGAGAAAAGCTCTACAGTTCTCCATAGGGGTTATTGGAACAATTAGCTATTAGCACACAACAAAAACCAGTGCTAGACAGACAGAAAGTATGAATGAATGAATATTTTTATGGTTTTTACCCCCCTGGTCAGCTGAGACTGCTCTCTCACTCCCTCTCCTTAAAGGAAGAGGGGGAGAAAAATGTGATGGAAAAGGGCTCAAGGGCTAAGGTAAGGACAGGGAAATCATTGCCCAGTTTCCATCACAGGCAAAACAGAAAGTGTAGTGAAAATAATATAATTTATTGCTTCTCAATAGCAAACTAGAGCAGTGAGAAACTAAAAACACCTTCTCCCCATCCATCCTCTTCTACCTATTCCCCCCAAGCAGTGCAGGGTAATGGGGAGTGGGGGCTACGATGCTAATGCTTCATCTCTGCCTATCCTTCACAGTCACTCTCTGCCCCTGCTCCAGCATGGGGTCCTTCCCACAGAATGCTGTCCTTCCTGAACTCATCCTGCATGAGCTGGGTAAGTTATTCAAGAACAGCTCCAATATGGGTCTGTACCATGGGGTTCATCCTTCAAGAGTAAAATGCTCCATCATGGGTCCCCCATGAGAAGCAGCTCCCGCCAAACCTCCTGCTCTACTGTGGGCTCTTCTTCATGGTCCACAACCTCTTTCAGGCCAGATCCACCTGCTCCACCATGGGCTTCTCCACTGGCTACAGCGTGGAGATCTGCTTTGCTGCAGTACCCCATGGGCTGCAGAGGAACAGCCTGCTCCACCTCTTCATAGGCTGCAGGGGAACTTCTGCTCTGGAGCACTACCTGCTCTCCTTCACTGACCTTAGTGTCTTCAGGGCTGATTCTCTCTACATTTTCTCACTCTTCTCTCCAGCTTTTGTTGTGCAGCTGTTTTATTCCCTTTCTTAACTACATTCTGACAGAGGCACAACCAACATTGCTCATTGGCTCAGATGTTCTTTATTCTCCTGCTGGAAGTCACTTCTGGCTTCTTCCTTACTGCTTGTCTCTTTTCAGACTTCCCATCAAAGTATGAAGAAGCATGCTCTGGACTTTAGTCCCCTTCTCTAAATTATATGAGAAGTGTCACCTCTGTATTCATTACTGATGCTGGACAATTGAGAAATATGAGGGACATCAGACCTATCAAAGTGGGTAAGAGTTCAAGATGGACAGTTAATAAGTGGATAAAATAGAAAATAAAACAGGAAACTAGCTGGCAGACTAAGTGGTTAGGAAACTAATAAACGGTTATTAGAGAGTGAAGGCTTATCATTTGAATCAGAAACAATAACATCTAGTATTGCTGTATCAGAATTTAGCTATTTGGAGTTGTGTTTAGTGATATCCCAGAATTTTTTGTTAGAATCATTTAAATAACTCCCTGTAATTCATAGGGAAGAAAATAAATAAACTGAGCCTGAACTTAATTATAATGAAATGGGTGTCTATGTGCATTCCCAAGTACCACAGGTGTGTCTAGTCAATTTTGTTCTCATTCACTGATAAGGAGCATAAATTCTTGTTTTCATTTAGTGTTTTTTTTGTTTGTTTGTTTTTCCCATGGCACATTTCAGAGGATTAATTAAATGACTGGAAGGAATGTAAACTAATGCAGTTATTTTGAACATATAATTAGAAAGGAACAAGATGTTGGAATCAGGTGTTTATGCATATTACAATATCCCATCTATTTTGTCATTCTTATTAGATGCCAAGAAGCAATGACACAAGGTCACCTCAGAGGCTTGTAGAAAGGCTGAATGCTAGAGCTAAAGCAAGTAGAGCTAGAGGAAAACAAAGTTAAGGCAAGGAAGTCAGAGTGACATAGAAGGAGACACAACATGAAGGATAATGCAAACAAAAACTGATTTAAAAACAATCACCACAAGAGTGGCTGAATGACAGTGAAACAAAGTTAACTGGATAAATAAAAAAAATGATCATATAATACAGAGTGCTGATTAGATTGGTGTTGATGAATAGAAAAATAAAAACGTGATGCATGCACAGGAACAAGTTTGTGTTTTCATTTGATACTGAAGTTACATATGCTTAATTCTTTCATACCCTTAGGGGCCCGCTTTCATAAACAGAAATTAAGAGATACTCTTCAAGAAAATAAGGAATGGAAGTGGGTGATACACTGAAGTTGGCACATATGTGACCAAATGAAGTTCATGAATACAGAGAAGGTTAAGTTGAAAACCTTTCTTATTATCAAATATTAAGATGAACTGCTTATATGAATCTCCTCTTTCTAAATAGTAGAACCTTCATAGGTGCTTAAAATGACCACCAAATTTAAAGAAGACATTGGAAATAAAGAACTGCTTAAAACGCATTTGTATAATAAATTAAGATGCTTTACAACTTATTATGAAAAGTACCAAGCTTTTAAGTTTTAGACAAAAATCTAGAAATTATGCATTTGCAGACAGAAGTGACACATTTATGCAGTTATTTCAGACGGAAATAACGTGTTAACATGAATAACTTACCTCTAAAGAACCACTTTTTTTTTTCCTCTAGGTCACTCTATTGCATGTTAAAGATCTCTTTTAATTGTGGAGTCAACTTTGTGATTTATCTAATACCAAAAAAAAAAAAAAAAAGAAAAAAAAGAAAAAAAAAGGCTTTTTCCTGTAATCGATTTCTGTGATAAATTATCTATTTGACAGGATGATGAAAGAAGTGTCACAAGTTTGTTGTGACAGTGAGTTCCATCATCAGCTGTGACATCACCAGTTGTGGTGGGAGATGTATCACAGCAATAAATGTGAAAGACCTTGTCTCATTGTTAATAGTGCTGTTGGAGAAAAAGTGCATGCACAGTGAGGCAAAGAGCAAAAAATGTGATCCTGTGCCATTGGTTTAGAGTGTGGGAAAGCTGGGTGCTGCTGCTAGCTGGAGGAGCCTGCCTGTAGGTCATCATGAAAGTTCTGTCCTTAAGTGAGAACTTGTCCTTTGGGCAAACACAGTTTTACTAAGTCCAAATGTATTTTCTTCAGGGTGACTTAGCAGTATAAAAAAAAGCCATGTATAAACTCTGCTTACAGATATATACAGGGGGTTGCTGACAATCCTAAACTTAAACTTCTGCTGGGTGCTTGATTCACTCACCTATGTCCATAAATCCATGGAACAGACAGATTTTTCTCTTTGTGCCATACACTGAGACTCCTGTCCTTTTCTCTGTACTTTTATTCATTTGCTCTCAAAATAATTTTATATGTCACCTTTTCTCTAGAGATTTCTCCAGTGGTTATGTCTTGGCAGGCCCTTTGAAAGAAGAGAGCAACCCTAACTCATTTGGATATTGAAATGACGCTAAGAGATTTATTTATTTGTTTGTTTGCTTGTTTGTTTATTGTGCCTTTTTAGTGCCACCAATAGAAAGGTCTGGTAAAACCCACAGAACTATCAAAAACTACTGCAGTGACTACTATTCATGAAAATACACACAAACTAAATGTATGTTAAGAAACCTACTAACCCAAACAAATGACTTTTAACTATTATTTGTGAAAGTTTGACAAAAACATTCTTTTTTTCCTTTTCTTCATCTAGATCTTTCTTCCTCTACTATGACCAAAAAAAAAGAAGTAAATAGATAGAGGAACATATAGATTAGAATGAGACCCCACCTGCATGCAGGCAGGTCACTATTATGGCTTTCATCAGGGACATAAATAAAACCAAAATATAGTTTGGAATAAGCAAGCACTCAAATTATACAATGGAATGTATGTATGATAAGATAAATATAAACAGCACTGGAATACATTTTTATTAGGCTGTAAAAGATAATGAGAATTCAGATCCAACATTTACTAAATAATGTTTGTTTGTTTGGTTTTTTTATGTCCTGAAAACATATAATTCATAGTAAAACCAATGTTGGACTCTTTTGTATTTGTGGTTGTAACTGAAATATAAATATAACACTGCCCACACAATGTCTGGCAAAGCATAATGCACTTTCTGTATATTCTGTGAAGGTTAATCCTATGTGTGTGAAAGAGCCCATAATATTTTGTTGATTTGTTTAGCTAAAAATCCAGTGGCAGCACTTATTTGGAAGAAAAATATTCTGCAGAGCAAGTCACAAACTGCATAGATTTTATCCGTGATGTGCTTGACATTTGAAAATAACTCTGCAGCTGTTGCCAGAAAACATTTATTTGCCTTGTAAATACTATTTGTTAATAAATATGTAGGTAGGACCTATAGTACTGGTTAACTGCCCTATGCTTTGCTTTTCAGTAATACCACAGGATCTAAACTGATTAGCCTGTAATCTGATTCTTTCCTGGGAACAAAGAAAGTAGGTTATTCAATGGTCTGGGGAAATAAAACTTCAGCCATGAAGGAAAATAAATTTTCTTCAGTCATGCCCTACTGAGACTGACTGGTTTCTTAACATCCTGAAAAACAGAACATGTAAATTGCCTTCTCTCTTGGATGATTAACAAAATGATAATACTGGATGCAGATTAAGTTTGTTCTTCTAAAAAGCATGTAGAGACGTGGAGGAGCCTGGAGTCTTCTGAAATGTCAACTCAGTTATCCCTTACTTACCAGGGAAAGAAAGCAAGGAAGATGGGACTGTAAGAGTTGTGATGAGAAGGAAAACACTGGGGAAAAGGATACTGGGGAGCTAACAGACTTTTTCTTTTGTAAATATTTTATCTAAGGTAGAAACCAGACGTCAGAGTAATTGGAGGCACTGCTTCAGGCATGTATTTGTATACGTTGTTGCAAAAGCACATCGGATTTTGTTTTTACTGTCACTGTTTTTGTCATTTACAACAGATGAAAAGCCTATATAAAAGATTCTATCTTGCCTCTCTTTTCCACCACCTTGTTTTTGAGTACTTCAACATCTTTGATGCTACCTATATGACCACTTTGGAAAGAGTCATGACTCCTAACTTAGGTTTGTACAATCTATAAAAGATATCTTCCTCAGAGATGCAGCAAGAGAATTCTCCTAATACAGAGGAAAGCATTCTCACAGTGCACAGTATTAAGATTTCATTACAAATTACAGTATCTTGCTATATATTTAAAATTGTATATTTTCCTTGGGAGAACTTAATTGTGTGTTATTCTGGATTACTCTGATATATTTTAAAAATTGAAATTAGAGCTACGACATAGTGTTTAATAATTCCTCTATTTATATGCACGAGAGTTTTTTACCCATTAATTTAACAGAAAAGTTAGTATAGATGTAAATAAAGACAGTTTCAATTGTTTCTCAAGGGAGAAACAAGTACTAGAAGGCTGCAATGAGGTCTCCCCAGAGCCTTCTCTTCTCCAAGCTAAACAAGCCCAGTTCCCTCAACCTTTCTTCATAGGAGAGGTGCTCTAGCTCTGGTCATCTTAGTGCTCCTCCTCTGGATCCATTCCAAGAGCTCTGCATCCTTCTTGTTCTAGGGACCCCAGGGCAGCATGCCAGGTGGGGTCTCATTCTAATCTATATGTTCCTCTATCTATTTACTTCTTTTTTTGGTCATAGTAGAGGAAGATCCAGATGAAGAAAAGTAAAAAAAAGAAAGTTTTGGTCAAACTTTGACAAATAAGAAATGTACTTGGCAAAAACTTGACCTTCATAGCACTAGTTAGTGGTAATAGACTGTTAACAATGAATTATAGGTATTGTTCAATCAGTTCTTCTTTTCAGGAAAGAACTGCATCAGAGGGCAGTCAAAGACATCTTATTCTTTCGTGTTGAGGCAAAATCTCTGGTGTCACTTATGACAAAAAGGAGGTCTAAAAATCAAAAAGCATAAATCAGCAAATGTCAAAGATGTTTAAATTAGACTGCTGTTTCACAGATAAATTGATTTTGTGATCATGTTTTATTTTTGGCAGCTTGACATTACTAAAGAATAAACGTTCACTTATGTCTCAACCTTTCAGTGTTTAATTCTTACTAAGGATTTTAACATTGAGCATATCATTCCGCTAGAGTGTATGTAGGCACATAAGAATACTATGCCTTGTGTGCTATTATGATAGATGATTTGATACTCTGGTCAGATATCATAGAATCATAGAATAACCTGAGTTGGAAGGGACCCACAAGGATCATAAAGTACAATTCCTGGCTCTACACAGGACCAGTCAAAAATCAAACCATGTGCCTGAGAGCATTGTCCAAATGCTTCTGGAATTCTGACAAGCTTGCTGTGGTGACCAATTCCATGGGGAGCCTGTTCTAGTGTCCAGCCACCCTCTCAGTAAAGAACCTTTTCATAACATCCAATCTGATCCTCCCCTGTTGCAGCTTCAAGCTGTTCCCTCAGATCCTGTCACCGTCCCCAGAGAACAGAGCTCAGCACCTGTCTCTCTGCTCCCCTTGTGGGGAAGCTGCAGGCTGTCATGAGGCCTCCCCTCAGCCTCCTCTGCTCCAGGATGAACAAACCAAGGGACCTCAGCCACTCCTCAGACCTCTTCCACTCTAGACCTTTCACCATCTTCGTTGCCCTCCTTTGGAGGCTCTCTAATAATTATATGTCCTTCTTTTATTGTAGTGCCTAAAACTGCACACAGTGTTCAAGGTGAGGCTGCACCAGGGCAGAGTGGGGACAATTACTTCCCTCATGTAGCTAACAATGCTGTGCTTGCTGCAACACAGGATGTGGTTGGTCCTTTTGGCTGCCAAGGCACACTGCTGACTCATGTTCAATTTCCTGACCAAAACCCCCAGATCCCTTTTTGCAGGACTGTTCTCCAGCCTCTCATCTCCCAGTCTACACATATATAGGTTGGCCGTTCCCCAGTGCAGAATCCAGCACTTGCTTTTGCTAAACTTCATGTTACTGATGATTGCCTAGCCCTGTAGTTTGTCAAGATCTCTCTGTAAGGCTTCTACCCTCAAAGGAGTCAGGAGATCTTCCCAATTTAGTGTCATCCACAAACTTACTTAGTCCCACAAGTCCTCCATCCAAGTCATTTATGAAAACAATGAGAACTGGCCCTAAAACAGAGCCCTGAGGAACCCCACTAGTGACTGGCAGCCAGCCTAATGTAACTCCATTTTCTATAACCTTTTGAGCCCAAGACCTCAGCCAATTGCTCACCCATTTTATCATGTATCTGACTAGCCGTATGCTGGACATTTTGTCCAGAAGGATACTGTAAGAAACAGTATCAAAAGATTTACGAAATCCAAAAAGATTATATCACCTTAACTAGGTGAGTGACCTTGACATAAAAGGAAATTAAGACTTTCCCCCCATGAACTTACATTGGCTGTGACCAATGACTGCATTGTTTTCCAAGTGTTTTTCAATAACTTCCAGTATAATCTTCTCCATAATTTTACCAAGCACTGAAGAACAAATTCTTAGGTGGGAAGCATGGCTATCTAGGAAGTACAGGCACACTAGGAAGTAAGAATTTTCAATGTTCTTTATAGTTTCTTTGTGATTGCCAGTTCCGTTTTTCTTGCAGAAAGAATATGCAAGTACAAAATATTAGTTTCCCCAAAACACAGCCTTTTTACTTCATTGACATTAAAATGAGAATATGGGACATTTGTTAGATTAGTCACCTGAAGACTGTTATAAAGTATTGCAGAATTACTATTGAAATCTATACGGAGACATGCATGTCTTTTAATTCCTTTTCCATTATATCTGTATTATCTGAAATAAGTGAATTCCTTGATTATTATTGAACTGCTGTAGTGGAAACCATCAGTTTGCCCAAGTTTGGTAGATAAATTGCTTTATTGCATTAGAGTAATATTCTGCTTTCATATAGCTATTGCTGTGGTTTCATGTGACAAAATCTTTTTTGATTATTATGTACACTTTAAAAGAACTAAGATAATTCCATCTCTCAGGAATTCAGATCACAGAAGCTTATTAGACCAAAAAGAAATAGTAGCAACAATAATTGGAGGAAGACAGAATTTCAAATAGAAAATTGAATTTCCAGGTGAATTTAGACTTCAAAGACATGCTTGAGTGCAGTAGGATATCATGATATTCCCCCCTTAGTCTGACTCACTGTAATGATGGTCTCTAAGTGTTTGCATGTATATATGAGCTGTAGGGTTTCTGTTTGCCTTTTTTCTTTTTTTTTTTAAGCAAAACAAAGTTATATCTCATCTCAAACCATGATAGGACTAGAAAACAGTACTATGAAGGAATGTTCTAGCTCTAGCCAGAGTTATTTATAAAAAACATAGTCAGTGCTGCTCTTCTAGGCATTTCTTAAAAGATGTATGGAAATGCTTGAAACAAAGAGGAAAACAAAAAATGTCCCCCTACAGCAAACATAAGGGGGAAAGAAAAACTGTCAGATTTAACTACTTTGTGTAAAAAGGTGATTGATTCTCTGTGTTGTTGGTAAGAATGACTTAAGTATGTAACAACAATTGTAAATGAATTAATATTAGCTCATTTCCATACTCAAAGCTAATGCAAAGGGTTGAAATATTTTAAATATAATACAATAACTGATGTGTGTCTAAGTCTAAATTTAACACCTCTGAAATGACAATATGCTCAAGGCATTACAGTCCAAGTTATTCACAGCTACATATGAAACAACATAATTAACCTTGCTCTTTTTAACTTATTTCAACACACACACTTTTAGCAAAAGCCTTGATTCAAAATTTCCAATTAAAAAATAATAATAATGCCTAGGTTTTGTGAAAGACTTTGCCCTTCAACAGAAAAATCTCAAGCTTAGTTCCTAACTACTGTGCAGGCTGAAGGGTGTTTTTTGTTTGTTTGTTTTTTCTTTTGTGTACACTGGGAACATCAACAGTTTAATTTAAAGCATTCTTTAAACACCTGTAGAGTGCTTAAAGTGAATGTAGCTATTTTCAAGTTGTTACCAGTATACATGAGAAAGAATTTTGCTTTCCTAACCTCCCTGAGTAAAAAATTGGAACCACTGCATGTTTGCCATCGCTGATACATTCTGCTGCTCCATTTGAGCAAGTCTGAACTTTGTGATGTCTATCTGATGATAGACAGTAATCACTAGCAGAGCATTTGAAAAAGTCATTGATGATAGTCATATCATCAATGTATCAAATAGGTTTGGATTACAGTATGCTCCTGTACAGATGTATCAATGCTCTTTTAAAATGCCTTACATAAAGCCATCTTTCCTTGAAAGACAGGTTTGTGTGCATTCGTTGCATAAAAAGTGAGGTAGGTTTTTTTGGTTGGTTGGTTGGTTGGTTGGCTGGTGGTTGTTCTTTGTTTGTTTTATAAGAACTGGTCTCATAACATTTCAATTTTATATAAATATGTGGAATGCTTTATTTAAAATGCTTTATTTAAATGCTTTATTTATTTTATTTAAAAAATCATATTTTTACTGACTGTGGTACCCCATGTTGAGGGTCAACAGATAGCAAACCACTTACTTCAACACCTAACTTGTTATGTTTATTTATCTTCATTAAGTGATTTGGTGTTCAGTGACAAGCTAAGTGCCACCATTGTGATTTTTCTAATTAAAAACAAAAATAATTAATTGATTTTAACATTTATTAGGAAATTGTTTTAAAATAAGTCCTTGTGATCCTTGGAAGTATGAAGAATTCAAGGGAAATTTTTGAGTTTCTGTGACGTAGTATTAGCAACACAATACACATTTGAAAATATAGGACTATTCATCAAATAGGAAGTGCAGAGAATATTTTTGTCCATGGCACAGGGATTTGGCAGTAGTTAACCAAGCCTTACAGTGATGTCTCCCATAACAATTCCCACGCAATTATATTTCATATAATTAGTTTATCTGGACTAAACAATGAACACTTAGACCCAGAAATCAAAAAGATGCGCCTTTTCTCAAGTTATGTTTGCTTTCCTAGATCCAAAAAGTGGTACTGATGATTCATTAGTAAGATTTCCTTAGAAAAGTAGAATGTGAATGGCATGTCCATTCTTATTCCCCTTTTCACTTTATCCAGAGATGAACTTATCTTCTGGAGAGACAAAAATGATTATGGTATCACAGTACGTGTCTATCTTTTGTGTTTCTACATGGCTCTCATATGGAATTTTAGTGTGAAGTGGAAAATCTTAGATGTGATATCTAATATCCTTGCAGGGTAACCTAGAGCTAAGCCTAGAGCTGCAGAAGAGGTCTTTAGATGAAAATGGCATAAAACCTATCTTGTCCTTCACTCCAAAAAGTCATGAAGGAAAAGAAGTAATATCAATTTCTGTAAAGATTAAGCAGTTTTAGATGGCATCTTATGGACCTTTCCTGTTACTGTGCACTTCTGGTATTGCCCACTATTCTTGATTGTCTAAGTTTCTCTTATAATATTTTTTTTTGTCCCTTCCCCCCAGACCTTATTTTCTCAGTCATTTTTGATCTTCATATAAATATTACTCCCTCCATTCACATACAATTCTTATTTCCTAGTAAACTATGTTTTCTGCCACTTGTATATTAGAATATTTGATTGTGTTATTCCTCTATGTAATAGATTAAAGGACATTTCTCCTACACAGTTCAAGTTACTTAGCTAAAGGTGCTTTATCCACTCTTTCTATATTAATATATGTGGGATTATATTCAACTGTTTTGTAAAATGACCTCATCATGGAACATTAGGGCACTTTAAAACCACAAAGAAGAAAATTGTAGCACTCAAAAATAATGGTTAAAACCTCTTCTTTGAGCTGTCAGGGAACTGAAACACCAGCACTTTGATATGTGGTAATGAACATTATGCCCTGATATGAATGGTGTTAAAACCATTCTATTGACTACTCTAAAACAGGATAATTTTGTTAAAAAAAAAAAAAAAAAGAAAAAAAAAAAAAGAGGAGGAGACATTGTACATGAAAGCATGGGGAAAATCAAAGAAATTATGCCCCAGAAAATATGTTAGGGTGAACTTCACCTTTCTCTTGTCCAGCGAAAAAAAAATAACTGAGCTGTGTAACTTTCCAAAGTTAAACAAGACTTACATGATTTTTAACTATTTGTTTTGATCCACTCTTGCACATACACTGTAAATCTATCTGTTCATTTTCATCTGCAAGAAGTGTTTCAGGACTCTACATTCATGATGTAGTACGTATAGTAAGGCACAAGATAATTGAAAGCTCTCATTCCTGAAATTATAGAATCATAGAATCACCTAGGTTGGAAAATAAGTTAGGAAAGAAGATTTAAAAACATAGGTTCAAAACCTAATCACAACATAGGCAAAGTGAGTATATTCAGAGTCTGATTTAGTATGATATCAGGATATGCAAATAAGATGGGCACATCATCTTTGCTGCAGGTGTGTTTTGTTAGCAGTTATGGGATGTAATCAGTACGATATTTTTTTGTGCTCTATGTTTCTATATTATTTTTTTTGTAGTATCTAGACCTGGAATTTAATTTTTCCAGATTGCTTTACTGGAGCATCATTTGTTTTTCCCTTGTCCATTTACATCAGTGCAGATGTTGAAAACCTATAGTCAAGGAGCCAGATTTCCTACATAATTATAAAATGGTATTATACAGATCCATTCTTTTACAAGTAGAGTGCATTTTCTGTGTATATTACTGGGAAAGTTTTAAGAAAGCTCAAAAATAATGTTTAGGAAGTTAGATGAAAGAAGGACTCTTACTTTCACAGGTAATATAGACCACAGATTATCATCGAATCAAATTTATCTGAGTAAGAATTGAATACAGATGATAGTTTGCTTCCAATTACCAAAGTATCATAGCTTTACATATAATTTTGCAGATGTGTAATGATATTCTTTGATAGCGTATATTTTGACATGGCACCTATCCTGTCTAGTTTCAGGAGCTTGTAAGATAAAATTTTTAGTCAGATGTACTAATGCAATTTTTTTCAAAGTGAATCCATGTGTATAGCCTAACAGCCTATATGCTTGTATCCTATTGTACAAGACAGGAAGTTTTTCCCTTTAGGCTATAGTAGGGACTTTATGCTATAGTCCATACCTATTCCTGCTTAGTGCTTATCCTTAAGAATCAGAACAACCATTTCCATTTCATTACTGCCCAAGCAGCCTGCTGAGTCAGAGCACACTACTGATATTTCTGACTATTTTTCTCAAAAGCAAAAGTGAGAACTCAGCTTCTGGAAATCTGTACTCAAGCAAGAAACAATGAAAAAGCCTTACATTAAAAAAAATATTGGGATAGTGGACACTATGGTTAGAGTTATTGACATACTCTGGGGCAGTATGCAACTACTTTAAATTATATATGCAGCTAGCTTAGCAGTTGTGCAAAAAAATGTATCTGTTTCATATATGCAGAAAATATTCATAAGAGTAATAATATGTTAAGAGGGTGTGACATCTTGGCACCATTTCAGAAATTTAAATAAATTTCATCATAAACTTAAAAATACACTATTTTCAGCAGAGAATGGAAAAAAAAAATCTTAACTGGGTAAATGGTCCGCCATTAGTTAGACAACAGATGGTAAGCTCCATTTGAAAAGCTTAATCAACTGAAGTCTTAAATGAAAATAAGTAAATTAATAAAACTAAGCACATCTGATGCAAACATAGCATTAATAATGATGAGAGAAAAAGTAAAACAGGATTTGTAAGACCCACTTGTTAATATTTAAAAAAAAAGCAAGATACAAACAATATAGCCTGGTAAACACAGAGGCAGGTGCTTAGTAAACTAAGTAAGAATAACAATATTCATCCTGAAATAAAACATCACTTTCCATTTGAGGTACTACTAGGTAAAAGACAAGAGTAAACACATTCCACAAAACACTGGAAGGAAGGAAGAATGGATGGTTGATTTCACTGTTTTCTGTTGTTTGTTTGTTTAAAAAGTATCATTATAAATCACTAAAACCACTACTGAAAAGGTGTGGGAAACCCAGACTTTTTTTTATTTCTCTGTGTAAGCAGTTTTGAGCATATACTGGCCAGACTCCTGGCTATAGTCGTGCCTCATTGCACTTTCTTTTTTTTTTCCCCCCTTGGTTGAAGCTGCCACATCTTTCAGAATTAAAAGAAAAAAAAAAAAAAAAAAAAAAACACACTTCTTCATACACACTTCTTCACACACACTTCTTGTGTTCTTCACAAACACACTGGGGTTATGAACCTATAGAGCATTAGATTGTTAGAGTACACTTGTGTTATATTATGCCACATTTTTTTGTTGTTTCATCAATTGAAAAGCTCTGTATACCACGTGCCTACTTAGGTGTGCCTACTTAGGTGAGATACAGCATACAAACCTGGGTAGTGTGCAATTATTATATTAATGGATTTGGAATGGAAATGAAATGTGTCTGTCTCTAGGCTTCTAGAAGAAAAGAAAAGCCCGAGTAAAAGGGAGTAACTAACTAGTCAATTAAGAAAAAATATATATAAATAAAATTATTATTTATAATAATTAAAGAAAATTTAATTAAATTAATTAAATAAAAAAATCCAGTGGTAAGATGGTCTCTATTTTTAAAATCGTTTCAGACCAGATAAAGTTAAATTATAAAAAATAAATGTCTGTTGAAATTGGAGGGAAACTGGGAAGTCTGGCACAGTGCTTGCATTTATCTGTAAAAAGGAAAAATAAACGTGCTAAAAGGCTCTTTTATCATTCAAAATAACCTTGGTATCAAATCAGCACTTTCGCTGCACATTTTAAAATACAATCAGGAAATTACCTACATCTCTTGCATGGAACTTTGATTTGGAATTTATCTTTTCTGAATACTTGGGTACATTTGAGGTACCTAAAACAGTAATTTATTGCTTAGAAACTGTTCCTATAAATAGCAAAATATTTTATTAAAAACCAAATTCACGTACAGATCTTATTTTTGCTTAGTAAAGTTGGGTATTTAGTAATATGGAACAATACTTGCAACTGTTCTTCAAGCTAGTATACTAACTTACAGCTCATATTTGAAAACATAGATATTTTTAAGTCTCATAACATTTTGTTTTCCTTAAAAAAAAAAATCCATAAAACCAACATATTTTCTGACATTCTTAAGATATAATAGCCATTTCTATTCCAAATTGCTGTGCAAATTTATAATAAAGAGCAGATATATATTATTTTGTAAATATACAATTTTTCTCTGTTCTTATATTTGGGAAAAATGTTTTCAAAAAAAAAAAAAAACAAACAAACAAAAATAAAAAACTGTTGAGCACGTTGTTGGATTCTGTTCTTCAGGATAATTTCCATTTGTTATAATTACCAAAATATTGTTCCAAATATTGCTCAATATTATTGTACCTAGATTCATCTGATCACAGTTTTAAAGTCTGATCTCATCTGGCAAGGAATTCTATATGACCTCAAAGGAAACCTTTTCTAGGTGCAGGTAGATTAGGAAAATATTTAATTATGTGTTTTAGATCATTCATTCTCTGAAAATAAATGATACTCAGTTCTAGAACTAGCAAATGCCACACAAGAAATATGGTGAATACATTTCTACTTTGGGGCTAGACAGTGCCCAAAGTAGAAAAAAATATTGAGACTTATTGAAAAAATTAAATATCTCATTTTGTTTCTCCTTAATATCTCTTTCTGAGTATAAGTAATCATAAGAAAATTATCACTAAACAAAGAATTTGTCTTGTTCCTCATATCTATACATTAAGTTTAGGGATGTTGAGAAACATTAGAACAGAAATCTTCATGACTGAAATACCATTAATTCCTGGGGAAAAAAAAAATCTGTTCTGTGAACTTCACATAGGTGTGCAGTTTACTAGCAGTCATAAATAACGCACCTGTTGATGCGATTACGAGGGCCCGTATGTAGGTATATTTTCTCTCCATGCATCTGTTTGTGAGAAAAATAATAATATCTGGATGTTGTTGGTTTTTGTTTGTTTGTTTGTTGTTTTTTGTTTTTTTGTTTTTCAATGTAAAATATGGTTAAAGTCCTACCATGGGACTCCTTCCTATCAAAGAGCTGCAATTTCCACTGGGGACTAATTTAGGTCTAGTTTGAAGTCTGACTGACTTTGGATTATGGCTCTTGAAGAGTTAATTAGAGAACACCAGAGATATTCTCCTCTCTTATTTAGATAACAATTTGACATGTTTATAAATTCATGAGCAGAAATTGCTCTCCAAATATGCACAATATCCTATTTTTCATTCAGCGCTGTTTCCATTTTCCAGTGCCCTGTCTGACTTTGCTCATAGGTTGGAAAGTAGTGTGATGCATCATTTATGTTGTCTTCCACCTTTATTGACTGATGGCCTCCTTTGCTGTCAATCATTTTGTTACAATCTGTCAAAAATAATGTGAAAAAAAATAGTTACTGATATGACTAAAGTGCATTCACCTGTAAACAAGTGCTTGAGACAGAAATCGGAAAGAATGGTTAGCTAGGGTCATTTCAGTTATGGCAAAGACATAAATGGAAGTTAGATGCTAGTATTTAATTTACAAACTACTGAGAATTCCTTTTTTAGTTGGAAGAGAGAAGAGCATTATCAATAATTATTAAGAGGTTGTTATTCTTTTGAAAGAGATGCAGTTTAATAGTGTGTTTTCACAGTTCTATGCAAAAGGTATTCCTGAATGGTAGTTATTTGACCTAATCATAATTTCCTATCTCTTCCTCAAATCCAGATATACTATAACAAAACACCAACTAACCCATAGTGGATAAATGTTAGCAGATAGCAAGTTCAAGGCTGCTCCTCAAGGAAAGAATACAAAGCTGACAGTGACCACAGCATACTGTACTCACTGACCAGCAGTACCTCAGCTAAGTGAACTAGGTGAGAGTCAACAGGCTCCATCAACAGTCCTAGATAAGGGGAGTAATCCAGGGTCCATTCAGGGTTTTAGTTAGGAGCAGCAGGAGACTCTACTGGAGGAAAGGCTACAATGTGGGTCAAAGGTTCACCAAGGAGGCAGGGCCAGAAAAAGAACTGGAGGCAGGCACACCTATGATGTAACACAGGCCAGGTCTGGAAGCCTAGACCCAAGCTTCAAGTGAGACTAGTCAGGGCCTCAGGGCCATTCAGAGAACAAAAGCTTGATGTTAAAGCAAAGTTACATCAGGCTTCTCTCTGTGGTGCAGTGTAAAGCTATACTGAGCTAGTGGATCTGTTTTGTGCAAGGATATACATGTATTATAGTGTTATGAAAGCACAACACTTAGGTCTATTCAGGCATATCTTAGGATGTAATTTTAGTTGTATGTTTTTAACTACCTGTTTATCACTGCATTGTGATTTAAACTTTCTTGTCTGTTCTTGTACCTTATACTATTATACCTTTACTGACTGTGGAGTGTAATAGGTCATGTATTTCACCAAGTGAGGTTTGTCACTGAAAAAGGTTGGTAGAATTGTCAGGGGGTAAAGCACATGGATCGCTTAATAACTTACATTGGAAAGGACCTCTGGGGTTTATCCATCTGCTCAAACAAATCTACTTAGGTCAGGTTGCCCAGGAACATCTCATATAGTGTCTTAAAAATCTCCAGTGATGAAGATTCAACATTCTGGGCAGCTGTTGCAGTATTTGTTGTTAACAGTAAAATAAATAAAACTAATATTTATTTGGAATTTCCATCACAAGATGTTCCATGTTGTGTCCATTGCTTCTCATCTTATCCTTGTGCATCTTTTAGAAGGGCCTAGCTCTGTCTTCTCTATCATAATTCTGTATCCTACTTGCAGGCAACACATGCTTCCCCTCAACCTTCTAGACTGTACAAATGCAGTTCTGTCAGCCTCTTCCATGTGCTCTGTCTTTTTGGCCATTTTGGTGGCCTCCCACTGGAGTATGTTAATAGTATGTTAATATCTTTCTTATACTAGGGAGTCCCAAACCAGACAGAGTACAAAGATGTAATTTGACAAGTGCTGAAGAAAAAGCAAGAATCAATTCCCTGCTGACCATGTTTCTACTAGTATAGTGAAGGATGCAGCTGACCTTTTTGTTGCAGCAAGGGTTCACACCTTATATGTGAGGGGTCACCAGGACCCCTCCTATTCTCTACAGAGCTATTTTCTAGAAGTACGTATAGAAGCCCTTCTTGTTGCCATTGATATCTCTTACCAAATTCAACTTCAGGTGGGCTACATCCACTGAGTCACACTGAGATCCAGTATGTATAGAACATAACTAGCAGATAAGGGAATGATGATACAGAAAGCTAATGAATAGAAGAGAAGATAATGTTTTCTTCCCACCAAGTATTGATATTTAATCTGTATGAAGACTCAAGAGTGGGTTATCAAAATACAGGCTTTTAATTTCCACATTGACAAAGGTTTGTAAATGAAAGGTAGATGTTATTGAGCTGATTATAACTTGTCTGCGTGTTTGCTCATCCTTAATGGGAGTCATGAGGTACAGTTGTGAATGCTGTTATACAAGAGGTATCACAGAGAGATTTTCAGAACCAATTGAAAAAGCCAGCAGCCTGCCCTGGAGTCCTGAGGTACTGAAGTCCAAGAGTTCAGTAGTCATTGAAAGTTTTTTGTTTCGCCCTTCTCTGAAGATAAATAAAAGTATGTAAAAGAACAAGGTCAAGCTGTTGGTATTATTTTTGGTGACTTGCAATGGAATATATTACAAAGAATCAGCTGTTCCAGCTTAATGTGAGATTTCTTATGGAAAAGGTGGCAGGTTGGAATGGCATAAACATGCAGGCTCCTACAATGCAAAACTGGCTAGGATTATGTATCCTGGGCAATGACTCCTGGTGGTGAATGTAGTGCTGGAAAATTGATGTTATTTTCAGGTTACTACAGGCCTCATTTCTCCCTTTGCTCCTACTGAGAGTACTCAGTTCACCTGGTTTTGTAACTTCTTAATCTGTATTTTCATAACTAATCATCATCTCTTTCTACTTTTTAATGGCAATCATACCACCATAGAAGTCACTCCATTAAGCAACCCTGCTAATTAATTTTCCCTGTAGACTTGCTGGGCTCTCACACTGAAATCACATCTGCCATCAGCTATGCTAAGATGCCATCTGAATAGAGGGAGAAATCACAAGGAATTGCCTAGAACTTGGGACTGGCATAAAAATAAGACAGAGAAAAGGAGATCCAGACTGACCTATTGTTCATTTTGGCCTATTGGCCTTTTGTTCATTAAAGGTCAATAACATATTAAAATCACACTTATCAAAATGTTAATGTATGTTAATGTGGGATTTGGTGTCCATCCCCCCCCACTGTTCCTCTGTAATGCGCAAACTCAATAGAGATAAGTTAGGTGAGCTGTAATATCCAATCAAAAGTAGCCAAAGAGATAAGTTTTCACATTTGCTGTGTATAAATAATTGTGATTCAAGTCAGAGGTATGCTTGCTTTGTGAAAGATTGTCAAGCACCTGACTCTGCAGAGTTATATAATAAGTATTTAACTAAAAGACCTTCATATGGATTCCGACTCTGTGTGCTTATTGACACAGTGCACTGAGCAGAAACCTATGGACAACATGAGAACCATCTGTTCCTTTTGAATAAAATGAAGCTTATGAGGAAAAAAAAAAAAAAAAAAAAAAGGTATTCTGTAAACTTGGTCAGACAACTAAGCCATGTCTTGCAAACAGGTAAAATGTGGCTTGTACTATAAAGGTCTGCATTTAGACAAACACAGGCAAGATTACTGGATACAGAAGCACACCTGAGTAAAGTAAAAAGAAACTGAGATCTTGTGTTAACAAGTGGAAAAAAGTAAAATTTGCTTACAGCTAAGTGGTGACAAAGGCACGCTGTGTCAATGTTCAGTGTGCATCCAAAGGAATACACTGTGTATTATTAGATGAGAATTGTGACTGCATAGACATAAAAGCTTATCACTGTTGCTGAGTGTAGCATTTTATTTTTTTTATTTTTTGCTTTTTTTTTTTCCTTTCTGTTCTGGGTGATAATTATGGTATCAGTTTCTTTTCCACAAACTGTTATTTTTCCACTTGATTCCATTGCCAGAATGTTATTGTTTTACCAAACAAGAGCAGTAATGAAAAGGGCATATTTGCTATTCCAGTTTTTATAATTTTTCTCATAAAAAGTGCTGGTCATTGGGGTTCCATTGGAAAGGGATTTAAAAAATAGTTTCACACACAATTACGAAAATCTATGAATTACCTCACATTCCCATGTGAGAGTAAAGTAAGATAAAGAAACAGAAATTCAATACTTCATATGTATTTGAGTTCTGAATTAGTTGGACAGGAAATGGACATTGTCTTCCTGTTTTTACTACAGAAGTGAATATTCTGTTCATGGGAAAGCATCTGTGATTATAGCACTGTTCTTCAATTTACCTTAAAATCACCTCCCTATCATTAATCTAAAATATATTTTTTCTCTTAATGCTTCATTTCCTAAGCTGTAAAATGGGAATAGTACTATTTTACAATGCAGGGGTTTTATGTCAAATGCTCAAATAAAAAGGTAGTATATAATTATCTTATGTAAATGCCAGAGAAGAGATATAAATGAATGTAGAGAGATACATCTAGTCTATAACCATCTAATCACAGAATCTGGAAAAAAAAAAATCAACATGAAAATAGGAAACAGTTGTTTAGGTGATGCACACAGCTATAATTATGACTAATAAGATGAGGTTTTTAAAAGGAGCATTTAAGGTAAATATCAATAAAAGCTGCATGAGAATGAGACTGTAGTGTGGTTTATTTTCAGATAATGCCAATGGAAAGATATGTTAAAGAATTTAATAAAAAAAAATGCTGAAAATAAATCATTGTGTTGCATTATTTGATTGGATAGCAAACGGTAAATCTCTTTATAATTCGAATTGCTATGTGTTTTTTTTGTCTCATTCTGAGAGAGAAAAAAAAAAGGAGGAGGGGGAAGGATTTGTTGCAACTTTTGCCGCTTGCTACTATGACATACTTTGATTAAAAATGACCAAGAGCACTATGTCTATGTACTCAAAATTAATCTTAAAACTGGAATGTTTCAATCATAATAAAGCATTAATTATTTTTATTCATTTATTTTATTATTTATTTATTTATATTTTTATTATTTTTTTGCTTCAATTATTTTTATGCTTTTATTTTGCCTTTTTATTTTTTTTATTTTGCTTTAATTTGCTTTAATTATGTTAATGTTTTATTGGGGTTTATGAATTCATGAATGCTATGTGAAATGATCTGAGACTTTCATTGAAGCCTTCTCCATGAAAACCTTCAGCCATGTAAAAAATACTTTAACTTTGCATTTTAATCCTAACGATACACAAATTTATTGTTATGGTTATTTTATGTAACTGGTTGCAATGAAGAATATGGACCTTCTATTTAATTACTATTCAGTGAAACCATTTGTGTTTTACAATGAAAAGGGAAAAGTATCTATAATAATCAAAGTATCAGAACCTATAGTTTCCTTGTAGTATATGGTCACTTAAATATATGCAATCCATATTTATATAGTAACATTTATATGAGTTTCACAGCATTCTTCACAAATAAATCATACAGGAAGAGTAATATATCTCAAATAAAGTCATTTTCAAGATGACATGTTGCCATTTTGCTTATTAAAATGTTCCAAAAGTCAGCAGAGTGAATATTTGCTGGAAGCAAGCACTATATCCATGATGCCAGCAGAGAAATGCTGTTTCAAATCATTATTTTCTTTATTCAGTGATGGAAGTAACAAATCAAAGAGTACACCAACTGAGATAAAAATAAGTCATAAGAATTACTGAAAACAAAATAATAGTGATAATAAAATATGAAAATAATGAAAGCAAAATTTGGCATTGTGTGAAAATCACTGTGTCTCTTTTGTCTTCTTAACAACTATATTATCTGATTTCACATAGCCACACCTTCATTTTTGGCAGTGGATGAACACTCTTTTGTTCTAAACCTCAGTGTCTTAACATTGAACAGAAGTACAGAATCTTGCTACCAAAAAGATGAAACAGTGTGGATATTGAGTATTTATCAAACGAGACTTTAGGGGGCTGGGTCGGTTAGTGGATGGAGCGGGAGCGCAGGTGGTGTTTTCGTCCATCCCTACGGTGGCAGGGAGGGGTACAGAGAGGACACGGAAAGCCCACCTGTTAAACACGTGGCTCCGGGGCTGGTGCCAACGTAGAAATCTTGGGTTTTTCGATCATGGGGCACTTTACTCAGCACCTGGCCTGATGGCCGCAGACAGGTCCCTATATTTTAGGGGAAAAAGGATCCTGGGCCAGGAGCTGGCAGGGCTCATTGAGAGGGCTTTAAACTAGGTAGGAAGGGGGATGGGGCTGAAGCTAGGATTGTTGGGGCTGTGCCAGGGGGAACAATGGCAAGGCCGGAGGATAAGGCAATGGCCCAGCTGAAGTGCATCTACACCAATGCACGCAGCATGGGTAACAAACAGGAGAAGCTGGAAGCCATCGTGCAGCAGGCAGGCTACGACTTGGTTGCCATCATGGAGACGTGGTGGGACCAGTCTCATGACTGGAGTGCTGCAATGCCTGGCTATAAGCTCTTCAGAAGGGACAGGCAGCACAGAAGGGGTGGTGGTGTGGCTCTCTATATTAGAGAGTCTTTCGAGGTTGTAGAACTCGAGGCTGGGAATGACAAGGTTGAGTCCCTTTGGGTTAGGATCGGCAGGGACAACAAGGCTAGTGTCCTGGTCGGGGTCTGCTACAGACCACCGAACCAGGATGAGGAGACGGATGAGGAGATCTACAGGCAGCTGACAGAAGTTGTGAAATCTTCAGCGCTTGTTCTCGCGGGGGACTTCAACTTCCCTGACATATCCTGGAAGCACAATACAGCCCTGAGAAAGCAGTCTAGGAGGTTTCTGGAGAGCGTGGAAGATAGCTTCCTGACGCAGCTGGTTAGTGAACCTACCAGGGGTGGTGCCCCGCTAGACCTTCTCTTCAAAAACAGAGAAGGACTGGTGGAGGATGTGATTGTCGGGAGCTGTCTTGGGCAGAGTGACCACAAAATGGTGGAGTTCACGATTCTTGGCGAGGCCAGGAAGGGGACCAGTAAAACCGCTGTATTGGACTTTCGGAGGGCTAACTTTGAGCTGCTCAGGACACTGGTTGGTAGAGTCCCTTGGGAGGCGGTTCTGAAGGGCAGAGGGGTCCAGAAAGGCTGGGTGCTCTTCAAGAGGGAAATCTTAATGGCGCAGGAATGGTCTGTCCCCACGTGCCCAAAGACGAGCTGGCGGGGAAGAAGACCAGCCTGGCTCAACAGAGAATTGTGGCTTGATCTTAGGAGAAAAAAGAGGGTTTATAATCTTTGGAAAAGTGGGCAGGCCACTAGGGAGGACTTTAAGGAGGTAGTGAGGCTGTGTAGGGACAAAATTAGGAAGGACAAAGCTCATCTGGAGCTCAATCTGGCTACTGCCGTTAAAGATAACAAAAAACGTTTCTATAAATACATCAACACAAAAAGGAGGACTAAGGAGAATCTCCATCCTTTACTGGATGCGGGGGGAAACTTAGTTACAAGAGATGAGGAAAAGGCGGAGGTGCTCAATGCCTTCTTTGCCTCAGTCTTTAGCGGCAATACCGGTTGTTCTCTGGATACTCAGTACCCTGAGCTGGTGGAAGGGGGTGGGGAGCAGGATGTGACCCTCACTATCCATGAAGAACTGGTTGGTGACCTGCTACAGCACTTGGATGTGCACAAGTCGATGGGGCCGGATGGGATCCACCCAAGGGTACTGAGAGAACTGGCAGAGGAGCTGGCCAAGCCACTGTCCATCATTTATCAGCAGTCCTGGCGATCAGGGGAAGTCCCAGTTGACTGGCGGCTAGCAAATGTGACGCCCATCTACAAGAAGGGATGGAGGGCAGACCCGGGAAACTACAGGCCTGTCAGTTTGACCTCAGTGCCAGGGAAGCTCATGGAGCAGATCCTCTTGAGAGTCATCACGCAGCACTTGCAGGGCAAGCAGGCGATCAGGCCCAGTCAGCATGGGTTTATGAAAGGCAGATCCTGCTTGACGAACCTGATCTCCTTCTATGACAAAGTGACGTGCTGGGTGGACGAGGGAAGGGCTGTGGATGTGGTCTACCTTGACTTCAGCAAGGCTTTTGACACCGTCTCCCACAGTATTCTCCTCAAGAAACTGGCTGCTCTTGGTTTGGACTGGCGCACGCTTCGTTGGGTTAGAAACTGGCTGGATAGCTGGGCCCAAAGAGTCGTGGTGAATGGAGTCAAGTCCAGTTGGAGGCCAGTCACTAGTGGCGTCCCCCAGGGCTCGGTGCTGGGGCCGGTCCTCTTTAATATCTTCATTGATGATCTGGACAAGGGCATTGAGTTCACCCTCAGTAAGTTTGCAGATGACACCAAGTTAGGTGCGTGTGTCGATCTGCTTGAGGGTAGGAAAGCTCTGCAGGAGGATCTGGATAGGCTGCACCGATGGGCTGAGGTCAACTGCATGAAGTTCAACAAGGCCAAGTGCCGGGTCCTGCACCTGGGGCGCAATAACCCCAAGCAGAGCTACAGGCTGGGAGAGGAATGGTTGGAGAGCTGCCAGGCAGAGAAGGACCTGGGAGTGATGGTGGATAGTCGGCTGAATATGAGCCAGCAGTGTGCTCAGGTGGCCAAGAAGGCCAACGGCACCCTGGCTTGTATCAGGAACAGTGTGACCAGCAGGGATAGGGAGGTGATCGTCCCCCTGTACTCAGCTCTGGTGAGGCCACACCTCGAGTACTGTGTTCAGTTTTGGGCCCCTCGCTACAAGAAGGACATCGAGGTGCTTGAGCGGGTGCAGAGAAGGGCGACGAAGCTGGTGAGGGGCCTGGAGAACAAGTCCTACGAGGAGCGGCTGAGGGAGCTGGGCTTGTTCAGCCTGGAGAAGAGGAGGCTCAGGGGCGACCTTATCGCTCTCTATAGGTACCTCAAGGGAGGCTGTAGCGAGGTGGGGGTTGGTTTGTTCTCCCATGTGCCTGGTGACAGGACGAGGGGGAATGGGCTTAAGTTGCGCCAGGGGAGTTTTAGGTTAGATGTTAGGAAGAACTTCTTTACTGAAAGGGTTGTGAGGCATTGGAACAGGCTGCCCAGGGAAGTGGTGGATTCACCATCCCTGGAAGTCTTCAAAAGAGGTTTAGATGTAGAGCTTAGAGATATGGTTTAGTGGGGACTGCTAGCGTTAGGTCAGAGGTTGGACTCGATGATCTTGAGGTCTCTTCCAACCTAGAAATTCTGTGATTCTGTGATTCTGTGAAGCTTACTATTCTATCTACGTTAAAATTGAGATTTAAGTTCTGTATCTTCCATTGTATTGAAGTCTTCAAATTTGACTTTATCTAGGAACACGGGGTTTGATCTGTTTTGTGGCTCGTCACTAATGGTATTCCACAGGGCACAGCACTGGGGCTGGTTTTGTTTAACATTTTTATCAGTAATCTGTATCTCGGGATCAAACGAGCCCTCAGTGAATTCACAGACAATACCAAGTTAGGCAGGATTGCTGATCTTCTTGAAAGTAGGAAGTCTATGAAGATGAATCTGGATAAGCTAGATTGATGAGCTGTGTCCAGGCTCATGACATTCAAAACTAACTGCCAGATGCTGCACTTGGGTCACAACAACCTGATTTAGTGGTATAGAATTGTGGAAGAGTGGTTGGAGAGTTGCCTGGCAGAAAAGGACCTGGGTGTGCTGGTCAACAGCCCCCTAACATGAGCCAGCAGTGTGCCCAGCAGTGTGCCCACAAGGCTAAGAAGGCTAGTGGCATCCTGGCACGCATCAGAAGTGGCATGGCCAGCAGGACTAGGGAAGTGATTGTACTTGGCTCTGGTGAGACTATACCTCAAATATTGTGTTCAGTTCTGGGCTCCTCAATATAAGAAGGCTGTTGAGTTGCTCAAGTGTATGCAGTGAAGAGCAACAAAGCTAGTGAAGGGACTAGAAAACAAGATTTATGAAGTAACTGGGGCTGTTTAGTCTGGAGAAAAGGAGGTTGATGGGAGACCTCATAGCTTCCTACACCTATCTGAAAGGAGGTTGCAACAAATAGTTATAGCTAGGATGAAACTATGAAAACTTTGTTTGAATTCAGGGTAAGCTTAAAGGATAGTGTTTTTTTTGTTGTTGTTATTTGTTTTGGTTTGGTTTGGTTTTGGTTTTTAAGCTATTTTTAAAATCAGGCATGCAAGGTCATATAAAGAATCAACCCCTCATCCTTTCAGAGAGAAGAAATAGAGGTGGTGATCTCCAGCAGGAAGATGGGGAAAGGTCCGTTTTACTTTCTCCAGTATCATGGGAATGTATATGTAAAAAATGTATGTATACTGAAGTTAACTTGTACCCCTAAGAGAAAACTATTTCTGATGTCAGAGTGGCTAAACTGAACAATGTCAGATTCTGGAGAAATTCTTCAAGAGATTGTTCAGGTAACTAACTGGTTGGTTACCAGAGGAAGAAGAAGGAAACATTTGATGCCTGGCTGATAAGAGGAAGGGTCCAGATACATCAAAAACTGGAGACACTTCTAGGATGGAGGGTTGTATGGGAGAGATGTATTTCACCTAAATCATAGACTACGCTGCTGGGATTAATGTCAAGGAAATCCAGACTGAGATTTTGAATGAAAGAGTGGAAGAAAGCTGACAAATACAGAACAGCAGAGAGCTGAAGATGACACAACTATTATGGATGAAGTTATGGAAATTCCGTTAGTCTCAGTGAAGCGTAGAGCACAGGATATTGTTAGGATAACAGAGAATATAATTTTAACAGGATGCAAAGGAACAAACAAACAAAACTGTACACTAAAAATAGAAAGTCTAAGGTGTCAGATGAAGATAAAAGTCTAGCTTAAATGAAAATATAAATCTAGAAGACATACTAGAAATTTGGCAGAAGGACAATCAGATCAGCTAGGGATCATACAATGTAGTAAAATGCAACAATCAAGTGAACAACAACAATGTGCCAAGTTCAAACGATATGCATCATGAGTTCTTACCCTCTTTTTAAAATTCTCCCAGTACCTGAAGTACTTGGTAGACATGAAGGTACCTTTTAAATTGGACCCAGTTGAGATAACAAGAAATATAGGGTGCATAAGCCTGATATCTCAATACAGCAAAATAATAGAGCCCATAATAAAGTATATATTAATGAGCACATGGATCGACCTGATGATATAATGGGAAAGAGTCAACATGGAATCATGAAGGGAAATCCTGCCTCTCCTGGCTTCAGCTGGGATAGAGTTAATTTTCTTCCTAGTAGTTCGTATGGTGCTGAGTTTTGAATTTATGATGACAATAATGATGATGACACACTAATGGTTTAGTTGTTGCAGAGCAGTGCTTACACAGAGCCAAGGACTTTTCAGCTTCTTATGCTGCCCTTCCACCAAGGAGGCTGTGGGTGCACCAGAAGCTGGGAGGTGACAGAACCTAACAGACAGATAACCCAAACTGCCTGAAGAGATGTCCAATACCATATGGGATCATGCTGAAAAACACAAGTGGGGGATTGGCTGAGGGTGGGGGACACTGCTCAGGGACTGGCTGGGCATTGGTTGGTGGGTGATGAGCAATTGCACTGTGAACCACTTGCTTAGTATATTCTTTTATCATTACGTTTATTATTATTATTAATGTTCCTTCCTTTTCTATCCTATTAAATTGTCTTTATCTCAACCCACAATTTTTTCCTCTCTCTTTTTTTTGTTTTTTTTTTTTTTTTTCTCCAAATCTTTCCCCATCCCATAGGGAGGAGGAAGAGGAACAGCTGTGTGGTGCTTAGCTCCGTGCTGCTGGGTTGCACTGCCTCATAAACATGCAGGAGTACTTGAAATTTCAGCACATGGGTAAAGGTATTCTGGCTGATATAGCCTACCTGGACTCCCACAAAGTTTCTATCACAATTTGTCACCAGAAACTTTTAAGGAAACTACGCAGTTATAGGATAAGGGATAAAGTTCTTCATTTGTAATCAATAGGTAATGTGTAAATATTGTAATCACTGGGGAATTCTGCACATGTATCTGCTGGGCCTTGTACAATTCATTGATGTCCTGGAACAGCAAGTGATTAGTGAAGTGACAATGTTTACTGATGATAATATTTGCTGTTCCAAGCAGTAAAAATGAAGGCAGACTACGAAAAACTGCTGAAAGACCTTAGCAAGCTGAGTGAGTAGCCAATAAAATGGCAAATAAAATTAAATGTAGATAAATGTCAAGCCATGCATGTGGGAATAAGCAGTCCTACATTCACATACATCATAATGGGCCCTGAACTGACCATTATCACTCAGGAAGAAAAACATGAGTTATAATAAATGGCTATATGAAAATGTCAGCTCAATAGTGGTTAAAAAGGCAAATCAAAGCAAAGAAATACTAGAAAAGGAATAAAGAAAAAAACTGGGAACATCATATCTCATTGTATAATTATGTAGTGTCACCCCTCTCTCCTGTATTTGAAACAATTTATGAAAACTGGAAAAGGTTCAGAGAAGAGCAAGCATTATCAGAGCTATGCAACTGCTTTTTTGCATGAAAGAGAGAAATGATCTAAGGCTGTCAGGCTTGGAGAAAAAAAAATATGAAAGAAAGAAGTTAAGATAGAGCTTTAAAAAAGTGTAAGTGAGAGGTGGGATAAGGAATCATTGTCCAGTGTAAATATAAAATGGTCTACAAATAAAAAGAGGGATTAATCAAGTTAGTAAGATTTGGGTTCAAAACAATCTAAGGGAATCAGTTCTTCACAAAGCAGCTGTAGGCTACTAAAACTGCTCCAAATGATGTTAAAAACAGAAAGGAACATGGGCTGAAAAAGAGGCTGCACAAACTCGTGGAAGCAGAGTCCAAAGACATCTACTAAGTACTTTTACAACATGACCACCACAGAAAGGTCCTGAACAGAAAATCATCAGAGAGAATATTAAGGAAAAATGTTACATACACTTGTAATTTTTTTTATTCTTCCCTAGATTTCCATTTATGACCTGTTTTATTTTGGAAACAATTGAAGTAGGCATTTAGTCTGACTCAAGATGACCTTTATTATATTGTGTACTCAGTTCTTCCAGTGACAGGCACTGCCTACGTCTATAATGGTGAATAAAACAAGATCAAGGTAAGAAGCATGGCCTCAGTGTCTACATATGCATTACAATTTTGCTCAGGTCCTTTTGGCCGTAAAACTCTAGTAATTTTCTGTGCATTTTTCTTTTTCTGTTAAAAATTCCTGATGGTTATTTGTAAGTCTAAATCTTGTTTTCACAGAGTGAGTTGAAGTGATATCCATATGCCCCCACATTTGTGACTCAAGCATGTTAAGTAGTGCTTAATATTGTGAAGCCTGATGGGGACAGCACTATAGGAGTGTTGTCCATTCTGCCTGTTACAGTCAGGCCCAAGAAGCCTCAGTGTGCTGGTGTTCCCATATATCATCTCTGATGCTCACAGCCAAAGAGCGTAGCACCAGAAAAGGAAGACAACAGAAGCCTGGTGCTTGAGTGCAACTCTCAGCCCTCTCACTGCGCAGAGGCAAACATAGTCTCACAGAAATAGACAGTAGTGGACATTCTGCCTTTATGGAATCTGTGCCTGTAATTAAAAATACCCAATGGTATATATAAGCCAGAAGAGATCTGTGCTGTGCCAGTATGGAATTTGATCAGTCAGATAGTTTTGCTGTGGATTACTTTTTGTAAGCAAAATTGAAGTCCATGTTATGTCAGTGGAGAGAAACACAGGTTCCTGGAAAGCTATTTAATATAAGATTTATATTTCCACCTTAGTAGCAGCAACTTTAATCTTCATAGGTGTAGACTATATACATATCAAGAATAATAATTATGAAAAAGCATTTCTCCTCATAGCTACTATCCATCTTATCTCTTAGTCCGTAAGCCACTGTTCATTATTCAAGGCTGTTAAGTCAAAATGTCCTGAAGGTCAAAATGCCTCTAGTAACTCTACTTTTTAGGGACAAATCACTGCTTTCACCAATATATTTTTTGTCTATAACACTACCTAATTGCTGGTCTTTTCCATTTCAGATTGCTGTTCACCTCAGATGTATTTGAACACTGAAGAGAACTGAATCAGAGATAAATGCTCCAGATACATGTGCTTTAAACTAAAGATTTTTTATATTTACCCAGCACTGTAAGCAGTGTTTGGAAAGCGGAGGTCAAACCCTTGGTTTCATTTTCACTCCATGGCTGCACTTTCCAGGATTTGAGGTTTCTTCTTCGGCATGCATCATTCTTGCTAAACTATGCAAAAAATTTTCTTCCATAGAAAGTGTGCTGTTTCCTATCCCCAACAGTTACAACAGGTATTTATAAAGACACTATTCTTTACAAGCAGCTTACAGTTTTAGTTACAGATTGTCTCCAGCAACGTAACACATGGGAGAGGTAGAATTTTTTTGTTGTTGTTGGTTTGTTTTATTAAAGTTGAAAATGTTCTGCTCTATAGATAGGAATGCAGAGATACAATATTTACACTCTTTCTGTTTATGACTCAGTGAAAGCTCCGTTGAATATCTCAGTTGAATTAGAGCATTTTGCTGATTAAAAACTTCAATCTAGAAAATAATCTTCTTCTGAAGTAACTATATTGATATGACTAACAAAATAACTTGATTAATGCTGTAGCAATGTCTACCCAAAGAAATACATAATGATTTGATACATATGACAAACTAAAAGAATAATTTATTAACATTATATGATAATGAACCATTATCAATCTAGTGAATTGGTATAAAAAATGTTAATTTATCACAGTGTATGATCTATTCCAATGACCAAACTATGGAATAAAATAAATAAATAAATACATACAGACATACAAAAGGAGGATGGGAGGGAGAAAAAATACCTTTACATAAGTCTATAACTCATTTGATATTTAGTGTTTTTATACTAAGCATCATGGAAGCATTTGACATTCATGTAGGAACATAGTAATATAATGCTATAATGTGCTGCACTTCTGTGGGAATCCCTCAGTTTTTTCTCATCAATCAATGTGTCATAGAAACATAATGACAGGAAAGAAAGAAAAAGAGAGAGAGAATAAAAGATAGTATTTTTGTTGATCGGAGGAACTCAGATAAGAACTAATCTGCATCTAAAAAAAGACTGATCAGTTCAAGGATAAAGTCAGCCTGAACCTATATTATTATTTAGGGTTTCAAACAAAGTAATTCACACAGAATCACAGAATCACAGAATTCACAAAATTGTAGGGGTTGGAAGGGACCTCAAGAGGTCATTGGGTCCAACCCTCCTGCCAAAACAGGTTCCCTAGAGCAGGTTGCCCAGGTGGGCATCCAGACAGGCCTTGAATATCTCCAGAGAAGGAGACTCCACAATCTCCCTGGGCAGCCTGTTCCAGTGCTCCATCACCCTCACCATGAAGAAGTTCTTTCTCATGTTGGTGCGGAACTTCTTGTGCTCCATTTTGTGGCCACTGCCCCTTGTCCTGTCCCCACAAACCCCTGAAAAGAGCTTGACCAAATCCCTCTTTCTCCTACACTTAAGATATTTGTAAACATTGATAAGATCCCCTCTCAGTCTTCCCTTCTTGAGGATGAACACACCCAGATCTCTCAGCCTTTCTTCACAGGGGAGATGCTCCAGGACCTGTATCATCTTTGTGGCCCTCCTCTGGACTCTTTCCAGGAGTTCCCTGTCTTTTTTTGTGCTGGGGAGCCCAGAGCTGGACACAGTACTCTAAGTGAGGACTGACCAGGGCAGAGTAGAGGGGGAGGATCACCTTCCTTGACCTGCTGGCCATGCTCCTTTTAATGAACGCCAGGATCCCATTGGCCTTCTTGGCCACCAGTGCACACTGCTGGCTCATGGCCAGCTTGTCATCCACCAGGATCCCCAGGTCCTTCTCTGCAGAGTTCCTCTCCAGCAGGTCATTTCCCACCCATCCCCCCTCTCCCCGTCTGTACTGAGACATGTGGTTGTTCCTTCCGAGGTGCAGGACTCTACACTTGCTTTTGTTAAACTTCATTTGGTTTCTTCCTGCCCACTTCTCCATCCTGTCCAGGTCTCACTGAATGGCAGCACAGCCTTCTGGCGTGTCGGCCACTCTGCCCAGCTTTGTATCGTGGGCATACTTGCTGAGGTTGGACACTATTCCCTCATCAAGATGGTCAATGAAGATGTTGAACAAGACCGGACCCAGCACCAACCCCTGGGATTCACTTCAAATTACCATTTTTAACCTGGTATAGATTTATGACTAAGAACAGTTATACAGGTATTATTATTCTTTTGACAAATGTGCAATTGATTGTATACATTTAAACACAGTTGCCATTCAGATCAAATAGCTAATCTAGCTTTAGCACTAAGAACAAAAGAAGTAAGGGAGAGGCTAAGTTCAGTGGAACAGCAGAGCCACTTTCCAGCTCTCTAACGGATAAATGTTATTCTATTCCACCCACATGACCTCACCCCCCCCCCCCCCGCCCCCCCCCATAAGGATCTTTCTTCTCCCAAGAAAACTGTTGAAACAAAACAGCAATATGTGAAAGACAGAGAAGACTGGGGTCCTATGAAAGAGCTGGAAAAAGAAAGATGTTCTGCAACATTCTAGACTCCTAAATTGCATTGAAGAACTTTCCAGGTGAGTTTAAATTGTAATGTCAAACACACATTTTCCTAATATAGAAATCTGCCATAAATCTTAGTCCCACTTTGTTCAAAAACTTCAGGAAATTTACCAGATTACTTTTGGTATCAAGTTTGTAGGAGATCTGAGTGTTTATTTTCAACGTTCCCATTGAGTCTCTTGACTAGAACAAAGTAATCTGGATGTTTTAATGTCAGTGTGAAAATGCTCCTTTCAATAATGCAGAAACAAAGTGAATGCTTGGATCAGAACCTATACTTGTAGATAATTATAGGCAGATACACTACTACCTATATTTTGTTTTTATCTAACTAACTTATGCTACAGAAAACCTGCCTAACAGAGGTAAAATGATGAAGTATATTGGGGAAACATTCTGTTATTGCTGCTTCTTACCTGGTAGAATTCCTGAAAGAGTCAGGTCCTTTGAGTTATATGGAAACTCACAATAATTTAATATATGCCTCAAGCTGATAGTGAAATGCAAAAAAGTAACAACCATATCAGATTTGCAACAAAACTCAGATGAAGCCTGTGGTGTTTTAATGACATTCACCGAAGTAGTTAAAGAATTAACATAGCAGTGTATAACAAATAAAAAACTATCTTTCTTCCACTAACAAGAAAACTATGAAAAGTCTTGATGCTATACTCTCAAGACAGTTAATTTTTAACTGGTTCAAATATAATTTACAATGAATAATTTACTGTTTCAAGGACTGCATGTCTGAACATCAAAAAATCCACTGATAATAAGCTTGGCTATGTTAAAGGCATGCAAACATTGTTTATCTTTACTGACATGAATAATTCATAAGTGAACAAAAACTTTTTAAAAATCAGTTTATGGATCACAGATTTCTTTTAAATATTTTCAGAAAATGTTTGTTTTCTATATAGTATGACTGTGTTCTGCAAACTGCTCTTCCAATGCTTAAAGTTATTCTGAAGGATTCTGCACAAAGCATATGAAATGACAGTGAAATCCTGATATGAAATTATGGCCTTCACTAAGCTTTTTATGCTTCACTTGTGCTCAGGATTCATTGGATTTACATAGAACAAAATGTCTACTGCATCAGGTTCATTTCAATTTTGAAGGTTTACTGCTGTCTGAAATTCATGACTATAACCAGCTGCTTCACACTTCACTCAACACTGCAGCTGAGGTGTCCAGCTACTAGAAGTGGCCAAAAACAAATTCTTGTTTGCATTTCAAAAGAAAGGGAACTTTATCCTTATCTTGATTTCAGTTTGAGGCAAATCAAAAGCAGATTTTTTTCAAGATTTCCTGTACACCAGAAAAAATAGTTCAGCTACTCTTAACAAATAAATTTGTAAAGCAAATGTTAGCAATCTGAAAGCTAATGGTAGTAAATGTGAACTTCCCTGAAAAGATATAAAGTTAGGGCTCTAGAGTAACCTTTCAGGATGACATTCTAGAGCAATAGACCTAGGAAGATAATTTTATTTCAGTCTTTTTAGCAACTGGTTTGGCATGATACTCAAATAAATTATTTCCATCCTTAACAGTTCTATGACAAGATCCTCCCACAGCTGCAGTGCCTTACTGCAGTCTGTCTCTCATTTTGTTATTCCATGCAATTGGTGGTAATCACATAGATTAGCACAATGATTGCTGATGGGTAGAAATGAGATTTGGCCATGATTTGCATCACATTGCAACTGAGACATAAATTACTGTTTAGAAAACACTGAAAAGCTAGTGAGTTTTGTTCTCTAACATCCGATTTTATATCCAAAATCATCAGATACTCACTACTAGAACATTACCTAATACATTGCTTCATGTAAAAAGGAGGAATACACTTGAGAGATTGACACAAGAAGCCTGGAAACTGAGAGATGTCCTTTTGAGCATCAAAGCCCCCTGGAGTTGCAGATGTCTCAGCCACTGGCTAATGTACTTAGCATTTGTATCTCAGAAGCATGGACACTGAAATTCTAGTAACTGTTTTCAAACTGGAAGAACTGTGTATAGCAAAAGCTCTTCAAACCTGGAGAATTTTGAAAAAAGGCTTCAAAAACTTCTGATGTGGTTGGACACTCAAATATAGAAAGTTGCTCACCTGCTCCAGTTCTGTTTCAGTCTTACAGATGATAAATACGGAAGGGATGTTGGTATGGAAGAAAAGTTGCCATTTTACCATGCAGCTCTATTCATGCTGACTTGTGGAGGAATGGAACTATTTTCACAAACATGACATATGCTACTGATCTACATGGTAATGGGGCAGGTCCAGGTCCTTCTATCCCCAGAAAGAATGAAGGGAAAGACCTGCTCTTGTTCCCTTGCCTCCCTCCTCCCCCACCCCCTTGCCCCATACTAGTTTTATTTGGAAAATTTCCCATCAGTTCTACTTTCTATTCATGTGTTTTGTTTATAAACATTGTTTGAAATATATGTGAGAAGGAAAAAAAGATTATTTTTTTTTTAGTGTGGTTTTTTAATTAATTTAGGAAATCATTACAACTGTACATAAACATGTTACTTAGTTATATAGTTACTTAGTTGCAGCTGCAGTGTTAATTCAGGAAAATTTAGTGTGGATAATGTAGTGCAATATGATTTATTTATTTATATATTTATCAGATTGTGCCTATTACCAAAGAGCTGAGTGGTGCAGTCGATACAATAGAGAGAAAGGATGCCATCCAGGGGCCTGGACAGGCTGGAGAAGTGGGCTCATGAGAACCTAATGGGGTTCAACAAGGCCAAGTGCAAGGTGTTGCTCTTGGGCTGGGACAATCCCAGGTATTTATATAGACTGGGAGAAGAAGAACTCAAGAGCAGCCCTGAGGAGAAGGACTTGGGTGTCCTGATGGGTGAGAAGCTGGACATGAACCAGCAGTGCACACCTGCAGCCTGGAAGGCCAGCTATGTCCTGGGCTGCATTAAAAAAGCAGTGGCCAGCAAGGAGAGGGAGGTGATCATCCCTCTCTACTCTGTTCTTGTGAGACCCCACCTGGAATACTGCATGCAGGCCTGGGGTCACCAGAACAAGAAGGATATGGAGCTCTTGGAATGGATCCAGAGGAGGAGCACTAAGATGATCAGAGGGCTGGAGCACCTCTATTATGAAGAAAGGTTGAGAGGACCGGGCTTGTTTAGCTTGGAGAAGAGAAGGCTCCGGGGAGACCTCATTGAGGCCTTCCAGTACTTGAAGGGAACATATAAACAGGAGGGGGAACACCTGTTTACATGTGTTGGTAGTGATAGGACAAAGGGGAATGGTTTTAAACTAAGGCAGGGGAGATTTAGGTTCGAAATTAGGAGAAAGTTTTTCACTCGAAGGGTGGTGAGGCACTGGAACAGGTTTCCCAGAGAGGTTGTGGATGCCTGGAGGCATTCAAGGCCAGGCCGGATGCAACTCTGAGCAGTCTGCTCTAGTGGTTGGCAACCCTGCCCAGAGTAGGGAGGTTGAAACAAGATGATCTTTAAAGTCCTTTTCAACCCAGGCCATTTTATGATTTTATGTTTCTATGACTATCCATAAATTTTCTAATGTTAATTAATTACAGAGAAATGGTGATAAAAAGACACTTCTCTTACTTTTATAGTGATGATTTTTGATAATGGTGATTTTTTTTTTTCTTAATATATATATATATCAAGCATGATCTGAGAGCTAATGACTGCAAGAGCAGTGACTCTTGAAACTTTTGCTCTTCAACAGTTTGGCACAATATCATAAATCATTTTTTTCCTGTAAGTAGTAATCTATTCAATGACGTGAGCTAGATGAGATTTCAAGAGGAAAGGTTATTAAAGGCAACCTGTATGCAGAGAAAATGTTAGAGGTTGCTATGGTTCTTTACAGTAAGAACTAAGTAAACACTGTCACTTTCACTTCAAGTCATATTGTATGTAGTAGATTAGAAATTATAAAGTAGAAATTATAAAATAAAAAATGGTAAGGCAAGGAACCACCTGCAGTTAGAATTCTTTATACTTTTTCAGTGTGACATAAATTAAAGCATTTCATTGCTACCATATGATTCTTTTTCTCTACTTCTTTTTGCAATTGTTCATGCTTTTTGATGGGCCAGATGATCTGATATATCATCTCCCTTATTGCTGAATGTACACCTCTAGACTTTTTAATTACCATTTATTCCTGTTCTTTGGGGACTCACTTATCTGTCTAGGTGTCTAAGCCTAAAAGCTAGATTGACAGAAACTCCATTCAGCTGATTCTTGGCCTGAAATGTTAAAGGCCTCTCACTGTTTAAACTTAAAGTCACTACCATAACAAGAAATTCTTCTTACCTGAGAGGTATTGCACCTTTCTTTTTTTGGATAGCAAATGATGTGTTTTGCTTTATCTACTTTTATTCTGTAGCTCAGTGGCTGGAAAATTTGTCCAAAATAAAGCTAAGTCTCCTTGACTGTCAAAGAAATGTTTTCACCATTTGACTATGTGGCCATGATCTTTTCTTTCTTTTTTTTTTTTTTTTTTTTTTTTCCACATTCCTGTGTCCCAGTCACAAATTATGACATCTTCAGCAAAAGTACTGAGAGAACCTCTAGCACATAGTTCTGGATAATGGTAAAGCTGGTAGGTGTCACACTTTCAGAAGGTAAGATCATATGACAGATAACTGACAATCAATCTATAAAAGTAAGAGAAGTGTCTTTGATTTTTGGCTGGAAGGATTGAGCCTTCTGATTTCTTAAAGAGGAGCCTGTGGTGCACAAGTAGAGTCATCAGGACAACAAAACTGAAGTTAAAGATATATTGTTCCTGCAATCTGAGACCATGTTTGCCTCTGTTTCATCTGTATCAGGTCCCGGAGTGTGAAAACAAGCCTCAGTTGCCTCATGTCATAGTGTACCATACTATGGAAACTTGATCATTATAACCAAGAAGAAGTCAGTGTCTTATTCACCCAGTTGATAAATTAACGTCCAACTAATCAAATAGAAAGGTTTGCTTCAGACATCCAGAGTTTTATCTTTCTTTTTATTTCTACCATTTGACAGTTTGATAGATGCCTCCACCTGAAGACAGAGAGAACTTGTTTTGATTACATCCAAATTTGGGTTCCATGTTACCATTCAGGTGGAGGGGTCCACGTGAATGTATTTTGCAGTTCTCTGCCATAAAAGTGAGGTGTTGCAGTCATTTCTTCACTCAGTACAAAACTAACAGATGATGGCCAGAAACTGTAAGAACATAGACTTGCTAATATGATGCCCATTTATAAGAAGAGTCATAAGGAGGACCCAGGGAACTACAGGCCTGTCAGCCTGACCTTGGTGCTGGGAAAAGTGATAGAACAGGTCTTCTTGAATGCAATCACATGACATATGCAGGACAACTGGGGGATCAGGCCCAGTCAGCATGGGTTCATGAAAGGCAAGTTCTGCCAGACCAGCCTCATCTCCTTCTATGACCTAGTGACCCACCTAGTGGATGAGGGAAAGGCTGTTGATGTAGTCTACCTAGACTTCAGCAAGGCCTTTGACATGGTCTCCCACTGTATTTTCATGGAGAAGCTGGCAGCCCATGGCTTGGACAGGTATACTCTGCTGGGTTAAAAACTGACTGGACAGCTGGGCCCAGCAAGTGGTGATGAATAGAATAAAATCCAGCTTGTGATCGGTGGAATACCAGTGGTGTTCCTCAGGGGTCAATGTTGGGGCCCACCCTCTTTAACAGCTTTATTGATGATTTAGATGAGGGAACTGAGTGCACCCTCAGTAGGTTTGCAGATGACACCAAGCTGGGGAAAAGTGTTGATCTGCCAAAGAGGGACCTGGACATGTGGGATCGATGGGCAGAGGTCAATGGGATGAGGTTCAACATCACTAAATGTCAGGTCCTGCCACAACAACCCTATGCAATGCTACAGGCTTGGGGCAGAGTGGTTGGAAAGCTGTGCAGAGGAAAAGGATCTAGGGGTGCTGATTGATGCTCTCTTGAACATAAGCTGGCAGTGTGCCCAGGTGGCCAAGAGGGCCAACGGCATCCTGGCTTGTATAAAGAATAGCGTAGCCAGCAGGACCAGGGAGGTGATCATTCGCCTGTACCATGCTCTGGTGAGGCCACACCTCAAGTACTCTGTTCAACTTTGGGCTTCTCAGTACAAGAAGGATATTGAGGCCCTGGAAAGTATCCAGAGATGGGCTATGAAGCTGGTGAAGGGTCTGGAAGACAAGTCTTATGAGGAGTGGCTGAGGGAACTGGGGTTGGTTAGTCTGGAGAAGAGAAGGCTCAGGGGAGACCTTATTGCTCTCTACAACTACCTGAAAGAAAGGTGTGAGGAACTGGGGGTTGGTCTTTTCTCACGGATAATGAGTGATAGGATTAGAGGGAATGGCCTCAAATTGCACCAGGGGAGTTTTAGTTTGGAAATTAGGAGACATTTCTTCTCAGAAAAGGTAGCCAGGCATTGGAACAGGTTGCCCAGGGAGGTGGTGGAGTCACTGTCCCTGGAGGTGTTTAAAGAAAGGTTGGACCTGGTGCTTAGGGACATGGTTTAGTGGGTGACTTTGGTAGTAGGGGGATGGTTGGACCAGATGATCTTAGAGGTCTTTTTCAACCTTGATGATTCTATGATTCTATGTAAGAAATATAATTTCTGTACAGATGCTGTTGCACTTTTCCCTCAGCATCTGCTATCTCAGGCTAACACAAACAGCGAATTAAGCTAGGTGGACATTTGGTCTACCTCCTTATGGTTATTCCTTTTATTTGCCAATACTATAGTGTATTTGCCCACAGCAAAGCAATAGAGAAAAAAAGTGTTTTTTTTTTTTTCTCTGAGCAGGGCTTGCAGGTTTGTAGTTGGTAGACTGAGCAAATCACACTGCTGCACTTCCACCTTCACTGTTTTAATGATGTCTTGCCAAATTTATTCAGCAGACAGAATTGACAGCAGTGTACAAGTTTCCCATTGATGAAAGCCATTTATGTCAGTCATTGTGTTCTAGAAATGGTACAGAGTCAAAGTTCACTGACGTATCTTTCAGCTCTTTAACACACAGACTTGCTTCTGTGAGAGTTTGCTTATCTAGTACCATTAGTACCATTTATCCCAAAGAGACTGAGAAAAGATGCAGAACAGATTATGTGGATTTAGCACTAGTAAAAATAAATTCAGATGGACTGTTTAACATTGCCTTCCTTCCCTCTGTTGCTCTACCAGCTTAATTTTCTGACTGAACTTGCATATGTCTGACTGCCATAGAATCACAGAATCATTTAGGTTTGAAAAAATCTTCAAGATCATCAACTGTCAACCTGATCTACTGAGTCCACTTCTAAACCATGCCTTTTAGTGCCATGTCCACACATCTCTTAAATACCACGAGGGTTGGGGACTCTACCACTTCCCCAGGCATCCCATTCCAATGTTTCACCATAATCTCTGTAAAGAAAGTCTTTCTACTATCAAATCTAAGCATTCCCTGGTGCAACTTGAAACCATTTCCTCAAATTCTGTTGCTTGTCACCTGAGAAAAATAGATGGACACCATGACATATGACAGAAGTTCTTTGGAAGAAACTCTTGAATTTTCTATCTTCAGTAAAACAGATACAGCCTGTCTTTTATTTTCATTAAAATGTCTTAGTGATGCAGCAATGTGTTTGCTGGATCATGTTTTGTTGTTGTTGTTGTTGTTGTTTTTCTTACTTTGAGTGTCAGCATATCTGAAAAGCTTCACCTTTTTTTTTTTTTCAATTTTAGAAGTATTTCTTTTTAAGTGTACTATGTATTTGCTGTATATCCCTGTACACTGAAATGTAAGGAGGAAGTACCTTCTAGACCCACAGAATGCTGCCAGGATGGAATCATTTTTGTTCCTTTGCAAAAGGTATCCACCTGGAGATGCAGATTAAGCAATCTGTATAATTCTTTCTCTGTTCCATGATAAACCTGTGGGGTGTATGAGACATGGCAGGATATTGTCTAAGATATTAAGAATTTTATTAGAAAATGTCTAGTGTAATTTACTTTTGTCAGCTAATGAGAAGTAATGCTAGTCCTGAAATCAATGCAGGGATTATGTATGGAATTGAACTTAATGGAACATGTACTTCATCAGGAAAAATTTAACACAAAATTAGAATTAGCTTTATTCTAAAAACAACTGTTTGTGTTTCTCAATCTACTCTATTTAGTTACAAATTGTCTCTAAAATGTATGGATTTATTTGAAACCAGTGCCCTTTCCTCACTGGTGCATAATCAAAGTGAATTACTGCAAATATTTTATAGCAGCACGTTTCAATTAGTACTTTACATTTTAACTGGTTTGTCAATTTACCTTATTGTATTCTTCATCTGTAGTAAGTGTTCAATTGATTTCTATTCCCATTTATTTTAATATATAAAATAAAAATTATATGATATGCTGATATGGCTTATTCTCCTTGCATCCAGAGATGTCATCAAAGACACTGAGAGTAAGGCAGCCAACTTTGTAAATATTTTGATGAACTGGAATTTAAGCATTGTTTCATAGATTGATTTTATAGTGACTTCTGTTTTGGGTTCATGAGCCTCTTTTAAGGCTTTTTTAAGATGTTGTGTATACAACAGATATAAATTAATATAAGTTCCAGACACATCTGTTGTTTCAGATCACTCCATAATAATTCATAGTCTATAATTGTAGCAGATAGTTTTATAACTGTTCACATAAATGTATGTAAGTCACTAGTAAAGTCAAATATTTTACTTTGAATTTACAGTTATTACAAATACTGGATATTAGAAGCTAACAATGACTAAGAATATGTTTGCTGTATCAAATGAATATATTAGGTCAGCTCATTTTTCAGACAGTCTGTTAGAATTCTGTGGTATTTCACACAATTATTTTTCTATTTCCTCTGTGCAACAAGGAATATAAATACCCACAAAGAAAGAAAGTGTAAATAGAAAACAAAAAGTAAATAAAATTAAAGGGAGATATGTTATTATAATTTTCAGTCTCAGTTATATGGCATTTTAAAGGAGCTCTTTAAAAAGATGATAAACAGACAGCACTTAGAATTGAAGAACACCTTGTCAGAGATTTTAAAGACTCCTTTTTCTCCTACTTTAGTTACCTTAATCAGTTAACAATACGCCAATATCATCATTAGCTAGTATCAGCAGGGCTCACAGCCATACAGAAGATGGATTAAATAATGCTGCTGGCTTTGGTATCCTCAAGGAATAGCTGATTCTGTCACCAGCAACCCCAATTTCTTTCCTGTATCTGCTAAGTCTGGGATTTCCTTTTCTGTGACAGCTGCTACAGAATCTTGTTCAGCAAGTGAAGCAAGCTCTGCAACACTAAAATAAGTTTGATTTTACCTCCAGTCCATCTGGCTAAACCAAAGATAAAGCAGTGCAATTCCCCACAATCCTATACACAGACTTTCCAAGTGGCTATGTCAATTAAGTCAACGTCAGTGTAATATGGAAGTCCTCAGGTTACCACACATCTATTGATATCTTTTGTTGATACCACACATTCACTTCACCTGTTCTCACAGCACAAAGACCAAAACTAGAGTGTTCTCTGCTCCCAGAGATCTGCCACCTCATAGCTGCATTTCTTTGTTGCTATCAGAACAAAAATGATCCTTTACTATGTTGACTTCCTTTTATCTTAACTGTTTATGATGATATGTAACCATACAGCAACTATCACACAGAGGCCTTTCCTTAAAAGTCATTTGGTGCATCCATCTAGTCCCCCTCTTTCTCACTTTAGTCCTGTTTGGTACAGGGCTCAGAAATCCTGGAGCTGAGTTAAAGGACATTTGCTCACATTATGCACTATCAGCAACCAATACAAATCTCTTAGATTGAGTTTTTTGGTTCATTCTAAAATTCTGTAAGGACAGCTTTCCTGTGGATGATCCATTCTCTTCCTGGACTAGAAAAAGGAGATGAATGGAGTTGCATGAAGGTGTTTCAAAACTGTTTCAGGATGATTCCTGAGTCCCTGGTCTGCTTCTCTATTTCTTCTGTGAAAAAAAAAAAAAAGACCCCTACCAGTGAAAAATTTCGGGAGCCAAGTCATTTGCAGTATTGTCATGTCACATACATCTCATGTAGGAAATGTAGGGAGCATGGGGCAGATCAATATGTATGGGAGCAGATCAACATGCTCAGTTACACTGCTTATTTTTTGCCTGTGACTTCCCTTTGGTGCTGCTTTCTCTGATGATGACAGCTGTACCAGCTAAGAGGATAAATACTACAAAACAGAGAGTGTATTCTTTTGCTTCTCAAATTTCACAGGTCAGCTATCAAGCAATAAGAGCTTTTGGTATTTGACAAACATTCCCTGGACACTTCTTGTCCTTGCTTTGTGTGGTCTTTGAAGATGTCATTTTTGCTAGTCACTACCATCACTTCGAAAACCAGGGGAGAGATAGGTCTTTATGGTTCTCCCTCAACAGACTGTGCTTCAGCAGTCACTGTATTCATCCCTAAAGCAGTGTCAGACTTTCATCTTGGCTTGCTTCTTGATTAAGAAGTTAATTAACCTTCCCATTTATTTCTGTATGCCTTATGCTTTTAGGTGTGATGCAGCACTTCTCCCTCAACATCAAAAAGACTATTTTGTTTTATCTGCACAGGTGTAGCATTTTAAAAAATCCCTTTGGTCATGTTTCTCAATGAAGGAAGAGTCAAGTCTGTTCACTGTATTTAGTGATTGCCAAGAAGATACTGAGCTATATTCAGATTGTTTCTGAAACTGCAAAAGCTCCACATAATTTTGGTGGAAGGTCAGAGAACATTCTGCTGGAGCTTTTGCATTTGCAATGTGTCGTGGTTTAACCCGACCGGCAGCTAAACACCACGCAGCCGTTCGCTCACCCTCCCCCCTCCCTCTCTGGGACGGGGGAGAGAAATGGAAAGTGAAGCCCGTGAGTTGAGATAAAGACAGTTTAATAAGACAGGAAAAAAAATAACAAAAATAATAATAACAATAATAATAATGATGATACAATGGTGATAATACGAAAGTAATAATAGTATGTACAAACAAGTGATGCACAATGCAATTGCTCACCACCCGCTGACCGATGCCCAGCCTAACCCCGAGCAGTCCGGCCCCCTCCCCCCGACTAGCCACCCCTATATATTGTTTAGCATGACGTCAGATGGTATGGAATACCCCTTTGGCTAGTTTGGGTCACCTGTCCTGGGTCTGTCCCCTCCCAGCTCTTACTGCACCCCCCAGCCTGCCCGTTGGCAGGACAGAGCAAAGGCTGAGATGTCCTTGGCTTAGTATAAGCACTGCTCTGCAACAATTAAAGCATCGGGGTGTTATCAGCACTCTTCTCATTCTAAGCCAAAACACAGCATTCCACCAGCTACTAGGAAGAAAATTAATTCTGTGCTAACTGAAACCAGGACATCTATCCACCCCTTATTCCATACCATTTATGTCATGCTCAGGTTACACTCTTTTCCATACATTCTAATTAGTCACCTATAGTAATCATGGTAGTGATAACATACAGTATAATATACTATTTAACATGGTGCAATTCAGTTCATGGGCTATTCTCACCCAGTATTAAATCTCCTTGAGGTACACACCGGACCTCTCCGTTCTTTTGCATCACCCACCAAGTATATCCAGGTCCCTGAGCGAAAACAATTCCACGAATAGGTTTGCCTTTTCCTGAGGCAGGAGTAGCCCAGACTGTTTTACCCAGCATATTTTTTACATGCACTACAGGAACTTTATCCCCATCTACAGTACGTAACAGGTTTGATTGGGCAGGTCCAGCTCGGTTGGTAGATCCCCTAGTATTGACTAACCAGGTGGCCTTTGCCAAATGCGTATCCCAGTTTTTTAACGTCCCAGCGCCCATTGCTTTCAAGGTAGTCTTTAACAGGCCATTGTATCGTTCAACTTTCCCGGAGGCTGGTGCATGATAGGGGATGTGATACACCCATTCAATACCATGTTCTTTGGCCCAAGTGTCTATAAGGTTGTTTCGGAAGTGAGTCCCATTGTCTGATTCTATTCTTTCTGGGGTGCCATGTCGCCATAGGACTTGCTTTTCAAGGCCCAGGATGGTGTTCCGGGCGGTAGCATGAGGCACAGGATATGTTTCCAGCCATCCGGTGGTTGCTTCCACCATTGTAAGTACGTGGCGCTTGCCATTGCGAGTTTGAGGGAGTGTGATGTAATCAATCTGCCAGGCCTCTCCATATTTATATTTCAGCCATCGTCCTCCATACCAAAGAGGCTTTGACCGTTTGGCTTGCTTGATTGCAGCACATGTTTCACAGTCATGAATAACCTGTGCTATAGCGTCCATGGTCAAGTCCACCCCTCGATCACGAGCCCATCTGTATGTTGCATCTCTACCTTGATGGCCTGAGGTGTCATGGGCCCATCGGGCTATAAATAATTCACCTTTATGCTGCCAATCCAGGTCCACCTGAGCTACTTCAATCTTAGCAGCCTGATCCACCTGCTGGTTGTTTTGATGTTCTTCAGTAGCCCGATTCTTGGGCACATGAGCATCTACGTGGCGTACTTTCACAGCCAGGTTCTCTACCCGAGCAGCAATATCTTGCCACAATGCAGCAGCCCAGATAGGTTTGCCCCTACGCTGCCAGTTGTTTTGCTTCCATTGCTGTAACCATCCCCACAGGGCATTTGCTACCATCCATGAATCGGTGTAGAGATAGAGAACTGGCCATTTTTCTCGTTCAGCAATGTCTAAAGCCAGCTGAATGGCTTTCACTTCTGCAAACTGACTCGATTCACCTTCTCCCTCAGCAGCTTCTGCAACTCGTCGCGTAGGACTCCATACAGCAGCCTTCCATCTCCGATGCTTCCCCACAATACGACAGGACCCATCAGTGAACAGGGCATATTTCTTTTCATTCTCTGGCAACTGGTTGTACAGTGGGGCTTCTTCAGCACGACCCACCTCCTCCTCTGATGATATCCCAAAGTATTTGCCTTCTGGCCAGTCCATGATCACTTCCAATATTCCTGGGCGACTGGGGTTTCCTATTCGAGCCCGCTGAGTAATCAGTGCAACCCACTTGCTCCATGTAGCATCAGTTGCATGATGCGTAGAGGGGACCCTTCCCTTGAACATCCAGCCTAGTACCGGTAATCGGGGTGCTAGGAGGAGCTGCGCTTCAGTACCGACCACCTCCGAAGCAGATCGAACTCCTTCATATGCTGCCAATATCTCCTTTTCAGTTGGAGTATAGCGGGCCTCAGATCCTCTGTATCCCCGACTCCAAAACCCCAGAGGCCGACCTCGAGTTTCCCCAGGTTCTTTCTGCCAGAGGCTCCAGGTGGGGCCGTTCTCCCCGGCTGCAGTATAGAGCACATTCTTTACATCTGGTCCTGTTCGAACTGGCCCAAGGGCTACTGCATGGACTATTTCCTGCTTGATTTGTTCAAAGGCTTGTCGTTGTTCAGGGCCCCATTCAAACTCATTCTTCTTACGAGTTACTTGGTAGAGTGGGTTTACAATCAGACTGTAATTTGGGATGTGCATTCTCCAAAACCCCACAACACCTAGGAAAGTCTGTGTTTCTTTTTTGTTAGTTGGTGGAGACATAGCTGTTATTTTGTTGATCACATCCATTGGGATTTGACGACGTCCATCTTGCCATTTTATTCCTAAAAACTGGATCTCCCGTGCAGGTCCTTTGACTTTATTTTGTTTTATGGCAAAACCGGCTTTCAGAAGGATTTGGACTATTTTCTTCCCTTTCTCGAAAACTTCCTCTGCTGTGTCACCCCACACAATAATGTCATCGATGTACTGCAGGTGTTCAGGAGCTTCCCCCTGCTCTAGTGCAGACTGGATCAGCCCATGGCAAATGGTAGGGCTGTGTTTCCACCCCTGGGGCAGCCTATTCCAAGTATATTGGACTCCCCTCCAAGTGAAGGCAAATTGTGGCCTGCACTCTGCTGCTAGAGGGATGGAGAAAAATGCATTAGCGATATCAATTGTGGCGTACCACTTGGCTGCCTTCGATTCAAGTTCATACTGAAGTTCCAGCATGTCCGGCACTGCAGCACTCAGTGGTGGCGTGACTTCATTCAGGCCGCGATAGTCCACTGTTAGTCTCCACTCGCCATTAGACTTTCGCACTGGCCATATGGGACTATTGAAAGGTGAATGAGTCTTGCTGATCACTCCTTGGCTCTCCAATTGACGAATTAGCTTATGGATGGGAATCAGGGAGTCTCGGTTGGTGCGATATTGCCGCCGGTGCACAGTTGTGGTAGCAATTGGCACTTGCTGTTCTTCGACCCTCAGCAACCCCACAACAGAGGGGTCCTCTGAGAGACCAGGCAAGGTAGATAATTGTTTAATGCCCTCTGTCTCTAAGGCAGCAATACCAAAAGCCCATCGGAACCCTTTTGGGTCCTTGCAGTATCCTCTTCTAAGATAGTCTATGCCAAGGATACATGGAGCATCCGGACCAGTCACAATGCGGTGCTTTTCCCACTCATTCCCAGTCAGACTCACTTCAGCCTCCAATACAGTCAACTGCTGAGATCCCCCTGTCACTCCACAAATATAGATGGGCTCTGGTCCTTTATAGCTCGATGGCATTATAGTACATTGTGCACCGGTGTCTACTAAAGCCTTATACTTCTGTGCGCATGATGTGCCAGGCCATCGAATCCACACAGTCCAATAAACTCGATTGTCCCTTTCCTCCCCCTGGCTGGAGGCAGGGCCCCCCTAATCCTGGTCAGAATCTTCCTCGTTTCTGTGTTTGAAGGACTGTCTGCTGGAAGTTGGAGCAGCAAACTTTTCGGAGAATCCCTTTTTCCTGATTGTTTTCTTTTGCAACTCACGTACCCGTGCCTCTAGGGTCGCGGTAGATTTTCCATCCCACTTTCTCATGTCCTCTCCATGGTCTCGTAAGTAAAACCACAGGGTGGCACGGGGTGAGTACCCACCATATCGTCTTCCTTGTGTGGGTGAACGCCTACCCCTGACAGCTGAGACACTGCTTTGTACAGGTGCGAAGGAGAATAATCTCTCTTCAAGTTGGTGAACCTTTTCAGAAAGTTTCTCCCAAGTGTTCTCCTTTGGTCGGTGGGCACTGGTTGGTTCAGGTGGGGAGGACAATAGATTCTCTTCAAGTTGGTGAACCTTTTCAGAAAGTTTCTCCACAGCTGAGACGCAGGCCTGTAAGGAAGAGGAGAGACTTTCTTCGTACTGCCGGAGTTGTTTAGCCGCTTCACCCACTGTGGGTTCCTCATCCTCTTTCCAGGCCATTATTGCCAATGAGCTGGCATATGATGATGGTGCACTCCGTACAAACTTCCGCCACATGGGTCGTGTACACTTGACTTCATCTGGATCTGTGGATGTTTGTTTGAGGTCTGGATCCTCATAAATCACTTCCCGTACGGCTAATTCCCTCAGGTACTGGATTCCCTTCTCCATAGTGGTCCACTTGCCTGGTAGACATAAAATATCTTCCTTGAAGGGATACCTTTCCCTCACAGCTGAGAGGAGACGCCTCCAGAGGCTGGTGGGTCGTGCTCCATCTGCAATTGCTTTGTCAATGCCGGCGTCTCGAGCAAGGGATCCCAGCCGCTTGGCTTCCCTGCCGTCTAATTCCACACAATTGGCTCCAGAGTCCCAGCACCGGAGCAGCCAGGTGACAAGCTGCTCACCTATACAGCGACCAAAATCTTTTCGCACATCTCGTAGCTCGCGCTCGTTTAGGCTTCGGGTAGTTACTGTTGCTCTTTCGGCATCCTCATCTTCCTCCTCCTGAATCCTTGACGGCCCAGCGTCGTCATCATCTTCGTCATCTCTATACTTAGTTTTGGCAGAAGCCTTACCTGGATTGGCAGAAGACTCTCTGCGTTCTAAACGACTTGAATTTCTATACCATATTTTCACCTTCTCTACAGGGGCAGCTTGCACTGCTACTGCTCGTTTCTCTGACTTTGTTACAGGGTCTGCCACAGGGGTTGGAATGCCCTCTGCAGGGTCAACTTGCACTGCTACAGCTCGTTTCTCTGACACGGCCACAGGAGCTGGAGCGGCTACAGGAGCTGGAGCAGTTGCAGGAACCGGAGCTGTAGCGGCTACAGGAGCTGGAGCTGGAGCTGGAGCAGTTGCAGGAGCTGGGACTGGAGCAGCAGTAGGAGCTGGAGCTGGAGCGGCTTCAGGAGCTGGGACTGGAGCAGTTGCAGGAACTGGGACTGGAGTAGCGGCCGGAGCTGGAACTGGAGCGACTGCAGGAACTGGGACTGGAGCAGCTGCAGGAGCTGGGACTGGAGCAGTTGCAGGAACTGGGACTGGAGCAGCTGCAGGAGCTGGGACTGGAGCGGCTGCAGGAGCTGGGACTGGAGCGGCTGCAGGAGCTGGAGCTGGAGCGGCTGCAGGAGCTGGGACTGGAGCAGCAGTAGGAGCTGGAGCTGGAGCGGCTTCAGGAGCTGGAGCTGGAGCGGCTTCAGGAGCTGGGACTGGAGCAGTTGCAGGAACTGGGACTGGAGCAGCTGCAGGAGCTGGGACTGGAGCGGCTGCAGGAGCTGGGACTGGAGCGGCTGCAGGAGCTGGAGCTGGAGCGGCTGCAGGAGCTGGGACTGGAGCGGCTGCAGGAGCTGGGACTGGAGCGGCTGCAGGAGCTGGGACTGGAGCGGCTGCAGAATCCACCGTAGGGGTCACAGTGGCCGTTGGATCTGTCACAGGGTTTGGAGTGGCCGCAGGGTCTGTCACTAAGTTGACAGCAGTATCAATGGCAGCTCGATAGGCATGAGCCAGGCCCCAGCACGTTACAATGATTTGTGTTACTTTGGAACTGCCAGAATCATTACACCTTTTTTTCAAGCATTCTGCCAGTTTTTGAGGATTTTGCCATTGTTCAGGGGTGAATTTCCAACACACTGGGGGTGCCAACTGCTCTAGATGCCTGCCCATATCCACCCATACTCCCTGCCACCCACAACTATACTGCCTCCGGGCAGATCTCCGGATGAGCTTCATAAGTAGTTGTTTAACTTTAAGCAGAATCTGAAGTGCATTCATGAGGCAGAACAACAAGACTATGGTATTCTGAGTATTCCAGAAATATTCAATATCTTGGAGAGCTATTGTGACAAGCTCAGGGGATAAGAGGGTGGTGAAGGAGGAAGGCAGAGTGACCCAGGAGGATACAGGGGTGGTGAAGGAGAAAGGGAGAGTAAGCAAGTAAGGAAAAATATCCTCCCCTTTCCCCTCCACAGATTGACTCTCTAATGGAGAAAAACAATAGGTATAATTGCTAATAGTTCCCAAGATGCTGTTTCCAAAGTACAGAGTCCACGATGTTACTGAGTATAAATACCAAGTTAGAGTCATGACCAGATATCTTATCGTCTCATAAGCCATTGCTATAACACTTAGTACCATAATGGTCTGAAACCAGGGCCCGGAGAGGAGAAACAACACTACAGAGAGCAAATACGGAAAATAATGTACTATAATACTCAATTTGGAAAACAGGCGCAGCAGAGTTGTGATTAAAGCAATCAGCATCATGACAAGTGACTATTAAGCAGGTCTAATCCTTACACCAATTTTAGTTTAACACACTCTGATCAGATCTGCCGTTATCTCAACCTTTCGGGCCCCACGTTGGGCGCCAAAAAGACTGTCGTGGTTTAACCCGACCGGCAGCTAAACACCACGCAGCCGTTCGCTCACCCTCCCCCCTCCCTCTCTGGGACGGGGGAGAGAAATGGAAAGTGAAGCCCGTGAGTTGAGATAAAGACAGTTTAATAAGACAGGAAAAAAAATAACAAAAATAATAATAACAATAATAATAATGATGATACAATGGTGATAATACGAAAGTAATAATAGTATGTACAAACAAGTGATGCACAATGCAATTGCTCACCACCCGCTGACCGATGCCCAGCCTAACCCCGAGCAGTCCGGCCCCCTCCCCCCGACTAGCCACCCCTATATATTGTTTAGCATGACGTCAGATGGTATGGAATACCCCTTTGGCTAGTTTGGGTCACCTGTCCTGGGTCTGTCCCCTCCCAGCTCTTACTGCACCCCCCAGCCTGCCCGTTGGCAGGACAGAGCAAAGGCTGAGATGTCCTTGGCTTAGTATAAGCACTGCTCTGCAACAATTAAAGCATCGGGGTGTTATCAGCACTCTTCTCATTCTAAGCCAAAACACAGCATTCCACCAGCTACTAGGAAGAAAATTAATTCTGTGCTAACTGAAACCAGGACACAATGCCCAATATTTTAATTTTGAAAATGCTTGTGTTACTGATTACCTGATGTTCCATCCACACCTTCAGTAGGCTCAGTTCCACTTGCAAACTATTCAGACAAGTACTGTTGAAATTATCATCCATGAAATAGGAATTTGAGATCCTCGCCTGGATGCTTCCTGGTAACGTAGCTGCTCAGAATTACAGCAAACAGGGATGCAAAGAAATCTTCCCATATGTAATATATAATCCATCCCAGTTCTTGTCTTCTGTACTTCTTTACGGGTAAGATTTTTGCTTTTGAGAGAGGCAGAAATCACTACCCATGTAAACCATGCACACATGCACATAGAAGTGGAATATACTTGACTATATGATCTACAAAAGTTGCACAGGAAAATGTTCCTGCTCTCAAGCAGCAGGACACAGCTACCCCTACGGTAGAAATGTGTAATCTATATGTATATTCTAACAGTATTTACCAGAAAGTAACATTTCTTTACAGATTTACTACATCCTGGTAATTGTATTCTGCCGTTTATCTTATATTTCTTAAAGGCTCAAGCTTGCTTGCCATGCACAGTTTCAATATACTCTTAGGGGTTTGCTTTCCCTGAACTTGGATATACACATATCCTGTTTATAAACATGATAAAAAGAACTATTTAACTCCTTTTGACATCACAGGAGCTACGAGATAAAATAAGTATAATACTTTTATATTTGAGCACTAACACAACAATACACCACTAGGGTGTACACTAAGGTGTAATGCATAAGATAGATGGACTACTGAAAACACATTACTACTGAAACACACTATCTAACATTACTCATTGAAGTGGATTTACATTTCTTAGCAATATAACTGAGTTCACAGCACATGCATAATTCTGTCTTTAGTTCAGCTGTAATAATCTGTTTCTAAACATTCCTAGTACACAGAGGTAGTAGGCTTACTTCTTGCAAAGCCTTAGTCTGATAAGAAGAAACTCACCCCTAAGGCCATTGAAATTAATAGAATCCATAGACAGACTGTGACAACATCATTGCATAAAAAGTATTGTTGTGTTACGATCATATGGTTTGCTGAAGTGTAAGTAGAAATGCAACCCTCCAGCAAGTCTCTACTACTGCGAAGACACTTACATTGTAAGTGTCCAAACCTCTGAGACTTAATGAAAGTGGACAAGTGGAGCTATAAAGAAGTTCATATTTCCTCCAGTTTCCCAAATAGTGACCAGATTTTTGTTCAGAAACATTAAGGGAAGAGATGCTGGAATTGAGAATTTTGAAAAGAGAATGCATTGCAAGAGAATGCAATGAAAAGAGAGGCTCCTGTTTCTTGAAAACATAGTTTTGGGTACCAGGTGCTGAATGCACAAAAATGCAAAGAACATATATGAGAGAAGCAAAATCAAGGATATTTTTTCCCACTGCTTTCTACTACATTTAGCTGTGAATCCTTGGCATTTTCCAAGAAATCATTATTCGTTGTATTTCTACATTTTCTTTTCCTGGGTAAGAGATAGACATATATATTTTATCCCTTCGTTCTAAATATAACACACTGTTTCCTCTCTCTATTTTCTATATCACTGTTATTTTCTGCTTCCTGTTAACACTTTTTGCCTTTTGAAATTTATACATAGTTCAATATAACATTTTTCATGCACAAATACATTTTTATAATGTATACAGTTTACTTCCAATCTATATTGAACATTATTTCACATGGACTTCTTGACCATCCATTTTTTAATGTCTTTACTTCTTCACAAGTGCTGTTTTTCTCTCCTGTTAGTGTTGGATTTAATCCTGTTTCTAAGCTGCTCCATTTCCTTGTGACACAGTCAGCCATGATTTCAGTCTTTGCTATACTGTGAATTTTTATCACGGAAGCTGAGAACAGTATATGATGCTGAGAATTTGATGGAGTTAACTTTACCATTTTCTTGCTGATCCCCTCTCCACCACTGAAAGATAAAAATATCCTAAAGCTACCTCTCAATTCTAACTGAAATAATGTGTCCTTCCCTTCCCTTCCCTTCCCTTCCCTTCCCTTCCCTTCCCTTCCCTTCCCTTCCCTTCCCTTCCCTTCCCTTCCCTTCCCTTCCCTTCCCTTCCCTTCCCTTCCCTTCCCTTCCCTTCCCTTCCCTTCCCTTCCCTTCCCTTCCCTTCCCTTCCTTTTTGGGGAGATATTTGATATTGAGAGAAATTTCAGAGAGGTTGTATGGACATTACTCTGCTACACAAAAATAAGTGTATCACTTTAAATCACTTTAAATCACTCAAGATGTAATTTCAACTAGATGTTATTAGGACAAATACATGTTTGTACTTACATACAATGAAGATAGTCATGCTGGCTTTTGGAGGAATTTTCCTGAGGTGACAGACATCATTTAAGTTAGAAGGAGCTTTTGCAGCTTCTGAAAATGTCAAATTTTTCCAATTCTATTAACATTTACGTGTCTAATAGGAAAGAAGTCCAGTAGCTTTTCTACAGAAGGCATTCGTTGCAAAACCAAAATTAATCACTGAAAATATAATAATTTCAGTCAACCTTATTTGTGTTCTGGACAGCTAACTAGAAAGATCAAGATAAAGGTTAACAGTGCTTCCTTGTTCTGCATCTGTTTTAAAGGCTCAGACTGGGACTTGGAGAGAGATGTATAGGCTCCATTTTAAGTAGAAGTATCTATACTTCATTTTGCATTATATAAAAACTGTATATACCTTGGTCATTTTCCCTCCCCTCCTCTCTCTCTCACATACACTATCCCTTTCTCCTTCCTTCTTCTTTTCTCCTTTCCTCCTTTCCTCCCTTCTTCATTTCTTCTCTCCCTTTCTCCCTTCCCATATCTCTTCCTCCTCTCTGTCCTCCCTCCCTTTCCTCCTTCATACATTCCCCTTTCTTCATTCTTCCAATAAGTCCTTTGTAATATACTTTTCCATAGAGCTTTAATTTCATAAAATCATTGTATAAATTTTCTTGGCCAGTCAATGGCCTTGCTGTTTTGGAAATCATCAGGTTAACAGGTATTAAGTAAATTGCATATTGACCTCCAGTTACTATCTTTGGATGTACATATATTGATTATGAATTACAAAATATCACAAATATATATCATTTTCCTACAAAAAGGAGAGAGAAGAATGATTCACCTATAACATTTATTTAGTAGAATAACCACCTTGGTAAATCTGTCTCTCTCTTTTTTTTTTATTTATTTTTTTCAGAACTGTCAGTTTAGACTCAATAATATAATCTGAAACGTTGAAGATATATAGTCTTTTTTTTTCCTTCTGCTACAATGGCAATAAATAGCTAGCATTCAATAATTAGGCAATTTAACATGAATGAAGGAAAGATAAAGTTTGAGTGGACAAATTTCTGACACGAGATTTAAACCTGGAAATCAGGACCTGGAAATCATCCTTGTTTGGTGGCATGAAGAAAGTGCTTTTTGTTTTAATTTCTTAACAAATTCAGGAGTTCTGGATGAAGATCCTTCAGAAGTAGAAGGAAATATGATCTTTAAATTGAAGTAGTAGGGTCTGATATCTTCCAATACTTGAATCTGACACTTAATATAGACTGAAACTTAGATTACATTGTGAAACAATATATGAAGAATCAACATTGACAAGTAACAGAAAATTAGGCAAATATGAGAATATCACTATTCAGCCCTCTTACAAATTTTAACACCTTATCCTTAGTTGATTGGTGGTCACTGAAAAGATCAGTGCCACTTTAATTTGCTGCTGTTCTGGAGGAGAATGAGAAATACCAAAATGTCTACTGTACTTATTGCTGTTTCCTGATGGTTTATTGATTTTCCCTTTGCCAACATGCTTCTGGATACTGCTTTAGCACACTGAAACAAGTCTCCCACAGTTATTTTTGTTTTGTTTTCTTTTGTTTTGTTGTTTTTCACATTCTAAATTATTTTTCTACATTATGTATCTCCAGTTCCCTAAAGGGGGTGTTATAAGCACTGTTATAAGCAGAGTAGAATGCTCTCACCACACAATGTATCCTGAAGCAGTAACTACATAGCTGCTACCTCATCACTTGGGTCAGCTCTGTCTTTGCTTTGAGGCTGTGCTCTACGTCAAAATGAGAACTTCAGCTCTATTACCAGGCTAGGTAGCAGGACATGAGTTACTGAGGAGCAGAAGACAATGAACAGAACAATGACTTCAGAATTACTCCTTATATAGTTAGTCTTACCACTTATTTTTATAGACTTTTTCTAGAGGCCATTTTATCATTACTGCCCCAAGTTTATTTATCTACAAAATAAGATTAATGACTCTTTAAATCATTCCCATATGATAAGTTTTTATGTTGTTTTCAAACTGTTTTCTTTATTGATTACCTTACATAAATGGCAGCAGTGCCAATTTGTTTTTAACAGCCTAATGGTGTGGAGTATGCAGTTGTTTTTCCCTTGATTACATGTGTTTTGTTTTTTTTTTTAGTTGAACTTCATTTGTTTGTGACCCATGATGCTAAACAATTACTGCAGGAAAAAAAAAAATATATATATATATATATAAAATATATATATATATACAAACTTTCAAAGATTCATGTGTATATATATATATATACATATATATATACATATATATATATCAGGAAGTTTCTCCCTAGTGTCAATCAATTTTTTTATTTTTTTTTTTTTTTTGTATAACATTACCCTACAGATAAGTCTCTGTTTTTAACATAACTCTCTCTTCATTTACAACAGTAACTTAATGCTAGTGACCAGGAAAAACTCTCAGCCATTTATCCTTGCTTCAGATGTCTTAAGCAAAAATTTTCAGAAATTAAATTCAGCCTCTGTGAGATTTGTCTTCACTGAAATCAAAAGTAATCTTAGGAGTTCCCTGGTTCAGTGTACTTTCAGTTGAAGAGTTGATTACCTGTGATACAAATTTGTTAAAACTACATTTAAAATACACCAGTTAAAGTTTCCTATAAACATACTGACAGGAATGTCCTACAAAATATTAATATTATAACCATGTTTTTAATCATGTTTTGACTGTTTAGACTTCTTAATAATCTTTTATTATCCTCTTCACAGGAATTTATTTTACTTCTAAAAACACATGCTGTATTTTCTGTAACTATGTGTTCTTTGTATTCACTGTTATTATCATTCTGTTTTACTTGTTTTTTTAAGAGTCACAAATAATGCATTTTAGCTTCACACTAATGTCTGCAGACTATATTTAATACTTGAAAAGACAGATAGATAGGTTTTGCGCAGCTATATCTCCAACTGATTTTGACTGTAAACAAAGAAATGCCTATTGTTGAATTGAATGACTGGTAAATTTACACCAAAAATATATATTTAAAATTAACTAAAGGATTTAATGCTGTCAAATTTGGTACTAACTAGTTGCTTTAAAGAAAAATGACAATGTCTTAATGCATGAATAAAAGTCAAATGTGCATTCTGGACAGTGTACAAAACAACATCAAAAGTGAAGTCTTCGATCTTTTTTATCCTCTTTATATTTTTTATTTTTATTTTTTATTTAAAAGAGTCACTAAGACAATTTTTACTAGAAAACCCTGGCATTTTACATACACTGATTTCTGTTTGAAGAACAATGCTTTTGATTTCATTTTCTTGCCAGAGGGGGGAGAAAGGAAATGTTCATTTATATTCATCAGAAATCATTAATACATAAATTTTGCTGTCACTGTTGGTTTCCAATGTCAGTGTAGCTACACTTAAAGCCAATTTACATTTACGCTCTAGAAATTCTGTATTAGCATATCTGTGTAAGATTTTAGTATCCCCAAATTGTTGCTTTGTTAAGTTTTTATAGCAGGAGTTACCTGCAGCATTATGATTAAGAGTATAGTAAATTTTATGTAATACACAGCTATAGTTTTATTCAGTGTTGATGTATAACGTAGAAAATTTCTTTCTAGACAGGGAAGAGAGACCTCAGAGTGGAAATAGAAGTGGTCAAAATCTGGTATGACACTTCCAGAAGACACCTCAGTGGCATCATGCCTCTGCCTCAGAGAGAGTGGCCTCACTATTGGATGTTGTAAGCTTCTCACCTTCTTCACTCCACTCAGGATATTTATCTCAGTGGCCACTGTCACTGAGACTGCTATTGACTATTACATCTCCAATGAGTTCTTTCTACATAGGTATCATGGAGACATCCTCAGCCTTCTTGACATCCTGAGTCTTACTGAATTCTTACATAACATCCTTCCAGCAGATGTCACACCAGTAAAAATATCCCAGAACAGGGACTTATGAGTTTTCCCTGAGAGAACCACCAACTGAGGGAACAGAAGGAAAAACAAACAAGTATTTGGCTTCTCTTAGAGATGTAATTACTAAAATTCCTTCAGACTTATTTCCTGAACTTAAACATTTCCTGTTTCTCACTGCACCAAATCTCCATATCTAGGCATTGGTTTCTGAGAATGCTGTAGCATAATACCTAAATCTTCATTTCTTTTTAAACTGTTTTTCTTCTGATATCCCATAACAAAATTAATGGTACTCTCTTAGACACCTTGACAAATACATGTTATGTTCTCATCCATTAAAGACAAACTTTCTGATGAAGCCCCAATGGTTCTGTGGGAAGCACTTTTACAGGAGGGGATCAATAGCAAAATTGTGAACAGTTTTTCTGGGCACTTGCAGGCATAGGAGACAAGTTTTTGTTGTTGCTGTTTGTTTTTTTTTTTAAAAAAAAAAAAAGCAGTCATTTCTGGGACTGTGAACATAACATGGGAAGGGGCTAAAGTGAAGCCTAGCATTACATCTTTAACACTATATGAGAGGCTGCTCTTGATGCCTCAATAAGAAAGGAAGGGACAAGGGAAGAGAATTGGCTTGAGAAGTGTTAAAGTGTTTTTGTTATTGCAGACTGCTTGTGACATATCTCTTAAGCCTCGTTCCCTTTTGTTATCATTTTGTTTTCCATATCCAGTATTTGGAAACCATTCTCCACTGTCTTCACATAGACTTTTTTTTTTTAATTTTTTTTTGCTGGCTGACATTTCATTTGGAGTGGCTCCTCAGTATGCTAGTCCAGGGTGATGGCTCTTGAGAAATTAGAAAAATCTAATGATTCTACTTGACAAGTAGCATAAAGCGTAGTTTATAGAGGAATGAAACCAAGACAAATAAGGACTGATCCTTTATAAGCAAGAATGTGAGATCGCTTGGACTCTACTGGGAACAAATCATGAACATTTTGGGGATAAAAGGATTTACAAACTCCAAATGTTCTCATAATATTCTCAAAACCCATCATTCCATCATTCCCAACTCTCTTTTCCTCATCATCAGGACAACAAGGCAGCCAAAAGTGGAAAAAAATATATGTATATATACTACCTGTAAGCATGGCCTTGAAGCAACTGCAGAAAGTTGTTCTGTTTTGACAAAGTTGCTCTCAGTGGAGGGAAGAAGCCAGAGCCAGAAATCAAACACCTCACTATGTCTAGTTCTGGGTATCCAGTTAGCAAAAAAAAGATGCTTAGTGTTTCACATAGAGCATGTAATAGATGAACTCAGGCTGGCTGAAAATTATTTTTAATATCGTGAAATTATTTTTATAGTATATAGAGCAATTAAGAAGGAGATAGAGAAATATTCCTCAAACACACCTGTGTTAGTGAATATGTGATTCAATCTCACCCTCTGGGAGCTGGAGTAAGGTGTTAGCACAGTTATTAATCAAGACTCTAGATATTGTCAAGATAGTCAAAAATGCTGATTTTTAATTCTTTTTTATTGAAGTTTTAAATTTCTCATGCTTAAAAGTGAATTTAAAGTAGGACAATGCAAATATAAATAACTAATTGCATATAAATATTTACATCATAGCACCATAACCTACAATAACTACGTTCTTCTCCATCTTCATTTAATTTATTCTGTAAAAGACCTGTTGCGTAAACCAACATGAAAACTCTTTGCCCTTGGACATGCATATTGATGAATATAAAAGCTCAATTTCTTCAAAAGATAAGAAACATGCTATTGTGCTGCATTTTAATGGTGTGAAATATGAGGTGTTCACCCTGGAATTGATTATTGTGGATTGGATTTAGACATACTGCAGAGAAGGTGATTTGAAAGTTATATTAATTAAACGGACTCATGGTTTGTCACCAAAGTTTGATTTTTATATTAAATTGCTTTTCTCTGGTCTTTACAATTTTCCTTCAACACTCTTCCTACATTTTGAGAAATTAAGACTTAACAAAGAAAGTATGCTGGGGCTTTTTTCTTTTTTACACTTTGATTCCTTTACTGAAAATGGTTACAGTGAATGTAGAGATGTCTAATAACTGTAAGACTTGGTAAATTGTCAGTATTTTCCATTCAGTAGTGCAGTTGTTGTAGACTACAAATGATTTTGCTCTATTTCCAGCTTTATAACTAGCCTGCCAGTTAATCTTTCACTCATCTGTTCTTCTATCTTTGAAGTGGGAATAATGATACTGAGAATCTTTGAAAAGTGTTTTTCGACCTACTGATGAGAAAAATTATGGTAGTTAGGCAATATTTTTAAATACAATTCCATTAGGACCCAGTCTGCGCAACTGAAACCTCTCAGTTCTATCCTTCCTAATGCAAGACTAACTGAGGAGCTATCAGTACCACAGTAGCCTGTCTTTTGTTGCCTTATATTCATCCAGAGAATTGTTAACAATCAAAGAATCAGAGTACAGATTCTCAAATTTTCTTCCAATTTTTACTCTTTGTTTTATACATTTCCCCAAAGATATTAAAAAGCATTGTAGGAAACTTTTAAAGCCATTTTTTTTCCTCCTATTCTTCTTAATGGAATAAAAAATACTCTTTTATAGAGAATCTTTGACCCTAAAACAAAACAATATTTATTACACAATCAACAAGCTATATTTAGGGACAATTTTTAACTTGTGAGAGGCTTGGGGAGTTCTAGTAACCATGAACATACATGAGTTCTAGGTGGAATTCATTTGGAGTCAAATTAATTAACACATTTATTACAGGCCTCATTAATCCAACATTTAAATAAATTTAATTTATGCAAAGAACATCTTGGCTTAGAACATACTGATAGTGACTCTTAGATTTACAAAGTCTAGCAATTTTGAATATAAAATCCTTTGTATTAAACTTATGTCGTCATTCTTTATAGGGCAGTATCAGTACCAAGAAGGTAATCCATGAGAAATATCATTCCTTTGTTTCACTCAGTTATAACTTTTCAAATGCTGAAATAAAATGCTGTGCTCCTCACTGTTGTCTGAAAGACATAGTCAGCTTTTCAGAGTGACAGAGCAAGAAATGTAAGAACCCAGCTCATTCTCTGATTTGTTGCCTTTTTCTTCTGTTTTATATCCCTTCCTCTGTTTTGAGGTAACAGAAGACTGAAGAGACATCACAAATAGGTATAACACAGTACTCCAGTCTATCTTCTTTTCTCAATTGGAGATATCCAACAACCTCTGTTCCTGGGTGCAGAGTAGAAACAGGCCAGGACAGTTCCAATATTGAGCAGATAGATATACTGGAGTTATTTCTGAAGTGACCTCTCTTATAACTGATTAATTTACTCATAGTTGCTACTTTATCTGCAGCATCATGTACTGCAACTTTAGAGGTTTAATGAGAACTTTATACCAGGGAACTGTTCTATGTAGGAAAGTGAGAAGTCTGCAACAAGAAAAAAACAAACAAACAAATAAATAAATAGAAACAACAACAAAAATCACAAAAAAAAAATAATCCCATGTTATAAATAGTTTGAGCTTGGAACATATAAGTATTCCTTAAAAGTCCACTGGAATTTAATCTAATATTTTATTTCAGCCATTTTATTCCTTACACTTATGGAATATTTTAGGGTAGAAGGGACCTCTGGGGGAAAATATGGTGCAATCCTCTGCTCAAAGCAGAGTTGACTTTGAAGTTAGATCAGATTGCTTAGGGCCTTGTTCAGTCAAGTTGAATATCTCCAAGCTCCTGAATCAGCAGCCTACTTGGGCAAATTTTTTTCAATGGTTTACCACCATTGTGATTTTTTTCCTTAAATATGTATATTTGGAATATGTAATATGCACAGTTTCAAATAATTTGGATTTTCTTTCCTGCAACTTGTATGTGTCGTATTGTATGTGTCCTTTTACTGCACATCTTTATGAAGCCTGGCCTTGCTTTATTTTTTACTACTGATTAGTTTAAGACAGCAATTGCACAAATCCTTTGTTCCATTAGAGAAAGATACCAAGGCCCTATTTGCCCTTTCCTCTCCAGGATGAACAAAACTAGTTCACACAACCTCTCCTCATACATCTAGTGCTCTAGTTCACTGTGGAGTAAATACTCCAGGCTGACAATGTCTCATCAGTACAAAATAGTGGGAAAGAATCATTGTTTTGACCTCCAACCTACACTTCTGTTAATACAACTGAATATGTGGATATATCTCATCACTGCAAGGGTGCACTGCTGTTCAACTTGTGCATGAGATTCCTGAGGTGTTTTTTGACAGAGATGTTTACTTCTCAGTCAGCCCCAAGACTGTACTGCTGCAAGGGGTCTGAGATGCAAGAGTTTGCATTTGCTGAATTCAGGTTGTTCCTCTAATACCATTTCATCGCCCTATGAGGATACTTCTGGCAGTCCTACTTCTCTGTGTATCTGCTTCTTCCCACAATTTGATGTTATCCACGAGTTTGTTGAAGAGATAGTTTATCTCATCATTCAGCTCACTAATAAAGACTTCAAACTGTACTGGCCACATTGGTGACCTTGGAGTAAACAGTCCTAGTTACCGTCTGCTGGTGGTAGAATTTGAACCACTGAATGCAGCTCTTTTATTAAAGCAGTCCAGACAGTTTTTCAGACGCCTTGTAGTCTGCCCATATCTCTCCAGATTGCTTTTAAGGGGCTGGTAGAATACCACATCAAAAGCCACACTAAAATCAAAATAAACATCTACTTTTCTTCCCTTATCTCTGGGCATGTTGTATCCTACCAGAATTCATTCCAGGTTGACCATGCAGAATTTGTCTTTTGTGAATTTGATCTGCCTCTTCCCTGCCACCTTCATGTCCCTAAGTAGCCTGTAACCTGATGTTCATCTACAATGGATAACATTTCACTCACACAGACACTGCCACTAGGCTCAGGCGACGGGGATGCCTAATAATAGACTTTGCCAGCAAAGACTAAGCAAAAAAAGCATTTTCCTCTTTCCTTTTCTCATCCTTTCCCATGGCCTTTGTCAAAGAGTCCTTTGTCTCATTCAGCTGTAGGGCCACCTGTTAGTGAGTTGCAATGGCCAACAGTATCCTAAGGGAAGGCATGCAAGAGCCAAGTGTCTGTGCCCTCACCTGCATGGCACCATACCACAGGGTCTGAACATTGTGGGCAGAGACAGAGGCTGGTAACAAGGTCCAAAACTGTCCTCAGCAAGAAAAGCAGTGAACGAGGACCAGGGGCAATCCAAGGAGTTCAGTCAGACAGAAAAAGGAGATGGGGCCAGAGACATGACTGGAGAGAAAGCTATATGAGTTCAAAGTCCATCCAAGAGAGACGAGCATGGACAGGATAGCAGACAAGATTATAATGTGTGTACAGGGGGAGTGTACATTGTACTCTAGAGTATTTGATTGTCAACCTACATGTCTCATTAAGATGTGTTTGTAGATGACATGAGAAAACATTTTTAAAAGCAAGTAAAAATATGTAACTGTTACAGAGACGAACTAGATCTAACATTTACAACACTGAATTTAGAGACTGATATTTGTAAATATAAAATTTCACTAAGCATATTCGATTTCTTAAGGCAACCTGCAAGTGAAAATATATGTACTTTGATTTTATCTATGTGATTTGCACCTTGAGAAATTAGAGAGCTAACTGTTCTTGCAGCTAGTTACTCCTTGAACTAACTGCAAGAGCAAAAATACATTTTAGGCTCAATCTTGGCAATTTAGGCTGCTGCTTTGAAAAGAAGAAGCTAAAATGTAATATGCATAAAGAATATGCATAATGATATTCATGCATATTAATAATAATATGCAAGCATGAATTAAATATGTATTAAGCCTTTTCTTTAATGCCTCCCAAGTTTTTATGGAGCAAAGACAAATAAGAACAGATGCTTGCTAGCAGTCATTATTACACTTGTTGTTAGAAGTGCACAAATCAGATTACATGGCAAAACTGAATGTTATTATTCTTTTGTCTTCTTCTTTTTTCATTTTTTTCTTAAACATTATGTTTCATGTTTTGCAAAGCTACAATATCAGAACAAAGGGCATATGGTCTGAGCCACACTATAGAAAGAGTAATAGATGTATACTAGAAATGAGGCAAGCTCTTAGTCAATGCCCATTTATTTTAGGGGCAGCCTATAATAAAAGTTTGGACACTATCCAATCTCCTGAGGGTGGTTTGGGGGCCTCTCTAGAGACCCATGAATCATGGAGTATTTACACTATAAATGGCATATTTTCTAGTTGTTTGCCCTACGGGGAAAAAATAAAATAAAATAAAATAAAATAAAATAAAATAAAATAAAATAAAATAAAATAAAATAAAATAAAATAAAATAAAATAAAATAAAATAAAATAAAATAAAATAAAATAAATAATAATAATAATAATTTAAAAAAAAAAAAAAACTAGAAGACAGCAAAGAATTGAACAAGAGAGAAATAACCAAAAATAAAACATGAATGAATGCAATTCATATTCTTATCTTCCCCTTTACTTATTGTTATCATATTCTTTTGGACAGACAGTCAAACCCACTCTCCACTCTTTTGCTGAGCTATAGGCTATGGAAAGATTGTCTTTATATCTCTCCAAGTAAATTTCCAACATGAGGACATTGCAACAACTGAGAGCAAAGTAGTTGACATGGCAACAGCAAATAACCAGAAGACCTTTTGCAGTCTTTGAAGATGGAAAAGGTTGATTTTCTTTACTAGGAGGAGAAAAAGAAAGGAAAATAAAATAAAACTAAAACAAACAAAACCCCTCAAACTTTATATACACAACTGCATAGTACTAGTATAATAATTGAATTGCCTCTTGGCCTCATTTAGAACTGCCAGTGAAATTGTAATGAAGAGTAGTGTTAGCATTGTAAATGAGAAATTATTTACTTTGAGGGCTATGTTCATTACTATTATTTGCTGATGACCTTGGTATGTGAGAAATTAGATTTGCTTTAACCTCTTAGGAGATACAGAGAGGTTATGGCAGGTGAAGGTGTTAGGCTTCTGTGCAGCCTCAAATGAACATTGGACCATTAAGTACTGTACACTTTTCTTTCAATAATGTATTAAGGATGAAACAAATAATTTTTAAATATATATATATATAAAAAAAAAAAAAAAAAAAAAAAAAAAAAAAAACCACTTTATTTACTTCCTTTCCTGACTTAATGTAAAATTTGGAAGTATAATAATGTATACCAATTTTACAATACTAAAAAAAAATCAAAATATTAAAACAGACTTTTTTTTTTTGCCATAAGCTTTATAGTAACAAACAAACAAACAAACAAAAACAAACAAACAAACAAACAAAAAGCATTATATAGTCATCTATATACATTTGGAAAACACTCCATTTTTATCCATTATAGCTAATGTTCATTATGGAGCCTATATACATAGCTTAAAGTGGAACCATGATTGAGAATAAGTTTTAATATTATGCAACATTTCCCTTTCTATTGAATTCATATGCAAATTAAAATACAACAGAATAAATATTTTTAATATCTCTAATGAAATCATTACCTACTTTGGGTTCCGATGCTCACAGTGTGTGGTATCCTATTCTTAGCTTGACCCAAAATCCTTTGAAAACAGTGGAATATGGTGGTGCAACTGTTTGCCAATTAGTGCTATTTCTTCTTGAAAGGCTGAGGCTCAAAATTAGTGAAAATAACATCTAAAACAGATTTCTGAGATTAAATAACATTATGGCTAGTAACAACCCTGCACCAGACAGACAAATCTGTTTATCTTCCTATCTTTGTAGTACCAGCACATTTTTGTTATATTTTTTAATGGATGGATAAAATTGTCAACTTGCCAGTTGTTGTTTTATCTTTTTCTTCTCAAGGGAATCATTTTTTAATTGTTCCTAGCCCTAAATTACTTTTTATTTTAACAGGGAGAATTTGGAAGTTATATCCCCTCTTTCTATTAATGAACTTTACCATTATTTCAGATTTGATTACAAATTCAGCTTTCAGAATCCAAAGGTACACTCTAGAACAAGACAGAGTATTAAAAGAAGTGTTACACAAAAAAGAAGTTACACAGCATATGGCAGATAGCTGTTTTGAATAATTGTTATACAGTGAAAAAATATCAAATATATATATATATATTTTTTAATAAAACTAGATTTCCCTGAGTTTAGGAAGACTAGCAACTCATAATTTTTCTACTGTTCTCAGTATTATATGCTTAGTTCATATCCTTTGTTGCAGATAAGACTGATTTTTTGGGTAGATATTGGGAAAGAGACCCAGTGGGGCTATAAAATGCAAATTTATTTTGAGTGCGAAATACCACAAATAAGAAGAGACTGTTCTCTCTGGACAACAGACTGCTACAATTCAGCAAACAGATTTGTCATTTTCCATGTATGGATGAACTTGTTTTGACCAGTTCTTTGAATGTTGATAGGAATGGGAGTTTCTGAACTGAATGTGCAGGATTGTGGAAGTGTATAGTGCTTACTTGTACCTTCACAATAATTATTTTGATCGTTTCTTATAGTTGGTATAGATAGCAATGAAGCTTCTGAAAATTATTCTCTGAAAGAGGATGTCTGAAATCAGAGCTTAATGTTGCTTTTTACTTCTCTACTAAGGATTAAAGGGTGATTTCCACCCAGATTCATTTATAGCAGCCACTTGCACTGAAGTCTAGGAGATGGACAAAAAAAAAAAAAACAACAACAACAACAACAAACAACTTATGATATCCTAGTATCTATAAAATCAAGCAGAAGAAATAATTTTTTATCTTCACATCTGTTTTGCTATCTAAGGCTTGTAAAAAGGTGCAGTAGAAAATAAATGTCTTAATATCTATTACATGGACAATGGAGCACAAGTTGATTCTTACCAGGGCTATAAATGTACACTAGCCAGGAAAAATGGTACTTTTGTGCAACATTTTCACTCCTTTGCAATATGGTCTAGTTCAAAGTCTCCCCTCTAGGAGATACACATGGATCCATCATAACTGAGTAAGTACCCAATGTCAATCAAGTCCATACAGAGGAGCATGAAATCGTGTAGTTCTGTAACAAGAAAAAAAATGAAACCAGATTGTACATCACTTTAGATAATCCCAATTGCATCTATCTGAAAACAAGAGTGAAAAGTAATTCTATTGAAATAAGAAATTCTTATAAGAACTTGATAGGTCACTGCCATGGTAAGATAGCATCTTCCAATTTAGTAAAATGGTTTTAAACCTAACCAGCTGATTGATCTCTTACAAATTGTGATTTGGGCATCACTTATAAGACCCATTTCTTTCTTGTTTCTTCAAAACAACTTCTTTCCTTTTCTCTAAAAAAAATTCCAGTCAGGGTGAAACTGTTTATGAATCAAATAAATCAGCTTCTTTAGATCATCTTTAACAAAGTTAAAGAAGGATCATATGACAGCTGCAGTGCTAGGGATTAAATAGAGAAAAGATGAAATTTCTGAAAAAGTTGGCCTTCTATAGACTTTTCTTTTTATTTCTTTTTTATTTTATATAGAATATTTTATATCTTAGGCAAAAGTCTTTTCTTAGGGCTCAGAAAAGATGAAATTACTCAGTGAAATCTACTACAAAACACAGTGTACAGGCTGAATTCACCTGTGTTTTGGTTTGCCAGGACCTATGGTGAAAGGAAATGGGTTGTATATAAGTTTCTCTATGCTCACCTTCTTTAATAAGACCAACAAATAACTGACTTTTATCTTTATCATACTAGCATACTGACTGTCACTTGATGGAAGCGAGTCCCAGCCATCACCATAACTGAATCCCTACAGTGTCTTGGTGCATGTGTGTGCATGCATGCGTGTGTGTTCTGCCTTTGGCAGAATAGAAAGTTTTAGCTCAGTAACAACCCCTGCTGGGTTGTACAGCATGTTTCCAGATGATTTACCACACAGCTTCCTGTACTGATGAGGCATCATCTGTTAGTCTTCAAGCAATTGTACTTCCTGCTGATTGCAACTTTTTTTGACCAACAAATTGCTGGTTTTTTTGACCAACAAAATTGTGAAGCCTCCACAGTTCCCCATATGTGTTGTATGGCTCTTATTGTATTATATCAGATTATGTTTTCTGTGATGTATGAGTTTTTATGAGTTCTGTGATTAATGAGTTTTCTAAGTAGAATCATAATGGTAGATGGGCTACCAGAGAAGCAAACAGAACCAACCTACAAAATAGTTTGACATTATTAGAACAGAGTAGACAAATAGATGTTTCATCATAATAAACACAGAGTTATTCACAGTGATTAGAATAAATATAAACCAAGATTTGAAATATACAATTCAGAATGAGGCAATTTCTCTAAAGAGTAATCACAAATACAACATTAAAGTGCCTCATTGACTCCTGTGTATTGATCTAATATTGACTTTGCTAAACATTAAGCTTCCACAATTTGCCTGAGGATGGAAATGGAACTGTAAAGGTTTCTGAATGGAGTATTCCTGTGTATGTACTAGTTCAGCAAAATACCAAATGTTGTTTATCTTTTATGCATAGTTTCTCTAAATCAACATGTTAGCCCCTGATGAACAAGAAGTGATTGTTTCTGAGTAGGTGAGTTCATTTGGGTCTTTTTATGTATAGTCAGAAGGGAAACAGAATGAAAAATAATTCTGATTTTGAGACGTTAACTACAATAGCATCTTCTTTAGGCATACTAGGAATTTTCAATAGTTCCTTAAATTATGAGAATGTTTCTCACAAAGCATTGAGTGGAAACTTCAAATAACATATAACACTAAAAATACTTAAATTGAGTAAAATTCATGTTTTGTTTGTCTGTTTGCTTGATCCAGGAAAAGGAAACATTAACTCTTTGCAAATATTACATGAAGAGTGTACACAGACAGACTGAGAGGAACAGCAATCTTGTTTTGAACAAAACAGTCCTTTAAATAAAGACATTCAGAAAATAACTTACAAATTATTCTTCAAGTATGGTAAAAGACAAATAGTTAGCTTAATATGTAATGACATTATAAGGTGTCTTTTTTGTTGGGGGGGCACTACTGCAAGGTAGATATTCAAAATCTCTGGTAACTTCTGTTAAATTGTTACTTGAGTGGTTTTATCATTTCATTTATGATAACTTTTCTTTGTTTCATGCTTTTCTGCACTACTGGAGACTTATTCTTTGCTTTGTTTGGGAGGTTGTTGAAAAACAGTCTAAGAAATACTGAGTAGACTAATAGTGGTCACTGCTTCATAATGGGAGGAAACTGGAATAATCAATGAGTCTGCACTCTGTTATTTCACGTAGGTATGGTTAAGTAATGAGGGATTCAGGTGAAGAAAATAGAGAATGTGTTATTTTTGAGGACAATGCAAAAGCAACCCTAAAACACAAAATTGGCTTGTTTGCTTGTTTGTTTAATATATATATACAAATATTTATAAAATAAAAAAATAATAAGAAAAACAAAATTATAAAAAAATAAAAAAAAAAAAAAAAAAAAAAAAAAACAGAAGAGCCTCTCAATCAACACAACAGATTAGAAATAGATCAGGGAAGGAAAAATAAAATTGTCAAATAGTTTAATTCATAGCAAGGAAACTAGGCTTCTTTTTAGGAAAGACAAAGGTAAGAGGAGAAAGTAATCTGGGTCATGGTACAAAAAGGTGACCGTATCAGAGCTATCCCTTAGAATAGCAAAGGAAGGCAGTAAGCAGTGAGCACACTAGAAAAAGAGCATCACTGGAAACAAAACAGTAAGTTGCACTTTGCTATGGTTATCTGTAGACTTATTCACATCATAAAGTTGTTGTTATAATGTACTACATAACAGTATCACTTCTGTAAGCTTTGATCAGATTTGCAGTATACAGTTATTTCTCTACACTTACTATTTTTATGTTTAGCTACCTGTTCCCCTACCTTTTTTTTTTTTTTTTTTTTTTTTTTGATAATGTTTCATGTTTTCCACCTGTTTTTCTCTCAGTGTCTGTTATTTGTTTAGCAGGCTCCCTCTTCTCAAGACAGTTGTTTCAAGGTTTGTTATTGACAATTCTGATTATTTCTGGAAAGATTTTGGCTATCTACAGTTGTGATATTCAACATCACTTTAGATTTTTTGCTGGAATCAGAATATTTTTCAAATATTTCTATCTTTATTTACAAGGTGACCAAAAAACAAAAAAAAAACAAAAAAAAAAAAAACGATTTATTTAGTTTGATCTTGTTATTTTTTTAATGCTTAATTAATTCATGAAGTAATGATTTTTACTTTACAATAAAGGTATTATTAAAATACACAGAGCTCTAGCATCTGCTTCCACTAATTTAAATTCCTATATTACCTGCCTAGAGGGATGTGCATTACTGCCCCAGAAAAGAGAACAAAACAGACACAACAGTGTAATTCACTCTTGCTCAATGTCATTTCTCTCCAGCTATTCTTCACCCTGATTTAAGATATGGTATATAGGAACTGTAGAACAGTATGTTTTTTGTAAATACTAAGAAAAGCACGGTTGGTTTATTTTACAGCCATAAAGCCAAATTCCTAATAAAAGTATTTCATCAGTATTTATATCATCAGCAATCAAAAATTAAAAATTTCTAAAGGAAAATAAATGCAATATTAATCAATGCATATAAATCATTAATTCCCACAGTCCTCCTGGATTTCCAAATTCCTGAAATACATTTTGAACATACAGGGTACTCAGCCACGTAGCAGTAAAGTATTCAATAGAAGGAGCTGAAAATCTTAGGTAGGCATATCTCAGTATTCACCACGTAATATTAAGGAATTTTTAACAGATATTTTAAACTAGATGTGTAGCACTTTGAAACTCATGGTATTTCCTAAGACTTCTTAAGTTTATAAGGGTCCTAACCCTGTCTTTTATCTTTTACTTTTTCTTTTTTTTTGGGGGGGGGGGTGGTTTGAAATCAATCTTCCAGTTTTTGCTTTGGAAGTTTTTGTTAGGGATGATTTTTTTTTGAAGCATCTCAGATATACCTTGAACTGTAGAATGGATGCACTGAAAATAAAATACTAAATTATTGCTTGAACATTGCTTATGTAGCTATGTAATTAAGTGAATATATTAGCAGATTAGAGGCAAAATGACAGCCGGTTCTCTCCATTTTATAACCTATGTGAAATTGCAAAGAAATGTTGTGTTCATGGAATAATGCTACCCATGGATCATGGAAATGCTGTGAATGCCGTGTTCAGGAAAACCAACCAACCAAACAAACAAACAAAAGAAAAACAACAACATTAATAACAAATATTAATATAAACAACTCAGATGAAATAATGAGCTCTATTGAGTAAAATATATATATATATATAATATATATATATATTTAACCATTAATTCATGTGAACTAGTAACAACAGGAGTTCTTACTACCAAAGATTCAAAGATTTATGGAATATCTGATATATGCTATGAAGGTAGCATCAGTTTTGTCTTCAAATAAGTATATGCAGATACTGAAATGAAAAACATATTCCTTTAAGATGCCTTTAGACATACCTTTAAACTCACATAATTCAATGGATTTGCTGACTTTTGAACTTTTGTGTTCAGGTATGTTGTTATTCACTTTGAGAAACAAAGTCAGTCCCATAGATGAGTTGACATTGTTATCTTTAATGGAGAAAGTCCTGCCAAAACTGCAAACATCCTTTCTTGCTTCCAAAACACTGCTTAGATGCCTGATTAACCTTTTCATAGAAATTGTGTCTGTATTCTTGGGAGCTTTGTGTAGAATCTGTTCACCAACATGCAGTGTTTGATTAGGGTGTCTTGTTCATTTCTCTTCTTTTCTGATGTATGTCAATGAGCCATTCACAGAATAGCAATACCATTGTGATACACCCTACCAAAATCCTTGACACACTTTTAGGGCAAAAATTAACCATATTTATCATGTAATCAGTGACATTCGTAAGAGAACCATGACCACAAATATAAAAGGATATTGTTTTCTAGTTTGGTTTTGTCTTTGCAGCTTACATAGTGTCCATAGTGTCTTTGTGGCTACAGTGCAGCAGGCTGTAAATGAGGTATGAAATAAAGCATGAAATTCTGGTAGAAAATGGGTTTGGGGGGGGAAATAATTAAGCCTATTTCTAGTATTTATAAGTTGTGAAGTTGTGAATACAAGAAACGTACCAGGGAATATAAATAAGAATTGAATAACTAAATGTCAAAGAGACTCAACACAACTACTAATGAAAAAATATTGGAATAGATGACTTATTTTAATAGATGACTTATTTTAATAGAATCATCTGCAATAGGTATGAAAATATGAATTACTTTACTAAGTGTCATCATTTTTTATTATTTAGATTATTATTATTTATAATTTGTTATTTAGATTATATTGTAAAGAATAATCCTAGTGTGACATAGATATTATTTTTAAATGTACCTTCTATTGTTATACAGTGTGACCATTGTTATATATATCTATGTGTTCTATATATTCTAGCAATGCCTTTGATAAGTGATTTGCAGAGGAATTTACAGGTTATTAGAAATTAAACTTCACATTCATTTACATGTTTAGGAAAATACAGCATTAGAAGTCAGACAGAAGTCATTTGAAGCTATGCAAAATACCTTATTGTATACTGTTAAACCAGGGAGTATAAAAGAAAGTATATCTGAATATATATCAGTAAAAATATAGTATATATGGGCAACATCTAACCTTTTTAGTGTTACAGTGGTATAGACCTGCAGTCACTGAGTTATTTTAAATGGCTTTAATCAGGAACGTATGGATAGCTGCTCAGATAAACAGACGCTTATGTTGGAGAAAAAGTCTAATACAGAGGTCAATATTTTGGGTGTTCAAAATTCAGTCATTTCAAAATATAAATATTGATTTACTGTCTTAGCTCAACTATACTCCAATACCTTAACCTTTTTGTCTTTAAATACTGCTTCCTCTAAAATAAGAATAGTAATGATAACCGTACTACATAAACATGGTAAAAGTATTTAAGACTCAACCAGAGAGGGACTGTTACTTAAAATGGAGCTCTTACATAGACACATTCACCCCACACACCCCCAAGTGCAGAATATCAATGCTGATGTATCAACAAGAATATCTTAGTTCAAGTCAGAAATACAATTTTTGATACTGATCTCCTCACCATCTTAATGTGCTCCAAATGCTTATCAGCACTCAGAACATGAGCCAATGTAAAATCCCTTGAAATGTGTTTATGGCAGATTTCTATGTTTCTGTAATGACCATTCAGCTCTACAAAATAGTACTATCTGATGCCAAAACTGTGTAATTTAAAAGCAGATTAGGTAAATCTCCTTTAGCTTGATACCTTCAGATTACACTGTAGGCATAGAATGGCACAACTCCTGCTGTTACTGTCAGTACAGTGAGTAGCCAAGGGTGCACAGAAAGCTTCAAAGATGGTAGCAGCTAAAAGGAAATTGAAGCAGATGATGTTTGCAGTTAGAGATGTTTGGGATGAAAAAATTCATATAGGGAAAAATAGCACAGTTTTCCAGTGACTCTTTGGAATCATGACCAGGTGGATGTTTCATCATTGCCATCAATATCAATTACTTTGGGACAGTATTATACCTCACATGCCTTGCTCCAGAGACCCTGATTTCAGGATATGTGGGTCTGGAAGAAAACTGTTATACCATGGTGTAAAGTTTGGTCTTGGGATCTCCATTTACAAAACAGGATTTCACATCTGGGTGCTACAGAGACAGGATTTGCAGCCCCAAGCAGGTGATATCAGTCTGGGAACACTGCATGGGGTCTAGGGAGCTATTTAACAGCCTGACAGGACAGCTACTGGAGAGGGAAGGGCTGCTTTTGTTTAATTTTCCTTGGAACATCTTCTTTTTTATTATTGTTTTTTCCCCCTGAAAAAATCAAGACAAAAGGGATTTAAATGCACCTGGACTAATCTTGAGCTTTTGATATGGAAACATCTAAGAGAATAGGAAGCCAGCTTTTCAGCCAGCTCTACCTAGGAGGTGCTGCAAATGAACAAGGAAGAAAAGGACAACTGAGACACATATTAGAGCAAGAAGGGTTTCTAAATATCATTTTTGATACAAAATGATGAGTTTATCCATTATGATAATAAATGAAGACAGACTTGAAAGTAGAAGATTTTTTTCACCTACCTTTACAGGAAATATTTGATAATAGAAACCTTTTTAATAACTCAATAAGTTGAAGGAGTAGAATTTCTCATGCCTAAATACGGTCATCAATTTATAGAAATGTGCTTGGATCAACCAAGCACAGTGAGCATCATCTTTCATGAGATTTGAAATGACTGTTGATTGAAATGTTCTTGATTGCTAGAGAAAGATCAGCCAGATAAATCTTTATTCCATACACCATCTTCTAGATGATGTACATGTACATCAGAATTACAATTTACTGCTTAGTTAGGTATAAAATATCAGATTCTTTTCCAGAAAAGCAGAGACAAAGACTGTCATGCAAATATGATATTCTCCCCTAAAGTCTCTGATTCTTATTAAAAAAAAAAAAAAAAAAAAAAAAAAAAAAAAAAAAGTATAGCTTTTATGTCATGCAATATATTTGAAACTTTTTCCATCAGTGTAAACATAACTTTTGCAAACGTATAAAGCTAGTGACAGGAGCATTACATCAACTTCTTTTTATAAGTATCCCAGAATGAGTATCATCACCTCCCAGACTAAAAAATCTCTTTAAAAGAAACAGTTAAATCAGTTTGATCTCTTTCTTTGCATGCATTAATTAAACAAATTAATGTTATAAGATTTATTATCTAATTATAACATTAACTGAAATCTTGTGCCCAATTCTGTTCTCAGAGTAGTATTTATTTATTTTCTGGAAATAAGAAAGGTTTTGTTTATCAAAGCTTCTCAAGATTTTCTTAACTTTCTATATATACAATTGAAATATTAATACAGGTAGGAAAAAAATATGTTGAAATGTTATTTTCAATATAATATAGACCTAACAGTTACTCTTGGAGTGCCCAGTCGTTTCATGTCAGTCAGTCTATGTTGTATGGCATGATCTAACATTTCAAGCAATTAAGAAAATACAATAGATATTCCATGTTTAGTTCAAGTGCTGATAGCATATATTGTTGTATGCTATCATTTGGAATATCACAAAACATCTGAATCAATTCACTGTGCCTGTATAAAAATGTATTGACTTAATTAACATATGGCAAGATAGCAGATTTCAAATTTGTGTCATTTTGTCACAAGGTGGTTACCCACGGTTAAATAAAGGGGGCTGGAGACAAGTTCACATGCATGAAGATTTTTTAGCATTGAATTTATTTTTGAGGAAAATGAAAAACAAGAAGGCTAGGGGGGAGGAGTGGGGGCGGGGCGCAGAGAGTAGAATTGGTGGAATGGGGACAAGGAGAAAGAGATGCTGTTAGTGCTGACTGGAGCATGCTTAAATCAAGGGCAGACACTGCAAGTTCCTTGCCTGTTGAGTTCTCTCCATGCACATTATTGCCTCCCTAAATGTAAACCAAAAGCTACAACCACAGGCTGGGAAAAAAGGGTGTAAGGAAGAAGTTATCAGCAGAAGTCGTTTCCCATGAGAACCATCATAGTAACACTGTAGGGGTGGTTTACAGGTGCAAAGCCATAGTAGTAACACCATGAGATCAACTGCATGGGAATAGTGGGGAAAAATACTGCCTCAGATACTCTGGAAAGACTCCCCTGGCCCTTGGGTGAAGGGGTACAGAGTTACAATGGAAAGCAGCCTGTAGAGCTGCAGAAAGACCTTCACAAAACAGAGAGAAGGCACCAAAGGAACTGTGCAAGCCAGTGGGTCACAAGGCTGTTCCTGAAATAATTTAGCTCATTTTTCTCTGCGTGTGAGTCATGATTAATTTCATAGAATCACAGAACATCCTGAGTTGGAAGAGATCCACAAAGATCATCAAGTCCAACCCCTGGCTCCACACAGGACCACCCAAAACTCAAACCCTATGTCTAAGAGTACTGTCCAAATGCTTCTTGAACTCTGACGGGCTTGCTGCCGTGACCTCTTCCCTTGGGAGTCTGCTCCAATGCTTGGCCATCCTCTCAGGGAATAACCATTCCCAAATATCCAGCCTGATGCAGCTTCATGCAGTTCCCTCATGTCCTATCGCTGGTCACCAGAGAGAAGAAATCGGCTCCTGAACCTCTGCTCCCCCTTATGAGGAAGCTGTAGGCTGCCATGAGGCCTCTCCTCAGTCTCCTCTTCTCTAGGCAGAGCAAATCAAGAGACCTCAGCCACTCCTCCAGATTCTTCACCATCTTTTCTGCCTCCCTTTCGATGATATTTTATGGCTTTATGTTCTTCTTACATTGCAGTGCCCAAAACTGCACACAGTGCTCAAGGTGAGGCTACACCAGTGCAGGGTAGAGGGAGACGACCAGCTTCCTGAGGAGGGGAAGCAGAGAGGGAGATGCTGGACTCTTCTCCCTGGTAAACAATGACAGGATGTGCGGGAACAGCATAAAGCTTCACCAGGAGAGGTAAAATACTAGATATAAGGAAAAAATTCTTTACTACAAGGGTGGTCAAACACTTGAACAGGCTTTCCAGAGAGGTGGTAGATGTCCAATGCCTGTCATTGTTCAAGAGGCATTTGGTTAATGCCCTTAGTAATATACTTTAACTTTTGGTTAGCCTTGAAGAGATCAGGCAGTTGGGCTGGTTGATCTTTGAAGGTCCTTTCCAACTATTATATTCTATTTTATTCCATTCTTCTCTGTTCTGTTCTGTTGTCTTCTGTTCTGTTTCCATTCCATTCCAATTATCTGATATTCATTCAGTGACTTATGATAAATATACTGTCTCTGCTGCTCTTTAATTAAAGTATATAGGTGTAATGAAAAACAAGATTTTAATTAAAATTAGAGGAAGTGGAACATTTTTATGTGAAATAAAAATTGTTAATATGCAATTTCCACCTCCTCACATCAAAGCCAATTGTGTTTCTTAAAAAGCAGCACTGCTTACATGTCATCCTCAAAAAGGCAATTGCTTTTGTCAAATATATATATATGTATATAAGTGTCTAACACAAGATATAATTTTAAATGCTGGTGATCTGTATGTAGAGAGGATTAATATTATCATCTGTGTCCCTAATTGTCTGTTAGGCATGAATTCCATGTCACTTTTCATCATTACTATGGTAGATGTTAAATACTTAAAAATGCAAGTAAATGATTTGTTTTCTTTCTTAGTCTTTAAAGAAGAAATATCTCCTACTTAGAAGCAGTGTAGAATAGGAGGAGGATCTATAGGTTTTGCAGCTTTGCTTAAATGTTTTGTGAAGATGCTTTCTTGAATCCAGACTTATATTTTGAAACAGCAAGGTCTATTTGCATTCTTCTTTTGAGTGAAGTCTTCTTTTATCTGCTGTTCTGCTCCAATACCCCTGCACTCTCCAGTGCATACAGGTTATTCCACTGTCTAAAGCAAAGCAGCCAATGAATTCCTGAAGCAGAGAAGTTCAGATGCAGATACAGGGGTGACTACTGGGACCAGAAGCCTCCAGGCAATATCAACATGAGCTTCACCACAATTTGCTCCTGAAGCAGCCTCCCAACAGGCTATGCCCTCACACACGTTGCCTGTGCTCAGTCCAGCAAGGTATAAATGCAAAGGCTGGTGTTCCCAGGAATGGCCCTTATTATATACTTGTGTGTTTAATCCCTCTCGGAAAGGACACAAATAAAGGTCCAGTAGAGGGCTAAGGATCTGTTACATAAGGATTTGTTGCTGGGGGGACATACAAGCAACTCTTTTCTGGTAGGTCAGCATACTGGTTCTCACCACAGCACTAAGCAGTGCCATTTGAAACCAGAAATGTTAGGGTGGTCCGAGTGCATAAGTCTACAGCTCTGCTGTAGCTCAACACATGCATCTGTCATCCTGACCTACCCTAGACCTTTGAATGAAGAAAGATGAAAGTCATGGGCCTCTGCAGAGCTCTGGGGCCAGAAATGGTCTATATACAACTACAACGCACACCAAAAATCAAATCAAATCAAATCAAATCAAAGCACGGTCCACAACTCTGTAGCCTCAGATTATTCCTTCTTTTGCCTCCACCATGGGTGTCACCAGCCCCACACCAGAGGTCCTTCCCAGAGGCAGGGATGTCAGCAGGAACACTGGGCTGGGCATGGGTGTTGCCACTTTGGTTACAGTTGCCAAAGGAAGGGAGGCAACAAGAGCTGTGTTTGGGGACGTTTGCTTTATGCCGGTCGTCACCTTTCAACACCAAGAAGAGCAGCTCTACAAAGCCACAACACTTGAAGGTAGGGAGAAATTTCCATAGTCTTCTCACTCTTCCCACCTCCACAGAAAGGAAAACGGGTTTTTGTCTCACATGATGAGGTAAGATTATATCAACTATTGAAATATTCTTTTTAGGTTTGCAGAAGGTTTCATTCCAGCATATGGCTTGATTTTAAAAATAGTCTCTCCTGTGAATTGAACATGAAAAATACTATGCATGTCCTCTCGGACGAACACTATATAGTAACTTTTTTACTTACTGAAATACTGAATCATTTGTGTCAGTGACATAAATAGAAAACACACTTGACCATATTTCTTGTGACTTGTCAGAAATGAGACAACAGGACTGCTGACGTCTTTGGATATATGTGTAACTGTAAATATATATTGATCTTGAAAAAATATTTAAGCATTTTAAAGAAAACAGACTCACAAACATTTTTCATTTATGGATATACCATTTCCCTAAGTAACAGAATACTGTCAAGCTTGAACAGTTTTTCCACATCTTTCCCATCTTTCCCAGTAGACCATTCAAATGAGTACTTTCCACAGCCTCTTTCACAAAGCTGCCCTAAAATTTTGCTTTAAGAGAAGAGAGAGAGAGAGAGAGAGAGAGAGAGAGAGAGAGAGAGAGAGAGAGAGAAAGAGAAAGGAAGGAAAGAAGGAAGGAAGGCAGGCAGGCAGGCAGGAAGGAAGGAAAGAAGGAAATTTAATTAAAATCCATTGACAAACACTGTCACCTTTATAACTATAATACAATCGTGTTGGTGAACCACTTCTTAGTAAACTTTTTTGGGGAATAAGGTATTTAAAGAAAATACCTACGGACAGTGAGAGTAAGGGTAAGTAGTAAGCGGCAGTAATCTGTCACTTCTTTCTTCCTCACAAGTGCTGAGGCTTCCTAGACATAACAACCACGAAAAACACTCTCAGAAGAGAAATGCTGGAGTTCATATACTGCTGAGGATGTGGGACCCTAGGTAGGGGAAGGGTGAGTACTGTTGCCTCTCTCATTCTCCCTCCACAGCTGCTAAGGCAAGGTCCTTGACAAGGACCATGGCTTTTTTATGCTGGAGACTTCAGACCTGAATGCAGTATTCCGTACTCACAGGAGTGGAGTAGAGGGAGAGAATCACCTCCCTTGACCTGCTGGCCACTCTTCTTTTGATGCAACCCAGGATACAATTGGCTTTCTGGGCTGCAAGTGCACATTGCCAGCATAGAATTATGTCCTTTAGCTAGTTTCCAAGCTTGAGAATAGAATACTAGTTTGCACAGATTTTTGTTTAAGAATTGTCCAATTAAACAATTTTCATTTTAAATTTAGTTGTTATTTTGCTCATGATGGCGCACTGCTTGACTTCCTTTAGGAAACAGAATACTCTCCAGTGCATTGTCAGCCATCCTCTGCCATAAGGATCTTCTATCACATCTTTACAAGGTCAAATTCTTTTACTTAATGGATCTGACTTCATTTACATGTGAAATGTTTGACCTAGCTGTAACCTATTATTACAGTTGAGAAGAGAATAAAAATGTAGCATTGTGTAGCATTTTTTAATAGCATGTTTCACACCATGAAGTGCTTAACAGCCTTTCTTTTAACTGGCAATAATGGCCTGTTCTGAACAGCCTTACTCCATATTTGTTTCTTTATTCCAATATTTGCTACATGCAAACTTATCATTGGTTCTGATTTGCATACATGTACTTACATTTGTCTGAAAAGAACGAAGGACACATCACACATATCACTATATCTTTTTTAAACATCAAAGGTTATTTTTACAGAAAACATACCTCAGAAGTGGATCTATGGTTTCTAGTTTTATTATTCTTTTGAAAACTGTTAGAAGTTGTGATGGCAAAAAAACATTTTTCCATTGTGCCATTTTGCTTGTTATACATGTATACACTGTTTCTGCTACTATATGAACCAATGAGTTCATATAATATTCGTATAGCATTCGAGTTGTTATTGTCTAAAACAAATGTTAATTCATTGCCATTTATTTTAGTAGCAAGACAAAAGTTTAAATAATATTGGTTATTCATGATTGAAAATAGATGTTGCAAAGAAGAAAGTGATCCAGAACACAGTAATTTGGAATAAAGTCTTGCTTCCCTGCTCTACATCTTCATTTTTGTATTATGGGATGTGACAATAGATTAAAATTTTGTCTAATAGCTTCTTATCTTCACCTCTGGAGTTTAAAAGGAGTGAACTAATACTTTGTCTACTTGTTCTTTGCTTTCAAAGATAAAGATCATTGTGTTGCTTTTTTGTTTTCCTTTATATAACATCACAAAACAAATGCAGATAATTATGCCAAATGATTATGTAAATCCCAATAGGAAGAGAAAATCCACTTTTGTGAAGGTATTCAATAAATTCTTGAATTCACTGAAGACAGCAGATTTTCATGCCTTTGCAAGTTAAAATTATACAAATGTTCAATTAGGATTATGAAATGCTGTTTTTCTTTTATTTAAAAAAATATTTTTTTAAGTTTCCTTGTCTGATAGCCATGAGGGTGATATTCATATAAAAATAATATATGGTAGGTGAAACACAGTAAGTACTGAAAGCACATTGAAAAGAAAGCACTGTTCAAAGACATGAAAAGAAGCATTTTAACATTGCCTCTCACAATGTAACTACTCAGAATAATGGGGAAGGTAAATGATGCTTCATTTTGGGGAAATCTTTAGTGGCATATGAATACATGCTGAAAATGACTCTGTGCTTGCACTGACTGAGACTTGCAGCAATCTGAGCTATATTCCCCATGAAGCCTGCTTTTGAACTGTTGCTGCATCACTTCATCTTTTTATGAACTAGTTTTTGCCTCTATAGAGTCACGGAAGAGCTCATGCAGACGAGTGGAGATGTCTTTTAGGACTCAAGTTATTTTCAAGACTCAAAGCTCTTGAGGAAAAATAATATGTTTAAGAAATACCTCTGCTAAGCCATGTTTCCAGTTGTATAGTACAGAATGGAGGGGAAGATTTTTATGTAGCTTAAACATGAACACTTTAATACAAATAACCAGAACTCAGTCAAATGCAATCAAAGGAATCTACATGGAAACATAGGATTGCTGTTTGAATTTTAAGTAATGTTTTGCAATATATTTATGTTGCAGTGATTTTTTCAGCACGTTTTTCACTGATTTCTGGCAGGTTATTAGTGGTCAGGTTTGTGCGCATATATACACCTTACAGCATGCCATTAATGATGAGTCAATGTCAATAATTATTCCATCTATTTCATATTTTCATAATAGGGCAAGAGACAAGAGACACAGTGACCAACTTTAAAATCCTCCTCTGGATTAGCACTGCATCTGTTTTTGGTAATTAACGAAAATAAACCTATAATTCAAAGGTAGACTAATAAAGAACTGAAGCTTCATTTTATATATATTTTTTGTCTCTTAGAAAAGAAGGACCAAAAGCTTCATGCTCCTAATTTAACTCTTTAAACTTTAAACTTAGCGATTTCAGTAGTAAAATAGCAATTAGGTTCTTCATAATTTTCCTGGGAAAGAAAACAGAACTATCACAATACAAGGTGAAGAGAGGGAAGAGCAGAAAGAGATGAAGCAGAGAGAAATTAATGCTAGTAATATCAACATCTTATTTTTGTATTTTTACCTGAACTATCTGGCAACAAGTAAAATGAATGTTTTTAATCTAAATTGCAGAAAGACTTCCATCCATTTTCTGTACTTACTGCCAAATTCTGAGAAAAATATTTCAGTGGGATAAGTGACTTCTGTATGAGTATCTCACATAATCTGTTTACTTCAATGTTTTTGAATGAAGAGAAATAATATCAAGGTTATTAAAGTTTTATAACATTTTGTTCTCAAGATAATGACCATATAATTACAACATGGTTAGTATGTAATTATATTTGTACTTGAGCTTAGATTCCATGTGAGTGGATGGGGTGATTCAATTTCTACTGTGTGATTATGCAGTGTCATAAAAAATCAAATAAATATGCTACAAAGTAAAATATGAATATCATAAGTTATTACAAAGAGAACTTGTTCAATCCAAAGTTGCTTAATCGTCATATGTTTAGTTATTAGTTCATTTTTTTTCCTTTTATTACTCTTTTTATTAAAGAAATTAGAACAAACTTTATAGGCTGTTGAGCTTCTTATTTATTTTATTATGTAAACTAGCCTACATTTCCATAGTCTGTAGATTTTCATTATTAAGCTGCTGATTCTTAGAATTAGTAATTTATTGAGAATATCTTCATCAGCTCTCCCGTGGATCACACAATCATGTTGGTCTTGTTCACAAGTGTATCACAAGAAGGCTGTTCAGTAAACAGAGATGAAAAGAAAAGAAATACTTTTTCCTATTCCCTTTCCCCTTGTCCAACATGTACATAAGAAAAAAAGACATTAGAATTAAAAATAAAAAATAATTTAAAAAAAAATCAGAAAACAGGAAAGAACAGAATCAGAGTCTGAGAATTCTATAAACAGATCAGAAAAAGGAATGCAAAATTCCTTTGTTCTTGAAATACTTTATCCAGAAACTGAGATAAGCAAAGTTTGTTCAATATGTGAAAAATATGTTTGACTGTTCTGTCAAGTCTCTACAAACTTTAGAAGATCTGCAGGCCCACAGAGCATAAATTTTTTCACTGCTACATACATTAATTTTTTTGTTTTTGAAAACAGAGCAGTGTATATGTTCTTAATATTTTGGAAATATAATTGAAACATTATTAAAAAAAATGTGGAGAATAAAAAAATTATTCTCTTTTATATTCATTTCTGTCCTCTGTGATTTTGGAAACGTCTCTAGCTGACTTTGCCTTAATTCTTTTACCTGCAAAACCAGATCACATTAAAGTATACATGTTTGTCACTGAGATGACTAGACTTATATTAAATGTTTTTCTAGATGAGCAACACTAGTTTTCAGACAGAATTTGTATTCCATGTTATGACAGAAGTGTTTAAAATGCTAATTAATAAGTAGATGGAATTCTGGAATTCTCACCATAAGATGAATACTGGTGAGCGGTAAAGTCATCCTCCATATGCTAGAAAGTGCTGAAAATAATAGCCTGTATTTATTTAGATCCTTTTTTTTTTTTTTTTTTTTTTTAACATTTTAACAGTTAAAGTGCATTATCTCATGCTGTTTTTTCATATGCTAAATTTTGAGTGTTTGACATTGAAAAATTGATGAATGTTCTTTTCAAGACACTTATTGGTGTGTTTTTTTTCCCATGTTTTGGAGAAAGCTAACAAGAAATTTGATGAACTGGCATCAAAATATTTCTTATCAAAGCTATATGATTTTCTAGGAATATTGACCATTTTTAGAGTTCAAACTGAGTTGTTACTTACACCAGTGCTGAAGGCACATAGGAAATCCTGATCATTGGAAAGCTGTTCGTTCCGTGCAGTTTAAAACAAATTGCAAGTGAAATGCTTTATTGATTTATTAATGATATGTAATTAGCCTACTATCATTGACCTGTATATTCAGGATCAATGTTATAACAGATAAACCACAGTCCTAGAGACTTAGAAAGTTTTAATGAAGACCTAGAAATTTGTAAAAACTCTTCTATGATTATTTTCAAAAATTCTAATCTCTCTCACCCATATAGTGATGGCAAGCCGCCTTTCCCTCACGGTGCTTTTTTCCCACCCTTGGGATTGTAGTTTTGCTTCTTGCTCCAGTGGTAGTTGCTCTCATTTGTGTCAACGTGTGGCATTCCCTGCAACTCACACCCCTTGTGCTTATATGTTTCAGTCATTTTAGGTAATATCTTCTGTTGTTTTAGTGACTGTCACATGCCACTGATTAGGAAACAGTCACTTACTTTTTCCCTGATGTATCTGGTATCTGTGAACATTGGTCTGAGGTCCACCACCTGCTAGATTTCCTGTCCAGAGCAGAGACTGAATGTAAATGTTATTTTCCTGCTCTAGTCTTGTAAAAGAGTGGAGAACATCAGGTTGTTTGGACCTTTTAGCACTGTAAACTGAGTAAAACTGTCATGTGGCCAGTATAGAAAGAGTCATCTGAGATTTCACCTATTTAGATGCAGGAAGTCATACAGGACTGCCATCTGCACTCTGTTTATAATTGAAGATTTGATTGATGATGAATGGACTTTAATGAGGTTAGCAAAAGAGGCAAGGGACAGGTCCCGGTAGGATTTCAGGTTTCTCCTTGGACTACACCTTCATAGATAAGAAAAGATGTCACTTTTCACAATAGGAGGACAAATACAATTTTTTCTACACTTAGTCTTAAAACTCAAGCCATTTTGGCTGCACTTGGAAGGTTACACAGCCTTATTTGCAGGCAGCATCATCCACCACCTATTATATCACATGTACAGTGCCTTTTTCTGTTCATTTCTTCTGTCATATTAACACCTCTAATTGGCAAACCAGGCAATTTACAAGCTTCAGCTGTATAAGCCAAATTAAAAATACTGGCACTGAACAATTTGTGACCCTCTACCAATAACTGGAAGTGTTGACATCACTTAAAGGTCAACATTTTAACCTTATGGAAATCACCTACAAAACTGTCAAAATGAAATGACTAAGCACGCAGTACTTTTAAAGGTTTGTTGGAAATAAAAGTCTATAACAGATCTCCAATCTCAGAAAGTAAAATCTCATGCTATATGAGAAAGAATGTTTTCATAGAATTAATGCACTTGATTTTGAACCTTTCTGAGTACACTTATTCATCTTTGTAGTGATAGTATAAATGTACAAATATTTTTTTTTAATCATTTAAATTATAATATTAATGATTAATTGAAACAATGTTTATTTTGTTTTGTTCCTAATTTTCTGAGTCAGAAAAACTGAAAAAGAAAAATTAAAAGGCCTGGATTTTTATTTTGGAGTAGTTTTGCTACGGAAATTAATTTTTCATATGCTGTATTTTACAACTCATTTTTTCACATTCACGTTACTTAAGAAAGTATAAAAAAATAACTGCTTAAATATCAGTTCTTAAAACAGTGACATTTGCAAATGTCTGGTAAAACGAGTTCTATTTTACCCTTAGTGGAACAATTTCAAATAAACACCATCTTTAGAAGACTTTATTTTATTTTATTTACTTTTTTTTTTCAGATTTAAAAAAAAATAATTAATAATTAAGTGAACTTTTAGGCACTGAAATCTAGAACATGGTCAGAAACACATAGTTTCAAGGCAGGACCAACAATAAAAATACAATTATCTTGACTTTTCATTTCATTATACTCACTGTAATCAAGTTGTATTCTTCATCATAGGACAATGACAGATTGCAGATGTGGGCTGTATGAACATCCTTATGTAGAACAGTGATGTATTTGCTGTAGGAAATGAACTTACTGATAACTTTCTCAGAACTGCAAATATTGAGATTTCAGAACAGGAATTGTGTGTGCAAGTTTCAAGGGGAGTTTGCTTTTTTCTTGCAGATCTATTTCCACAGCCTGCTTCATGAGCTTCATGAGTGTCTCTCAACCTACAATATTGTGACTGTAACCATTGTAAAATGTTTGTTCCTTACTGATGTTAGAAGTCACTACATGTCCAAAAAAGCAGAGAGGAAACAGGAACCATTCGTAACTACCACATAGAAAATAATAAGAGATTTATAACAGATGATCAGAAGTATTTTTAATATGGGACACAACAGATTAAACAGCACACTAGGCAGGCATGACTTAGGAACAATATATTTGGAAATGATTTTTGAAAGAGGGTGAGCAAGCTTAAAGCAAATTATTATTGAAATATTTTTTTAAAAAAAGTTTCTTTTCCCTTAAATATATATTTTTAATATGCTTATGTATTCCAATGTGAGGCTTACAGAAGTAAAGATACTACAAAGGATAACATGATAACTTAGACATTCCCACAGGTGTATTTTTTGTTTGTTTTTTTTTCTTTGTTTATTTGTTTTTAATTTTTATAGATAAACACATGATCCATCTTTATTAGCCTCCCAGATGCAGGTATAACTAGAGGATTTGGAATAAACAAGACACAAGAGATAAAAACATATGTTGGGTAACATGGGCATCTTGCTTTTATGGTGATTATTAGACCCTTACTGTGACATTACATCTCTTGAGTTTTTATCCACTCTTCTTAAACTTAAAATCTGAGCATAGCAGAGAACTGATTTTAGGCTGCTATCCTACAAGTTAAAAGTTTAAATCAAACAACAGACGTGCTTAGAATATTGAAGAGCTGAAGAGTTGGTCAAGGAATTACTGAATATAAGACAATGATTGCAAATTATTATGTTGCTTATGATTTTTAACTTACATGCTTTCTTAGGTTTGGTATTTGTGATACATGGAAAAAGCACAACAGATGAGTGACTGCCCCAAGGATGGTAGTAACAGAAAGGTAGATTACTGTTAAGAGGAAAATATGTGTACATCATGTCTTCAGAGTGTAATAGAATTTTATGTAGCAGACATACAAATGTCTAGCCACACTATAAGAAACTTGCTTTATTGCTACATTTAAAAGTTGGAGGAAGAGAAATCCTGGAGATGCTATTTCTTTTATACTACATAGTAAATATGTTTCTAGCAAGGTATAAAAGACTGAAATGAAGCTAAAGTTTTAAAGGAATACTGATTAATGAGCAGTGCACTTTGCACCTGAAAGAAAATATTAATAGAAAAGAAACTGCAACTAAAGACAGAAAACCAAAATCTAAATTAAAAAAAAAAAAAAAAAAAAAAAAAGAGTATGGTGTCAGAGCTTTCATTGCCATAATCAGATTGAAATGGAATCCTGCTGATTCCTATCCAATAAAGATTTGATATGTAAAGTACCAGGTTGACAAAGAAAAAAGAAAAATGCTCATCTGTTCTTGCAGCTTGCTTTTACAGGATGACAATGCTGATACTGAGCTCTGTTTGAAGTACAACAAATAATTGGTCTAATCAGCTCCTTTGAAAGAATGTAAGAAGGTAAAAATTGCTAATCTTTTAGAGTTGTGCGCTTTTTGTAGCATACGCTTCTTGAATTCAAGAATTTTAACACATCTCCTTGTTTGAAGGGTAGTAATATGGGTAAATATATTTCACATGGAACAGTTGTTGGAGACTTAAACACTTTTCAGAGGGCACATATCCAAGACATTTTTATTTTTTTTCCCCAGCACTTGTGGTTCTTCTCTAAGTGGTTTCAACACAGTAGAACACATACTTTCATTGAATTATAAACAGCAACAACAAAAAGACTAGAACAAATGCATGGACAGAGAAAGTCCAGTATGTTCTCTTAAATAATACGGTGTCTGCCCTTCTGAAAACACTGAACAAAGAGTAGCAAGAGTAGCAAAGGAAGCACAAGAATTATCTGTAATCCAAGACCTTTTAAATAGAAAACCATTGCTATTAGCTTTGGTCTAAGCTATGAGAGATTCTGATGGGCCCTAGGTGTATGTAACACTCATGTAAAAACAAAGAGCTACTTTTATAGAAACAGCTTTATTTTTAGGTATTTGCCAGAGATGCACCATTTTCCTTAACATAGCATGTATGCCTGTCCTTTTCTTGTTCATTATTTAGTGTCTCAATATGTTATTTCAAATATTTAGTATCAAATTGAAAACATATGCATACCTCTATTTGTAAAGCAATAAAAATATTCTTTACATATATTTAACTGAAATGAAAAACTACAGTGAAAACCACAAATCAGCAGATTTTTTAGATCTATTCAGAAGAGCTTATAAAAGGCAGGACTGCTTACAAAAGAAAAACACAGATAGGAATGAGTACTAAATTTTGTAGAGAGAGAGAGAAATAGAGAGAACAGATCTGAAGATAGAATATCAGCCTGTTCCCAAATACAAGACTCCTAAAGAAAATGCACCTTTTTATAGCATCTCTATACTGTTCCACAAACAAAGAGCCCAGGACCAACTACTTTCAAGTTTCTATTTGTCATTAATCTCTAGATCCCTAAACCCTGTAATTCAATTTCTTCTTCCCCCCCTATCCCACCCACATACACAAAAAGAAATTAGCTTAACAAACAAGATGTATTTAACTAACTGAAACAGAAAAATGGTTACTTGAGAACTAACATATGCCACTGCATGTAGGCTCTTCCCGTCTTCTGCAGCTTTGGCATTATTTTCTGTTAAAGAATGCATCACTTGCTTTTGGTCATTTTATTCATGGTGCAGTAAGGATTGACCTCAGATAACAGAGTTTCCCCAACAGAGAAACTCAAAGACTTTTTTATAGTACTGATGGTTTACAATTTGACTTCTCTTTTTATTCCAGAGTACAGATATCTGCTGTTACAATCCAAGCTTGACTTCTTTCACACTTTGACAAATTAGTTAACTACTGTCTTTGGCCTACATGTTCCATACAGTGCTATTGCTTCCTTGGGTGTTGTAAAATCTTTTCTTAAAGCACTAAGCAGAACATAAAACATGTATACAATCCTCTTGCTTCTGAATGTTATTTGTAATGCGGCGATTACAAAGTTTTTTTTTTTCTCTATCATGAGATAACACTATAAAAGCAATAATCAAAGAGGCTAACATTAGAGTGCAAACTGGTTATCAAATAGCTTATTAAAAAGCTAAAAAGCATGCTGGTTGAAATCAAGATTCCTCCTTGTCTTTTTGCTATTCTTTTACATAAAATCTGTTATTGTTTTGCAAAGTAATGGGCAAGTAATACAGAAAGAATATAAAATAGTATTATGAAAGCAGAGTGTAACACCTCCAAATGCAATACCTGTTTCATAACACTATATGTTGTTGTCAGAGAGAAGAATATTTGACAAAGAATTTCCAAAAGGATCTAGGATTTTACTGTGCAAATAACTAGGCAAACCACTAGAAAAAAAAAATAATAATATATATATATGTATATATATACAGTTAATTGTATAGCTATCAAATTCCAGAAATAAGAACTTTTATAAGTCTGATTATAATGTAAAAATGTAAAACTACTATTATCTTAATCAATATGAGAATTGTCCAAGTCATTGCAAAAGAACAGAAGGTGAGTGTAATGAGTGTAATAGTATCCAGTCACGGCACATGGCAATGTATTGACATTTGGAGCAAACAATAGTAAAATTGCATTATATCTGAAATTCAGACAAATACACTGGGCAAATTAATTCCTGTAATATATATTGAAGTACAAAATACGAAGTATTCAAATAGAAAATACTTATTGAAGAACAAAAAAATATTTGCCAGAAATTTAAGGATTATAAAAGAATAAATATTCAAATGAAAATGGCTTCCTATGGAAGACAGTAGTTGTTGACAGTAGTACAGCAGAATGAGAAAGTAGAATGACATTTCAATATTTGGGTATAAACATCAGACTATCGAATTTAGCTCTGAAGAATAATACTACAATTCATACCTGTAAATTAGATTTCAGAATACAGAATAACACATGCTTAAGTTTATGTGGGTATAAATTAGAATTTAAACGTACACTCTCATCCTTCAGATTAAGAAAAGGAACATGCTTTATATTTAGAGACACAAAGTATCAAAGTTAAAAAGATATGTTTATAAGGGACGATCTCCTCCATATTGAAGGAGATTGTCCTGTCTCAGAAAAATGCAAAAAAGATAATCAATGGGATTTTGAAGTTCCCAGCATCACAGGGCATTTTGTTATTTCCACTGATGACCTAAGCTGTTTTAGGTTTTAAGACACCTAAGTACCCCCACTGCACTGCAGTCAGACCAGCAAAGCTGTATTTCCACCTGCAGTGGGAAGCCAGAGAGCTATCAGTCAGCTCTTTCAGAGTCCTTCCTTGTAAAATGTATGAAGCAATTGTCTTAGAAACACATTGTTGTTGTTGTTGTTTTTTCTTATTTTTTCCCTGAGTGTATTAGTTTCTCTTGTTTATTATTATTATTATTGTTGTTGTTGTTTGTTTGTTTCCAAATATGGACAGATACTTTTTGAATGGTTCTGTCTCCTGAGGTTTGCTCAGGAATGTTTCATTCGCTATCTCTCTAAAACAGTTGCATACTATTTTTTTTTCAGGGAACACGCTCATGCTATCTTCCTTGAAACTTCCCTGAATTTCTATTTATAATTCAGATTGTACAACAACTTGCTTTTCAAACAAATCCAGTTAGAAACAAATGGGTCTTCTACTTAAAAGAAAAAAGAAAGAAAGAAATCTTGTCTTGTGTAATTACACTCTGAGAAAATAGGGAAATTATAGCCTAAGAAACTTGTTTAATTCTGTAACCAAGGTACCTTATATAATGATAATATGAGGGTGTTTCTACTATCAGCAGAACGCTTATAAATGCTTACTACCAAAAAACCTTACAATATTGTGATGTGTTTTGAGAAGAGATGAGTCAGAGGGGACCTGAAAGCAAACTTCTTCATTATCTTAACCTGTAGAAAAAAAATGTTATAAAATTTTCTTCATAAGACTTGATATGTTGCTTTAGTCAGACTTGGGAGATTTGTTTTGTTTGTTTTTTTCGGATTTTTTTTTTTTTTTTACTAATTTATCTTTGGTTTATGCAGGATTACAGATGTTCAGATTAAAATAACTCTATTTCAAAAGGCTTTTTTCAGATTAAAATATCCTGGTATTTCTAAAGACTGGAGTACTTAATATGTTTCCATCTGTTTCTATGTATATTGAAGCAGCAACCACAATAGTATTAAAAACGATGCTTGTAGTTTTAAAAATGCCATCAGAAGAAAGAGGCTGAGCCTACAGGGGTGTCGTGGTTCCGCTCGAGTGGGCAGCCGAGCTCCACCACAGCCGCTCTCTCACTCCCCCTCCTCAAAGAGGAATGGGGAGAAAATATGTGAAAAGGGCTCAAGGGTTGAGACAAGGATGAGAAAATCACTCAGTAATTATTGTAACGGGCAAAACACACTCGGCATAAGGAGATAGTAAGATTTATTGCCTATTACTAACAAGCGAGAGAAGTGAGAAAACAAAGGAAAAAAAAAAACACAAAAGCACCTTCCCCCCATCCACCCTCTTCCACCTCCTCCCCCCGAGCGGCGCAGGGGAACAGGGGAATGGGGGTTATGGTCAGTCTACAGCACTTCTTCTCTGCCGCTCCTTCTCGGTCACTCTCGTCCCTTGTGCTGTAGGGTCCCACCCACGGGATGCAGTCCTTGATGAACTGATCCGCCGTGGGCTTCCCACAGGCAGCAGCTCTTCCAGAACTGCTCCAGATATGGTCCGTACCATGGGGTCCATCCCTCAGGAGAAAACTGCTCCAACCTGGCTCCCCTACGGGCAGCAGCTCCTGCCAGGTCACCTGCTCCTGCGTGGGCTCCTCTCCACGGGCTACAGGTCCGGCCCGGAATCTGCTCCGGCAGGGGTCTTCCACAGGCGGCAGCCTCTGTTGGTGCAGGGCCACCTGCTCCACCGTGGTCTCCTCCACGGGCTGCAGTGTGGAACCCTGCTCCACCGTGGTACTCCATGGGTTGCGGGGGGAGGTCCTGCTTCACCATGGTTCTCACCACAGGCCGCAGGGGACTTCTGCTCCGGCACCTGGAGCACCTCTCCCCCTCCCTCTACACTGACCTTGGCACCTGCAAGGCTGTTCTCTCACTCCCGGCTGCTGTCTGGCGCAGCGTTTTTTCCCTGTCTTAAATATGCTCTCACAGAGGCGCAAAACAACATCGCTTATTGGCTCAGATCTGGAAAACAATGGGGCCCTTCCCAAACATGGGGCAGCTTCTAGATCTTTCTCACAGAAACCACCCCTATGGCTCCCTGCTACCAAAACCTTGCCACGTAAACCCACTACAAGGGGTAACAAAACATAACCTAGGCAGGATTTCTGTCTTTATTTATAATCCTAAAATATCCTTCTTACTTTTGAGGATTACCTTATTAGCAAAATGAATTCTTAAGTATCTGTTCACTACAAGACAGAGGATGAGTTTTTGGTCAGATTATATTTTATTTTTATGTTTATTGTGTGTTGTTTAGTACAAGATGACTCTTCGGGAAATATGGTGTGTTATAGCATTGTTTTTGAGACTAGATGTATGTTTTGGCCTTGGCCTTGTGTTCTCAAAATTTCATTCTGGTGAAAAGAAATAATTTGATTATCACAGATGTTAGTCTTTAGACTTACATGTTAGAGAACCTTGGTATAATACTAGTAAATCTGAATTACCTTTGTAAAATGACTCTGTAACTATGCTAGAAAAAATCAGGATATGTTTTAATGGTCCTGTCAGCAGAAACTACTGATTTTCTGCTATGGATTCGATTGCTCCATCAGAAAAAGCCAGATAGTCCAGAGAAACAAATAGATTGATCCGAAGTTTCAACATAAACACGTTAATTCCTTCCTCACTAAGGATTGCCAACAGATTCTTTTGAATAGGAGTTCAGTACTGATACAAAAGAAATCTAATTGGCACAAGTAAACAAATTTTGTTGCTTTCTGAATAAGGGGTTCCAGCATGAAATCAAACAGATGGTTAACACATTTAGCACTTTACAGAATCCTACAGATTTCTAAGAGGATCTATTATTGCATTTGTCCAATTGCTTGTACCTTCAATACACAGTCAGGAAATTAACACGATTATACCAAAAGCACAGTATCATTAGTTCCCTTAGGGAATTAATTAACCTGCTTATATAGAAAACTGTAATAATCCTCTTAAATTATGAGTTGCTATGCTTAATATTGGCATGTAGGTCCAACAGGTGTAAGGAATGATTGTTTTGAAAAATGATAAAACAGTAACATTTATTTTCTGTCTGAGTGAAAGGAGAGACATTATAGAGTGTGTGGGGGGGAATGTTTCTCCTTTCAAAGAGTGAGACATGAAGGTACATAATTTCCTTCTCACATACTATTAAGAATTTGACAGAATTTTATTACTTGACTTCAGTATTTGTCACCTTCATAAATCAGTGATCCAAATTCATGAAAAGATAACTGACTTATCCAAAAGCTCTAGAGGGTATCTGAAAGGCTAATAATTTCATAACATTAATTTTGTGTTCTTTCTAGAATGTTTGCCTGCACTGAAGGCATAACTTAGGAAAAGTTTGAAAAAACATTCCATACAAAATTGAACTTTGGCTAGTATAGCATACTACAATACCCCTCTTGTCTTCTGTGCAAAATAAACTAAGATAAGTTTGTCAAATTAAAAATAATAATAATAATAATAATAATTAAAAAAAATAATAATAAAAAATAGAAACAGGGTAAACTCATCAGAGGATAAGATGAATGCAGTGTGGAGAAGTCAAAAGTGTAAAACCCCAAAGCAGAAGCAATATAGTAATGTCATCATAAAGATGCATTTCCATTATTTGGTACCTGGAGCCTCTTGCCAGGGCTGTAATATGCCACAGCCTTCTGCTCGGCACTGGCTGAGAAGTCATTTTTCTGTACTCCTACATGTGATGGCAGAGATATGGTGAAAAGCAGAACTCACTCTGAATGGTAGCACAAATGCTGAAAATGATGTGGATTACAAACAAAACAGGAGAAGGAGATAGTGAGCCAAAGGATTTTGTTGGCTTGTGTACAGATGGTTGTAGAGGGTGAGATCATTTAGAGAAGAAATGAAAAGGTTGCTAAGTATAGGAACAGCAAGGTTCATGAATAGATTCCCAATTCAGAAAATCAAATTTTGGCCAAGAGCTCATTACAGCCCAGAGGTCTACTGGGATCTGTCACCACTTTGACAACTGATGATGAGGGCAATGTTATTAAGTCAGTTGGCATGTATAAGGCTCCAGAAGCTCTTGCTGATGTTACCAGCATCAGGTCCATGCCACAGGGAGCTCTTACTGTCTCCTTTACACCAGTTTTATGAAATAATTAATGAAGTCAGTTTCATTCTGATGCTTTCCAGTTTTTGGTGGTCCATTTCTAACTGTATATAAAGATGCAACATGGTGTAGTTTTTCTATGACTGAATTCAAACAGAAGAGAAAAAGCTCGGGCTCTTGGCTCAGATTAATATATGCATCTGTTATTGTATTTACAGGCAACTCATTTTGAAAAAGCTCAGCTCCTTTTGTTCAAGATGTACTACTACAGCATCATACAGATATGATGACTGTAAAACCAGGTGTATGATACTCTACCTGACTCATAAGACACTCTACACTGCAAATTGTGATGCAAAATCTGCCATTCTGAGGCTGTTTCTTTTTTTAACTTATAATTTTGGAGCCCAGGTAAGCTTTTAAGCAAATACATTATATATATATATATTTATTTATATATATACAATTGAGAATAGATTAAAAAAAAAAAAAAAAAAAAAAAAAACACTCAAACACTTCTGCTAAGAGAATATATATAAACTTATCTTTAAACTGCATTAAAATCTTGTATGAACTTATGGTAAGATTCAAAATGGCCTTAAGGCTTATTTACAATTGAAATCACTGTGGACAAAAGAGCATAACATGAATTAATTGTTTAGCTAATCTACTTTAAATTTATACATGGGCAGTTTTAATCAAGAGTCTTTATACTCACTAGTTTTGTGTGCAAGTATATTTTTTGGCTCCCACAAATTTAAAATACAAGCTAATTAACCACCACTGAATAATACTATTTCATAAGCACAAGACTTTCAGAATAAGGTTGTATTATGATTCTCAAAAATTAATTTAACTAAAAGTATTATTGTAGAGTATTAGTCAATCTGCACTGTACTTTCCTCTGTAGACACATTTTTTTTTATATATATTTAAAGTGGCCTTATTTTAGATTAACACAAATCACAAATTTAAAGCACACTGAGGTCATTTTAACTAAAAAAAAAAAAAAAAGTATTATTCAGACATTGTGTGTTTTAACAATCTTCTTCAAAATTACATTCATTTTTGAATGTTTCTTTAGTTTTCCTTAAAATCTAGGATAAAAATAGAGAAATCTAACATACACTTCTCAATAAAGTCACTATATCAATCAAATGCTGAGATTCTAAGATAACAATATAAAAACTTTTCAAAAATTTTTGAGGCTTGTTATCAATTTCTTTAACTTAGGTCTTGACATACAAGTTTTAATTCAAAGTAAAGATATATACATTAATATCAAAAACCCACTAAACTTCATACTTTCTTGGACAGGTGGGGGTGAGGAATTTAAAAATCTCATTAACACAAAAACTATAAGAAAATACTGTTTGTTTCTTCAATACAAGTGAATGGCAATTTCTCCTGTAACATTATATATAAGCAAATCCCAGGTACTTATAGAACTGAGCAAAATATTATAAGATTGCTTTCAGGGGGCATAGTTCATCCTTAATGGTATTTTCAGGACTACAGATTTCTGAAGAAATGATGCATTCAGTTTCATTTGTAGAGCTTGTTTCAATGCTGCAACCAAAAACCTGAATGCTGATCTCCAAATTTGTCTGGATTTATGCAGGTGAATTTCCTCAAAGAACAGAATCCAGCAGTGAGTGGCAGAGAGGCAGCAATTTACTAAGGCAGAAATGCACCCAAACAGTGCTAGCAATAAAAGCTCTGTTAGCTGAAAACTTACTGTGCCATCTCCATTAAAGGGCTTCTAAAAACAGTAAAGAAAATTCTGTGACTCAGAGCTCAATTGACATTGGCATTACACAGTAGCCTGAGGTAGCATCTGCACAGCAACAATCCTTTTCTGCAAAGAAAAATAAGTGCAATAACTGTCCTAGCGACAAGATGAGTGATGACCCATTACAGCATAGACTCATTTGTTTGTCATGAAGACAGAAAAAATAGCAATGACTACTTCGTCCTGCAGCAAAAAAGTAAAATTGTCACTTTAGTCACAGTCAAAAACATGGAGACTGCAGCAACAATCATAACTCTTATTTGGATAGCATTTTATCTGAGTTGTTTTTCAAAGAGATATTATTCAAACAAGCAAATCCAAAAGTATACATGTTAAAAATAAAACATCATTGAGAAAATAAATGTTCTTAAGAATTACTAATGTTGAATTTGGTACCTTTCACTTCCAGTAGAAACTAGAGGTCATAATTGCATGAATTCAGCTTTGACTAGCAGGTTGGCAGGCAATACAGACAGGGGAATTTCCTCCATACCTTTCTTAGCAAGTTATCTGCCTCAGTAACTCAGCTTTACATTGACATTTACACCTTTGAAATTTCGAACTCCCAGCTCTGTTGCGAAACTCTTTAGCACAAGAGTGAGTAGTTATATGCAGCGCTTTTTTCTTTGGGATCACTTTCTCCTTGATTAAGAAAAACTTACTGACTCTTTAGTCTATCTGGATTCATGTCCAAATAGCAGCCCTCTATCATTCAGAAGATGCTCAGTCATATCACATCTTCATCTGCCCAATGATGGTAGTACCTCTACATTAACGTTCAAGAAAAATGACCTAATAATAGCATGGGCTTCATGTGTGTCATACCTGAAATTTGACAGATGTTAAATTCACTTACATAAAAATTATTCTCTTGCTGGAACTTCACTCTCATTTACAGGGAAGAAAGCCCACTATCAGAGTCTTGGCAGATATTTTCTTGTCTGGAATATACACGAAAAGCAGGAACAGAAAAACTACCTCCTTTCTCTCTCTGGCAGCTGCTCAATGAAAAGAATCAAATGGATATGATCCAAGCTCATTCTGCATAAGCAAGGAACAACATCCCCTGCATATAACACAGCATCTCCAAAAGGCACTCACGTCATTTGTGGTACAGGACAATGTCTGTGTTGCAGCAGCAGATTCATAGCAAAAAGTGTTGCAGGTGTTTTTTTATGATAAGAATAAAATCACTTCATGCAATTTTGAGTATAAGGCTATCAAAGTCAGAAAGGTCTTTGAAAGAAAAGGTCTCTTGAAGAAAGCCAAATCCAACTAAAACAATATGAATTTCAGTTACTGTCCCCAGCAAATCTTCGGAACTTTTTGCAGGACAATGTGCATCTGCAAGTGATGCACACATTTAAAGGATTTCCTCAACATATGTGTCATTCCCAGACATCCCAGTCACAAAACTTCCACAAGAGAAGTTCCTGGATGTGCAGAAGATAATGTTGATAAAGTGATTGACAAAACTCCACTGCAAATAGCTGCAAATAGAAAATAAATTCTACAGAGAGATAGAGAGAGAGAGATTCCAGTGGAATGTAAGTCTTTACAGGGACAGAGGTTAGACACAGGAAGACATAAAGGAGATGCTAAGAGAGGTTCTGAATCCTCTACCTCTAAGGATTTTCAAAGATAACTAGATGGCACTTGGCATAATTGATCTAACTTTGAAGCTAGCCCTGGAGTCAGCCCTGGAGGTTGCTAAAGACGATCTGTTGAGATCCCATGCAACTTTTTTTTTTCTCTATGATTCCTATTATCTTTTTTTCTAGTGAAAATACTGAACAGTTTTCAAAGCAAGAGATAAATTGAAGAAAAGGTATACTTGCAGAGAAGTAGGTATGTGTAAAAAGCATAATTACCTTATTTCCAAGGGAATAACATGTTTTAATAACAAACAAAACAAACACACACACACAAAATGTTGTTGATGACTGTATCTGAATAGAGAAGACTAAATTGCTATAAACAGAAAAACCCACATACACTGCTGTAAAAGTTGAAGTGGTGAGCATAGAACAGCAAGATTGCACTTCAGAAAAGGGATTCAGAAATCTATTCCTACTCAATATATGAAGAAAGACAATCTGTGTAGTTGAATAAATACTTCTGTAATGGGTGAATGGAGGAATCCCCACGCATTACAAACTGCTAGATAGAACAGTGTTTGTGACTGAAATAATGGAAATTGAGTGAAAATATGTGATAAAAATATCATCCACAGAATAAAGGTCAAAGGTAACATTTTGCCAAAAATATTAAAGTTCACTGGCATGGGTAAATAATTGAAAGAATATCATGCACTAAGGTAAAATGGGAGAACTCCAAAGTTTAACTAGAATATGGGAGAAAATTGAAGAATTACATGGGGAGGGCGTGAGAAAGCTCGGAGTTTCTGCTTTCTCCATTCACCAAAGACTTCCTGTTCACAAACAAATATTCTGAAGACCGTGTGTACACAAATACTATTTAAATGCAGGGAAAGAATAAGTAACAATAAGACGAAGAATTCTAGCATGTATTTGTATATATCTAGTCCTGTCCCTTCCCAGTGGACATCAGTACTTTCTCCCTACACCCTGCTATCCCAGACTATCCAGAATTAGCTGAAGACAGAGGCTGAAAAGGTACTTAGTCAAACCTGTTTTATGTGGCATGCTATTTAGTTTATCTGATGTGTGCTCACGGCAATGTCTGTGTTTCAGATATCTAGATATGTACACAAACTAATAAATTTTTATGTATGTCAAGTCTTGATCTACTGTTACAGCAACAGTTTACACTGAATGTGAAAGGAAATCTTATCAAGTGTATCCACCTCTTAAACACTTACAGCCTTATTAAAGGTTTAGTACCAGCTGCAAGGTATTGGCAATAATCTTGAACATTCATTAGATGTTCATGATTACACAGCTTTAAGACATCACTTGATTGCTACCAATTTGCAAGTTTGCAAGGGTTATCATTAAAAAATTTTGAATCACAATATTAAACCACTTTGTGGGATTTATAATTAGTAAATTTACCACCACATTGAGAAATAATTAGGTGGAGTGTTCTGCTATTTTGCAGTGTTGTCCTCAAACGTACTAAATTTTATAGTGAAGACGGGGGGTGGTTTTCATGTTTGTTGTGTTTTTTATGCTTTTTTGTTGGTGGTGGTTTGTTTGTTTTTTCCTCTCATCATACCTGGAATTCATGCATGTGTTAAGGGTGCTTTATTTGTCTATTTGTTGTTCGCCTTCAGACTACAGACAAGTAGAATTCATAATCATTTTGCACCCAGGGAACAAAGTGAAGATATTTTAGGCTACTGCTTGCAGAATGGGCTTCTCTCATGACTGGTTGCCAGGATGAGCAATGAAGCCTTGGTGTTTTGCTTCTTTACTTTTAGTTCATCTCATGCTCACTGGCTGTGGATTTGATTACAGTTTTAGGCTTTCAGTTTCAGCTACTTATGGCTGCATCTTATTCATATAATAAATCTGACCCAAACAGAACTTTTCAGCTTCAGAAGAAGCAGGAATTCTCCTGGATAGCACAGGGCCCCTTAAATAACATGACTGTCCTTTCTTTCTCTAAAATGTCTTGATTTACATGATATGCACCTGTCAGTTTCAGCAAAGAATGAAAGCAAAAGTCTTGCACATTATGCAGGCTCCTATTATCCTCAAAGCTGATCTAATTTATCCATTATAAATGAAGCAGAAGCCTGACAGAAAAACATGACATCTGATGGTCTAATTAATATAATCACTTCCTAATAACATGGTTTTGTGAGTTCAGAGTTTACTTTCATCATCCCTTGTGCAAATAAATTGGATAGATCAAATGTTGACACAAATGAAAAGCAATGATGACCTAACCAAAGCGTTTTAGCAAGTCATGAATTTCCTGCTTGAAATCTAATCTTGGAGAAAAATCTGCATTTTTTCTGTGTTTCAGGATGTGAGCTGGAAGTTAAATGAAGTGAACGTACATAGAACTATAGTCATCACTTTCAGCTGTCATTTTTTATTTATTTTATTTGGTGCTCTTCGTTAAGTGAAAAACTACAGAATAGCCTCTCACAAAATAAATGAACCCCATTATTATTTATTTGAAATAGTCTTCAACAGAAAGAGCTGTGCTAGAATTGCATTATTAGAATTGCGGTAGTGTAATGTTGCAGACAGCCTTTCAAATTGCAGTTGATTTATGGAGATATACAGATAATAAAGACATCAACTATATATATTAGATGCACTTTGGATACTTACTTACTTTCTGAAAGCTAGCTACAGTACTATTTTCAGCGCTAAGTTTAACCAAACAAAGTATTATGTAACATGAATAAATTTCAATAATTCTGATAACACTTACTTTGTCATCCATTAATCCTTTTGGTTGCTCAAGCTTGTCTTTACTCAAGAAGATCCGCAGACTAACTCAAACAGTAACAGTCCAGAAATTACAGTGCAACCACACAAATATTACTTTTTGATTCCAAGTGAAAAAATATATTTATTCTATCTGCCCTTGCTGTTATTGATTATGCATTCATAAGATATGTGGCCACGTGCCTTGTGATTTTATAACTCTTGCATAACAAGATTTGCATTTAGTGAATACAGCCTCCTCTCTTTGAACTGTTGTTATACTAAGACCGAAATTACCATGCAATACACACTACCAGAGAAAGAAGGAACTTGTCAGACCATATTTTGTGAATTTTCTTATTCTGAAAATCACTGTCTTATTTTTTCACTTTTTTTCCTTCATCCAGCACTACAAATGCATATAAAAAGGCTTTTGTTTACAAATAGCTTGTTAACATATTTCTTATCAAAATTGGGTTAAGAATGAAACAAGGCTTTCCACGGTACACTTCCTTTCTATGAAACATCCTGGATCTTACTCTAGGTTACAGCTCTGCCTGAATTCTTGGGACACATTTATTTGGAGTACCCATTCTTCACTAAGCACCTATGGTAGGTCACTAGTATTTGTCATATTGACAATCAGATATATCATACTGTAGTCTAAAATTCTGTAAAGATAGCTCCTCACCTAGGTGAATGCATTTCTTAAATTTTGGTTCTTTGCATTCATTCTTTTTCCCCATTTTAAGTCTTCCATCTACTCTCTTTCCACAAGCAGTTAAATACAGATTCACTAGCCTTTCTCAATTGATTTTTTTTTCACTCTTTCTCAAATCTTAAGTTTGTATGTTTTATAAAAAATATTTATGAAATTATAAACTATAATACATTTTTAGTCCTTGGTGTCCAGAATAATGCCAGTTTCTGCTATTGATTCCTCATCTATAATAGAGCAAAGAATGAGTCACTTTGCTGAGACTGATTAAATTCAGATATGTCTTGGACATTGCTCCCCTTTTTGATTATTGTCATATCAAAATGCAGTACTCAGTGCTCACAGTCTTCACATTCATTCACAAGAGCAGATGTTTGCAAACAATGTATGAATACTTTATTTTCATAAAGAAAGTAGGCTTTGTACAGCACTGCAAATATCTTGTGTTTTTGTTGTTGTTGTTGTTTGTTTTGTTTTGTTTTTTTTTACTTAACTTTAGACAGAAATACGTGAACCTGTCTCCTGAGCACTGGCCTATGTTATTTTATACTAAGAACCTAGACAGTGATAAAAAAGTACTCCCCCTAGATGTGTGCTGTTTGTCTGTGAATATGATTGCCTTAGAGACAGCCCTGGAACCTGAAAGAAAATCAGAACTGCCTCATTTCATTATTGAAACAAAGAGCAGTTCACAACACAATTTTTAATACGATGATGACGACATTATCTTCCTTTTTTAATGAAGTTCTGATTAACTTCAATTTTTGTTTCTTAAATTGCACTTATTTTTAACTTCAGCCACATACTGTGGATTTGGTTTTGTCAAGCAGGTCTTATCCATACAAACTGCTTTTCTGAAATCACAACATGAAACTCGTCTCTTCATTTTGCAGGGTTTCAAAAGTTTGATTCAGACATTCCATTGTTTAAAGAACTCTCATCTCTTCACTTCACCTGTTTTTTTCTCAAGACAAGAGTCAGTAAAAAAAAAAAAAACATCTTTTTGCACATCTTTTTCAATAAAAAACATCTTTTTCCATACTGTGCTTCTATCCAGTAACAGCACATGGCACTAATAATGTTGTTAATATGTGCTCAGTACCAATAGTATGTAAAAACAGTGGCAGTAATTTCTAGGGGGAAAATGTATATATGTATATATGTATATATGTATATACGTATATACGTATATATGTCCAGGGTTTGACAACAAAAAACAGGAAAAAACACAACAGTCTTAACAAGTAGGCCGGACTCAAAGTAATCAGAGAGAATGATGGTTAAATATATATATATATATATTATTATTATTATTTATTTTATTTAAGGAAAAAAAAAAATGAAGAAATCATAAGATAAAGGAGCAATCATCAAAGGTGCTGATACACAATCTGTCCTTTTCTTCAAACAGCTCTTCTTGACTATGACTAGAAAAGTATTAACGGTCTACAATGTTGTCTTGCACAGAAAACATGCTCAGGAAGACAAGAAAGCAATTACTTTAGTTTTCAAGAAAGGCAAATAATTCTGTTATTTATACAAACATCTGACATTTCTGCAAGATAGTTTGCTTTTAGAGTCCAATAGATGAGTGAAGAGACACAACGCCTGGGCACTTCCAACTAAACAAGCTTAAAGAAAAAAAAAAAAAAAAACTTTAAATGTTTTATTTAATGTATTCTTTATTCCTCTATATAAAGAAAAAAAAGAAAAAAAAATGTTATTTGTATTGCTTAAACTCCCTAAGTTTATAAACTAAGAAAAAGCCAACTTCCAGCTTTTCATGACAGAAATATTGATTTCCAAATAATTTCATAAAGTAACTTGGATTTAGACTGAGACTTTGCTATGCAATGCATAATATTTAAAAGCAATTTAAAAATTACAGGGAAAAAAAAACCTTTCACTTTGTGAATTTTCCGATTTACAGAAGTGATAAGTAAATCAACTACTATTATATGTGAATCACTTGGTTTATGGCTAATATAAACAACACACAAAGCAGAACTTTAACTTGCTTCAGAACAACACTGCATACTGCATCAGTCACACACTAGATTAGTTAACCTACAATATGCAACCTGTGACATGGACATATTTTAGAAATTGAGTCAGAAAACCCTACAATTCTAACTCTCAGTTGCAAGATATAACCTCTCAAAAGGAAAATTGAATATTTCTAATGTTATCAGTTGCAACTGTTTGATATTTTTGTAGACATAAGCCTAGAATTGGTTGCTATAGAATACATATAAGGGGTTTGTCAGTAGTTATGTCTTAGTCTCTTAGTCTCTGACACCAAAGTGTTTTTAGCTTTTTTGAATGATATTTTCTATGGTACAAGTAGGATTACTTCTTATACCACTTGCATAAAATCACAAGGTCGTACTGTCAATTCAGGTCTCTATTTACATGAAAATTTAAAAATACTACTCTTACCTAGGTTTTATCCCACTAGAATGGTTAATGAAGGGAAATAATAGAGAAAACTCTATTAAAGTAAGCAAGTTAAACAGTTGTTACTGGCAGTGACAGTAACTGATAATAGACTGCAACTAAGTCTAGCTTGTTTTGTCAAGCTGGAAGAAATCACTTAATTATGAAGAACCTCTGTGCCTTCTGACCCATACATAAGTAAAGCTCCTTAACACTCTACCTAGGTCAAGAATCAAGCTACTTTTTCCTCTTTTTCCAAATTGAAGCACCACAACTTTCTGTAGGTAAGTGATCTATGTTATATTTTTCCCCCCAGGTGTTCCAGTCAATTCATCTAGAAGATGCTTTCTGCCCACACAGAAAGAAAGCACACTGCTCCAAAATCAAAATCTGCAGCTACAAAGCTTGAATACATAGTAGGTGTGCAGGAGAAGAGAAGCTGAGTACTTGAGCATGCTGACTCATGGCATGAGAAACTGCCAGTAAACACAGGATGAAGAAAACACATGTCACCATCAAATATATTTGGAAGTACAAATGAGAAGGTCAGGACTCTCTGAAGACTTGTATCACTAAAAGCAACTGAAAACGCTACAAATTACTTGTTTTTAAAAGGAAAAGCATGACAACCAAAAGTGACTTGAAATGACACTTGATCATCAGGCAGCCTTTGCTGATTAACAGCAAATCTTGTAAATTCCTTGAATGTGCCTACTCTAAGCACGGGAGGTGATCAGAGATGGAATAGATGTATCACATATTCCAGTCTATTTCTTTTCCTCTTGTTGATCGTTACTATGCATTTTATTTTTTGATGCCTGTAGTTGTGAGGGCAATCATATTTTAATGGCAGATGACAGTGATAGAGCTACCTGTTGCTTGTATGTAATAGCCTGTTACAAACTGCAGTATTAGTAAACTTGTCTTACATGCAAAGCCATTTGATACCTTCCTGAGTGGTTACACATGATAATCCATCAACACTGAATTTTAGAACCATTTGTAATTCAGTCTATATTTCTAGGTTCCCCAGAAAGTACTTCTGGAAGCCAGTAAGGTTTCTTCTCTCCTTTGAAGCTGCATGTATGCTAAGAGAAACTGAAGTTTGAGAAAATGGTAGTGATGGATCACAGATAGAAATGATGTGGAAAAGAGGGGCTATGATACATAGGTGACAATAAAGACTTTCCCCTGAGTAGATGCTCTCTAACATGTAAGATTGCACTCATTGGAAGTAAAGTCAGAAGGGAATTTTTGTCCTAGGTTACACAAATGGTGTCTTTTTATTTAGATTCAGGTATTGTTGCAGTAGTTTCATTAATCAGAAATGGTCTGACTGAGAATACTCCAGCTTTCATATTTGAGTGTGACTAACCAGTTTAATTTATGAGCAGCTAAAGGAGAGCTTTTAGCTACTAAATCTGAAATCTCTGCTTATCCTCCCGTCCTCTTAGTTCCATCTTTTACTTCCCCAGCTGAGCCCCACTAACTGATACACGCATGCTACTTTGCTATCTAAAGTTTCGCAGTCTCATGTTACTCAGCGCGATACTTCAGCCTCAGTGTGAGAAAAGCTGCTTCAGCATTCAGATCTCTTTTATTCCCAATACATGCCCAGAGCAGCAAAACTACCCTGTGATAATCAGGATTTCATCCCTAGGATCCTGCAGCACTTCAAAATGTTACTGTTACAGGTTATACCACCTGTAACCAAATTTCATCCTACAGGTAGGATGCATGCAGTCTGAATTCAGCCTGAAGCCATACATATCACTCAACAGCAAAGAGAAGGTTTGCACCTAAACAGAGAACATGAGGTAACACTGAATCCAAATTTTGTCTGATCATTAATCAAAGAGACACTGGTTTCTGAATTTGTCAATGCCGTACATGAGAGGGTATCCCTGAATAAGGTGCTGGCAAAATGGTTTAATCTACAGGTGCCTTTAACCCTCTGTGCTTCAGCTGTATCATGGATCTATATACAACTTCCTTCACAAAGGACAGGGTTATAAATTGAGTGCTAACTGTCTCCTGGTTATGCCAATTTATTCACAATCAGCTGCATGTTTTTGCTAATGTCTGCGTCAAGGGCACAGTCATTAGAATGCATGATTACCTTAATGATTTGTGGAGCCCTATAGTCCATTAAGATAATTGGAAGCACATCCATATTCTAGCATGCTTTCCTTTACTAGCCAATTTTCTTCAAAGTATTTAAGAAAAAAAGAGCAACGTTGTACCCATCACACACCCTGATTCAGTGACTGGAAGAGGATCAGACAAGACACTGTATGCTTTGACCTCAAATATCAGGGGATGAAACAGGCTTACTTTATAAATAAATTTATCTTGTGGAACTGGGAAAAAAAAAGAAAAAAAAAAAAAAAAAGAAAAACTATGCCATAAACCAATTAATTCCTATGCAAACCACCCCAATACAGCTGCAAATTGAGAATCCTTGTGCTGAAACAATGTATGGACAGCTATCAGAGTATTGCCAGCATCACACAGCTCTCTAACTCAAAGAAGTACAGATGCTGTATCAAATATAATCCTGGGACCAAAAAAACAAAACACCAGGATAGAGGAAGGTGCTCACAGCCCTGACAAGTGTGGTCAAGGATAAGGTAGTGCATTATATCCCCAGTTGTCTCTCTTAATCAAGCTAAAAATACTAATGACAATATTTTAAAAACAATACTATTCATCAAAAGTGTGTTCCTCATGCTCTTCAGGCTCTGTCATCACTTCCTTTCTGTTAACCTGGTCTTCCCTCAAAACCCCTAGACTAGCTGGTCTTCAGAATATAGTCTTTCCTAACCATTCCAGTGACTATTTCCCTAACAGAAACAAGAAACATAATAGCTTAGCTGGCTTCAGTTGATCACAAATGATCTATCCAGCACTTCAAGACCCTAGAAATGAATATGGCTAGCTGTGGTTTCTCAATATTTCCTTAGTCCAGCACTATTAATAGTCAAAATTAGCATGCACTTAACATAGAAACTAATAATCTTTATTGCAGTACAAGATCACTCCCTAATGCTCCTACATGTCTTGAGATAGCGCGATAACAAAACACTTGATTTCAGAGCTGAATACTCTTCTTCTGTCAATGAAGTCAGTATTAATGATGTCCCTTGACTAGGCATTCAGTCAAACTCAGAAGCTCCTCAAGCAGTAGTTTCCACTGACTTTTTATTACCTAAGCAACATAAATGGCCCATAGTGGTCCAGGCAATCTGTTCACTCATACTGCTTCCAATTCTACAACCTTTTCGTACCAACTGCTTGGGCTGTTATGCTTAAAGATTTTTGACTACGTCTTTAGCTTTCACTTCAACATTAAAATTGCTTTTAATTATTTTCATGGCTTCAGAGAAATGCTACTCTGTAGCTGAAATCAACCATCAAGGAATTCTTTTAATTCATTCCTTACAGTCTGACTAAATATTATATTTTTCCCTTTTTGTTTGTTTGTGTGTTTTCTAATTTGTGCCATGGCAGAAATTCTCAATGTCACATAAGTTTTGAGAGTGTTACCCATGACCATTAGGATGCAAGCATTGTCTGTAAATACATCTAGAATGCAAGCTATTCAAAGGACAAAACAAAACAGCCAAGAATTAATTTAGCACAGAAATTATCATACTGCTAACCACCAGAGCACTCAGTTACTAGAGCAGACTAGGGAAGCAGCAACAGCAAAATATATCATTGGTGTTAAGGAAATGAATTTACACAAAGCATTATATAAACACAGTGAATACATAATAAGGACTGGACTTGATGGGTACGTTTTACTTTTGGAGGCCTACCTGACTAAATAATGAAATGATATTCTTCTGAATTTTTGATGGTTGTACAGGAAGATTATATTAAGAAATGCTAGGCAGAGGGTAGGAGAATTTGTCATCTAAATATTATTCTGAGTGGCTAATATTGATCCTTGTATGCATTAGAACATATCTAACAGTCTAATTTTTCAGTTTTCTAAGATTATTTTTTTAATGTCTGAGAGATATAGCTCAATGCGAGAGCAACTTTTGAATTATCCTTCACTTCAGAAGTATCAAAAAGACATATTACAACAGCATTATTGGGTATAAAGTAGGACAGCATCTCCAAAGGAATGAAAATTTCAGGCCAGTTTCCTAGCCTTTGCAATACATAATGTTCTTTCAAATCAACAATTGCTCAAATAAGACAATCAATGTTTTTATCTATTTCCATAAATATATACATTTTCCAAAACCTATACAAACATCTCATTTCCATTTTGATAAATCACCATAAAGTAGTTACTTGTATTTATCTACATATTTCTGTTCCTCCACTGAACGTTCTGTTACTCCTTCCAAAAATGAAATTCAAAAATAAGGCACCGAAGCAATACAGGTTTTTTCTCCATAAGAAGCATGCAGGTTCCCTTGGTAGTTATTAAGTTTCCAAACTCTTTAGTGTTTGAGTGCAGCTGGCAACAATTTTAAACACCAACATTTTGTCAAAGTAAAAAGGTAGCTGTGGTGGTTTAATCTTCTGCTCCGTGCCTGGAGCATCTTCTGCCCTCCTTCTGCACTGACCTGGGTCTCTGCAGGGCTGGTTCTCTCACATTTTCTCACACACTTCTCTCTCCCAGTTGCTGCTGTGCAGCAGTTTTTTCCCTTTCTCAAATCTGCTCTCCCAGAGGCCCAACCAGCATTGCTTCCTGGCTCAGCTCTTGCCAGCAGAGGGTCCCTTGTGGAGCCATCTGGAGCTGGCTCTGGTCTGACATGGGGCAGCTGCTGGGCTCGGCTCACAGAGGCCACCCCTGCAGCTCCTCCACTACCAAAACCTTGCCATCTAAGCCCAACACAGTGACTCTTAATTATAGGAAGTCTTGGAAATAGAGCAGCTATCAAAGAAACAAGAAGCAGTTAATTATTTCACCCAGAAGGCAGTAAAAATTTAGAACTTATAGAACTGAAATGGAGGTAACAATGTGGGCTGCTTATTGGTAAGGCATTGGATCATGATTTCAGATTTTCAATTTCTGATCCTTTACATCGAGTAAAAAACAGAAGTATAAAAATATGGAGAAGGGCCTTTGCTACACTGGTAATGGAACAACAAAGCAATCAAACCTACATTTTAAAAAATAAAAATATAACAAAATAAAATAAAATAAGCCAGAGCCTAAGTTTGAGGAAAAAATACATAAATAAATAAAAATAATTATAATTTGCAGTTTTAAGTTGGGAGGCACGGGTCCTTTTTCACATTCCAAGCACATGTCAAGCCCTTCTGAAAAAGCCATGTATTTTCAGATAAGTTCACCACTGCTCAACTAACATGAGGCTTATGGGAGCAATAGACTGCTGGAAGTTCATTACGTGTTCATGGTGAAATGCTAGCATCAGACAGCCATATGCTGCAATAAAAAGTCAGAGAGCCAACAAGTGCTGAACAAAACAGTGGGGACACAGAGCTATAATCACAGCACACATGTCACCAGATCTGAGACTCTCACACCTGCAATCCTGAAAAACAGTAGAGGACAGAATAATTACATCACTGGGCAAATCACACTACACCAGAACGGCTATAAAGGAACCACTGCTCTCCTTCCTAAAATCTCTCCTCCCTTCCTTTCCCTTAAGCAAGTTTAACATTATCTTTGCATAAACTCCCAACTGTTTTATGCAATATACAGCAACAAACAAGTTTATTCTCTCATCAGAATATATGGGTCTCAGATAGTATGTAGCAAAAGAGAAGAAAACTCAATTTCTAATCAGAAGTATCTGCATTTACTAGAGCAGAACCAGCCACAAGGCAAAGTTTAGAACCTACCCACAAACAAGAAAGCTGCATTTATATCAAGCCCAGCTGCTCTCTGTTAGTGGTATTACCTCTATCCAGCCTTAGTTTAAGCAGGATGGGGGTTACAAAGTCATTCTTAAAAGAATCATTAACACTTGACACAAACTGCAAGGTTTGTTTTTTCAGAACATTTTCCAGAAGATATCAGGCAAAGGCTCATTCATAACCTTCCTTTTAAATTGCAATGCCACTTCAGTCCATTCAGTAAATAATTAAAGCTAACACTTGATCAAAGTAAAAAGAAAACACAATCTTGCTTCCATTAGCTAAACTATTACTGAGAAAAGCATTCAAGTAAATAAACATGCATTTTAATTACTTACAAAACAAGGAGAAAGGGACAAAAATCTCTGTCATGTAATTTACTAGGAGTTGATATTTGAGGATTTTTAGGTTTTGTTATTTTTGGAGTAGCAGATACCATTTTTGCTTAGCAATGTTACAAGATGTTACTAGGTTACAAGAAACCTAGATCTTTGCCAAAATGAGGAAGATAAAATAATTGAAGTGATTGTTCAATAAAACATGAGGTGTTGGATATTTATTAAACTTTAGCAAATCTTTTTAATTAACTAATTTTAAAATAATAATAATAATAATGTGTCTCTACTGAGGTTCTGGAAAGTTCTTTTCTTAAGTGAATGTAGAATTCATTGATTTCTGACTTCGGATAAAACCTACATATGTTCACTTAAGTAATCAGCATAGTCACCAGGGTCGGGACAACTGTCCATGAGGTTTGATGTAATGGTATTCCCAGTAACAACCTGTAACAACAGAGTTTTGGGAGAGTCCAATTTCATACTAAAAGTAAAATTCGGTTTTGTTTTTTAATTTTTTTAGGATCTCAACTACTGAGCCAGAACTTAACAACATAGTAAGAGCTGTACAAATACAGAAGATAATCACTGTTCTGAGACCACTGAGAAAAATAAATTAAATAAATACAAACTAACATAGATGTTACAAAAGGAATGTTGGGACAACAGCAGACAGAATAATACACTGTGATCTAATGTCAGCAACATAATAGATGTGAATTTATGTTTGTACATATGGCAGAAAAGTTCATTACAGCTTCTAAACTTCTGCTTCATCTATTTTATGTTATCTGTTGAGATAATGATTCAAGTTTCATCCCACAACAGATTTCAATGGGTGGCCATCAGGTAATTTCATTCTTTGTGAAGTATTATGTTTGAATCTATTATCCTTTTCTGGATATATGCATTTCTATGCATATATATAACTTTGAGTCTCTAAATACAGCTTATTAAAATTCATGTAAATTTCATAATTCCTTTATATTATTACACTGCAGTTTCACTTCTTTTTTCCTTCAAGGATATTAATCTCATCAGTTTGAATTTCCTAGGTTGCAAACACAGATTTTACATGAAAAGTGATGCAGGCAATATACAGTAACCACTACTGCTACTATATTTTTCAATTTCAAAAAACAAGGCTCAAGTGATTTTGGTTTGGCAGGGTAAGAAATTCCATCTTTTAGTTTAAATGAAATGGAATTACTACCACTATTACTACCACTATTCTGCTTAGTGCTCAAATTTAGCTGCAGGAGATGTAACTTTAAATTTCACTGTTTAGGAAAATTCTACGTGCTTCAATCCAGAGCACTGCACTGTTTGATCAATGTTAAATTAACAACTTCTGCAGGCTGCAATACAAAAACATTAAGAAAAATAAGTATGTATTTTGTGGATTAATCACAGGTAATTTATGCTAAGAATCATTGTACACAGTAGCTTTCTATCTGCTAGTAGAATCTATTAACTTCTTATGGAAATGCTGAAATAGGTCAACAAAAGCCAAGAGAAAACCTCTGCATTGAGGTGCTGTTTCACAGTACTACTAAACTACTTACAAGTCTTACGAGGAGCAGCTGAGGGAGCTGGGCTTGTTCAGCCTGGAGAAGAGGAGGCTCAGGGGTGACCTTATCACTCTATATATGTACATTAAAGGAGGCTGTAGTGAGGTGGGGGTTGGCCTATTCTCCCACGTGCCTGGTGACAGGATGAGGGGGAACGGGCTAAAGTTGTACCAGGGGTGTTTTAGGTTGGATATTAGGAAGAACTTCTTTACCAAGAGGGTTGTGAGGCATTGGAATGGGCTGCCCAGGGAAGTGGTGGAGTCACCATCCCTGGAGGTCTTTAAAAGATGTTTAGATGTTGAACATAGTGATATGGTTTAGTGGAGGATTTGTTAATGTTAGGTCAGAGGTTGGACTCGATGATCTTGAGGTCTCTTCCAACCTAGACAATTCTGTGATTCTGTGATTCTGTAATCTAACAGACAGGCTACCCCCTCAATCTTGCGTTGTGTAAATGGTCTTTGTAACTATTTGAGAAGATTGTTCCATGTGACCAAAAGCAGATTTCCAGACTGGTGACAAACTGAAGCTGACACTCATTGCTCTTATTAGTACAGAATTCCAAGATCTAGGGCAAAAAATAATTTATCTACAATATGAATAGCAGATAAATTACTGTCCTTTAAGGAATGAACAAGCCAAGAATAAATATTTTTATTGCTTTCAGGAAAGAACTGATGCAATGGCAGAAACCATTTAATACAGCAAGATGTTTTTATTGGAAAATGGTGGAGAAGTTCACTGAAAAAAAAAAAAAAAAAAAAAGAGGAAGAAGAAAAAAAGGAAGAAGAAAAAAGAAAGGAAAAAAAAGTGGAATTACAATGAGGAACATTGTAGCCCTTAACCTTTTCTTGACATTTTGTTTGCTCTTAATCACCTGTAAGTTCACTTAACATAAGAACTGTGTTTTCATCATTGTGTATTAGTCTGGAAAAAGAAAAGAAGAAAAAAAAAAAAAAAAAAAGGAAGAAAGAAAAAACACACACACACACACACAAAAAAAAAAAAAAAAGAACACAAAGAATGTACCTTCTTAAGCGAACGCAAATAGGCACACTGGCATTTGCACAGAATGTCAGATATTTGGAGAAATCAAACACCACATTTCATCTCTACCTGTCAGTTTTGCAAAATACCATTGTCACTTCAAAGACATTTCTAGGAAGAATACAATTCAAAAAGAAAGGAAAGAATGAAATGATCTTGAAGTATGAGAGACTGTAATAATTAGATATTGGTTGGGTGGTTGGGCTTAATAGTGTTGCATCTGACTTCATCATGGCATGTAAAAGTCATAGGGCATAAACTGGCTGTTAGAGACACTGTTCTGCCTATTCAGGACTCTGGGCAATACAGAAATCAGCCTTTGCTGAACTCACACCCATGCACAGCAGGAGCCTGATGGAGATTCTTTTTTATCCTCATGTTTGTTGTACTTGAGCATTAGTTAGATCATTACACCAACTGGCTACATTTAAACTGCAGTGGTAGGGGAGGTTTCTGTTCATCTACTGCAACCAAACAGTAAATGAGCAAAGAAACAGAAACAATGAGCTGGCTTGAACTGATTGTCACAGCCCAGGTAGACTGTCAGACACTAGATGATTTGACTTATTAAGTATTCATTAAAGTGTGCAGAGAGACCTCGTGGAAACAGCTTGACAGAGAATCTGTACACAGTACCTGAAAAAAATGCCACCTAATTTCCACATACAGCAGAGAACTTAAAATTGTCACTTATATGCACTTCCCATGTTAGTGACCTCCATACCAGGCAGACATCAGCCACTTGTATGTTTACAGAATAAAAGGTGATGCAGTATGTACTTCTGCACACTATAAACAATTGTGTATAATATCAAAGCAATTGAAGATAAAGGGGTAATTGAGGAGATAGCTGTATTTTTTTTTCTTTCCTTATAAGAGTGATCAAATCAAACATCTCACCTAATTGAAGCTGCTAGTTAAAATCTCTGCATTAAAGAGTTTCTTCTATTATTGTTTCAGCAATTTTCGAGTTTTATGTTGAACTCCAAAAAAAAGGCTGCAAAAGAAAGGTTATAAAGCCAACATTTATGGATGCATTAAGGCAAGTTAGGAGAATTTCTTAACTGCTACTGACACAAATGGCCAAAGGCAAGGAAGCCAACTTCTTTCTATTCATCCAATATTGTAATTTAAATATTCAATATTGAACCTTTACTACCTTTCACAAGGAACAACTGTTATTCCTTTAAGCCTCCAGCCTAAAGTAGCTTTGCCTCAGAGCCCTACCAGACACCCCAGCTCTAGCTCCTGACTACTCAAGGAACGATAATTTAATATAAATGAGTTGAAAAGCTGAAAGGAACACTTGAGAAATGTAACATCTTTTCTCTTGCAGACCCCTACAGCTATTATTCCATATGGTTGCCTGTTATGGAGTTTGAAATACATTTTCTTTTACTCTAGTCTGACGTGCATATACAAAAATAGTTATTGAAGCTGATCTTAGTTCCTCACCTAATTTTTTCTTTAAAATTTGCTGTTTAGTTCTGCCAACAGCTACTCTAAAAAGCTATTTATATATATACTTATGAAAACAAAGGAATCTTGAGCTATCTAAACAAAATTAACATTCAGTAACAGTAATTTGACTGTAAGACTTGGGATAGTTGCAGAAAGTGATATCATGCTATAAAGATATTTAATGATATCTTCAAAACATCTAAAATGCCATCTGTCTTATACATAAGGGGTTTCTTTTTTGTTTCTTCTATTTTTCCCGACCTTTATAATGGTGGAGAAGAGGAGCAGGAGCTGGAACTGCTTTTTTGATTAATTTTGTATCAGTATGTTTTAGGGCATCCCCTGATGTACTGAGTTACTTCCTTTTATTATTTTAGCTTTGCTCTTGCAAATCATTCAGACACTTTCCACCAGTAGAAGAATAACCTTTAGCTTTTATAGAGTAATGCTGCACAAAATCGAAATGCAGGCAGCAGTCAAACACTGCACTGACATTTAGGAAGCAGATGATGCCATTGGGGAACGCAGGGCCTTATAGCAGGAGTCATGCTGCTGTAGTATCTCTGGAAAGTTACCTTCTAGATATTTTTAACTGAATGGCTAATCTTTCCCAAGGGTATGGTAACCTGGACAGTGGTTACAGCAAATCTAAACTAAATGATTATCACCCTAGCTATCTCTCTACAGCACACTGGTGTTTGATGCACAATCACATCAGATTTACCATTCACTTGATAGAAGGTTCTGTTTTCTTTTCTGAAAATTAGTTTATTTCACGGGAATGAGACTGAGAACAGAAAAATGTGCAAGCCAGGTGGGGGAAAAAATAAAAATTAAAAAATATATATATTGTGTACAGTGTAGTGCAGAGAAAGATAGAAAATTAGAAATGAAAGAAACTAGGAACATAAATTATTTTAACCATCTCTGTCCTAGGTAGAATAATCCATTTAAGGAAGTGACCAAATAAGATTCAGATCTGTTCATGAGTGCTTTTTCCTAAACAGTGAATATGACAGCTGTGCTAAATGGCAAAGCCACACCTTTTAAATAAAATGCTCTTTGAGATATGTGGCTTCAATACATAATTATCAACGCAAACAATAAAATCCTACCTTCTCAGAGGTTTGGAGTAATCAAGACCAAAGGCATTTGCACACAATGGACTCTTCCAAATAAAGCATGAGGAGTCAAAGGATGTGATGTGCTTGTTCCAACTCCCCACAGGGGGAAAAAAACAAAAGAAGGAAACCTTGTAAATCTCCCCCATGCAATTTTGTTTACTGTTCCTCACATTTCAGGGAAACTGCAGAGTAATACATAGTACTTTACAATCTCCTAAAAAAATCCTGGCAAATGACATTTAAATATTATAACATTACTGACTGTGGATCATCTCTTTAGGTGGTTGAAAAAACTAAATCACCATTACAGAACAATAATTTCCTGTGAAAATACACCCTTCCACTGGAGTGGGCATATCTGTCTCCATTCTACCAGCTGTATCTTTATATAACATTGGCTTTTGCAACAGCAAGAAAGAAATTTTTACAATTCCAAAACACTGGTTGTCTGCTAAACTATCAGTGTAAATGTTACAATAGCTTTGCACAAGAGTCCAAAAAACACCAGAAAAAACATACTCATCAAAATATGTGAAAATAGCACCTATACAGCCTGCTAGTATGAGTGCTTGGGAATAAAATTAATGTGAAGATTAGTGGTCTACTACTTGATCCTGTGCAGTTAAAGAACTCATATCAAAATTTGTGATCATTCAAAAGCTCAGTAGTTATGAAGTAGTTTGGAAAAAATTCTACATTGTTAGAAAAGTAAAAAAAAAAAAAAAAGAGAGAGAGAGAAAAAAAAAATAAAAAAAGTTTAAAACAGGTCTGGTAGAATAATAAATCACTTGCCTGTTAGTGAATAAAACCAAAATTAGAGAATGAATCTTAAAGAGACATCTTTCCATTATCTGCAAGTTTCTGAGCTTATGTACATCACAGAAGAGGCAGGGTTGGAAAGAGCTTCTGAAGACCATCTAGTCCAACGCCCCTGTTGAGCAGGATCACCTATAGCACTTTATGCAGGAGGTCATCCAGCAGGTTTTGAATATCTCTAGAGAAGGAGGATCCACAACCTCTATGGGCAACCTGTTCCAGTGACAGGACAAAAGGGAATGGTTTTAAACTAAAAGAGGAGAGATTTAAATTAGATGTTAGGAGGAAATCCTTCACTCAGAGGGTGGTGAGCCACTGGAACAGGTTGCTTAGAGAAACTGTGGATGCTTCATACCTGGAAGTGTTTAAGGCCAGGTTGGATGGGGTCTTTGCCAACCTGATCTAGTGGGTAGCATCCCAGCCTTTTTCAGGGGGGTTGGAAATAGACGATCTTTAATGTCCTTTCCGACCCAAACCAGTCTGTGATTCTGTGATTAATGGCACAATTCCAGGTTTTGCTGGACTGCATTATGAAACAAGTTGGGCGGGAGCGTTCATCTACTGGAGGATGGGAAGGCTCTGCAGAGAAATCTGTATAGGCTAGATTGGTGGGCCATGTCCAATCTCATGACATTCAACAAGACTAAATGCCAAGTGCTGCACCTGGGTCACAACAACCAGATGCAGTGGTATAGAAAAAGACATGGGGGTTCTTTTCAACATACAGCTGAACATGAGCCAGCATGAACATGAGGTGGCTGAGAAAGCAAACAGCATCCTGGCCTGCATCAGAAGTGGTATGGCCAGCAGGACTGGTGAAATGACTTTCCCCCTGTACTCAGCAATAGTGAGACCACACCTCAAGTACTGTGCTCAGCTTGGGCCTGTCACTGAAAGAAGGACATTAAGGTGCTGGAGCATGTCCAGAGAAGAGCAACAAAGCTGATGAAGGAACCAGAAAACATGATGTATGAGGAGCAGCTGAAAGAACTAGGGCTGTTTAGTCTGGAGAAATGGAGGCTGAGGGAAGACCTCATTGCTGCCTACAGCTACCTGAAAGGAGGTGCAATGAGGAGGTTGTCAGTCTCTTTTCTCAGCCAACAAGTGATAGGACACAAGGAAGCTGCCTCAAGTTGCACCACAGGAGGTTTAGATTAGATGTCAGGAAGAATTTCTTCTCAAAAGGAGTGGTAAGGCATTGGAACAAGCTGTCCAGGGAAATGGAGGAGTTGTCATCCCTGGAGGTATTAAAGAGATGTGGAAGTGGTACTTAGGGACATGGTTTAGTGGTGGACTTGGTATTGTTAGGTGGATGGTTGAACATGATGATCTTGAAAGTCTTTTCCAACCTAAAGGATTCTATGATTCTGAGATGGACTCATTACTTAATTGCACACCTTGAAATAAATGAAATAGAACCTGAACAGATAGATGATGTGCTCTGCTCCTTTATCAAAAATAATGCAAAAAAAAAAAAAGAAAATAAAAATTAAAACAAAACAAAACAAAAAAAAAAAAAAAAACCTTGACATATCTCAGCCATGAGAGCATTTTAACAGTTATAGGTGTAAAATGAACTACCAACAAAGCAACAAAAAGCTTATGACTGGAAAACATTTTAACACGTCTGTATATATAATTTATAATATACTTACATAAGCACACTGTATAACTTTGTTTTGACTCATGGTAAAAACAGTATCATTCATTACAGGACAGGAACTACTGTGAATGAGAGTCTCAACACCTTAAATTAGATTAAGGTTACACACCTTAAATCAGAGAGGGCTTGCTCAGTGCAAATTTCAGCTGTCATTGCTGCTAACTTGTGACAGTCCTCAGTTTCTCTGAGTTTCCAGAGAGAGACAATCACGTCTACAAACAGAACAACCACTATAGCGGAGACTTATAAGTTATTCACATAAGAAAAAGAGATGTTTCCTACTGCCCAAGAGAAAAAAATCTTAATACTGAGAGAACAATAAGTGTATAACTCTTTCCATTTCCCTCTAATAAAAAATATGACCTTTCTGAACATGCCCTTAGTGAATTTCTATGTGAACATCTGTTTCTAAATATTTGTTTGCAACAGTAATAAAAAAAAAAAAAAAAATGTTTTCTATATTGTCCTATGCAGTTCTTTAGAAGATCCATGATGAGCAATGACAAAGCTTAGTTTGCATGCCCTGTTTCCCATGCTTCCACAGTCCACATAGTCCAAGTATTTCTTTTTTATTTTTTTCATTGACAGCAAAACAAGCACTGTGAAGGCTTTTAAAAGAAAATATTTAACTGCTTTACTTTACTTCTTTTTTCTCTTGGATATTTTTTCCTCTCAGAAAGGAAGCTTTCAGACACTGAAAGCTGACCTTTGCTGCTCCCCTCTCAAGTTAAGATGGACCAACTGCCACCCAGCTGCTTATTTTGATAGAACCAAATATTATAAAAATGCTGCATGCTTTGACTGTGGAAATATACGGGAAAGACAAAGCAATACTCTCCCTCCTCCTTTCCATTCTGCTCATCAGGCAAATAATTATTCCATGGGAATTACAATAAGCAAAAACAAAACAAAACAAAACAAAAAAACTATTCCACTAGCCATTCAACCCAGCTGTTATTACTGACATGTTTTAATTAGATCTTTTTGGTCATAGCTGAAAATGTAATCACTTATCAAGACTGTACATATCTCAGAAAGATGCTTCTATCCTGCATGTTCTGTATAAATGCTATCTCACTGCAAGAAATGTAGTCAGCATCACCCTTATGTTGCTGAAGTGACATATGGTGGGAAACACCTCTCCAAAAGGCTAAAAAAGGAAAGATAAAAGTGACCTATTTACATCAGTTTTTAAGAAAGAAAAAAAAAAGTGTTCAGAGGTAGGGAGAATCTTCAAAAAGACAATGTACAGATTAATTCTCATGTAAAAGACTACTAAAGCTATAATCAATCACTAAACTCAGTTTTAATACATTCTAATACTTCTATCATATGTATTGAATCTTTCATATGTATTTAATCACCTCTGTGATGCCCCCTAATGATATGACCTGTAATTAATTGTTTCTGCAGATTTTTAGCTGCTTAGCTTTGTTCTTGCATAGTTTCCATACCCCAATACGCCCAATACTCATACAACTCAGACATTGCAGCCCACACCATCTCCCTGACTAACTACAAAGAGAGAGAGGAAATATGTGACTTTTCTCATATCATTCAAGTCCTTTAAGAAAGATTGCCATAGCACTACTGAGTATTTTACAAAGTCATATCTTTCCTTTTTGTGCAGCTGATAGCTTCAGCTTCATATTAAGAGCTGTAGAGGACAAGTGATATATACTCCTAAGAAAGAAATTCCATCTTGGAGATAATCCAACTTTTCTTATAAATTGTATTTCATTGAGTAGGTATTGTTTTTGGTTTAGTTTGATTTGGGTTGGATTTTTTGTCGTTGTTTTTAATTGAAAGTAGTTTAAGAACAAGACAAGTTATATAAGCATATGTGGAAAATATTTTTCCATTCTCTCACTGAGCAAGCATATTAAATGTCAGACACAAAGTTGCCAGGGAAGACATATTCATGTGAGAAAGTTGTTTGAGAATAAGTTTATACAATTCATTTTATTCAGTTTAGAATACAAAGAGGTCTAGTCATGGCCTTTCCACCTTAGTTTTCTAAGTGGTGTGAAGAAGCTTTGAACAATTTAAGGATACTGAGGCATTTTATTATATAAACAGTGCATGTTAATATAAAAAACTAACTATTCTGAGGCTTTTTAAAGTATATGTTTTAATTTTGCCAGACAATTAATATAACATAATGAAGAGATTAATTTCAAGAAACTGCTATAGCAACTGTAATTCTGGGTCTGTAGGCCCTACAAGGAGTAGGATGTTTCTTTCATTATCAACCAGATCTGCTTATGCTACATAGAATTGGAATTTTACATCCTCCTGCTCACATATGCAAGTCCACAGAGGATGTATTGTTAGAAGTAACATTTTAGTATGTGGCCCAGACTTTGTAAATCAGTTCTTCAGCTTCTTCCTTGGAATACCTGTTTATAGGCATCTAGTTTATAGATGCCTTCCTCACAAAATCGCTGGAAAAACATCCTAAATTGTAGTGTAGAAAACTGCAATCTGTCCAGCTTTGCCTGGGCTGGTACTTTCCAGTTTTTACATCTTAGGTTTTTTACAGCTTAGGTTTTACGTCTGCTACCAAAAAAATAAAAACATATTGCAGTTGATGAGAGTGAGGAAATTCCTACAGACAATACCTTAGTTAGATTGAAGGCCTCTAAAATTTAAAGGGAAAAAAAGAAAAAAGGAAAAAAAAATGAAATAAAATAAAACAAAGAAAACTACAACAAAGGTAGGCCTGAATCTGAAATGCAGAGTATGGGTTCAGTTAAACAGGGAAAAAGTACTGTGTAGCATTAGCCATGACATCTATTTCAAAAATAAAATAAAATAAAATAAAATAAAATAACCCCAAATCCAAACGTACTGTTTATAGAGTCCTTCAAATTTTGACAGCTATCACAGTACAAACGTGTTTTTTTTGTTTTTTTTTTTTTTACTTTATTTCAATAAAGTCTGAGGTTTTTAGCTTGTATTCATTCATGGCACATTTTAGCAGCTTTGTCCATTTCCTTCTGACTAAGAATCCATAAATGAAAAAAAAAAAAAAAAAAAAAAAAAAAAAAAAGCACCATAATCCTATCATTGCAATACAACTCTCCTTTGCAATTCAGGCATAAGACTGAATATGAGAAAGTTAACTTACTTGTGCTTACTGAAGCACAGTCATTGCAACTACATATTTTCCTGGTACTGACAATGTGAAGGTCAGCAGATGATACTACTTTAATTTAGACTTCAGCAGTCAACATCCTACAGTGTTCATAGACTGCAATCTATGTTCAGACACAGAAAAGTGCACCATCTTGCACTTGATATTAACAAATTATCAGGAGTAGATATTTGCTTATACTGTTTCCTATTTGCACCTGTAATAAATCTTTTTTCTATCAATCCCCTAATCACTATGGTTTAATGTAGTACCAATAACAAGATAAAAGTCAAGTATCAAAACTTAAAAAAATCTAAGTTTTGCAAAAGGCGTGATCATTTGGAGATCTTTAGATCTGTAGTCCACATAGGGATTTAGGAAATTCTGCTTCTGAGTGTAAAACATCCAGTATTTCACTTATTTGATTATTTATTCAAGAGCAGTTTTAGAAATGGACTGTTTCCTCATCTCTATTTTTAAATGCTAATACAACGCAACTCTGTGGGTATTCTCTGTGACCTGTTTTCCTTATTATTGATGACAGCATCTTACATACTGACTTGAAATATCCATTTTCCTTAACTGATTTAGGTTTTGACTCTCTACTATAGTCCTATGAATAATGGAAATAAATAAATTAATAATAAATTAATTAATTAATTAAATACAGAATTAAGATTAGTGTCATGCCTTGTTTTATTTAATTTCCCACTGAAACATCAAGCAACAATGTTGCCTATGTCTTACATGCTGCATTCAGTTACTTCTCCCTTTTTGGTCATTGTTTTCAAGAAGAAAACACCTTCTCTATTTTAAGGATAGTTTCTGCTCCAACCAGTTTAAATGGGAACAAGAAGACATTCTTGTCTATCAGCAATCTTGTTTTCTCACAGACACAAGAGTGTCACTGTTTTGGTAAGTAAGAAGTTTTTTTTGTTGACTTTTTTTCCTTTTTAGTAAGAAATACCATTTCCTTCTCTCCAGTTGTGCATACCTTGACTGACATCTGACTCTGGCCCCTTACCACATTTCAGAAACTTTTTCTGAAATCTGCAAATCTGCAAAACAATAATAGTCCACAAGGAAGTAGCAAATGTTGTTATGTATATGTTTTATGTAGATGAATAATTTTTCACTACCTATGATGTGCAAGATGAAAGTGCTTGGCTGCAACATGTATTTCAAAATGTTAATAGTTTTGTCACAGAACTGCTCCAACTGTTCTGTAGAATATATTTGAATCATCACTCCGTTCATTTCTATGTTATGACTTTCTAATACCTATGTCTATCATTCTCTTAGAGGAACCTATAGCTACAGGGGACTGGACCCATGGGATTTCCCCTGTTCCTGTAAGGCTGAAGCAGTTCTGCATCCCCATGCAGTACTGAAGCCAAGTACATTCTCCCTGCAGGTGCAAACACACAACACAAACATCATACCTATGACCAGCCACACAGATTGAGACAGAGAACAGTGCCTCTACCCACACAAATGTATACAGTATTCACATTCAAACTTGAATGACAGATGACTTAATTTTCCTTTTCCTCTCCACCTGAGGAAGATAGAAGTTCAGTAGATTGAACATGCAAATGTGTGTTTCTCGAGGTAGATTTTGACTGACACAGTCAATCCAGCAGTAGGCACCCAGGCCCTGGTCTCCTTCAGTTGTTGAATCTTTCACCCTTATGGTCCAGCCCTGATAGTTACTCAGACCAGTTCAGATTTGACTGTGTTCACTACTACAATTAAGTATTTATACTAATTCTAAATAGTTAAATACTACAATTTCAACCTTGTAGCTGGTGGAAGGTGCATGTGGTCTAGGCTGCAGAGGCAGCTCTTCCTCCTTCAAGTACAGGTGTACAAATTTACCCAATAGATTATTTTTTTCCAGGCTCATAAACCTTATTGATCAGATATCAAAACACTGAAAAGAAAAACAAGCCCTAGGACTCTACTTACATGTACATAGGCTTCTTACCTCTGACATGTCTACCTGATCCACCATAACATTTTAGCTACAAGTTTGGAAGGGGTTTATAATAGCTACCAATGCTGGCTGCAGCAGTGCAGAACAGAATCCGCGCATTAAACCTCTAGAGTATTTTGGACTGTAAGTTTCAGAGTTTGACTGGCCATGATTATTTATACAAGATTAGAAATAAAATTTGTCCAACAAAAAAACTAATCCTAGCACTTCTACTTTTAGTTTTGTCTTTTATTATTATTATAAAAGCAAGATCAAACAATAAAGTTCCAGTACCAGTTTTCCATTCTAATCAGAATCTTCCTCTTACAGTCTGTCTTTTACTCCTAATTTACTTTATTGATCAGGATAATTATTGTACTGCAGAGGAGTCTGACTCTTTGACAGAACATATATCAACAAAGCTACACAAGTCTATGGTTTATGATCAACTAAGGGACTTTATTTAACTTATTCCAAGGTTGAAAAAGACATTGTGAGAAGGTCTTTTACATTTATTTTCATGAACACATTCTGGAATAAATTACTGCCATATCTATCTTATGCAGACAGGGATTTTGGCTTGAAAACAGGTATTCAAAGTTAATCTGAAGAAGCAAATTAACTTTTTATTTTACATATTCTTTATTTCAGAATGGGTTTTAAAAAATCAGTGTTATAAAATGAGAGTAAGTAGTGCTATAAGCTATTTATTTCAGTATTTACTGTCTTCACCTAAAAATAAATAAATAAATAAACAAACTAAATAACCACACTTAAAAAAAACATATGACACTTATGATTCATTCAAGTGTAATTCGATGTATAACTTAGCCTACATGACATTGTGTATATATATATATTGATCTTATAGCAAAAAAAACAAGTTGGTGCAAAGACCAGTATAATTATGTTTTGAGAGATTCAATGCAATACAATACCCACAGCACTCCAAAGATCTTCAGGCTAGTGCTGAGAGCAGTACGTTTTGTTAAGAAAATATTAAAGAAATTAAGAAATATTATGAAATATCAATGTAATAATAATTTTAGGTTATTAAAACTACTGATTGTGTGAAAAAATAAACAGAAACAGAAAACCTGAAAGACAGTACTGGTATCAGGGTTCCTAGTTTCATATTTCTGATTTGTAATATAAATTACCTGTAACTCAAAAACTCGTTGTACCAGGACATCCCATTTTGTTCACAATTATTTCACCTGTAAAAAATCAATGATATAAATAGTCATTCTCATCAACTCTGCATGCAAGAAATATTTGATTTTGTATATACAGTTACATTTGTCTAAAACAGTTTATTGAATTGCATGTAGTCAAAACTTACAAATTAATCTCTGTACTTGCTCTTTTCATATGTTCTTTTAGGGGTTCTTTCTTCTTCAACATTTGTACTAGTTTGCATCACAAAGAAATGCATGTACATGTATGTAAAAAATACAGAGAGGTACCTTCTCCCCAGTTCTCTATTCCACTAGTGCTGTTGAAGACACATTTGCCAAATGGTAAATAACTTTATTCTTCCATATCAAATAGAAAAATCAAAATAAAAATAAAAAAAAAATAAAATAATATTTCATGTAGGATTTAAATAATCAAAAGACTGACAGGAAACTGAGTTATTAAGTGCTTCTTTCCCAAGGGACGTTTTTATGTTGCAATGTTTCAACTCCTAATTATGAAAAGAGAAAAAATTCTGAGAAGTGATTTGGAAAAGTTTCAGTCAACCTGCAGCTCTTACTGAAGAAATTTTGACCAAAACATTTGTACTCAGATGTTCATGGGATTCAGACTTCTACTTGGGTAACTTGCCCATCTCACTATAAATAAATAAATAAAATATCAAAGCAAAATATACTGATAACATTAAAATGTTCATGCAGACAGATTGTCCAAAGAAGACTTGTGCTTCTAGCAGCAGGCACAGGTACACCATTTCATCCAGAGTGTGCCAATTATTTCATAATAATAAAATGAACCTCCTAGGACTTGCAGACATCTATCAGGAGAGTGGCAGGTACAGTCAGTTGTGAAAGTGTTTTCATTAGGGAATTCACGTGCAGCATTCTGCCAACCTTCAAGATGCCCAAGAGCACAGTGTAGAAAAGAAACTCCATAAGAAGGCAGCTATATGGTGGAAGGAAAGCTATAGTCATATGACAGTCTTTCTAAGCAAGCCGTTTGTGCTATCAGCATTGCTCAGCACTCAGCTGGCAATTGGAGCAGTGAGTTTGCACATTAGGTTTCCAATACTAGTGAGATATATTTAAGCTTTTTATGACCAGCTAACAGCTGGTTACAGTAGTGAGGTGTGAGTCATTTCTCAGTTTTACAAACATGGTATATAAGATACAAAAATTCACCCAGCATAGCCTTCTGCAAAGAGCTCCCTGTTGAATTAGATAGGAGAACAAAAACTTCATGTGAAGATAACACTCAACACGGGCTTCCAGAAGGACAATTTAAGAAGTGGGTGATACCACGTGACAATGGTCAGACCAAGAAGCTGAGTGCTAGTTGCTTCTACAAATCCTCTGAGCAGCCATTATAACTTCCCCAGAGGCATAATTTCAACGTGCTGTTGTTCCAGCTATCAGTTATGGGCAGGAGGTCATTTTGCACACCATGTTGCCACTTTGGTGAGTGAAATAGCCTCAAGGAAAGTTCTCCCATAGCAATCATTCAAAATTCATGAAAGCATTAAATATGGAATCAGAGTAGCGCTAACTGAATCCACTAAAGCTTTCACCCAGGTTTGCCTATTTCCCTACTTATTGTCATATAGAGATTTTTTACACAGATGAGTTTTCAGAACTTTCTTATTTCCTATAAAAAGCTGAGGGGATTGGGGGGGGGGGGGGGGTGGGGAGGGAAGTGAAAGGAAGGGAAAGGTTGTTCTGCTTCTCTCCAGACAGCAACAACATTATAACAAATCTGTGGAGACATAAATAAAGAAACAGACAAAATTTCCATCTCTGATATGTTTCCCTACAGAGATCCAATGAGAAAGAAGTCACTTAGTAACTCAGTACCCAAGTTTTCATATCATATATTATTGTTTGCAATTTTCCTTAGAAATCACAAATAATACCTCACTGGAACACCTATGAAGTCTCACTCTTTGAGCCACAGATTTGTTCAAACAACCTGTACCATGCTTTTGTACCATCAACAGGCCACCACAGCTTATACACTTTTTAATCCTGAAAAAAACTGTGTAGCTAAAAAAGAAAAGGAAAAAGAAAAAAGAAAAAAGAGGAAAAAGAAAAAAAAAATAGAAAAAAAAGTAAAAAAAAAAAAAAAAAGTAACAACTTACATCTAATCCTTAGTTTTGCCTGGCTAGGATTTGAAAAAAAAACAAACATGAAAAACTCAAAATTCAGAGAGCTCAGTAATGTGTTCAGTAATGAGCTCTGTCTTCAAAATGTTTCTAAAGATATACCTAGTACATGCTGTGTTACAAGAGCCTTATCTCAGGTCAAGAATAACAGTTGTAAGACCATATTAATTACCTGCAGTGTCATCACTGCCAGAAGTAATGTACAACATTGCAGTTATAAAACAGCTTCCATCTAGTAAAGTACTTTCACTTTTGCATTCCTTCTAATACAGTTTTAACATTGCATTATCTTAGTTGGTACTTAGATGGTATTTCACATTCTTGCCAGATACCTAAGCTCATCTATTAGAACACATTTCTGACTTGAATTTTATCCAATAATGTTTCTATCCATCTAAGATTTAAAAAAAAAAAAAAAAAAAAAAAGGAAAAGGCCTATAATGAAAAAGGCTCCAGAAGGAGAATGCAGTCTTTGTTTTCATCTATCATGTACCTGATGAATCTACAATATTCTAACAGAAATCATTCATTTTGTGGGTGAAACTGATTAGAAGTTAAACACATGCACCACAATAAATACTTGCAATGGTACTTGCCAGTTATTACTGTCTGTGTGTTTCTGTGATCTGAAGCCTCTGACATTGCTTCCCAGATTATAACCTCTAACCTGAAGTGACAATTTCTTCCTTGGCATTCTACCTAATGTAAATATATCCCTCAGGATTTCCTATTATCCAGATTCACTTTGGAGAATGTAATCAAGATATTCATTTATGAATCTTCTGCTTATGTAAGTCCAACTCACAAAGTTCTATACAGACATATTTTTGAAGTGCTAAATGCCTGGGTAGCTGTCTTCTATTACCAGTTATCTTGCCAGGACACTTTTCCTATGGGGCAGATGTGAACAAACTGGTGAGAAAGGAGACATTATTCACATCTGAGTTTATGAGTCTCAGTATATACACTTTTCATGTCATAAACTTCCAGAAGTACTTATAGAAATACATCGGTAATATGAAATTCAGCTAATTTCTAGTTTTATAGCGAGACTAAATATAATGGGATGCAAATGACATATTATATTGGTTGACTGAATCATGAAAACAGCTGCTCAAGACTCTCTAACTCATTGAAGAGCCATCTCTCTGGGAAATTGAACACACTGAAAAGAAGGCTGCCAAGAAATCAGGAACCAGATCCCTGAATAGTGAGCTTCACAAAGAAACAGAGAGCCTTAGCAAGACTTTCCTGTCTCCTTGACAGCATCAGGCATCAGCACGCCATCAAAAGGTGTGAAGCAAGCAGTGTCTCCTGAGAGCAGAGACACAAATCAGTATGTTCCCATCAAAACAACTTTCAGATGCAAAAAGTGTTTTACTTATGGAAGGTTTTCAATGGTTCTTCCTAAAGTGCCAGGCTATTAATAAATGTCCTAACTGTGTCTTCCAGGTTTTCAAAAACAGCAAACCCCTGAAAGTCTATTATTGTTATTTCCTTCTCTTCTGTTTCCATCCTGTTTTCCTGGATCTTGAAGTTGAAGGAACACCACTCTGTGCAAAATGATTCATAAATATTAATCAGAGGAAATATATGGTGGAGGAGAGCACAGTTAATGAATGCGTAGAGAAGGTCTTACTTATGGGAAAATTAAACTATTTTATTATATTGTTATTATAAGTTATTAAAAGTATCATTAATTTTCATAAGTATTGTAGCAATAGTAAATTAATGTCAAGATGTGCTGACTTCACAGATTTTTAATACAGAATAAGAAATATATACTGGGAAAAGATGTCAATATATGTTTTTTGCTAAAAGAAACAAAATTTGTATATACATATAAATATATATATATAGTCTCATGAAAATGCAATGATGACCCATAGTTAGGACAGCCCTGAAAGTATTCTTGGCTTTTTGCTGTAAAAGCATAGACATCTAATTATATGACAAGTAATTTTCCCAGTTTGCTCCAAAACAAACAGTTAAATAGCTAGGCTCCCAAGAACGCCTTATTACAGCACCCTGAGATATGAAAGTACTGCAATTAGGGACCTAGAGTGCCTCCACAGTCTATGACTATCCAATAGATATAATAATAACAATAATAATAATACAACATATTAAGATCCTTAGAGACTTGTTTCCTGTGTTATATAACTAAGTTCTAAACATTGATGGCTAAGTTGAACAATCAAGGTGAGATAGCAGATACATTCCTTTGTCTCCATTTCAAATACGGGAGTAGAGAGAAATTAAGAGATTGGCCAATAGTTTCATCCCAACAGTTTAGAGTCGAGAAAAAGTTCAGTTTGAAATTGTAATCTTGTTACTGACTGCAGGGACTATCACATAGTTCCACTACAAAGACAAGAATTAGATAGTTGAGTAATTCTGGGCCATCAAGGCAGGTCACAGGTAAAATTAGAAAGCAAAGATTATCTACATGCAGCTACTGCAGCCCTGTGAAGGAGAAGCCCTTTTCATTACTGTACCTGGAAAACAATGCTTATTTACATTGCCACACACAATAACCCTGTTCCTACTGGAAATTAAGCTGAGAGAATATATACAATAGTGTACAGCTAGTAGAAAGAGCATGACATGTCAAACATCTAATTAGTAAGAGGCTTATTTCTAATGCTCCTCTCAGCAGTGAATAAAGATAATGTGGAAAACATTTCTGTTTATAGATAGCGTGGTAATCATTTCTAGACCAGAAATTAAGAAGCATTTCTGGCAGCAATTTCCACCCAAAATTCATAATTTAAATGTTTGCTGACAGAAAATACTGAAAGAAGGAAGAAGAGGATACAATTTTTGAATATATTTAAAGCTTTAAAGTTTGACAGAAAGAGGAGAAAAGACGCAGAGGCAAAAGGAAGGAATGAAATGCATGGATGACTTTAAGGAAAAAATAACAGAACATTTGGCAGCTTGCTATGCTACTGTAAACAGATAAGTCCCAGGCATCCAGGCTGAAAATTCTGTTGCACTGCCACAGCACATGCTATCTACACTCATATTTTGATTTTCCATTGAGACCAGACTTCATTTTTTATTTCCCACAATTCATTTCAAAAGCCAAAATGTAATTCTTGTGCTATTCACAGTATTCTCAAAGAGAGAATATTAAGGAAAGGTTCACACTTCTTTTTTTTTTTTTTTTTTTTTGCTTGTTTTCTAATTTAATGACTGTAAATCATGTTCCAGCAATTTCAGCATTGCAAAGTCATCTTATTAAACATTCACTGTCTGTGCTAAAATCTGATACATGATTAGGCATGTGATGGGAGCACAAATCTAGCCAGTTCAAATCAGGTTAGCTCAGCTAAAATCAGTTAAATTCAAGTTTACAAGCTGTTCATCTGAACTTAGAGTAGGATGACAGAATAGGGATAACTTTAGGATAACATAGCATAGTATAAAAAAGAATAGCATAGAACAGAACAGAATAGCATAGACAGAACAGAACAGTTGGAAGGGGCCTGCAAAGATCATCTAGCCCAGCTGCTGACTGCTTCAGAGCTAACCAAAAGTTAAAGCATGTTACTGTGGGCATTCTCCAAATGTGTCTTGAACACTGACAGGCAGAGGACATCAACCAGCTTGCTAGGAAGCCTGTACACGTGTTTGACCACCCTCATGGTAAAGACATTTTTCTCTTATCCAGCCTGACCCTCCCCTGGTGCATCTTTGTGCAGTTTCCATCCTGTCATTGGTGACCAGGAGCAGAGATTGGCAAATCCCTCTGGTCTTCCCCCCTCAGGGAGCTGCAGAGAGCCAGAGAGCTATTTTCTTAGAATTTAGGAATTGGAAATAAATAAATAATAAATAAATAAATAAATAATAAGAACTCATATCTATAGATGCATGATTTTATGCAGGTTTTTTTTTTTTTTTTCCAGAAATTACGTAGAGTGTGAAGCATTGAAACTGTTAGGCTATTTAGATCATCTCAATCTGCAAGAATTTAAGGAAGTGAGCTCTTTATTCCGAATTCATTCCACCAAACCTCACGAGAGTTGAATGCTTATCCAGAAGCTGACCACAGAATTATTAACTAAAGTGGATCTATAATATTTATTTATTCTTGGTATTTTGCCAAAAGAAATCAAAATTAATGGAAACAAAAAAAAAAAAAAAGACACCTTTCCTTATTGAAACTTTAGAAGGAAATTGAATTAATAACACGAGTTAAATCATCCCTGTGCAAAAAGTACTTGAGAAAACACGTTGCAGAATTTCACAGTTCTGAAGAAATCTTTTATTTTTCCTAGCACATTACAAGATATTTATATAGCAAGTTATTTACAGAAGAAATCACCTCATGCAAGAAAACTTCCACCATAATTTCAGGTTTAGCTTTAGATCTGCTCTTAACCAGTGACAATTTGGAGCTCTGTGTACCATTTCAGTTCCAGTAGTACAAAAAAAATTCTATTTTATGAGTTATTTTTCACTCAAACATAGCAATGCAAGACAGGAAAACCTATTACTAAATATGCACTTTTACTCTATGCACACGATATTTTGACACTGCAGCAAGGCAATGTCTTGCTATAGGGAAATGACAATTGGCTTCCTCTTATGAGAATCAGCTCCATTTTGACCCCACAGAATGATTTTTTTTTTTTTTTTTTTTAACTAAGACCAAATGTCCTGAGGAATGTAAAGACATAGAAGTGGGTATGCACACTAGTAGATTGCAATAGCTGCTCCGGCTTTTTTTTTTTCATGCTTCAGACCTTTACAAGGGAAAAAAAAAAAAAAAAAAAAAAAGCACTTTACAGAGTTACTGTATCACATGAAGTCATTTCAGTTCATTGAATAATACCACATTTTGCCATTTTCTCAAAGCGATCTCTCATCACTGCATCATCCAGAGTACAATCACGGTAAGATTATCCACATGAGTGGACTTCATTGTCTTCTAACCATACACATTTTAAAATCTCAACAACTTAGTTAACCATTTCATTGCAAAACCTGCAAGGGAAATAGTGTGTTCTTTGATCTATCTGGGTTAACACTGTACTCTCCCTAACCAAAGAATTTTCCTCCTTCAAACCAAGAGCTTTCAATGCAGCTTCTATAAAGAATGAAGCAATATAAAAAAGGGCATGACAGGATGCCTTTACAGTATGTTGACATTATCCTGTCTGACTCAAAAGTAAGCACAATGTCCCACTGAAGCCAGTCTACTAACACTCAAATGTATGTGTAGACATTCCACAAAAGGATGTTCTATAACATTAAGAACAGCTAGCACCTTTATACTTTTTACACAGATTTTAAACCTTTGTAATTAATGAGAAAATGGTCAGCTTTTATATCTTTTTTTGCTTATAATTAGATGACAAAGTATTATTTATTACAGAGCCCCACTCAGAAAAACCTATATTCATATAATCAATTTGAAATTAAGATATCTACAACTGACTCAACTAATAATTGCAAGCACTGGAAGAATAGCAATCAAAGCAGGAAGAAAGAAAAAGCCAGGAGCAAGAGTTCTCAGAAACCTGACCAGCTTGCTCATTAAGTTAATAGTTTTTATTACCAACTGTGTCAACACACAAGTTTGGCAGGGAAAGATAGGTGTGATGGTTAATGATTTTAGCCATTTAATGGCTATGCTAGCAAGTTAGCTTCTTAACACACTTGTTCTGCTGAAAGTGAGCAGAAGCTGACCTGTCATTCATTTGAAAGGCAAATTGCCTTTCAGTTACTGAACAGTAAAAACATTCACAAAGGTACTGCTGCATAGTAGCTAAATGACAGAGCACAGTATTGATACCTTAGCTTTTTTCTAATTTTCAGTTAAATTCATGAACTACTTTGTCCATTGTCTTTTTCATGTGCATATATCCAGGGAATGGTTCTTTCTTTCCCTAGATTCCCCTGTAATTCATTCAAGCATTTTCTTACCCACAAGAGTAAGATGTTCTATTGCTTAACTGAAACCATATATTTTTCTCTACTTTTATTAAAATTCTCAGAAAATCATAAACAAACCTAGTTTAACATAGAGCAGAATATGCATCCAAACACACCAAAGGCTTTCTTGCTTGTGCCAACTTACTTTAGATTATGTGATTCCCTGTTCACCTGCTCTGATGGTGGCAAAGTATGTCTCCATACTCACTTCACTTCATCCTGATAAAATGAAAAATTAATTCACAAAATTATCTTCAGCTTTGTGTGATGGCCCAGTCAGTTCAAGATCTATCTGTTATATTTAACCAGATTTGCATGCAAAGAGATGCTTTTAGACTCCGAAAGAGTCTTAGGATCAGGTGACATGGTAATTCGAAGATGAACTAGGTTTTATATGTAGAACATCTAACAATAATGGAAAGGAAGACAGGATCATACTCAAAAAGTGACTAGTACAAATTTGGTTAGATTCAAATAAACACATACTGATTTACACTGTTATAAAACTCCTCATTAAACATGTGTGGAAGTGGTGCCTAAATAATATACTATGTAATAATATGTAATATGTAGTATTTTTTTTTATCTAATATTACGTTGTTAAATTCAAAAACACTAATATTTGTGTTGTTAATGTGCACTATATAATGTGTATAAAAGACATGAAAATATGTATATACACCAACATCTGAAAATAACTACTTTACAGAATGCTATTATAGTAAAAACTGTAAAAAACTGCTTTAAAATATCCTCTTAAAACTATAATGAGTAAATATTATCTCTAAAATGGTTGTATATACAGTTTTCCTTTTGATGCCTACAAACAAAATGTATAGCTTCAAAATCCAGCTGGGAAAACATTCAGATCACAGGGGAATATCTTTTCCTGGAGTGACAACACTCTTTTGAAGTCATTCTGAGCAAAGAGCAATCAAATGTCATTGGGACAGAGAACAAGGACAGAGCCTGTGGACTGATGCTTTCAACGGGAGGTGTGATAGTAGAGGTTCCACTAAATGCTCCTCTGGAGAGTTCCATACTGTTTATTAGATACTAATTTCTTCGAGAAAAGCTTGAGGTTCTTATTTTTTATTTAAAGCAAGCCAGAGGCATCTTTTCTAAAATAAATACCAGAAGGAACATAGCAACCCTACTTTATTCCTGTGGCTAGGATATACTAAATATATTTGAGACCTGAGGGTAGGTGGCTGAACATCATGTAGGTTGTATTTATAAACTTTGCTTATTATTAAAAATTAAAAATCACATATAATTTTTATGTAGAAGGTAAATAATGTCTTTCAGAAGTAGAATAGCAGTGATTACCTTATAATGGATTTTGGCCCCAAAAAAGTGATACAAACAGCTATTTGCAGACCATCTGATCACCATGGTAATTTTTTCCATGCTTCTACAATATGACAAGGTAGTCCATCATTATTTTAACCATAGTTTTTTTCAAACTTACAAGATAAAACTTTTACTGAAAGCTTTCTACTGTCTACTAGACCACAAATAGTCAATACACGACAGCCACTTCCTGCACATTTCCTCTTCAGGAACATCACATGGACTTCACAGAATCATAGAATGGCTTGGATTGGAAGGAACCTTAAAGATCATCTACGTCCAACCCCTCTACATAGGCAAGGATGGGACCAACTAGATCAGGTTACTCAGAGCTTCATCCAACCTGGCCTTAAACATCCAGGGATGGGGCATCCACAGCTTCCCTGGGCAACATGTTCCACTGCCTCACCACGCTCTGAGTGAAGGATTTCTTCCTAACCTCTAATCTAAATTTCCCCTGTTTTAATTTAAAGCCATTTCCCCTTGTCCAATCCCTATCTGCCCATGTAAAAAAGTCCTTCTCTATCTTTTTTATAAGCCCACTGTAAATACTGAAAGGCCATGTTGAGGTCTCCCCAGAGCCTTCTCTTCTCCAAGTTGAACATCCTGAGCTTTCTCTGTCTTTCTTCATAGGAGAGGTGTTCCAGTCCTCTGATAATTTTTGTGGCCTTCCTCAGTAGCATTCTATATATAAGAGAAGTCCTGACACCATTTATTGAAAGATGCATTTCTGCAAAGAAGAGAGGACTCTAAGACAGACTGACAGGTGGTCTGTGCAATTCCACTACAGATAGAAATTGTGTATATTGGCAGGGAATTAGGTGCACTTGTGCTTATAAATCCGTAGTGCTCAGAAAACAAAGTTTTTATTAAATTAGTACTCCCAAAAGGTATTTCTTCCTTCTTTTTGAAAACTCTCACTGCTTTGGTCTGTTATGTGAGATAAATGAGACAGTTCAAACAAAACTTACATAGTGATTGAAAATAGAATGGCAAATATATACCTACAGATTGAAGACTGTACCAGACTTTGAGATATTAGTAACATCAGGCTCTTTACAAAACAGAACCTAAAATTAAATAAATAAATAAATAAAATAAAATGTTATTTACATAAAATAACTGTATCATGACCATTTTGAAAATTAGGAGAGTTAAGTAGGTATACCTTTTGATCCCAACAGAGCGTGTGTTGGAGGAAGGATGGCCGAAGACATGACATATGGCAGCTCCTCGTAGTCGTCCTGGTAGCTTGGTTTGCTCAGCTGCAGCAAGTCATGGCCTCCTTGCTGTTTCAAAACTCCCTCAACAAGCGTGGGTGAGGCTACCCACTATGGTGGATTTTCCAATTTACAGTTTAAAAAAAAATAAAAATAGAAAATTAACTCATGCATCTCCTCTATTAGTGTCTTCCTATATTCTGCTTTCATACAAGATATCCCAGGTAGGCCACTTGACTTTCAAGAGGGTGCAATCTCTGAAGAGAACTATGGTGTAATGTATTAAAAATCCAGACCAAATTGATTTCTTCCTCATGCTAATACCAATTGCAACTTTTCCATGTTCAGCCATAGATTTATTCCACAGTTTTGTGGAAAGGACAAGCTTCTCATTGCAGACATATTTTTTTACTTGGGGAACATTTTATTGGACACCAGTTTCCAAACTCAAATGAACGAATTGCAGATCACCTGGTAGATTCATAATTCTTTCATTTCCTTCTGCACTAGTGTCTACTGATTCACTCAAGGTTTTTCTCCATGTTAATAGCTGTGTCATGGTTATGTCTGTTCAAAAAATTCAAATAATTTTAGCCCACCTAAATGACCTTTTAAACAATTAAATTTTGCTTTTTTCATTTCCTCAGAAACACCAGGAAACATAACAAAACATGAAAAACACCACATATAGATCCACATATTACTTTCTAATCCAGACTCTGAACTCCTGAATTATTTTGTTTTGATTCTGCCATTTTATTGTAACATCTAGGATTCACTTTACCAATGGTAGAACCAGGGTATCATCAGCAATTTCATCTAGTTTGTCAGTGATTAATCATGGTCTATCCAATATCCTCCAAATAACTCCAAATCAGGAGCTAGCAGTACCTGAATTTGGAGTCCAGACCCTTAAAATTCTACAGTGTTCAGTCCTGAATATAGGTGACATATATATTCATATATACATATATGTTCATTTTGAAAACACAGAATTCATATCATTAATTTTACCTAAGTAATAGTTTCTTTGCTGAGCTACCTGAACACTATTCAAATTCACATGTTTCAAAATCTTTCACCTTTTAGTTATCTTCCTTCTTGCTGGCACCTGCTGGTTGCAAACACAAAGTATTTAAACCCACTTCAGTTCTGATTCACACCTTAAGTGAATCACTGCTCCACTGGGATTTTAATTATTCTGCTGAAGATATTTACCTCATTTATTTTATTAGTGACAACATCTTTTGTTGAGAAATAATTCAGAGACAAGAAATCTGATGGATCTGCTTCATTGTCTGACTTTTCACTTGTCATTTTCAGGCTCCGCACAACAGAAGAGCTCCTATAAGCTGCTTTTAAAGATGCAATGCCCAATGATTATGATCTTTTTAAAATGCTTAAAAATAAGAGGTAGTAATGGTCTTCTTTCCTCCACAGATAAGTAAAAGACAATTTTTTCTGTGTTTCACTGCCCAGAAGAAAATAATACGGACAGGGCTGTGGCTGATGCAGAAAGATTAGTAGAAATAGCCTATGTGGCTGCCATGTACAGAGTATGGAACAGCCCCTTTTGCTGAATCTGGAGAACTGCATTGACTCACAAATGGTGAAGCTGTGAGGCAGTCTGTCACATAAGTTGTCTCCAAAGAGAACAAGTACAGCTTTTTATACCATGTCACTATCCACTTACATTCTAGAGAGACAATTTTGAAAATTATTTCCTTAGGCAATTCAAAAGAAAATTGTCTGATACCTTTGTCTGCAGATTGGATTTTCTTAGTGACTTAAATCTAACTTCATGATCCTCAAAAGGAAAAATAAGATACTAGTACATTAAAGAGAGCCCTAAATACTAGTCATAGTAGATGTTCTGTGTATAGTAATACCAGCATTTAAGATGCAATTTCCTGTATACAGTCAGGAGTTAAAATTGGTATTTTGAACTATTATGAAAAATTTCTCAAATTCTACCATAAATGACAGTCTCTTAGATATATAGTGTCCCCTTTGGTGAAGCATGATTCAATAGCCTTCATTCTTATTTTGTACCACTGAGTAATCTGGGAAAATATACTACATTTGTAAAAGAAAAAAAAAAAAATGTTTCTCCTGAAATAATTTTTATTGAGACATATCTATTTAGACATTCAGACCATACCTGAATTTACGCTAATTGAGACTGCATTATAAACGGAGCACAGAAAAATAGCAAAAGGACAAAAACATGTATATTACATAATTCTTAGGAGTGTCACTTATCTATTAAAGACATACACTATACATACATACACTACAACCGAATGCATGACCTATTTTTGTAAATATTATTTGAGAAACCGATGATAAAGGCTACTAGACATATATTACTATTTCTCTATCTTACTCTGTTCCTGACTGCCACAAAATGAAATTTAGACAGCTTTGGAAAAAAGGGCTATGGTAAACATACACAGACTGGGAACGTAGTTTCCCTGGCAACAAAAAGATCCAAGAACAACTCATTCCTTCAGGTTGCAATTCAGTTTATGAGCTTCCACATCTGCTTGCATAGGAATGAGACACCTGGGATTACATTTCTAGAGTGATGAGTGAGAAATTAAAGAACAATAGACATCACATAGCTAATTTTGTGCTGTGATGAAAATGAGTCCTCTGATATTCATTGTCATGGACCACCCAGAATATCTGAGGACACTAAGATTCATACCCTGATTAAGTATCCAGCCTCTTACCTACTTACCTTGACAGAAGCCAAGAACTGTGAGAAAACCACAGAGGGTGAGAGAGGGTGCTCTCCTCCTTTGCATTAGCAAGGGTTAACAGACTATTATTTTAAACAGAACATGTGCTTTCCTTTCTGTTAAGGAAGAATACAAACCAGAGGAAGGAGGAAATATGGCAAGTCAGATGGTGATTAGGAAAGAGCAGGCACTTCTGTTTTCTATTTCTAAGAACAACAGGTGCAAAAAAGTCATTTGCTATACAATTTTATTTAACTTTCAAAAGTGCAGAGTTACTTCTGCTCTGTAGGCTTGGACTGAGGGAATTTACAGTGGTAGGATAATTTTACTTCCTAATGTCTTCTCTGTAAATACTCAGTGTTTGCTTGCCTTTACTATATGCAAATGACTTTGTATAGATGCCATCACTCCATATGGCCTATTTAATTCAGCCCAACATCTACAAAACTACAATAGCTAGGCTGCAATTAGTAGATCTGAGAAGTGAGCTTTCAAGACTTGTATTCAACACCTTTTACTAAACAGTTAGATGGTACTGCACTAGTTCAGCTGCTGTTATTATTGCTGTTGCCATTATTAAGAATATTAATATTAATTTTGTGAAAAAAATAATGTAATTATTATATAATAATCTAATATACAACATTTTTAAACAGTTTTTTAAAAGTGAGGATCCATAATATTCATGGGAACACAGGAAATATTTTTTTACTATTGCCTCTAGAACTTCAGTGGCAAGTTTTCTAACATCTACAGCCCTCAACACACTATACCAAACAGAAAGAAAAAATATTGCAGTTTTACAATCTGATATAAGGTTATACTGAATTTGATTCAAGTGATAGCATTCCATCAGTTACAGTTTTTCACCTATTGTATGCTCAGACCTAATGAAAATTTCAGACTTTTCAAAGAATAGTAAATGCATTCAACATTTAACTATCATTTTTTAAGGTGAAGTTCTCTTAAACCTCTCACATGAGATTGATCTGTGACCCCTCTTACATGATTGCACTTGTAGAAGTTTGATACTGAGCAAGTGGAACGTTCTATGCAAACCTATCCACCTGAAGGTGAATACAAAGGGGTCTTTCTTTCCATGCTCATTAACACAAGTTAAATTTTCGCAACAAAAATTGTAGCTTCCTATTATACAGGCTGTGCATCCAAGTTAGTAAAACCAAGGAAAAAGTTATTTTTTCTACCACTTTGAAAAGTCAAGGAGTTCACTTTACACAGCAAACCTCTGAGTACCTTTTCAGGATTTGAATCTCATGTTTCACAGCACAATGTAACTCATGACAATGTATGGGGAAAAGTGATAAATCCAAAAAGCTGCATTTAAACTGACCCTTGAGAACCATGTTTCAACAAAAGCAGCAACCTAACATGGAAATAAACCCCACAGTTTGGTATGGTTTCATAATTTTTTTACTTTCCTGTGTTCATCTATCATCAATTTCAAGACCTTCCAGAGTTTTTATCCACCCAGCAATTTAGAAGTAGGTCCCGGCTTCTCTTTATCATAACCATCTGTAGGAAAACCTTATCAGAAATCCTTTACCATCTTTCACACATTCTTTAAACTACTTTTCTTTATATTGTGCAAAATAAATAACTAAATTGTAACCCTTGTAATTCATATAGCAGAACAAAGCTATTAATGTTCAGACTTTATTGCTAAAGTATGATTTTTAAAATGATTTTTGAAAGTATGATTGCTAAAGATGATTTTCTCAAGTCTTCACAAAAAAAAAAAATATCTGCAATCTCCCACACTGAGACCTCTTACTTGCCTGACACTTTGTTATTACTTTATAAGCTATAAATCTGGATAATAGCAAAATTTAACATCCCTATTCTTTATTTCCCATCTTTGCAAATCCCACTTCTGAGCTGTGCTTTCAGCAAGTGTAGACAAACTTGAAAAGAGGAAAGTGGTTCTTAATAAGACTCCACTTAAGGAACAGGAAGCCTGATACATTGTCTTAATACTATGTTCCACAAATGAACAAACTTAAAAGGTAGAACAATTCACATAGCTTGGGCTGAGTAAGGATGCACTAAAAATTACATCTAAATCTGGGTATGTGTGTCAAAACACTTGGAAAACGACAATCTTGTAAGACCAGCTGAAACAAACTAACAAAAACATGCTTTTCAATGCACAGACCTTTCACCAAGTCTGAAATAGAAATAGGAATGTAAAGCTAAATATAGATTGAGAAGAACTGCTCAGAGCTTAATTTGATTATATTAATTAATCTAAGAGAAAAGATTATTGGTACCAGCAGGAAAGAGAAGAAATATTAGTAAGGGCACAGATGGTAAGATTTGTAGCACATTAGACAGATGGGCACACAATTGCCTGGAGAACACTGAGGGCCAAGTTGAAGGTGGGAAAAATTACAAGGTATTAGAAAATCAATAGTGTTAGGATGGCAAGAAGTCCCCTCTAGGTTTTCCCTTGCCAGCTGTGGGGAAAGCATCCCAGGCCCTCCTGACCTTGAAAGTAAGTCATACATAAGAACTGTTAAAACTAAAACAGATTTATAGTCCTGCTCAAAGCTATATTTATCAAACAGAGGACTGCTCATCAGGGACCCCTAAACAAACCTGATCAGAAAGGTTTGTTTAACTGTATAGTGCCATTCCTCCTGCCCCTCAAGTAATTTCCCTCCCTTTCCCTCCACTTCCTCTATCCCCTTCCAAATACAGTGCTCACCCCTGAGACCTTCCCCATTGGCCCTGGTTTTGTTGATTTTCTATCACAATCTATTATTTATGATATGGTTGCCCTGTTAATATCTGTGTTGGGTATTAACTCTGTTAAACTAGAACCCTGCATAAACTTTCTATAGTGGTTTTCTGTAGTATCCTGCCATCTCACTACTTTGTTGGTGATGTCATAGCCATGGTGTACTATCTGCATATATATCACTGTCCCTTTGTAATCTGTAGCATCGTCATGTTGTTATCTTGTTAGTGGTGCCACAGGTCAAGGTTAGCCATCTGCACACAAATCCTAATCCATAACTCAAGTGAGTTCCTGAATTTTAGAAGCCAATAAAAGCATGTATTTCAGTTTCAAGACTCATCTCTTCATATATGTCCCTTGAAAATTTGGACATAAAGGTCAACAATAGAGGAGGTGTTTGTGAAAAAAAAAAAAAAAAAATCTAATTATGTATTAGCGAGTGTTTAAAACATCATCAATAGCCTTATGCAGGTGATGTTGAAAGATTTAGCACCCCACTGTTGCCACTCCAACTATTTTTTTCTTCCAACACATTGAGCTTGTTTCATCTTGTTAAAGACTTTCCAGTTTCCTGCTTAAATGCACTTTCCCTTACTTACAGACAGTATAAAGATATACAAAGATCCATCTGACTCAAAAGATCCATTCACATCATTTTGAATGGAGAACATGCTAAGCATTATTGTTTTGCAAAGTTTGGGTCTAAATTTTGTGGTGATTGTTAATACTTTGATGACTATAGCATCATTTAACTGAGTTAGCTGCCTTAATATTGACTTAATTCCGTGTCAGTCAATTGCTGATAACCTTTATTATCACAAACTGAAAAAGTATTATTCCAATTATTAAGAGAGAGGGTTTAAATACAGTTTTGATTTTCATACACACTTTGATCACCAGTTATTTTAATCAGTTGTTCCCACTCTCTATATGAACACAAGTCTCTTACTGGAATTAGAATTATCAACCTAAAAAACTTGATAATAAGCAAACAAATATAAATACAATCAGTGAAAATCTTTTTAAATTTCTCAGACTTGTGTTGAATATCAGAATAAAATCTACTTGGCAAACCCACCTCAACACCTCTTTAGATCTCTTTTCTCTGCCAATTCTCATCACCCTTTGTGCAAATAATGTTATAGCTCCAAAGAACATAAATATATTAACACTCCAATGTCTAAAAAGTGGGGAAAAAAATGCAATTTAAGCAAAAACTATGAAGCATAAGGAGTTGCTACCACACATTTTGTTTGTTGATTCTCTCCTTTCTGAAAAGTAGTGTTTGACTTGTTAGTAATGGGTTATAGAGCTCTTCTTTTTTACATCTCTTGATGAAGTATTTTCCATTTGTTTAGTAGCAGGAAGTTAATATGGAACAGGATACTCAGATAAATACTTGGCCATATTTCAGGCCAAGATGGATGGGACTTTGAGCAACCTGGTCTGGTGGAAGGTGTCCCTGTCCATAGAATTGCTGGAGTGATCTTTTATATGTGAGTAGATTAATTTCTTCTTTCAAAGTATATCTTCAGTTCCTTCAATATCTATTTTACTTAATTTCAAGACCTGAGGCATGGGATATTATTAGGACCTCAAATTTCACAAATCTTTCCAGTCCTTGTTACTCAGGAAACATTAAGGTGAAGCAAGTAAACTCAAATAAAAGAGCCACAAAGAATTTTAGTGTTCTAAAACTCTCATTAGCCAAAAATTTCTTGAACTCTCAGAGGAGTGGTATCTGAAATAAGATCTTACTCTCCAAAAGTGTCAAGTCGAGAATTTTCTCAGTGCTGAATACAATTTTCCAGAACACACATGGGGGGCAAGAAAGGGGAAAAAAAAAATCATTTCAGAAGAGTGCAGCTCAGGGTCTTAAATGACATTTAAGGGTCTTAAATCACATTTTCTAATATGATGTTTTTGTTCGTTTTGTATATTATTTGTATAATATATTATTAAATATTATGTCACAATAGTTGCTGTTAATAATAATTAATATTATATATTAATGTATAACATATTATTAGATGCCTTTCCTCTTCTCATTATTAATTTCTCCCAGACATTTCTTGTACTTCCGCTTACCTTTAGAAATATTTTTTCTTTTGATAACATGATGAATTACATAAAAATTTTCTCTAATGTACCCTAATACTATTTCTTTTCAGTTGTTAAGTAAGATTGTGGCTTGGCAGCTGGAGGGAAAATGTCTTTTAGCTTCACTTTAGCTGCTGCACTCTGGATTGGGCTGAAATCCCTGTAAAAGGAGGAGATGGCAACTTGCTTGAGATCAGGTGAACATAGCTAACCAAAAGGTGACAAAGGGACTGAGAAAGCAGGGAGAGAAATGAAAAGACAATGTCAGTCCAGGTAAGAAGGCCATGTAGCACTAGCACAGGTTTATATTCTTTATATAGACTTGCTCGTTCAGTTGCTATAACATTTCTTCCAGTGCACCTGGACCTCCTAATTTCTTCCAATTCCCACAGAAAGCATTTCCAAAGATATTGCAATAACTTAGCAGGCAACCAGTCCTTCATCTTTCCATTTTCAAGTCAAAAGACTTTTGAGCTAGCAGTAAGTTCAGCCCTTGAGAAAAGGTTATGCTTTTGGAAGCTTATATCAAAGCTAATAAATACCAACAAACAACAACAAAAAGAAACTTACTTCACACTGCACACTCAGAGAATCATCTCTAGTGTCTATAGAGTTGTCTCATGTCTACATTTAATATTTTTTTTCCTTGAGCTCTACATGGATCAACTTCTGTAAGTTTTCATTTTGGAAGCTTCCTTAATCTGGATGGAGTTTTGCTTTCAGCTTCAGAAAAGACTCTGAGCATGCCTAGTAACTACCAAAACTTCCTCTATTTTGGGGTAACTTTTTAACACTTTTTGGTACTTCCAGATAAAATGTATTGCCCATGATTCAGTGAGATCCATAACTCACCATAAGTAACTGCATGTTAACTCACTGCAAGTTAACTCAAAGTCAGAAATATTCACCATATCACACACATAAAACAGACTGTGACGCTTTATTCAACTTTTCAGAAAACCAAAGAATAAATAATATTTTCATTCTTTTACACCTGTTCCTGTTCTACCAGCACAGAAAAGAGTAATCAGCTGTGTTCCCCAACATTTCATAAATCTGATACTATTAAACAGTTTTATATTTCGGATTATGAATATAGTTAAAAGGGTTTTTTTAACAGAAAGTACACAGTTTTGTACTATGAATCCTAAGGATAGTTTTTGAGAGCACAGATGCTAAATTTAAAAACTGCTCCATTATTACTAGTTTTAACTATCCAGCCAAATGGTCCCTGTCATGGCTATTAATCAAGGTATGAACAACTGTACTGTGTAATTACACAAGGGTCAGTACAGGTGAAATTTTTGCTTTACTATTATTATTGCTTCAAATTCTGCAAGTGGCAACCATACAGCATTTATCACTGTCTAATTAACTGATTTTAGGGGCTTGGGAGTATCCCAACCTTAGGGAAGGGAATTAAGATGACAAACTGATTTATTTTGTGGTTCATTACTAGGCAACCTGCTTTCAGTTCATCCATAATAAAAATAAAAATATAATAATAATAATAATTCAGAAAAAAAGAAAAAAAAAAGAAAAAAGAAAAAAGAAAAAACCTACACTGTAATCCAAGACGGTATTTTAATTTGAAACAAAGGGAAGAGACATTTCATAGAGCTGTGGGCTGTGTGTGCCACCTGATGAAATGGAACTAAGAAGGGACAGGAAAAGGACTAGAAGATTGTTCAATCTGGATGTTCCTGTGGCTGCATGCAATCCTAAAAAGAAATACAATACCTCTATTAAGATTATGAGTTTGATATTTTTTTCTCCATTTTGAAAAAGAGCTGCAACTAGACAAAAGATTCAGCAATTGTAGAATTCGTTTCTAAACAGACAAGAATACCATATATACTGGCTAAAGAAAAGTATAAAATAACATTAAACCTCATGCAGGTTATTCTTGTTCAAAGCAGCCTAATACAGGCAACCTCCTGAAAAGGAGATGACATAAAATTAAAAGGCAAAAAAAGAGAAAATATGTAAAAGAAAAAGCACGCAAGTAAAAATGCATCTATATTTTGCTAATTCCATAATAAAACCATGGTCTAAAACATACTGCAGTAGTAAAGAAAAACTAGAAAGAAACAATGAAAAGGTACTGATAATGTAAATGTAGCAAGTTAATGGAGCAATTCACTATTTCCATAATTCTTTGTGTTCTATTCGTGAAAAAGTTATCTGGTCCCTTGTTGATAATGTTAGTGATCTTTCTTCTCAGATATAAAAGTCATCAAAAAATGTTTGCCCTGTTTTCTTTGTGAAACACAAAACCTGCCCACTTACTAATTGTAATATAAATATGCATTTTTTGTTCCCAATCTCTACATACAGAGGGGAGGGGAGGGGAGGGGAGGGGAGGGGAGGGAGGGGAGGGGAGGGGAGGGGAGGGGAGGGGAGTAATCAGAAGAAAAACATAAACGATATTCCAAATATACTAGGTGAATTATTTACATGACTATCCAAAGCTCCTTATTAGCTAGGCAAAATATTTTTGTCTTGCTTTTAAAGGCATTAATGGCTGTTTGTTGTTTGTTTTTTTTTTTCTTGTGTACAGAAATATTTTGCCTATTAGAAATCTCTTTTTCATTCAGACATATTTTCATTTCAGACACTAATTCCTTTCCAGGAATTAAACTGCCTTCATTGTAAGTTGTTATACAAAAGTATATTACACATATACTGCTGCAGAACTCAATAGATTATCTATATCATGATAAAAGTCCCCTCCCGGAAGAAAGGGATGCTATTTAAGAAAAAGATGACCAGGATTATAGACTATGACACTTCAACCACTTTATCTTAGGACAAATGAGTTAGAACTTCTTCCTTTTGCAAGGATTTTCTTAGAATAATATTAACAGCAATAGAATTTCTAAGAGTTTTCCTACAAATTTAATATTTCACTCTCATTGATATAGTAAGAAAATGTGGAATTTGGTTACTAACTGAAATGACTACACGTGTACTAATCTACTCACTTCTCAGAATACAGAAAAGCTGACCGAAAATTCATTTACTTATTTGTCTTATCCGTAGCTGCTCTTCTAAACTATAAATGAAGCTACTGAGGACTCAATTTTACATCTGTATCAATGCTAGAAATTTTTATTGCAAATTTTAATTGTCATGACATCATTTTTGTAGAATTAAGATAAATGTTACACATTCAGCAATATTTTATGTGTTTTACAACAACACGTACAGATTTCTGATTTCTTATGTGATCTCCATATTTCCACAAAGCTTTTATTACATACATCATGGGCACAAGAAATTTACAGTTCATTTGTTTCATTAGGTCAGTAGCTAGTTCCGTGGTACTATTCCACTAAACATGAGAATAGGATGTATCAATGTCAAATCATTAGACTGGAAAAAAAGACTGAACACGCTTAGAGAGAATCTACTGCATGGCATCCAGATAATTACTCTGTTGAGAAGAGATATTTGACAACTCTTTCATAGAATGCTTGTTGAAAACAGCTCAAAGTTATTAAGCAGAACAAACACTAGCCAGCCCTCCATGGATTTTTTTTTTTTTTTGCTTGTTTGTTTATTGTTTTCACTTCCCAGGTGGAATAGATGGCATGTAAAAGAGAAAAGATCTACCTAATATAGTGTCCTGGTCACAGGCGTGGTTAATTTTACATGTAATAAGAACCAGTAGAAAAGAGGCAGAGAGGGCTCTGACCTGCTAATAGTGGCAAAGGTCTGTTTTGTAGAAAGACAGATTTAGATTCACAAAGCTTACAAATCAGAATTAACTTTCTCTGTGCAGCTAGCACATTTAACTTTCCTGAAAGAAGTGGATTTGTTTTAATTGTGCTTCAGTATTTTAGAAAATAGGGTTGAGCTGAAGCAAAGATGAAATCCTTTCCTTTGTCATACTGATTTAAAAATAATAATAAGCATTCAACATTTTTTTAAAGCAGGTAAAAGACTGATTTACACAACAGCACCGGGACAAGAGATTCAGGTATCTCAGAACCCATCTTAGAGACTACTCAGCCAAGTGAAGTTGACAAAGATGACAAAAGTTGACACCAGTTAGTTGACAATAAATAAGTGTAGTCTTAGATCCCACACACATCCCCCAGGCAGGACAGCTAAGCCTAGGAATGTGTTTTCATAGCCAGCATAGCATAACAAGCAACAAGTCATTAACCAGACTCAGTTGCCACAAAAATGGTGGTGGCTCCAGCACTTGCAACACTGAAGACAGAGCACTGGGACACTTCTCAGGAACCATTTTTAATAAAAGATGTTCTAAACAATTTTTGAACTCATGTGTTTCCAATCATTTCTCTCTCCAAGCTACCTACTTCAATGACCATGAAAGCACTGCTCCATGGTATGCAAATACCCTTTACGTAAGTCATAGCTGAAGTCATTCAGAACACGGGAGCAATAGACCAAATTTTCAAAGTTTCTTTGCAGATTTCACTTCCTACAAAAGGCTGAAGAAGGCTCAGCCCACTCTGTTTCAAAGATTTTAACAAATCTAAGTTAATCAGAAAAAAAAAAAAAAAGAAAAAAAAAAAAAAAAAAAAAAAAGAAAGAAAATAAACCACAGCATTCATGAAGCATCTGGTTCTATGAATAATATTTTATGAATATGAATATTATTCCATGTTTTGTAATAGTTTAATTTGAAGCCACATGAAGAGTATCTTTATAAATATCCCGATGGCATTGCATAACTGAATGCAACTAACATCACAAAGAACAGCTAAATAATTAAGCCACATGCTCTTCTAGAAAGAAAAATATTTGGGTTACCTAGATTTTGAAGAAATGCATTTTACCTATTCCCTCCTCTCTCCATCAGCATGTGTAAACAGCAGTATAAAAAACATGACAAGAACAAAGAGAATAATATATTGCTACCAAAATAATGAGTTCTAGAGATCTATGTTTAGTTGTGATAATGTATTTACAAGTGGAAAGAATATTTCCATGTAGATGAAAACCACATGAGGCTATTAATTCTCTCTCTTGTAATGTAGATCATCTTCTATCTGTAAAAGTAAAATGTCTTTTGCACAGTGGGTAATGAATGCAAAAATTAGAAGGCACCAACACTAAGCAATTTCAATGAGGTATTTTTAGGTTATTTTTAGAACAGCTATGACTGAGCTGGTAGAGTCAGACATAGACTATAACTACAAGTACCAGTGTATTCTAGCAAATGAACAGTAGGGATTCCCTTTTGTTAGGCAACAGAGAAAGGAAAAACATTGATAAATTAGGAAATAATATAATTAAATCCCAAAAGGTAAATAGGAAATGATGATAATTCAGTTCATTTGGTTCTGTGTATTATTGGTGACAGGAAAAAAACTTGAAAGAGACATCTACCTTACTGTATACATCTACATTTTGTTTATGTGTCATCTGATCATACCTCAAGGGCTACTCCACAGCAATATATAATAATGTACAAAATGCAGTTCCTCATTGTAACCTGTTATTCCCTGCAGAAATTAAATCTCAAGAATGTATTCTGGCATGTCTCATGTCTTGTTAACTGGATATATTTCTCTATCAGCACTTTTTTTTTTTTTTTCACTCTGCTCATATCCATTCCAGAGGTTAAGATAGGAATGAACTGTTTCTGTTTGTCAAGCATGAACAGAAACGGATGTTTCCCAGAACTGAAGATATGTCATAAGCATCATTATCTGAACTGTGGAAGCTACCAGAAAGTGTTTCATTCATAGCCAATATAACATTCATAGAAATCATAACAGATCTCGTAACAGTGTTTTTTAATGATACCAGATTAGTAAATAGTGTGAGACAACAAACACAAAAGAGTAGAACCTTCTGAAACTCATTACTTTTCAATCATTACATTAAGAGAGACTCTTAGGCTGTTTAAAAGAGTTTCCTATGCTTTTCAGTAGCTGGTGAATAGAAGGTGAATATGGCTCAGAAATAGGGTTCAAAAATATTCTGAAACCTGCTTATGATTGATTGCCATTAAATTGTGGCCATTACGTTGACAACCCTCAGTGCATATTAACATTGTTTTGATGGAAGTCTGAACTGATTAATTCTGTTGCTCACTCATACTAATAATGTAATGATTAACATAAAGAGTAAAGATGAAATAACAGCTGATTTTCCAGCACACAGGCTTTCTAAGTTCGTCTAGGCCACCAATACTACTTAGATGCATGCTCTGCACCTTACAGTAATTAGGTGAATGTCAAGTTCAAAAGATGTCACCCTGTTCTTCTAAAAGTTGTGACTGACCAGAAGTAGGTTTACTGAGAGATTGCCATATAATAAAAATAGGCAGCAGAGTGGCAACAGAATTTAGCAGCTATTTGGACAAGAAGAGGCCTCATTCTGTCTGGCAAAAAATGTCTTAAGAAAATGTTGGACTCCAGCTATAGTCTTACCTCATTAGAGTAAACCATACTGTTACAGAGCCAGGCAATAGTTGTGCTGTACCCTGATCATCATCAGCAGAGATCAATGGAAGAAATTTCACATTGCCCTAGAATGTACGTTTACCATAATGTTGTTGTCCTTCATCTTTCTACTTCATGGGCTGAAACTTGCTTAAAATAGTCTGCAGAATATATATATATATTTTTTTATTTTTATTTTTTTTTTTGAATTGGGTATGTAAAGAAAAAACACCTGTATTTATATGGAGTGTATTAGTATTTTATCTCCGTCTTTCATAATTAATTATTTGCATCAAGCCTTCAGTTAAACATAAAATCTTTTAAAAGTTTGGTTTTACTTTTTTACGACATAATGAGTAACTGCTGCCAAAGATCTGTCTTTAGTAATTAATTTAGATTTAATGTGACCTTTCCACCTGACAAAGGTGGAAAGAGGGAGACTCAGTTGATTTCGGCTGCACAACTTTGTTCCATGTATTGACTTTAATTTTAATTCTGATTGGGAAAAGTCTTTAAAACTATTACTAATTTAAGCAATCTCTAATCAGAACCATGGCCAGCTATCAACAAAAAGGAAATTCTCTCTCATTTAATGATTCAACAGCACACTAAAGAATAATGAAAGCCTTGCCTAGCAAGACTTTAGACAGAATTATCTGTTCATAAAATATAAAAAAATAATAATAATTAAAAAAAAAAAAAAAAGAACCTTTGTTATCAGGTGAAGTAGTAGTAATGAAAGTAAAATTTACAGAACCAGGAAAATATTTTTTGGAAGGCACCTGTATTGTCTCTAGTTCTGCCTCCTGCTCAAAGTAGATCTATCCCCAACTGAGGTCATCTGGGGCTTTGTCTATCAGTCTTGAAAAGCTCTGAGATCAAGATACCACTACGTGTTCCACCGCAGCACTACTGTTCTAGTAGCGCAAATGTTCATTCATAATGCCCAACATGAACCTCTCAAAGTGCAATTGTGATGTGCCAGTTATTTCCTCTTATTTGCTGTCATACAGAGATTTGATATGAGTGCAGTCTGTCTCATGAACCAGGGCAGTGTTTAAGATACTAAATAACTTGGGCCTCAGTGTTTACTCCTGGAGCACTCTGCTTCTTACCAGCAATCAAATGGATGTTCATATATTGATTACTACATTTTAAACATGAGTATCCACTCAATGTTCAGTCCACTTAACTACCCATATTTCCAGTTCGTATTTTCTCAGCCTCCAAGAGAAAATGCTGTGACAGATGGTCTAACTAAAATTAAGGTATGTTGCATGTCCCAGTTTTTCTATTTCCCTTCCCTTATTTCATTGTAGAAAGCAATTATGTCAAGCATGATTTACCCTTCATAAATCCATGCTGACTATCCCTGATGATCTGGGATCCCAAACAGCCAAAACTTAGATATTAAAAGGATGTGAAAATATTTCATGCAGAAGCTTACTAAAAACAGGCTGAATTTGTCATTCATTGCCAAAGTGTGGACAATCCAGACAGGCTCTAAACACTGAGAACAGAAAACTAAACCGTAAAATCTGTAATGGACTTGGGGGACATGGCTATTAATACAAGATTGTTAAAATGTATATCACCTGAGAGAATACTTTAATGCTAATTAAGTTTTATAACACACCATAATTCTAATGACTCATGGCTCAGTTACAAGGAAGAGCGTTTTCTAACACAGACACTTACTCATTCTAACTCCATTGCTCAGCTTAGAATCAGAAATCATTTATCACTACCAATAATTATAAGTTAAATTCTCTCTTTTCACCCTAAAAGTCTCTTTTAAAAACCAGTTTCACACATATGGCTCTATGGAAGGAACATTTTTCCAGACAAACACCCCTTGCTGCAATTCCCAGAGTTCCCAAATATAATATTTGTTTCATACAATTACACACATTCTTCTGCTGAAAAAGGTATTTTTGTTTTAAACTAGAAGATCTTCCATAGAAGGTTACTACTTCTCCTGTAACAGTGATGTTAAGAAGCAACAATTAGAAAAAGTTCAAGTCCAACCTTTACTAAACTTCCTGACTTTGAACTCAAAACTTTCTATCTTATGAAGCTCCATGGACTATTCCAGAGATTTTTGACTGATTTTACCGTGCAGACCCTGGACCATTTTCATTTTCTGTTATGCTCCATAGTGGAGACTGAATACACTCAGGATTATGCCATCAGACAAAGTGATCTCCCTGGTAACTTAAGATAATGAGTTCTTTTCAAAACAGCTTAACTATTACTCTGATTGTGCACATGCTCCTCTTGCAGCCCATTGGTATAGCTCTCTGGCAGCTCATGGATGAGCTATCATTTTGCTGCTTGGTAGACTTGTGCAAAATCTGGGGGTGAACACTTCAAAATAAGAACGACAGCTTTCAGAACAGAAACCAAAAGCAAAGAAAGACAGAATAGAACAAAGGATTGCAGTTCAAGAGAACTACAATAATTCAAAAAATGATGCACCTTTTCTAAGACTAAATGAAGCATAATAAAAATATTAAAATGAATAATCTATTTTTCTCATCACTGATTAGCAGTAGAGATTCACTCTCCTGTGAGCAGATAAAGGAAAGGACAATCAAGTGTTAAACCTTCCACAGAGTCAAAATCTCTTAGTTTTCAGGTATGAGCAAAATGAGTTTAACTGAAACATGACAAGGCCAGCCAGGTCAGAATACACATAACAGAAATAGCACCAGAACAACAACATGCTGAGTTCCAGAATGAGAATTTGTAAGATGAAGAAACAAGGGAACTTAGAGTGGAAGCTGTATTTTTACAGTTTTTTGTTTGAGTAATTTTAAGATTTTTTTTTTTTTTTTCTTGATGAGAGAGGAAAGAAACTGCAGCACTTTTGACCAGAAAAATTTCCAACACTAACAGAAAACTTTACAGAATGGATTAATGGATTCTGGGCACTTAACAAGGCATGAAAATGCATTTCAGAATAATCTGTATATTTGATCTTCTAGGACGTATCTATTCTAATTGTCTAGTCTTTTATTTTCATTTGTTAATGAGAAAAATTTTGGATATCAAAATGTGATAGATTCTTTTAAAAGTCCAGAAATTAGTTAATTTTTCTAATCATCCTTACTTAGGCTTTAAATATATAGTTTCAGTGAGCAAGACTTTAGCAATCAATTTGCAGTAATCTTACAAGATGCCTTGTGAACAGTCTGTAAGAAACAAAAAGGAGTGGAGGGATGAAGAATAACAAATAAAACTCAAGTAAGAGTTGTGAGGAAAAGTTCTGGGATAGAAAATGGTCCAGAGTTGGAAAAGGCATTTCAAATACTTGTATTCTTTTCAAAGACAGGCAAATGACTAAAACTTAAGTGAAAGAGTGGACAGGAAATAAGAAAGTTTCACAGATTTTAGTACAAATAATCAGTCTCTAGAAAAGAATTACATGCTGCGCTGTATTCTGCAGAATAACATATCAAATTATATATATTCTATTAAAGTAACTTTGAGTCAAGCACAAAACACATTATGTCAATTATTAGTCTGACAATTGTTAGATTTAGATTTCTGTTACCTTCTCAGAGACTCTTAATTACACTGAGAAATCAGAAAGATAACAGAAATCACCATTAAACATTCAGATGTGATGGTAACAATGTTTACAAATTTAGACCATAATAACACAATCAATTGTATTAGTGATACACATATTTAATATAATTGGCACCATTTACATGACTTATCAGCATTAGTCTACTAAATTTTCTATCAAGAAATAAAAAGACACTATGCAAATAAGTACTTTTGTTTCATATTTTCAAATGTTCAAATGAAGAAGGACATGGAGAGCTAGTCTGCACCAGGTACTCAAATTGAACACGTGTTTTTTGGACATTTTTCTCCGCAGTTGATTGAAATAATACCCCTCCTCCACAACTCAACCTTACTCTTCTTTCCCAGAACTCAAAAAAATAATAATAATAATAAAAATAATTAAAAAAAAGGAAATCAGAGGGAAAAAAAACAACAACAACAACAACAACAACAACAAACACATAAAATTATATAATTTTATTTGAGTTTCCTCTACACTTTTCAACAAAACAAAATATTCCATTGTAAGAGACTTGAGAAAAAGCCTGAGTTTTATGGAAGAGATAAGACTGTTATTTCCCAGATGCCACCATGCCAATGTCCATTCCTTCCACAGTATTTTTCTATACTGCTCTCCCACAACTTGATATATAGGTACGTCCTTGTAACACCTCCCATTCAACTATATTTGAACAATTTCCTACAATAACGCCTCTCAAGTACACTTCTCAGCTGAAATGCACCTAATTGACAGTTCGCAAGAATTATTGCCATTCCACAGATACTTCTTTACAGCAACTCCAAGGTGTACCTGCACACGTTATGGTTTTTATTTCTGAGAAATGTCCTCTAGTCAAACTAATCTTCTTCATAACTCATTGCCATCCATAGGACTTGCATATTCATTTGGAAAAAAAATAGTTTTATAAATGTGTTTATTCCTTTATTTCACTAAAAAAAAAAAAATATATTATTCCTCAAGCTAGCAAAATTCCAAAATTCACATGCCTGCTCTTTTAGAGCATGGATTGGTTAGATAAACCAGGACAAGATGTCCCTATTACTCACCAGAATTTCTTTTATTGCACATTGGTTTCTTTTTGTCATTTTTACTTTTCTTTATTATTATAAGCCATTTTTCCTAATTCAAAAAAAAAAAAAAAAATCTTTTAATTATTAGAAAAAGAGAAAACATAACATAAAGGAAATATTACTGTCTACACTTGACAAGACATGGGAGATTCAAAATTATATACAACTAGATATTAGTTATATACACACTAACAACTGTGAAGAATATGGAGTACTCAAATAAGTACCTGTGTACAGCAGTGTCTCCAAATGCCAGAACTTTTTAAACATACCATTTTAAACATACCATTTTTAAACATACCTTGGCAGACAACCTCTGCCAAGGATACTGAGGTAGTTGGCATGTCTTTAATATCCCACTAGACAGATTTTTTATTCCATCCATAATGTTTCTGTTCACCTCAGAGATTACTTCATGACTCCAAAGTCACTTAAATAAAAATAAAAAGTAACATTTTGTCAGATCAAAAAAGACCAGTTCTCCTAATTATCTATCAATTTAAAGCATTTGAACATAGTAAAGAGACTATCATCAAATGCCACAAATGATCCCTTACTTAAAAAAAAAAAAAAAAAAAAAAAAAAAAAAAAAATCAACTTTTGGGCAGTCCTAATCCAAGGAAACCAGTATTATCTCCTATTTTGATTCTCAGACATTTTCCAGTGTTAGTATTTTATCTTCTTAGGTTTTAACCAGAATAAGTGCCTGCCTCACAACCTCTGTATTTCATTTAAGAGCATCTCAGTCTCCATCCCTTCTTTTATCAAGAGAGTACTAATGTTAAATTCACTTAATTAAGTTCACTTAATTCCATTATATCTGTTAATCTGTATGTTTATTATGTGGTATTTAAGACTTTGTGTAGCTGTGTTTACATTGTTTCATCAACTTCCATTAGCTTTAAGAAAGCAAAATTATCTTAACCCTTGTATGTTTAAGGCTTCTTTTAACCAAAACTGTAGGATTCATTTTAAAATAGAATCAAGAAAACAATACAAGTGTAATGGACTGTCACAAGACCCTTCCTAATTCAAAGAAGAAAAAAAAAAAAAAAAGAGAGAGAGAGAAAGAGAGATAGGTAGACAAACAAGAAAGAAGTTGTACAAGCAGACACAATTGATTAGTAATAGAGCAGAAGGGAACGCTTGACCAACCCCATAATCATCTGTGATGTAAAAAATGATTTGATGGATGAGGGGAGAGCAATGGATATTATCTCAACTTCAGCAAAGTATTCAGTGATCTCCCATAGTTTCTTCACTGAAAAACTGAAGTACTAACTAGAGAAGTGACTGGTGAGATGAAATGAAAACTGACTGAGCTGTCAGGCCCAGAGTGTTATGACCAGTAACACAAAACCCATCTGGAAGCTAGTCACTAGGAATGTACTCCAGGGATCAATAATGGGACCAATACTGTTTTGCCTCTTTATTAACAATCTGAATGATGGGAGAAAGTGCACCCTCAGCATATCTACTGATGACACAAAACTGGGAGGAGCTGCCAATAAACCAGGTGGTTTTGCAACCTTTCAGGGAAACTCAACAGGCTGGAGAAATAAGTCAACAAGAATTGCTTGAACAATTTGCTTTGCAAAGGAAATACAATGCTCTGCAGCTAGGTGGGAATAACCTCATGCACCTTTACAGGACTGTGGCCAACTAGCTGGAAAAGTGTTTTGCAGAGAAGGACCTTGGGTCCTGGCAAACAACAAGCTGGGTATGAGCCAGCAAGGCACCTCTGTGGCAAAGAGTGCAAAGGGCATCTTGGGCTGCATTAGGAGGCGGAAGGAGATGATTCTGTCCCTCTATGTGGCACTGATGAGGCCACATCTGGAGTACTGTGTCTAGTTATGTGCTCCCCAGTACAAAACAGGTATGGACATGATAGAATAACTCCAGTAAAAATAAATAAATAAATAAATAAAAATTAAAAAATTATTAAGGGTCTTGAATGTCTGACAAAGGTGAAGAAGCAGAAAGAACTGCGACTATTTAGTCTGGAAGAGAGAAGGCTCAGTAAGGATCTTATCAGTGTGTATGAATATCTGAATATCAGATGTGAAGGAGATGAAGCCAGGCTCTTCTCAGTGGTGTGCAGTGACAGGACAAAAGGCAACAGGCACAAAGAGAAAAGTACTTGAAATTCACAACTGAATTTTTTATTCTGAGGGTGTTCAAAAACTTGAGCAGTTGTCCAGAGAGGTCATGAACTCTCCCTCCATGGAGACATTCAAAACCCAATTGGACTTGGTGCTGAGCAGCCTGATTTAATTGGCTGTGCTCTGAGCAGGTTGGTTGGACTAGACTATCTCTAGAGGTCCCTTCCAACCTCATATATTCTGTGATTGTACCATCCAGTGCAGATAATTCCTACCTGCAACATATACATGTGTGTTTTATATATATATGTGTGTGTTATTCTTAACATGAATACATTAAAAACAACATAAGCCCCAACAGAGTTCTAAAATGTTGTTTTTTATATTTGTGAGTCATTCAATAAGGGAAAAGAAAAAAAAAAGTTTATCTAACCTTTCCATTAAGCTTTATGCGGAGTCCTTCACATTCTTTCCCATCTTCAATATGACAAAGAATACGCAGTGAGATAATATATAAAATGTTTCAAATGGCAACATTTATTAACAAGTACCAATAAGAAGTTCAAAACCTTTTTAGCTGCTGTGCCATTATCTAGCAAGACATGACAAAAATTATTTTATCTATTCTACCTTCAGAAACACCTTACCAAATTGCTGGAAGGTAAACATCAAAACTCACTGGGAGGTGTATTAACATCTTCAGAATGATTCTTTGGCAACACAAACAGTCTTATAAAATATAAATAAAAATAAAAATAAAAATAAAAATAAAATAAAAAAAAAAAAATCCTTCAGTTAGTAACTGCACAGTTTACCAAAATAAGGCATTCATTATATGATCTAAAATCTTCACAGCGATAAAGACTGAAAACTGAAAGCTGAGCTAAACACAAAAATTCTCATGGATATAAATAGTTGAGAACCAGTGAAAAAAATTAGTAAGGATTTACCTTTTGAGGTAAGAAGCACTTCTGTTGCAGCCTCATGAAAACCCAGACAGACATATCACACACTGATGAAAAAGATCACTTTCATTGAGTACCATTCTAACTAGAATATTGATGTTCACAGGCAGAAGTACTTAACTAGCTTTTTTTCTAGTACTTAATAACTAGTATAGACCTCTACCATCCACTTTTGATAAACCAGAAAAATGAAGTAACAATGTCAAGTGTGTTATTCAGAAGCAGTAGATAGTAATAGGAACAGCCTGCCTGTCTGTTTCCTTATTGCCTCCAAAGCACTGCTTCCCATAAAGTGATAGCCAATTGGGATTTGACATGTGCCTGAAACTGCAGCTCACAAAGTACCAAATATTTGGGAGCTGGGCTAAATATATAGAACATATGCAGAAAAAGCCTAATTTTAAAACCACAAGGTATACAACACAGTTGGAATGTCTGAACCTCTGTTTTAAAACCCCGACAATATTACTTAGAAAGCATGTAGTTCTTTGATTTGATAAAGAACCAGTGATTTCACCTTAACATCATTCAGTATTCCTAGCAAAAACATGTTTGGCCATACATGCAAAAATGTTAAATTAAAAAAATATAAATAAATAAATAAATAAATAAATAATAATAATAATAATAATAATAATAATAATAATAATAATAAAGTAAATTCATCTTCAACTCCAGAGAGATTAAGCTGCCCTCACTAATACTTACATTTTCTGAAGTATAAAGCATATATAGCTTCCTGAAATTTAAACAGCACTCTTAGTAAATAAATAAATAAATAAATAATGGACAGATAACAATGACAGCCTTTTAGCATAAGTCCCTAGAAATCATCAAACAACGTTAGTAATCATTTGCCTAGAACACTTCTGTCAGTTCTAATGAAATTGTCAATCATGCCGTGAAAATTGTAAGAAGAAAATTCAATTTGTTACTACAGTATGATCCAGCAAATCTTGTGACTCTGATTTCAACTAAATGATCATTCCTAGGACTGTATATAATTCATATATCGCTGTGGTGGCTTGATCTTTGCTGGCTGCCGGAATCCTAACCAGTTGCTTTCTCACTTCCCATCCTCAACTGTACAGGGGGTGAAAATAAGGTGAAAAAACTTTTGGGTCAAGGTAAAGATGGGAAGATGACTTATCAGTTACCATCACAGGCAAAACAGATAATCTGGGAACAAAAAAAAATCATCTCATTTATTGTTATTTTAAATAGATTTGGATAGTGTGAAACAAAGACAAAAACAAAAACACCCTTCCCACACAACCTTTTTCCTAGGCTCAACTTCACTCTTTTATTTCCCACTCCTCCCCCAGCCCAAGCAGTACAGGGTGGATGGGGGCATGGGGGCTCGGTGTCAGTCCATAACACTTCCCCTCTCTGCTGCTCCTTCCTCCTCACATTTTTTCTCTGTTCCAGAATGGGTCTTTCAATGGGCTGCAGTCCTTCAGGATAAACCTGCTCTGTTTGTTGGTCCTCCATGGGCTGCAGAGTGGATATCTACTCCACTGTGTTCCTCTCCATGGGCCACAGAGGAATCTTCCCTGGCATCTGAAGCACCTCCTCCACCTCCTCTCATGCCATGGTGCTTGCAGGACTGTTTATCACACTTTTTGCCTCATTCTTCACTGTCAGGAAGCATTTTGCCCTTTCTTAAATACACCTTCCCAGAGGCCCATGACTGTCGGTGCCCACAGACACCCAATACAGTGGCACAAGAACTGTTTGATACCTATTACTTCTTTATGGAAAACCCTAGAAAACAGCAGCCCATGTGCTAACTTGCAACAAAAACCTCAACATTCCTGACATTTAGACATTGAACAGAAAAATTTTAGAACAGGGTATTGTCAAGCACAGTCTTTATAAACTTTATTTTAAAAGAAGTCATCTGCTGTCTCACAAAACATGCCAAAGAATCATTTAGTCAGTTATTCTAATGAGTAGCATAGCACTTGATTAGCATAGTGCTTAATTTCTAAGTAATGCCGTATATTTCATAATGGTAAATTAGAATTCCAAAACACTTTGGTCATGGAATAAAACTTACTCCTTTCCATCCATAAATCCTTCTCAACATAACGCATACAGCTTCACAGATATTCCTTTTTGAAATCTGCATAAAGTGTATTCTGTTTCAAACGTCTAAGGTAAATTCATGTACTTTCAATTTCTGCTCTCTTTCCTTAACAGGTAGTACAAATTCAAATTACCTAAAAGATAAAAATAAATTATATCTAAATCCTATATATGTGTTTCACACATAGAACAAAAATAAATGTGCTTTGAATATGTATGATGTTAAGGAAAGCATCTAGGCCTATTATACTTAAGAGGAGAAGTATCAGCTGTTATTTATCCTCCAATTTAAAATTCAATATAAAAGTGCAGTCAAATATTTACACATAATTGAAAAGGGACTGCTTCAATGCAGTAGTAAAAAGCATAATGCGGGGGAGATGGTGTATTTTATCTAAAGAAGACTAAAAGCATGCATACAAGAACTGTTTGAAGTACTAACCTAATGTTTAACTGTATCCATATTAACAAAACAGTGCAGCTGAGGCTCTTGTGTCAACTGCCTACTCAAGGACATCATACTTATTTCATTAAAAACAAAGCAAAACAAATGAAAGCTATAACTAAAATTCAAACATACTGACTAGGTAGGTGACTAACAAGTGATCTTCAGTATATTTGAATTTGGGAATCTAAATTTACAGATCTGATGTTTAATTACTACTGTTCATCATCTTATGTAAAACACAAATAGCCATAATATTTACTAACATACAATTTTATATGTTCACATACATGGACACATAAAATTAAGCAAAAAATATCTTCAGCTATTCTAGAAAATCAGCTGGAGTGTATATTTCAGGAAAATAAACATTTAAGCACCCCCAATGATGAGGTTCCACATTTTTTCACTCTTAGATAGCTGGTTAGTGAAAGGCTATTTGAGGCCAACAGCTGACCAGTTGACTCACTCCAAAATCAGATTAAATATCGTATAAAAACTCATTACTGGAAAAAGAAAGATAAATTCGTGTATGTCATTACTAAAAATGTGGGCTGAAATTGAACGAGGCCCACACAATCCTTGTTCTGTCATTTTGTCTTCAGTATGAAAATTTGGGGTTGAAATCAACTGCAATTTCTTAGTTAGTACTTGTGTTCTGGCAATTCCTAAATAAGAGAATTTTCTTCTGCCATTTTCATTTAATCAGACATTTTAAATCTAATGTAATCTCTATGTAAATTTCTTTTTAAATTTTCCACATTACAAAATGAAATAAAATAAATAAAACAGTTTGTTTCCTGGATCTTATACTGTGCAACAAGAATTGAAGCAATCAAGTCAAATCTAACGGGAATTACTGAAGAAGGACACATATAATGTGTGAAATCTCATAACCTTTAACAGCTATCATAAAGCTTTGTATGTGCACACCTTCTTTCTCTTTACATATGCTTGTAAATAGTTAGGTATACCACAGTGTTCTAACTGTTTAACAGCAACATAAGGTAATCCATTATTCCTTTAGGCCCCTAGAAATCAAATTATGATTACCATAATTTCCAGTAACTTTCCTAGTTTTGCTTATTTGATGGGTCTATAAAACACATCAACTCCATATTTAAATGAAAATAAAAACACTTAGTAATACAAAATCACTTTTGCTGTCTGGAAAAAGGTAGGGGAAGTCCATAAAGGTGAATGTAAGAACAAGGCCTCTTCAGAGGCATATACCTAAAGTTGGTCCATGGGCTGCTTCATTTCCTATCAGTAAAATAACATAAGCCACTTAACAAACGACTTACTTTTTCTCCCAGCCCTTACAACACCACAATAAAGCTTCACGAGTAGATGCCAAGACCTTTGTACTCTCTCCAAGAAAGATGAGAAAGAGTGGAAAATCGAGGTCTTCAGAAATATCTGGTCTTTCCAAGTGTGCTTTTAAGGAATGCACAGCCAAGTGGTGAAAACAGATGTTTTTTAGTTCAAATTCCAAGGTCAGCACAAAAGTTAAACACAGATGGACCACCACATTAGAGACAGGTAGGTGGGTGACAAATTCAGTAACTTGCCAGGAGGATGGAAGCAGACAGTTTCCAAGGAAACATTTACATGACCGCAACTACAATGAAACACTTGTGTGGGACTTGTGTGTTGTGTGTCAACTCCTCTTGCTGTTGTTATGGGCCATGTAATTTACTTCATACAATCATAGAATCATTAAGGTTGGAAAAGTCCTCCAAGATCATCTGGTCCAACCACCCCCCTACCACCAATATCACCCACTAAACCATGTCCCTAAGCACCACGTCCAACCTTTTCTTAAACACCACCAGGAATGGTAACTCCACCACCGTCCTATGCAACACATGCTTATATTTGGACATACCAAGTTAATATAGCAATTTGCATTTTGTGGCTAGTTGCTTCCCTTTTCATTTGAGTTACCATACTGTTCTATATGAGCATCCTGACTTACCACAAATGCAGCATTTCTGATATCTTATGCAAATATTTTATGCTTGCCTGACAATGGTCTATTACTCCTCCATTTTATCCGTACGCAAAAAGCACTGTCAGCTCTTACTTCCTAAATTACACCTAAGCAGTCTCAGGCTGTCCCCCATTCAAGAAAGTTAGTACCAACTAGCAGGATTTTAATCCCTCACTGGCTTCCTGGTGCTTTCTGAGAGGCCCACTACTTAGTCTGGTGCCATAAGACTCTTTGGCCCTGCTGGTCAATCCAATTAGCACTTCATACTAATATTACAGAATCACAGAATCACAGAATTTCTAGGTTGGAAGAGACCTCAAGATCATCGAGTCCAACCTCTGACCTAATGCTAGCAGTCCCCACTAAACCATTTCCCTAAGCTCTACATCTAAACGTCTTTTGAAGACTTCCAGGGATGGTGACTCCACCACTTCCCTGGGCAGCCTTTTCCAATGCCTCACAACCCTTTCGGTAAAGAAGTTCTTCCTAACATCCAACCTAAAACTCCCCTGTCACAACTTAAGCCCATTCCCCCTCGTCCTGTCACCAGGCATGTGGGAGAACAGGCCAACCCCCACCTCACTACAGCCTCTTTTAAGGTATCTGTAAAGAGCAATAAGGTCGCCCCTGAGCCTCCTCTTCTCCAGGCTGAACAAGCCCAGCTCCCTCAGCCGCTCCTCGTAGGACTTGTTCTCCAGGCCCCTCACCAGCTTCGTAGCCCTTCTATGGATCCACTCTAGCACCTCAATGTCCTTCTTGTAGCGAGTGGCCCAAAACTGAACACAGTACTCGAGGTGCGGCCTCACCAGAGCTGAGTACAGGGGGACGCCACAAGTGACTGGCCTCCAACTGGACTTGGCTCCATTCACCACGACTCTTTGGGCCCGGCTATCCAGCCAGTTTCTAACCCAACGAAGCGTGCGCCAGTCCAAGCCAAGAGCAGCCAGTTTCTTGAGGAGAATGCTGTGGGAGACGAGGTCAAAAGCCTTGATGAAGCCAAGGTAGACCACATCCACAGCCTTTCCCTCGTCCACCCAGCACGTCACTTTGTCATAGAAGAAGATCAGGTTCATCAAGCAGGACCTGCCTTTCATAAACCCATGCTGACTGGGCCTGATCGCCTGCTTGCCCTGTAAGTGCTGTGTGATAATATTAGTATACATTATATATATAGCTCAAAATTTTGTAACATTTGCTTTACAACTTTAAACAGAAGATTTTTAAAATAGAGAAAAGAATTTTAATTCCAGGTAAGAATGTACCCTGGGCCATAGATTACTCCAGTGGACTGGAAGAATTTAATGCAGTCCAAAAGCACTTTTTCCATGTTTAAAGGTATTAATAATTTTTTTTTTATTTAATATAGAGTCTAAATAGGCATCCATGTCTGCAGTACAAACTGACACAGTAGAAAGACCAGATAGGGACATAAAATTTTGCATGTTGTGGGCTTTCTTTCTGAATTCTATAGGAAAAGAGAAAAAAAATATATGCATTTCCAGTAGGAGCAATCAAGGTAGAAATTTACCATATAATATTAGAATAAATCCACAGTTTAAAAAAAAAATAAAAATAAAAAATAAAAAAAAAAAAAAGAAAAAAAAAAAAAAAAAAAGAAAAAGAAAAAGAAAATCTGGCAGCTGGTAGTTATGCTTTTCTTGAAAACTGTAATCCAACTACAGCAGTGTTAAAACCACCAGAGACAATGTTTCTCTGTTTCCTACACGGGAAAAATCTAACAAGGCTCAGATGTTATTCACCTTCAAACGAGAGGAAAAAAATATGGTTTCATTGATTTCAGGATAAAGGAATGCAGTTCATGAATGAAAAATACTACATTGGAAATTTGAACCTAAATACAGGCATGTGAAGCAATAGCATTGGCTCGTGTCAAAAAAAGAATATCAGCCCTTTAGAGGTCCAGGTCAGGGAACAGAGAACACTGACTGAACATACCGGGGAACTAAAAGGGACAGGTTTGTGAAGGCAGCAAAGGCACCCACAAGATATTGAGAACCGAGAACATGGAGGGCTAGGAGATCAACAAGACCAAAGAGACAGATCCAACATGTCAGATTCAACAATGAGAAATTGAAACCTATGAAAAACTTCTGTTTTTTTCATTTAGCTCCCAGGAGCCAAGAGAACACTGTATAGTGAATACTACCACAGATTCCTAACAGTTTAATTTTTCTTGAATATCAAATTCTTACAGATAATACAGATATCGAGAACTGAGATCTCATCACCTAAATAAAGCAAAAATACTTCAGATTATCTACTCTCAATTTAAAAATAGTTGTCTTGCAGCTTAACCACAAAAAGAGCTACACATCTACTTGATGTTTCATTCCATAAAAAAAAAAAAAAAAAAAAAAAAAGGCAGCCAAGTCGATTTAAACAAAATGAGTGATTTTTCCAGAGAAATAAGAAATGTTTTAGAATTAGTAATAATTGAAGCCATGCTCTAGCCTTTGTAAATTTTGTTTTGCTGATAACGCTATCATAAGGTTGCCTTAGGGTATAGTCATTCCTTTCTTTTTCTCCTCTAATAATTTGTTGCAAGCCCTGATGAGGAAAAGTTGTCAGATTCTAAAGGTGTTCCCAGATAAATTTTTAGAGGCTCTTTCCAAAGAAAAATGAACAGTGAAATGAAAATGAAAAATGAACAGCAAAATTAAGTGTAATACAATATATCTAGTGAATGCATGAGAACACAACCTTAAAGAAAAAGGTTAGCATTTTAGCAGAAAACACAATTTGGCAGCAGGAATTATAACAGTTCACAATTTTTCTATTAATTGCACTAGAATATGTAATATGTTTGAAATGATTGAGAGGGACCACAGCATTCTGAGCAATACTGAATGATTTCAAGAGGTGCTATAATACATCATTACTTATACAACCGTGTTTCTCCCAGTTTAAAGCTTAAAGAAAATCCCAGAATAGCAACCAAATGCCTAAACAGAAACAAAATTTGCTGAGTGAAAATTCAGGTACAGATCTGGAAATCTGCTACATTTGATGACAACGATAAACTTGCAGATTATAACAAAGTTTTATAAAGTAACTGAGTAGGTGGAAAAATAATGTTTTGGAGTACTTTTTAAATAATTTTGTCTTCCAGTGATAAATGTCAATAGCAGGGAAATGAGTAATGTCTTTCAAAAAAAGCCATTAACAAATCATTAGTCCACATACAGTTCACAATTTCATCTTCCAACATTAAAAAAAAAAAAAAAAAAAAAAAGAAAGAAAAAAAAAAAAGATAAGGAAATGGCACTGGCTGATGCTCGTTAAGTTAACAGATTCTTTTTTTCTCACAAGGTACAATTTCAAAAAGAAAACAACACTCATATTCAAAGTCTGAAACACACACTCATAAACTAGTGAATTTATAAAAAAGTTTTAAAAGGAAGAAAACAGAAAAGAAAAAGAAGTCTTGAAAAGATAAAGGTATTAAACAAGAATAAGGAATAGTGAATGGTTTAAATTTCTATTTCCTTCTGAGTTTAGCCCAGAACATGTCATCTAATCTCAGGGCAAATGAAATATGCCCCATCAGAGGAGAGTACTCTTGGCCAGGAAGAGCCTCATCTAGTCTTCACTAGTTGTAAGAAAAAAGAAAGTTTCAAAACTTTGAAGCAATCAATGGAAGAAATAAAGGAAACATTTATCATCCATTTAGATCAGGCCACAAAGCTGGTGGATGAAATAAACAAGTTTCTCCACATTGATAAACAAATGTGAACTCAGCCAAAAACAATTTCAAGGTTCTTTTGTGGTAAATTTCATCCAGTCTTTCTAGCTGTTTTTTTCTATCACTTTTGTTGAATATATAATTTACAGACAACCACACTACAAAGAAGAGTGCTGCAAATACCACTTTACCAAATAATGTCCCAAAAACATACTAAATATTAATGATTGTCCCATTCAGATATCTAGGTGTAAAGGAAAAGGGGAAAGGGACAAAGCAGAGTTTAAAGTGAATCACTATCCAATGTTTAAGGGGACAGTAAGGATAGTTTAGTCTAGAAAGGATGAAAATACTGCATTTCTTCTGAAGAGTGGAAAAAGTACAGAAAGCAGCATGTAACATCTTTTGCTCGGAATACCATTTGACCTATTAAACTACCTGTTGTCTTCCTACCCTGCCTGACTCCAGCTGCCCCACCCTGCCAGAAGGAAGCCTTGCCATGTTTACCAAAGATTGAAAGCAAACCAAGAGAGCTCTCATGCATATTTATTCAGTGGCATGTTACCATGCCCAAGACTTGTGTGTTTTTCTCTGCTATTCATTCCACTTTTTGCCATGCTATTGGCTAATTACTTTTACCTTTTTAGATCTTTTCCCTCTTTGTTCATTTCCCTCTCTTTTGCCACCTTCTCTTTTCATGTTTTCTTCATCTTCTTAATGTTCTCTTCCCTTGCTCTCTCTTCTCTTCCTCTAGAAAGGTCAGGTGTGCCTCACCCTCTTCCCAATTGCTTCAGTAATTGGTACTGCAGGTCAGACTATGCTAGGATAGAAGTTACAGTTTTGAAGATGGGAACATTAGGTGGAAATCAACACCAGAAGTAACTTCCAACTCTGCAAGACTTGAAGGGAACTTCAAATTTCAGAAAATTAAAACTAGCTCTGAGCCAAACAGCAATTTTCTTGAAACATGTTCAGGCTTCTGCTTGTTCCTTAGCTTCCCACTTGAGGAGCAACTGCTCCCCCACCTTCAAGGAAAGAACAGTCTGCAAGGACATAGGGAAGGATTCTTTTTTCTAGCCTTTGTCCTGGAAGTCTCAGGTCCCCTACCTGCAATCTTTTATTGCAAAGTCTTCCATCCTCTGATTCACAGCTGGAGAGTCACATGTGGATGCTGCAGAGCACATATCTGTTCTTGAGAGAGATCTGAAAACAAGACCCGTGGCATGCACATTTTGATGTTTACTTCTTTGCCTCAGAACCTCCTTTTAGCCCCCGGAAACAAGATCTTTGCCACAGACAAAGCAAGGGAGAGGCAACACTGAGAGATCTTCATCTTTTCCATCTGGAAGGCTTCACTCAGCTGTGCTTGAAGAAGCTTTTCTTCACACACAAACACAGGCACTCCAATATATTATGAGAGTATTTCTACCTCAGCATCTGTTATATGCTGACATTTCTCATACCACCTCCTGAAAAACTTATGTGATCCTCTATAGGCAGAATTGTAGTACCATGGTCCAGAAGCAGATATAACAGAAAGGAACGTCACCATGACTTCCTAAGATGACAGTAGTACTATCCAATGACTAAAAGAAATGTTTTAGTATCAATCTTCTGCAGCAGATACCAGTGTGATAACCACACCTTTGTAAGACAGAAGGAAAGCACAGCATTTGCCCACATCATGAGGATGCAGAGGCTTAAGGGATACCTTTCAAGCCATTGATATACGGACAGCATGCCGACAGTATTGCAAACTAAAATATCAATGCACAGTAATACTTAGTGGGAAATAAGCAGTTAGCCAATTATATTTTTTTCAGCCCAGCAATTCACTTCAAAAATAAAATTAAATGTGCAAGTCAGATATTCCCAAGGATGTTAGAGTTGCTGCAAAAATAGTGAACAGGCCTGAAAAACATCTTCATTTAGATACTGAAAGAGTTATTAATTTGTGAGCAAGCAGCATATGTGACAGAGTGAGATATGCCTGTGCTGAGTTACAGTTTCTATTTGCATTCTGCTGAATACTAGTCTGACCTTGTCCAAAGAATCTACTGTACTGCATTGCAGTCACCCTGACTGGAAATTCATTGAAGGAATATAACTAAGAGGCTTTGGGGGCCATCAGCTTCACTACTGGCTCACCTCCAACAAACAATTTATTTTATCATCTGGATGAGTCAGTAGGTTAAAAAAAAAAAAAATAACCTTAGTGGAGCTGTTGTTTCTTAAGTCTCAGCATGCAATACTAAAAGGACATCCTATCTAACAGTGTAGTTCTTCTGCAACAGTGGCAGCCATTGCTACAAGTGAAAAAGACCAACTTGAAAGAAAGAGGACAGAGGAACTAGCTCAAAGCTCATACTCATCAAAGCAAGTCATGCTAAAGAGCAGCATCTCCTAGGATTTTGATAGGAATGTAACATCTTTAGACAATGTAAAGACTAAGGAGTTTCCAACCCTAGATTCAGGTGATGTTGGTGTCAATATTCCAGAGGCAAATCAGCCAAAAAAGCCAAACTGGGGAATGTGACACAGTGTCCCAAAGCTATCCACAGTGATTGCATTTTACTGAAAAGGTGAGAAAAGTTGACAGACTGTACAAACATAAAAACAAAAGGTGGAAAATATACCTGAAATCAAGTAACTGAAGCATCCAAGAATGCATTTTCCAATGCATTAAGGGAGGAAAAGGATGTACTATAGGAATATGATATAATTGACAGCCTGAGTTTTTACAACATTGAATTTGTTGAAGTAGTAGGGCTGGCAGAGGTGGAACTGAACTATGGAAGTTTAAATGAATAGAGACGGAAATGTAGGTTTGGGAAGCCATGCCACAGAAAATCAGGAACACAAAGGTACTTGCTTGCATCTATCATCAGTCTGGATTTCATCATATCACATAATTTCTGAGATTCAGAAACCTTTTTTGACTGGCTTTAATCTCCATGTCTAACTTCAAGAAACAGTCACTTCCATAATTCCCTGGCTATCAGACCCTCTAACGCCTGATTGCAAACTCAGGTACGTTCATAATTCTGCATCTCTCAAGTATGCTGTTGTTACTTAAGCCTATAGGATTTAAACAGTTTTCTTTTATGGCACTTACACTAAAATAATGCAAAATAAAAGTCTGAGAGCTCAGCTACTTTGCTGAGAGGATAATATACACACATGACAAGGTTTTTGATTAATAGTTTAAACATTTAACTCTTTCCTCCACACATAACATTATCACAAGCTGCTGTATACCATTATATAAGAATATCAGTAAGATCTTTCCAAAACATAGTGAAAAAAAATCCCAAAGCTGTAGACAGTAATTTATGGAGGACCAAATGTACAGCGTACATTTTACAAAACATCAAACCTGTCTGAAGGCAACTAATGGCATAAATGAAGTCTGTGCTCTGTGCTGCAAAAGAGATTCCATGAATAAGGAAAAGCAGTAAATGAAGGAATTCTATCCTTGTTTCCATGGAAGGAAACCTCAAATTTGCAGACTTTCAGGCATACAAGAAATTTCAGAATTACAAGGTCTTTCATTAAATTAAAAATAAAAATCCATAACCTAAACAAAATAGTCACTTTATTAAATTATGAGACCTTTTTTCACTTAATATACAGAAGAAATTAAAGACAAAAAGAGAATCCCATTGAAATCTCTCCTTAGTTGGTCAAAGAAACTATAACTGGATAATAATAATTTCCTCTACTGCAGCAATCTGTAGTCGGATATATTTCCTCCACCAAGATCCAGAACAAGTTTTATAGAAAGGCTTGAATATTGCAGTGAGATATATCACACATATGGACCCCTTTTTTTGTCCTGAGGCACACTGTACCAACAATTCTTCATTACATGATAGAACAGTACTGTGGGTGCCTCTTCCAAAAAAAAAAATTAATAGTAGATGTCAAGGTAAGTCTACTCTATATTTATGCTGGAGGTGATGTGCTTCATTTAATATCTGTTTTTAAGATGTATTTCTACAAGAAGTTGTAATAAAATTTAAGTGTTTTCAAAAGTTGTTGTCACTACCTTCTTGCAATTTGAGTGCTGGCAGGCTTAATGTATAGCAAAATAAGTTTTCTTTAAAAAGCATTGGTTACACAGAGAAAATGCTGTATTTTAATTTGAGGATTAATGACTTTACTATCCATTGCACTAGTTGCTATTTTCATGACAATTCAAAAAAGCAGAGGTCTGAAGAGATGCTAATCAGAAATGTAAGAATTAATATAGTGCTACTCCTGTATGTTTCTGGTATTTCAATTGGTCTCTCTTCTTTTTGACATAACAAGATTATGTTTGTCATAATTCACTATTACTAAATCAACCCATGTGTCCATGTAACAACATAGGAAAATAACTTGTTATAAAGCAGAGTTTACATTCTTGAGTCCTTTGCTGCCTGAGCTGTCATTCTGACTCCTTTTCTAGCTCTGCTTTCTACACAGGAAGGCATAAATAGATGATTATGCTACTTTTTGTTTCCACTGTTCTCTGGAAATTGCCATGAGAAAGTATTTTTTAACACTGCACTCCTAACTCTTTATACCTCATCAATTTGGAGAGCCATATAATTAGGAATAGGGTTACTACAATATCTGGCATCATTTTGGCTCTCATTTGTCTTAGAAGTCATATTAATTGTGAGTCGATAGTACTATTTCCCTTTTGTGTTATCAATCAACTCAGATATCAATACAGTCTGTTTAAGCATATTTTAAATATAATGATCAACTTCATGGCTTATGCAGAAGGCAAATCCAGCTTCTCCCTCATTTTTCTTTATGGTCAAGAGCTATAAATGTTTTCTCATTCTGTTTCACCAACAAACCCCAGAATCCTGTTTGTGTCATTTGATAATACTCTAATTTATTTCTCTTTGTATTTATGTTATTTTATATGTTAGATAATATGATTTCATATCCTCATGCTTTAATCATCTATAATATTGCCAATTTTTAGCATGATATTAAAAAGTAAAAAAGAAAAAGAAAAACTTTTCAAAAGGCAAAAGTTCTCCCAAGGAAGATGAAGAGAAAATAAAAATACAAGCAGTTCATACAGCATGTGAAATACTTGAAATGTTTGATATTTCTGCAGTATCACAGCTGTTCCCATACAGGGCAATGTATAATTTTTCTGGAGGAGGATTGTCAAGGCTGACTGCATTAACCTTGAAGTATTGTTCCCTTAGGTTATAAATTTCTGCAAATCCAAAGCATGGAACTGTTGGAAGAAAGGGGAAAAACTCAGAACTTGAAGCTGTATTAGTAGTCAAGGAGACTGTTGCCTGATACTAGCCTTGAATAGACAGTACAGAGATAAATGCAGCCTAGAGTTAAACTGCTCCATTACAATCTTGACAGTTCTGAAGCTGTACACTTCATATAATTGATGTCCAAGTATTAATGCCAATGTCAATTAATGCTACCTTTATGAGGCAGGGTCTTGATAGGAAATCAAACCATGGTGAAAATGATAGAGTTCTCTAAAAATCAGAAGTCAGAGATGTCTGAAAAAAGATCTCAATTTTAAAAGAACTTAGCAATCAAGCAAGCTGTGATGACACTGAAGCAAGACAGCTCTTATGTAGCCCCTTCTCAGATTCCCCGTAGCATTATGGGGGTACAGAAGCAGCCTTGACATGACATATCAGAGGTCTTTCTTTTTATTTCAAGATAAATACAAATGGATCTGTTCAGTTTCTCTTAAGTCACTTAAACTTGTTAATCTTTATTAGTAGGTTTACTAAGTAAGCTACAGTGGACCTAACTTCCAGAAGACTCCACTTAACAAAATCAAAATGCTTTGGTTAGTCAGCTGATTGGACTTTGGGAAAAAGAAGATACTGTGGGGTATTAAAGAATACTGCTGTTCAAAAGGTCTCCCTCCTAGAAGAAGGAAGAAAGAAGCCTTCTCTGCTAGGCCAGATACTTCTAGCAAGCCCACTTATACATTGTTCTTTCTTCATTTATTCCCACTACACAGTATTATCCTTTTCCACCTTCGTTTTTCTGATCAGAAGAAAAAGGCAAAAATGTTTGCATACCCAAATGAATGCTCAGGGTATTTAATCTCCTCTTGTCATCATATTAGTGAACATTTGTCAACATCTGTATCAGAACAGTAGAACTGGTCTCTCTTGGGAGAACTTCATGTGTTGGGGATTTTCTGATGAATATTTTTCACGTTTATTCTCCCGTGTGTCAACTAGTATTACTGGTAGCACCAATTAACTACAGTTTTAGACCACAGTTTATTACAGTGTACCAGAATAACACTTTTAAGAATGCCAGAAGTGAATGTGGCATTTTAAATAACTAAAGATGAGTTTTACATGCAATATTACAAACACCTAAAAATTGGTATTTGGCAAGGGACCATAACAATAATTGCCCTTGGGAGATAGTTTTTTTCCTAGAAGAGCTCCCTCTTATTCTAAATTTGTTCATTTATTCTTATTCTAAATTTCATTCATAGAATGGCTCAGCTTGGAAGGGACCTTAGAGTTAGGGACATCTAACTCCAACTCCCCTGCTACAGACAGGGATGCCACCCACCAGATCAGGTTGGGCAAGGCCCCATCCAGTCTGGCCTTGAGTAGATTAATTTAATTCACAGAAATGGGCATAGCTTAACAAGGATGCCACAATAAGGCGGGCAGAGAAGAATCTTGAACAAGGAATATGGGACCAGAATTGGAAATGGTCTAAAAGCAAAGGAAAAGAGATCACAGCTTTTTTGTTTGTTTGTTTGTTTGTTTGTTTGTTTTTCTCCACAGAACAGGACTAGATACAGCTGGAAATAAAAACTTGAAATTGAGGAGGAACATTACTGCTTTGGTTAAGAGACTAGCCCCTGTGACTCCATGGAGAAATGACTTGTTCCAAAGTGAGGATTCAGAACAAAAACTGCAAACAAGAAGATGGAGGAGGCAGACATTGGACAGTGAATAGCTAAGGCGCTTGCTTCTTACCTCTTTCCTCAGCTTTCCTCAGCTGCAGAGGGATTGTGCAGCCATCCTGACAGTGAGGTAGGCTTGAGGAATAAAGCAACTTCTGACTCTGAACAGTGCAGTCAGGATTTGGCTATTTCAGCTTTTGCCATCAAGACCTTAATTAGATTTTCCTCGGATGATCAGCAGCTGTTCTGGGTGCTTGCTTGAGAGCTCTAGTATACAGAAGTGTATTTGATATACTTTCAATGCAAAATGTTACAGAACACTAAATACCTTCCCAGAGCAGGTTCTGGTCTCTTCTAGAAGGCACTCCAATAATTTTGAATATTTTTAACTCAGTAAATTGAGAAGGGCAAAAATTGAGAAAAAAAAATCTTCTAAGTGCATCCCTACAGTCCCTTTGATGAATGTATCCTTTCTTGTTCTTTTCTTTTCTTTTCTTCATTAGATGTCACATTTAATGCCCTTTCATTCTCCCTCAGTAATCACAATTTTGTGTTAGAAGTACAATTATTCCAAAAGCTCACATGCTGTGGCACTTAAAAAATATATAAAAATAAAAAATAAAAAGATTTGCCATTGCCATTTAAAAGTTTGAAACAGCTACCAAATATAAAGGGTAAAATCCAACTGTCATTCTTGTTCTAAGTTGTTATTATACCCAGCACATAAATGGCCAATAGTTCGTAGCTGTAGGACAGCCCATTAATGTCACTCAGGGATTTTTTTTTCTACCTGGTAATAATCAGTACAGCCTCAATTCTCAGAGGTGACAAGAACTAAGGCACATCATCACCGGAGCTTGCTTCTGCTGACTTGACATGACCTGCAAGCCTCTATTAATTATTGAATGATGCGATACCTTCTATGTATCACTAAGCCACCACATTTCTGCTCCTCAGTAAAATTCTGTTTTACCCACTAAATTATTTATCAACCTTGAGAAGGGATGGAGTGCAAAAAAGCAGCAATTTAACCAAAAGCATCTCTATTTTTAAGGAACATACTGAGACCCTTTTCTCTACTATCAATTGTTACAGCTTTGTGTGCAATCTTACCTTGGTTATGTCTACCACCACGAGCAAAGTACAATAGTTTGCCCTAATACATGAACTGCCTTCCCTGATATTGTGATCTAAACCTAAAAGAAGAAAGTAATTTCTTTACATTTTTCACTTAAGGGGAGAACCACTTTCATCATCAGCTGATGATTAGATGGCTTAAACTTTTGGCAGATATTTCACAGACATTTGAAATTGATTTAGTGCATTACCTAGTGCATCAAATGAAAACGTAATAAGGTATAACATTTAATGTTCAAAGTGGGAAACGCTGGTCAGGGAGAGATTAGTAACTGATCATAGAAAAGTTTAACAAGTAATGTGAAAGAATGGACCTTGTATTAAGTTTTCTCTTAAAAAAAAAAATAACATCTCAAGAAAGTATATCCTAAATGTCACACTTGCACTAAATGTTTTGAAACAATTATTTCTCTTCTTAAAATTAGGTGTCTATACCACTTAGAAGCTGTTAAAAACACACTTTCCTAACTTTAACCCCTACATGTAATGCTGAAAACTCTGCCTGAGCTCCTATAACCTATATTACATGGGAGCTCAAACTAAGGGATCAGAAACAGACAGACATCTGTAAACAGTTAAGGCACATCAAACCCTGAAGCCCAGTTGATGTAAAGCTACCACAGCCCCGTGTGCTCAGACCTAAGTGGTGTCTTGGCTGAGCATGGTACTGGTACTGGTACTGGGGCACTGCATTGCTGCTGTGCCGGGTGATGCCGGGGCTGCCCCGTGCCAGCCCCAGCTGGCTCCAGCGGCCCCACCACAGGACATGGCTGGGCCCAGCAGACAAGATGGTGACGCCTCACCTCAGGGACAGCCTGGGGAAGAGAAGGAAAAATACCAGAGGGAGATGAAAAAGAAACAGTCCTGCGGAGAATTCACACCAGTGAAGGATGTAAAGGAGGAGGAGGAGAGAGAAACGACCATGACCTGACCACAACCCCATCCTGCACTGCTCTCTGCCTTGCTGAGGGTCTGAGTGGGACCTGTGGCAATAACAAAGAGTTTCCATCCTTAAAAGCTTACTTTAAATATTCCAGCTTACATCCATGAAACTTGCTGTCTCATTTATTTTTTTGTCGTAAAGGGTGTCCCTTATAACTCCTTTATATATCCTCCATATGAGGGGTGCCTTATAAATCATACTTTGATTTTTGAGAATACTTTGGTATCATTTTTCTGCTGCCAACTTGTTATTCTTCCTTATTGTAACTTGTGTTGGGTTACAGGGATTTTTTTTTTTCTGATCCATTAGGCTTATTGTACTTTTTTCTGCTTAAAGTTCCTATTTCTTCATAAATCTTTGTTTAGGGCATCAAGAACCTTTATTTAGAAAAAAATATATTTATTTTTTTTTGCAAGTTCTGTTTTTTTAAGTGATATCTTTCATTCCAGTGATGACTGCCTCATGTTTTGTCCAGTATGACAGGTGGAAAAAGTACTTCGTTTTATAACTTTCAAATCTTCATACTAGGTGATATTTCCCAACTCCAGGATCCTACCATTACATGAACTATGTACTTCTAGACAAGGATTGAAATAGCACAATAGAAAAAAGGAAAAAAAAATACTTTTTGGGCTTGGACACAAATTGAAGTACCCACTGGATTGTAAAGAAAAGTTTTTAAAAAAGACTGTTTATTAAAAAATGCCCAATCAATTGATAATTTCCCTTCTCCAGTTAGAGAAATAACCCTTTTGATAATATATATAAAAGGAAAAAAAAAAAAAAAAAGCAGTTAAATAATCAAATTTAAATGCTAGATTACACAAAAACATACTACTGTTCTTCATTGCAAGTAATGCACCTATGCCTATTTTTTACCAAAGAGACAAATAAAATAAAATAAATAAAACAACAGATGCAACCAATCACATCTTAAGTAGAACAAAGATGACAACATATATGTTTTCTGTACATTGTGTTGTGCAGACATACTTATGGTGTAGGTACATTTTTAATGTTTCCAAATTTATAGGATCAATACTTTTAAGCCTGCAGAAACTATTTATTTGGCATACAACTGGACTGGATTATACATTTATTGAACAATTAAATACTAAATTTTACAGGGTAGCAATCTTCTATTTTTTCATATTACTTTATTCAATAGCAATAGTAATCCAAAGTTGGACTTGTTGTTCAGAAGAGCCTCTTTCTATTTTCAAAAGATCATAAAATGCTATTATTAAGCAAATGTGGAGAACCAAAAAGCTTTTGCCTTGGGGCTCCCTATCTTCTTTTTGATCAGTGAAATTAGTTTATCTTTGCTTTTTCTTCTCTTTATGTATGTTGAAAAGAATTTGAATAAAATCACGTAGGTCTGCTGGTGGTTAAAAAACTATCTGTTGATGTATATAATGCCTGGACATCTTGCAAGTGAATGCCTAGAATATGTTCTTTATCAGTGTAAATTTAAAATGATATTTTTAAGATCTAAAACCAAGTGAAAAAAAAAAATAAATAGTGGATAATAAAGGCTTCCTATGCTCCCTATCTCACCAGACCCAGTAAGTAATGATCACTAATAAGTCCTTCTCAGTCTCAATTCTTGTAAAAAGCCTGTTTCATCATTTCCATTTTGCAAAACAATTACCTATTTTTCCCTCCACTATTTGTAATGTAGTTCAAGAAAACCATCCCTAGGAATCTCATTTACAAAGTGCTTAAAAGAATCATCTAAGATCAAATACTGTTTTCTTCCTCAGTTGAGAAAGCTTTTTAAAAGCCAGAAAAATAAGTTTCTTTTATAGTTTCCCTTTCAAACTGAGGCTTACATACAAGGGGAAAAATAATAAAAATAAAAATAAATAAAAAGAAAATAAGAGAATGACTATATTAATGTATGTCACCCAATAAAAATAATAATAATAATAATAATAAAATACCAAATAAAGAACAGACCTGAAGTTTAAAAATTAAACTAATTTCAGCAGCTGCTATGTCATTTGGTATGAAGTGACATTAACTTGTGGTAAGGGGTACTCATGAAGAAGAGAATAAATTCACCTGAAATGCACTTGAGCTATCCTCACAGAGGTACCATCAAATAAATGCAATTACAAAAAATAAATAAATAATTAAATAAAAATAAAATAAATAAAATTTGAAATGGATCAATGTAAGAATTTGTCAACTATTTCTGATAATGTTTAATTTGAAACAACTGTAAGCTATTTCAAATCCATCCACAATGTACATCATCAAATAACCTTTTGATTTTTGCTAAAATACATCACATATCAATTCAAGTCAGTTATCATTGTAACATTATCTGAAACCCAAATAAAGCAAGAAAAAGATAACGTTTTTTGAGATGATAAAACCAGGAAATGGGAAAATGACATTACTTTTTCAGCTAACAGACACAGAGCAGCTAAATAGATTTTGTGCAAAAACTGCCCAAATAAATGGGTACAGTACCAAAACCAAAAATAATTATTCCTTCATTCTTTCACAGAACCTCTATATCGCTGCATTTCCAGAGCAATGTAGAAAACACCTCCACCTCTAATTTCCAGAGGATTGTGCTGAAGAATGAAAGCATGTAGGAAGCAAATATTATAAAACCACCTAGGAGCTACCTACATGACAGACATTTCCGGAAACAAATTTCTCACTGAATTATTTGTAGTGAACACAGAGTTACAATGCAGTCTTAAGTTTAACATGTTAATAAATCTCAGAAAAGGAAAATTAATTTTTCTCTAGTAAGCCTCAGGCTAGTCTGTTTTACCTCTCTTTAATTCTTTCAATGTCAAAATTAAATTTCATGTGGAAAACTATCCATGTCTCATTTCTTAAGAAGATCTTCATCACAAGAAGGATCAGCCCTTCGATATTCTTTGGCTAAAATTCTGTTTGTGACTACAGTTTGGAAGAGAAAAATTGAAGGGTCAAAATATTTATAAGCAAGGAAGTTGTTATTTTCAGTTAACTCCTCATGACAGACTGGGTTACCTTTCCTAACAAAAAAAAAAATACTGTTAGTTTTATGTCATTGTAGGCAACTGATTTAATAAGTTATGTACTTGGTCACTTACATGTCTCAGCTGAAGAAAAAAAGTGCTGCAGATGTTGAAACTACTAAAACCAGTAGCAATATCCAACCCACGTAAAACAGAAATACCTAACCACAATGCAATTACTTTCAGATCTCTTTGTTATATATCTGTAAGCTCTTTGATCTCATCTTCAGTGACCAAGGCTGATATATTTATGAAAAACACCCAGCATCTCTTCCTGAGATCTCTGTGCATCTCCTCCAGCATCCCCCAAACAAGCTCTCTTCTCAGAAAAAGTAAAGTCATTAAAAAAGCATTTGGGAATAAATTAAAGATGCCAGTTAATAATCTTTAGATATACAGTGAACTAATTTTTACATGGATTACATCTGAAATAGTCTTAGCACTTCCAGAGTGCACAATCTCATAATGTTTCAATCACAATTGGAATATGTTATTATTAAGACTGGCAGTAGTCTTCATCTGATTGCAAATTTGTCAAACTTGCACAGCCTGGTGACCTTTAAAACGCCCTTTCCAAAATGTATGTCTGTATGTTTTAGCAGGTAACCTGTCTCTCTCATTGACGCACTGCAGAAACCAAAGTAATGCAAATAATGCTTCAAAATGAAGGAAAGTTCTAAACCTCCCTGAAAAGGTTAGTGGAGCTAGCAAGAATAAACACATCAGAGGAATGCCAATGAATCTAGAGGTGAGCAGGAAGCGGGAAAATGGGTTTCACAGAGTGACTTAAACCAACTCCAAATTAATGGGACAAGAAGAGAGATGAGAGGGAAAACACAACTTACCTTGTGAAGAAACAAAGTATAGATAGAAATGCAGATATCGCAAGATGCCTGAAATCCGGAAGAAGACGCAAGAGTTGAACCTATTGGAAGAAGAACAGAAAGGGTCAGTCAAAAGGAGAAACATGTCAAAGAACATGCATGCAACAGTCCAGTGCCTCTGGAGTCAGGGTCTCCCGTTCAAATAATCTCAGCACTTTGCTAATGCTGGCAATCATCAATGCAACCTATCACTTGTGTCACAGTGGAAACTTCGATACCACTTACATTTATTAAAACTTTTCTGAAAAGATATTTAGTTGTATTATGGAGGAAAAAAAAAAAAAAAAAAAAAAAAAAAAAAAAAAAGGAAGAAAAACCCAACTCATTTCTTCTCCAAATAAAAGACACTGCGTGGGAGGAAATGAAAAATGACACTATTGGACTCAAGAGTTTGAATGGCTTCTAGACAAAACATCCTACATGTCTGACAAAAATATGTTCTGCTATTGTATACTGTGGCAGGTAAGAGAGGAAAATTCACTGTGATTTTTTCAATTACACTGTCATGCCTACAATTCTTTGCACAGTCCAAATGAAAAGACCTTTTTTTTTAATTATCATCATAGAATTGTACTACAATTATAATTGTAATATAATTAGAATTCTATGATAGAAACTGACAAGATTAATAAAAATATCAAAGTCGTTATTGCTATATCACTATCCTTACTCTGTCTGCTCAGTTTTTTGGGGGATATTTTTCTCTGTGTGTTTTGCTTTTCTTTCAGTATTAAATTATCGGAAGATGCACTGTATCCCTTGTCATGGAACACAACTGTTTTCAGCACTTTATTTACCTATCCACCCCTTTTATTAATTTAATTCTAACTAAATTTGCCTTCAACCTCATATGTCTTAAGTAGTATAGAATCTAGCTCATACTGTTGACCATCTCTTTTCCCTCAAACGTAGATGAAGTTGAGAATTTCTTGAATGAGACCAAATCATCACAGTTGATTAACTGAGGATAAAGCTAGTATAATCATTTAGATGACTGATAGGTTCTGTTTCAGCTAAGTCAGGAATGAGTGAGAATCAAAACTTAAAAGCTGAGTGAGAAAAATGAGCAACTATATATAGTTTTACAAATGCAGGACCTTATGTTTCCTTATTTTTCTTTTATTATACAACAGCACATTCTGTCTCACAAAATTAGTTGAATAACATTTTAGGTTTGTTTCTGTTTTTAATAAACCATAATCACTTAGTCGTGTGAAGTTCAAAGATTACTTCATGTTTAGTATCATCTTGGCTTAAGTTTGTAATGGTTATAAAATCACTATGAAAAGCATCCCACTAGAAACTCTATATTTTATTGCAATATTTTGAAGCTAAACTTTGAAATTGCCATACCAAGTAAACCTTAATTTCTAAAGTGCAGCTGACAAGATTAGCATAGTATCTTTGCATCTTGTGTACAGTGTAAGAGTTGAATAACCACAGAGTCAGAGAGTATCTTTATCACCTCTCTCCAGTGATTTAACTATTAGGGGCTTACATACAGCCAAAGTACTATTCTATAAACCACAAACGAAGGAATGAGAACTACCTTCTGGTCCAGTAAGTACAATTTTCTGTAGTTCAGGCAAAAAATGAGAATCTTTTTCATTAACTGTTTCTGCATTTGCCTCTTCTACTATCACCAGAAAGAATTTCATGAATCCACGTACTCCATTTTCAGTTCCCAGTCTAAAATTATTCATAGTCACAAAGATCAGAGAGGTCTGTAAAACTGAGTAACTGAATTAGCACCTGGGTCATTTTCTTCTCCTGAACTCTGAGATGCTTCTGTGACACTTACTTCCAACATTATTAGGATTTGCAAGAACTAGCATATACCTACCAAAGACACGTTCACAACTGACAGAAGTATAACCATATCTTCAGGTTTGTCATCCTTCCAAACCTTTCCTACACCTGTTCCAATTTTAATTCATTCCAGTGCCTTACAGAATGTCATTAATACTTTTCCATTTTACCTGGAAACAACTTTCCTGATATAACTTAAGGTTACAATTACATTTTGCAAAGACAGAAGTCATGGACAATTCAGCCTCATTAGGTAATTCAATAAGAGCATTGAGATTTTTAAACCTTTAGTTATTTCTAAATCAGAAGCTTTCTTCTTCTAGTAAAAATTCTTGTCACCACATGAATGACCTTGAATTTCATACTACTCAATTTAACCTAGTTTCTAATATCCTGTTCCTTAAAATGACTCAATCCATCATGTCTAATGAAATTTAGACATTTTCTAAATTAGAAATTAGGCATTTTCTGTATGCATGAGCTTTCTAACTTTATTGAATCAACAAGTTTTATTAACCTATTTCTAATTATCTTTTTCTCCCCTGCAGGTGTGGTCAACTTGCAGTTCTTAAGGAATTTTGCTTGTAAATCATGGTCAAATCTGCCACATTCTCTCTTCAGCAGGTGTGTCTTGTTACTGGCACCCAGTAAAACAAGTTTTCTAATAGTCTTCATTTCATCTAATTTGAATTAATATTTTCATTTTGTGATAGCATATGAGATGAATTAGTGAAATTTCAGTGATTCAGATCTTCCACGTTTCTTTCCTCCAGATAATCAGTTATATTTCAACAGATGACAGATTAGGCTGATACCATCTACAGTTACGTGTATTTAATGTTTGCTACTGTTTCTCTTTTTCCAAGTTCTTTCATCTTATATTATACTGAATTGCTCCAGTTCCTTACTCTTCACTGCTCCTGCTTATATATAGTTACTGTATCTGTTATTTTACATTCATTCACCACCACATATGAAAGGATCTAAATGTAGCTACTTTAGCTACATTTAGTGAATGTAGCTTAGTGAAATTGCAAGAACTGCAATTTCACATGCTCGTAAATAATACATTTGCTCAAATCATAATTTATTAGCTAATAACAAAAACTTTAATGTCTGGCAAAAGCATTTAAAATTGATTTGCTGCTGGATACTGTCATTTTAATACTTGAAATTAAAGGCTGGAGTTTTGACTAGGAATCACTGGAACAAATTGAAATTGTTAAGAATTTTGAAGAGGCAGATTCTCATCTTGTTTTCCAAGCTGATGAGAATAAATTATATTTTATAAGCATTGAGCCTTGGTGCCTTTAGCATATGCTGAAGTTCCACAAAGGTTTCATAATACGCACATATGTTCACATCACACGCAGGAATAGTGAAAATATTTTTCATAAATATCTACCTTAAGGATCAAAATCTGTTTATTGCATTTCATACCCAAGAACCCAAAGCCCTTCCTGTAGCACCAGTCACAGAGCCAATCATTTACAAACTGGATCCTTCTATTCCATCCCACATCATCACCCCATAATGGAAGGAGGGAAGAGAAAATGATTTGTGCCCCAGACTCCCACCAACTGTCCCAAGGCCTTGAAATTTTTCTTCATTCCCCTCACACTATGGGATGCAGCTTCCTCCTCACCTATCTGGAAGATCAGTAGTGATCAGTAGAGAGCATCCTGTGGGAGGGACCACACATGGAGCAGGGACATGTTCCTGAGCACTAGAAAGAGGCAAGCATTGGCACCATCTTCAAGACAGGCAAATCAAAGAGTCCAAGCAGCAACCAGCTGACCAGCCTCCTCTCTTTATCTGGGAAGCTTAGGGGCTACATCTGCCTGAATATCTCTGAGCAGCACACCAAGAACAAGGTGACCTCTGGGAACATCTAACCTTGTTCAATTAAGTTCAGGTGTCCTCCAGGACAGAGACTGTGCCGCTTCTCTGGACACCTCTTCTGTCTGAGCACCCTTGTGGGAACAATCATTTCCTTTTATCCATGGGGATGTCTCCATCAGCAAGCATGGCCTTGGGGGTACTTGTCTTTCCACTGAGAAGTCTCAGGCTTCATCTTCTCTACACACTCTCAGTAGGCAGCTATAGGCAGCAGTTGGGTCCTCCCCTGCACCTTCTCTTCTTAATTCTGACCCAAGGAGTTCCCTCAGCCTGCCCTTGTACGCCGTGTGCCCCAGGCCCACGCTGTCTTGAATGCCCTGGGCTGGGCACACTACACTACACACACTGCACACACATCAGTATCTTTCCTGTACTGGGAACACCAGAAGGGGATGTGGGAGTCCAGACACAGTCACTAAATTGTCCCCAAAGAAGAGAGGAAACTGTTTTTCTGTTATTTTTATTACTATATATTTTTTTTTTATTGCTATTTATTGCCCGGTCTTGGAAGAGCTCCTAATGAAGCTCTTATTCATTCTTCTCTGAATGAACAGTGATGCTGCGCTCCAGCACTTCTTCCCAGCAGACGTGAAGTCTTCTGCTTCTTCAGAGGAGCAGCTGTCTCCCTAACAGCTTTGATCTGCAGCTCTTCTTTGTGCTTTGCCATGGAAGGTGTGGCTTCCTCTTCAAGCAGCCATGGGGCAGCCTTCTTGTCCTCAGACAGAGACATCGCCGGGCTCCACGTCCCAAGGTCCACCGTGGCTCTCTGAGGGGTTCCTTCTGCCGCCCTGGTGCAGCATCCCAGAGGAAGCCAAGTCCCCTCTCGTCCACTCCTTGAGACTCCGTGCAGAAGAGATGACACCTCTGGACGAGGTGGGGGTGGGGGATGGAGGATGGGGGACAGGAAAGAAGGCCACCCTGCTGGCGAGCCAGCAGGATGGCCGTCGATAGCTTCTCAGCTACTTTGAGGATCGGAGGCCAGGCCGTGCATATGGAGATGGTCGAGTGCTCCTGCGGTGCCGCCGATGGATTTTGGCGGCAGGGAGCCTGGGCATGTCAACCTCCATTGCCTCATCTGGAGGTGGATCTACCTCCATCAGGTCTTCATCCGGAGGCAGATCCACCTCCATGGGCTCCACAGCACTAGCTGCAGTGCAGGGCACTGCTCCTCTGCCGCGGGCACCACTACTCTTCCATCTCCTTATCATAGGCACTGGCCTCCTCCTCTTTGGCTTGAGGACTGAGTCCTCTCCGCACCCACGCAAGGGTGGGCAGCTTCCACTCCAGGCCCTCTTCCTCCCATCCATGATGGCTGTCGTCAGAGGACCTGGAATCTCAGCGAGTGGCGGGCCCTGCGCAGGGGCCTTTTATAGGGCCCGGAACAATCCGGAGGGCAGATGCCACTGTGACATCAGGAAGCCTCTGTGACGGTGGCCAAGGCATGGCCAGACGTGGCTGTGTTGGGAGAGGTGTCAGTGGCCTGAAAGACGCCCTCACGAGGCAGGAGGAGAGGGTCGGGGGGCAGAGGGCCCCTCTCCTGGGGATGGCTCTCCCTGGCCATTTTGCCTGCCAGAGAGACAGGCTGCCCCTCGGGCACAGGGCCTGCCCTCCAGCTCCCCTCCTGTGCCCTGCCCTCCAGCCCCCTCCTCATCCTGTGCCTGGGCTCCCTGTGCCACAAGACGGTGGCAGCAGTGTTTCTGGAGGGGCAGGGCCTCCACTACCCCCTGCCACCGACCAGGCTCCCTGCGAGTGGTGCAGCTCCCCATGCTGACAGCATCTGAGAGGGGGCAAAGCACCCAGACTCCCTGCAGATGGGCAAGGGAGGCACGGCCAGGCAGCACCAGGACTCCCAGCAGTCAATAAAAGCTCTGCTGACACTCAAGTGCTGCGGGAGCCCTTCTCAGGGGCCATCTCCCACACGTACCCCTGCCCCCAGAGCATGAAGAGGTGCCATCGCTTGTGCCCCAAGGCATGGGGCAGGAGAGCGCCTGGTCTCCGCGCTGCTGTGCCGCCACAACACGGGCAGTCTGTGGGAGGGCTGCCGAGGTCCTCGGGGCCTGGAGGTAGAGGAGTGGAGGGGTCAGTCTGAGGTTCGCCCTTGCTCTCTTCTCTAGTGTTAAAGGAGAAATCTTCTCAACGTTTTTGTGGCTTCTCTGCTTCTTCGCTCAGAGGAAGAGCTCTCCTGTCTGGTTGGAAGAATCACAAGTAGCTCCTGACGGGGAGCCTTCAGGCACATTTCCAGGGGGAAGCTCCTGCCTGCCTAAGACACCTAGCACACCCCTTCCTGCTCAAGCAGGGTCACCTACTGCACCTAGCCCAGGACTATGTCCAGGCAGGTTTTGAGTATCTCCACGGAAGGAGACTCCACAGCCTTTCTGGGCAACTTATTCCAGGGCTCTGTCCCCCTCACAGTAAGGCTTTTCCTCATATTCAGATGGAACTTCCCTTGCTTCGCTTCATGCTGGCTGCTTCTCATCCTGTATCTGAGCTCCACTGAAAAGAGTCTGGGCCGCATGCTCTGGGCACCCTCTCCTAACATATCTATATACATTGATAAGATCCCCTCTCAGCCTTCTCCAGGCTCTACAGACCTAACCAGTTATGCCTAAGCACTTTTGCAAAACTGTACTGAGAAATTAATTAAATTCCATTCTTATTTGTAAACCCCTGCAGTTTTCTAAAGGTATCATTTGCTATAGTTTTCTCTTTAGCTTTGAAGCATCACCCATTAAAAGGACAGCTTTGTTGTGACCCAAAATTTTGTTGTTCTTGTGTAGTTGCAAGGACCTGCAGGGTGTTCAGAGGCAAAGTCCTTGGCCTGTATCTGAATTAGGTTTATGTGTCAAGTGTTTGGTAGCAGGGGGGATACAGGGGTGGCCTCTGTGAGAGGAGCCCAGCAGCTGCCCAATGTCAGATCAGAGCCAGCTCCCAACAGCTCCAAAAGGGACCTGATGCTGGCCAGAGCTGAGACAGGAGTGACGCTGGTTGGGCCTCTGGGAGAGCAGATTTAAGAGATGGGGAAAAAAAATCTGCTGTGCTACAGCAGGTGGCTGACAGGAGTGAGACGCAGCCCTGCAGCCCCCAAGGTGAGTGCAGCAGGAGGGCAGGAGGTGCTGCAGGCAGGCAGCAGCAGTTCCCCTGCGGGCTGTGCAGGGAGAGGCCCCCGGTGGAGCAGGCTGTCCCCCTGCAGCCCATGGGTCCCCCATGGAGCAGATCTCCACGCTGCAGCCCCCCCGTGGGTGGAGGAGCCCCCGGTGGAGCAGGTGGATGTGGCCTGGAGGAGGCTGCGGCCCATGGAGAGCCCCCGCAGGAGCAGGGGGTCTGGGGGGAGCTGCCGCCCAGCCGTGGGGGACCCGTGCTGGAGCAGTTTGCTCCTGGGGGATGGATGGATGGACCCCGTGGGACGGAGCCGTGTGGGAGCAGTGCTTGAGGAGCTGCTGCCTGTGGGCAGCCCCCACAGGCTCAGTTTGGGAAGGACGGCATCCCGGAATCACAGAATGCGAGGGATTGGAAGGGGCCTTGAAAGATCATCTAGTCCAATCCCCCTGCCAGAGCAGGAACACCTAAATCATGTCACACAGGAGTGCGTCCAGGCAAGTTTTGAATGTCTCCAGAGAAGGAGACTCCACAACCACCCTGGGCAGCCTGTTCCAGTGCTCTGTCACCCTCACCATAAAAAAGTTTTGTGTCATGTTAAGTTCCTATGTTCCAGCTTGCACCCATTGCCCCTTGTCCTGTCATTGGATGTCACCGAGAAGAGCCTGGCTTCACCCTCCTGACACTCACCCTTTAAGTATTTATAAACATTAATAAGGTCACCCCTCAGTCTCCTCTTCTCCAAGCTAGAGACCCAGATCCCTCAGCCTTTCCTCGTAAGGGAGATGCTCCACTCCCTTAATCAGCCTCGTGGCTCTGCACTGGACTCTCTCAAACAGTTCCCCGTCCTTCTTGAACTGAGGGGCCACGAATTGAACACAATATTCTAGATGTGGTCTCACCAGGGCAGAGCAGAGGGGGAGGAGAACCTCTCTCAGCCTACTAAGCACACCCCTTCTGATACACCCCAGGATGCCATTGGCCTTCTTGGCCACAAGGGCACCCTGCTGGCTCATGGACATCTGGCTGTCCAGCAGGACCCCCAGGTCCCTCTCCCCTTCACTGCTCTTCAGCAGAGCAGTCCCCAACTTTTACTGGTGTCTGGGGTTGTTCTTGCCTAGATGCAGGACTCTACTCTTGCCCTCGTTATATTTCATTAAGTTTCTCCCCGCCCAATTCTCCAACCTGTCAAGGTCCTGCAGGATGGCAGCACAGCCTTTGGGCATGTCAGCCACTCCTCCCAGCTGAGTGTCATCAGCAAACTTGCTGATGGTGCCCTCCATTCCCTCATCCAAGTCATCCATGAATATAGTGAACAACACTGGTCCCAGTACCGACCCTTGAATAACCCCACTAGATACAGGACTCCAGCTCGACTCCATCCCATTAACAACAACCCTCTGGCTGCTTCCCTTCAGACAGCTAACAGTCCATCTCACTACCCGATTGTCAAGACCACACTGCCCCAGTTTAGCTGTGAGGATGCTGTGGGATACGGTGTCAAAGGCTTTAGTGAAATCAAGATACATCACGTGCACTACCTTTCCATCATCTCTCCACCTGGTTATATCCTCATGAAAGGCTATCAGCTTGGTCAAGCACAACTTCCTCTTGGTGAAGCCATGCTGACCGCCCCTAATGACCCTCTCATCCTTGATATGACTAGAAACAATACCAAGAAGAAGTTGTTCCATCACTTTACTAGGGATGAAAGTGAGGCTGACCAGTCTATAGTTAACCGGGTCCTCCTTCTTGCCCTTTTTGAAGACAGGAGTGACATTTGCTTTTCTCCAGTCCTCAGGCACCTCTCCCAGTCCCCATGACTTACCAAAGGTGATGGAGAGTGGCCTAGTAGTGTATATCCCATTGTCCAGCCTGGGTCACCTGTCCAGGCTCTGTCCCCTCCCGGCTCCTGCTGCACCCCCAGCCTCCTTGCTTGCAACTCTAAATATCACATGTAAAAACTAGCAAGAACAAAAATTTCTAAATCTGCATCATTGAGAACTGCATACACCCAGATTATGCAAGTGGATCACTTCTTTTCATATTCATATTCATATATATAAGGTTTTCAGTGCTATTTAGGTGTAAGAACAAGCAGCAGTTAAAAGGTCAAGACCGGTGCTTCGTGTGGTACCTCAGCAGAGCAGGACTAAAAACGAACAAACAAAAAGTATAATAAACTTAACCATAATGTAATGGTGTAACTCTTATGTGTCTCACACTCACCGATATCTGTAGGTCTTAATTGCACTTGTAGTTAACTTCTTGCAGTTAAGCCATAGAGCAATGGTCTGGTTGTGATCAAGAGCAGCACAGGTAGCTTAACCCAGTCTTAATACACAAAATGTCTGTGGTTTGACCAGAGGAGCTTCTTAGAAAACAGAGGTGAGAGTCTTCTCTTCCTCTTAGGACTTCTGGTAACTGAAAGCTCTTTGTGGAAACTCTCTGCCAGGTCAGTCTAGACAATGGTATTGTATAAATATTTGGTGTGTACCACAACTTCCATATATGTAGTCAAGTACACGACTCAGAGAATACACCGGTTGAGACACACAAAGTGAACAACCTGAAGTAAATGAACGTCAAAGTATTACTAAACTTATAATTTTGAATCTCAATTGTCAAGACCAATTTGTATGCCTCTTCTTTTCTTCTCTCCTCTCTTGCCCTTTTCCATACTTTAAATGTAAGCAAAAGCTATAAAGTTTCATACTTTTAATTATTTTTTTCTCTCACCAAAAGCAAAAATACCTCTGCTTCAGCTTCCCTCTGAGAATGCCGAAGTGATGGCAAAGAGAATTACATCTCCCCAGATACAAAAAGCTTTGTGACATGAGTGAGCTTACCTCTTTGACACACAATAAAAAAAGTCTTTAGAAGCAGTTCACATAACTCCAGGGCTTATGTTTCAAGTTTTTGTACCTTTACTCAAATACCAAGGTCAGCATTGCATTTTTCATTCCACAGATCCCATTCCCAGCTTGAATGAACACTGAAAGATTTTATATCCTGCAGTATCATCATGACATATCCTTCAGGGACTTCTTTTCTCTCTTATCAAGGCTCAACCTGGCAACATGACTAAGCACTGTCTTTATGAATTTGCATAAATATGCAAGATTTTCTGTCTCTGTGGTTTGCGCTGAGGGTCAGTGAAGGCACTGGGACTCTTGACAGCTGACTGATGATTTAGTCAATTTTGAAGTAACTATCCCCATCCTAGAGAATGATGATGCACGGCAGAACTCCATGTGATGCTAGCTTGTCTGCTGCCATTCTGGTGTTGATGATTGGTTTGTATTTTTATATTAGAAAAGATTTTAAACATAGTATCATAGGTCTAGTATACTATTAATTGAGAATGTTTGTAGGAATTATACCTGTCTAAATTATGGCAAGGCCAAAGGCAAAAGTGAAACTGATTGTGTACATTGTTCATACGAGTTTGAAACATGCAGATTTGAATTTACATCAAAATGGCTAAAACTAGTTTGCTGTAGTAAGATTCATCCAGCAAACTTCATCTTTGATTTCTTTTATGTAATAAGACTAGCACTAATGGTGGGTACAGGCATTACATTCCCTGAAGAATTTTATCTCCCTATCCAGAGTTGTACTTACCACTCAACAGCACTGCTTGCTTGTGACTGAAAATGCATCAACTTTTGTTCCATTAAATGAAGGTCCTATATAACAAGCGAAGAAGAGAAGGAGGAATGTGTGGAAGAAGAAGAAAAACACTGGGTTAGAAGGCCGTGAGTAATGATTAAGATGAGTACCATATACAGTAACAGATGTGCAAACATACTAAGTAATATGGATGCCAGAAAAGACAAAGTTGATGGAAATATCATAGCCAGTAGGATAAAGTCCTGGCACCTTTTTATGTATCAGCCAGCACATCAATTTTTAGTGAGTTTGACATTGCATTGTTTGAATAGGCTCTTATGTCACAGATAAATATTCAATGTTTGTAATATAAGGCAGCCTATATAGAGAGATTTATTTCCTCTTTCAGTGAAAAATGGCCAACTAAAGCTCATCATTCACCATTTAAATGGCCACCAGCCACTGACTAACAGCTAGCCCATTTGATCAGAGTTGTAGCTTACTGATATGAAGTCATATTTCATGACAGCTGCTGACTGATAAATAGAAAGAAAACACAGGGCTCACAAGAGGGCTTTTGACAGTTGCTGCCATGAAATGTTTTCATTTGTCACTGTGACAGTGAACAACAAGACACTGACTGAAAAAGAGGGCATGAGAACACAGCTGGCTTCAGCTAACTTTCACTGAACCCTGATATGCAAACAAATAAACACTGTAGGTTACCTGCAGACATGCATAACAATGGACACAGTCCCAGTTTCATTAAAATCCATCTAAATCTAAAGGATTTTTTTTTTTTTAAATCACAAAATTTGTTATGATTTTCTCTACTATTCTATGACATCTCCTAAAAATATTTATTTTTTTGAAAAGAAATTCATTTTGCATTTCTAAGAAAAATCTTTCCCATTCCGGTTTAACAATGCTTTTTTTTTTTTTTTTCTTACTCCTGAAATCATTTCTAATGTAATTTATTCTCCAGATAATGCTTAAATCAATGAAAGCAATAACCTTAACCAGATATAAACCTACAACTTAAACATGAATAAAGCAACCTTATTATCTTAAAGTATTGTTAGCAACATGCCAACTGCAGTATAATATTTAAAGGCATTTCTTCCATGTTCTTTCCATTACACGTTCCTTAGAAGAAAACATTATTCTAGCCCTTACATTTTCAGTGATAATATGTTGGTGAAAAATAGGTCAAGATGAAAATATTCAAGTCTCAAATCAGGAAACAAAATAGCGATTAATAAACCATTCTTTAGGGTAGGGTAGGGTAGGGTAGGGTAGGGTAGGGTAGGGTAGGGTAGGGTAGGGTAGGGTAGGGTAGGGTAGGGTAGGGTAGGGTAGGGTAGGGTAGGGTAGGGTAGGGTAGGGTAGGAAGTGACCTTCAAAGATAACAGAATCACAGAATGGCTTGGGTTGGAAGAGACCTTAAAGATAATCTAATTCCAACCCCCTGCCAGGGGCAGGGATGCCACCCACTAAATCAGGTTGCTCAAAGCCACATCCAGCCAGGCCTTAAACATTCCAGGGATGGAGCATCCACTGCTTCTCAGGTCAACCTGCTCCAGGTGCCTCATCACCCTCTGACTGAAGAATTTCCTTCTAATATCTAATCTAAATCTCCTCTCTTTTAGTTTAAAAGATAAAGTTATTTTATCTCTTTGTCCTGTCATTATCTGTCTGATTAAAATTCACTCCCCTTCTTTCTCATAAGCCCCATTTAAGTACTGTAAACCTGGAACAAGGTCTCCCCAGAGCCTTCTTTTCTCCAGGCTGAACACCCCCAGCTCTCAGCCTTTCTTCATAGGAGAGGTGTTCCAGACCTCTGATCATCTTTGCAGCCCTCCCCTGGAGACTGTCCAAACATCTCTTGAACACTGACAGGCAGAGGGCATCAACCAGCTTGCTAGGAAGCCTGTACCAGTGTATGACCACCCTCACAGTAAAGACATTTTCTTCATGTCCAGCCTGACCCTCCTCCCTGGGCACAGCTTTGTGCTGTTCCCATCCTGCTGTGGGTGACCAGGAGCAGAGACTAGCACCTCCCTCTGGTCTTCTCCCCCCTCAGGGAGTTGCAGAGAGCCACAGGATCACCCCTCGGCCTTCTCTTCTCCAGATGAGACAAGCCAAGTGTCCTCAGTCTCTCCTCACCAGACATGCCTTCCAGCCCTTTTACCAGCTTTGTCAACTTCCTCTGGATGTTTTCAAGGACCTTAATTGTGTTACCTCTTGGCAAAAAGGTAATAAAAAGAAACTGCCTGAGATTATTATGCTCCTGACTCTACAGCTCTGTCTTTCTTGAAGTACTCCATACATTGAAAATCATGATTTTCCACAGGCCAGAAAAAAAAAAAAAAAAAAAAAAAAAAAAAAAAAAAAAACAGTACAGTATGCTATCAGGTTAGAATCTCCACTGGGATCTTGCATATTAGCTACTTGAGCAGCAGTTCCAACAAACATTGCTCACCTAGTCATGGCCCTGAACTTCAAGCTAAAAAAACATTATGAAATCTCACAATTTGTTAAGATTAAGCTTTGGTTTTAGTAAAGATGACAATATCTGGAAACACAACAGATCATATTAATAATACTTTGCTGTTTATAAGTTCTCATGAACACCCTCAGCTGTCTTCAAGCCCCACTCTCCCTATGATTAAGCTTCTCAAGAAGGAAGGAAGCAGATACACTCTCCAAGGAGTTGATCCATAGAAAGGTCAACATACAAGTGTCTAAAGTGTTGCACGTCACTGACCTAAGCAACTTTTCAAATTATCATCATTATTCCGTCAATGAAAAATGTGTCCATTTTATTTCTTCATATACTTGCACCTCATGTTCCCATTTCCTCAAATGATTCTACTTTCCATCTCCTGTACCTGTATCTCCCACACGTTCATCAAAAACTGTTTTGCTCTGCACTCTTCATTTCCTTGGGTCATTCACTGTATTAGAGCCACTTTCCATTCCAAATGGGGAGAAAATGGGGAATAATTTCTCCATTTCAATAAACACTTCAGAGAAAGCCATTTTAGAATATCAAATTGCTCCCAGGAGCACAGACCACTTTTCCATCAAATAAAATCTGATTTAGTAAAGGGACTGGAATTATCTCTAATAACTTTATTTAGTAGCTGATATATAGCAAAAAGGAAAAAAAAAAAATAGAGGGAGAAAAAAAAAAAGCTATGTGATCAACTTCTGAATGCATCTGTATCTTGATTTTCACTTATCTCTCTTCCATAAAGAAACTGGGCTTGGTGCCAACTTTACTATGTGAAATGACTTTTCTTCACATTCAGCAAAAGCTCTCTTGATAGAGAATCCCAGAAGATTATAATATGAATTCAGCTTTCCTCAGACATGTTACTCATAACCTGGGGGCATTTTCTTTTAAATAGTGTCAAAATCCAATAACTCTAATAAAAGGTGTAAATTCCCAGTACAAATTAATATGAAGTTTAAAACCCACACACACACAAAAACAGCCAACAATACTATATTGCAATTTATGATCCATTGCCCACAGTCTGTGATTAGTCAACATCTCAGTGTGACTATGGTGCTTTTCTCTGTGGTTACACGATCAAAAGTACAGATAATTCTTCAAGATTTCTCATCCTTGGATCAAATGCAAGTAGATCTCGAGAGAATTGTGACCTGGCTTACTGAATTACCAGTGAAAATAAAAGGCAAATTCAAAACAGTCACAGAGCTTCACGTTCCCAAAGCAATTGAACATAGCCAGTTAATTGCTCCACAGAGCAGCCAATGGTCTAGTTCAGAACCTGCCATCCCAGCGAGCAGCTTGAATTGCTGGTTGAGGATCTGCCTCCAACAGCAAAGACAAATTTATTTCCCAACACCAGGGCACTGTAGGAGCCAGTGGATCCCTGGGGCCAGGAGCATGGGGTCTCCCCTGGGAGAGCTGCAGCAAGGGTCTGTCCCACTGCCCCAGCCAGGGGCAGGGCAGCACCTGCCTGGGCAGCTCCCCAGGGAGAGGGGCAAGCCAAGTGTCTACCTATAGGTAGGGGTTTGGGCCTGGATCAGTAAACAGCCTATCATTATCTACTCGAGTAAAGAGTCCTTCTCCATTCTTTTTATAAGACCCTTTTGAGTATTGAAAGGCTGCAATGATGTCACCCTACAGTCTTCTCTTCTCTTCTCTTCTGTAGGCTGAACAGCCCCAGCTCTCTCAACCTTTTTTCATAGGGGAGGTACTACTGCCCCTTGATCATCTTTCTGGACCTCCTCTAGACCCGCTGTAGCAGGTCCACTTTCTTCTTGTTCTGGGGGCTCCAGACCTGGATGCAGTACTCCAAGTGGGGCCTCACCAGGGCTGAGTAGAGTGGGAGATATGTTTGCTTGCTATTTTAGCAGTTTGCCTTATTGTTGCTGTCACTAGCAGTCTTGCTCAAAAAAATTTCGAGTACTTCATTCTCAGAAATGAACTATATAGATGTAAGCAATGGGCATCCAGCAGACAGCAAATTGAAATTGCTTCACTAGACTTAGCTCTGTAACATAATATTTATCCAATCAACATTTTTATGTGTTGTTTGTTTTTTTTTTACTCTGTTATGTTTCCACTTTAAAATATATCTGCCTCATTTCTGCAGTTACATGAGAATTGCAAAGTCTCAATATGTTATTTTTAAAAAGATCTAGCTAAATGTATGCTCTGTTCCTTTGGAGAATGAAAGATTTTTGCTTAACCCTCAGCTAAAGCTACTTTTCTTCTGCATTAGTCTCTAACATTGATACAAGGGGATAATTTGCAGCAGAGTCAAAAGCATGACGCTTAATAATGGCAGAAGTGCTTTTCTTCAGCTTCAACAACAAAAACAAGCAATAGAGACAGAATTTCTTCACTTCTGATTCAAAATATAATATTCAGAGCAGCCAGCCTGGGTGTTAGAGTTGTGAATATGCACCTATGTTATCAGCAGAAATGTTAAATCAGGAGCTTAATGCCTATAGAGGGATTTCACTCACTTTGGTTAGCTTGTTGAAACAGAGCTCCACATGACTCAGTAGACAATACTGTACATGCTAAAACTGCGTAAGCAGTTCCTTCAATATATAACATTTTTCTACATAGTATGCTTTATTACTAGTGAATGAAGACATTCATTCTGTTCTCTTGGTTGCTCTTCCCAGTTGTAACTGATTATCTATCTGAAGTGATGGTGCAGCTCTTAGAGCCACATGAGTTTCCGTATTTTGGATCTAAATCTTCATAACCATCTTCTTCTCTTCTGAGATAGCAGTTTCAGCCACTAGTGGAAAACTTAATACCTTCATAATCTTGCATACTCTAAACCTATTCATACTCTTGCTTCTCTCCTTCAGAATCTCTACAATTTGATTACATCTGTCCTAGAAGATCAGAATGTGCCAACTGCTTTTACTGTAGTGATGCTGGTTCCTTCATATTTTGCTGATGCTCAGAAGTGAAAATCTGAAACCTTGAAAACGACAAGTAAATATAGGCCAGCTTCAATGCAATCAAAACATCAGTATATGGGGAAGATCATTAGTCTAATGAAGAGTAAAGTCAACTTGTGGAAACTGTTTCTTCCCACTCTGCCTTGATTTAAAATGCATATATTCTCTCTTTTTGCTGCATTAATGTAAGCAAGGTTAAGCTATTTCTCTGCTGCTACCCCAATGAAGGTTTTTTAATGATTAGACAGTAAGACAGGCTGCATGCTTTCACCAACTTTGAACTAAAGAAAGAATCAATACAGCTACTTCACAACCTTTCAATATAAGCATTCACATAGTCATTCACATACATGACACTCAATCAACCACTTCATTTGATACTTAACCACAGCACTAATCACCAGCTTTTTTAATCCCTATTCCCAGTTTCATAATTAGTGATGCTTAGGAGCATCACATAACTTAATGCATAAATTGTAAAGAGCCGGTAATCTAACTATCACAGACCTTCCCTTCCGTCTTGTGTCAGTTGAGGCCAGCATGACAAATAAGCACTCAGCATATGTATCATTGTTCAGTGACACAAACAGCAAGAGGCATATGTCAGCAGCATCTGATTTTCATTACTGCACACACCATTACTCACTTAGTTTGTTGCACTAGCATCTAAGCCCTTAAATTTGCAAACTTGCTCTCTCCACTGTACATTCATTGCTTTTTGCTGTCAGTTTAGCTTTGTTTGGTAATCCTCAGCACTAGCTAATTGCTTAGTCTCTTCACTATCTCTTTCTTCATGCAATGCATTAAACTAAAACGAAACTGCCACCTTTAAATTATTTTTCAGCCTTCACACTTAGTTATCAGCAATATATTAAAATGCTATCTCCAATCTATTCTATTCTATAAAGTTTATTGTTTTAATTAAAATGTTCTCTGTGTTCTCTAAAGGAGATGATTGTTTTCCCCTTGCTGCTCACTTAAATAAAAAGTTTCTAATTATCTATTACGAATTTTTGGAACAAATTCACTTCATTTGACTTACTCCGTCCTAGGGTCATTTCTGTGTATGTACAGCTGAATATGCTTTATCAGTGAATTAGACTTTTCTCCAGTGACAACTCTGGGACATCATTCTCAAGAAGGACTGATCTCATAGTTAAAGTAAAAAACATGAACTATCACAAATAACTTAGCATGGATATAAGAAAGGAAGGCTTTACAATAGAGATATGGATAAACAATGCTTTCATATTACGAAGCAAACAACAACAACAAAAGTAGAGCTGATAATGTCAGTCATACTTGTAGGAAATTCTGTATAATCATGGAAACTTCACAAAGAAATGTCCACTCTTAAGGCAAGCTAGTGCATATATTAAAAGGAGGGAAAGGAAAGCGTGCAAAGTTAGCTGAATCTTCTTAGATTAAAAAAGTTGCATATCACATTACATTCGTATCAGATGCAGCAACTTTGAAATTAGGACTAATGCTTACTTTGTTCCCAGAAAAATCCACGTAGGTCTATCCTATCAATAATATAGGAATTATCATATTTTGTAGTCTTTCTTCTGCTCAGCAAAACCAGAAAAAAAAATAATTGTTATATTTCATATTTAAGCTGACATTTTGTTCTGTGGAATATACTATAAATTACATTTGCAGATGACACATCAACAGAATGTGTCACCAGATGTGCTGGCATGTAAGTGACTCTGGTGATTTCTCTCACTGTCTTTTGTCTGGCGCTAGCTTTTGACCAGCTATTCCTGACCCTCAATTGTTGACCAAGGTGAATGAAGAAAAAAGGTGTGATTAGATTTAAAAAGGAATGTTACTGGCAATCAGAATTATTTAGTTCCTCAATAAGAACTAAGTACCAGAGTGTCTGATAAAAAAAAAAAAAGTGTAGGATGGAAACACCTTTAAGCACTGAACACTCACATCTTAATTTCCAAAACGACAGATCAAAACCAGCCTGTTGTTCACACAGATGCTTGACTATGCAGTCTTAAAAAAGGGGGGGATTACACATTTGTAGTAAATTAAGAGTCCTTCTGTAATGAAAAGTCCATCAGGATTAACCACATATACTAGCTGCCAGCTGCTGCTGTTTACCATAGAGTTTTATATTTTATCATGTATGTAATTGGAAATTAAAAATCTGAATTTAAAAAGCTCAGATCTCCTTCTGGAGGAAAAAGAAAAAGAAAAAAGAAGAAAAAAGAAAAAAGAAAAAAAGAAAAAAGAAAAAAGATCCACTTTTCAGTTCTTCCAGTGTATTTAATAACACTGGTAGAAACTCAGGAACATTATGAAACACGATCTCACAAAGAGTGAGGCTACTGCTGCACAGACACCAGACATTGTTTCTACAGTATTTGGAAGTAAAGAGCAGTCAGAAACTACTGCCTTTTAAAATTGCTTCTTTCAAGACATTTTTGCTCCCTTAACAGCACTTAACAGTGCAGAAAAGGGATTCTGGCCCTACAGAACAACAAAAGTGAAGTTTAACACTTATCTTTACAGAGAAAGTCGTAGGTGGAAAAGCAGTGATGAAAGTCAGTGATGTCATTGAACAATTTACAATACAAAAGATGATAATACCAAAAGATGATGATACCAAAATTAAGAGCAAAAGGAATTTTAACCCCATATGCAGAATCCTGCTCAAACCAAAGCCTTTTTGGGGGAATAGAGTTGATTCTTTCCTCATGTTAGTTTTTTCCTCAGCAGTCTGATGTACAAAATCAGACTTGTATTTAACCAGTGCTGCCATGAAGTGCCAGCACTATACAATACTACATTATCTCAATTTCAGAAATCATTTGACTGAGATCGTTATACACACACTTTCTAATTTCTGGCATTTTTATGGTGTAAGGATCACTGTTCCCTTACAGTGTTGTTCTCTGGCTCGTAAATTTGGACACTTCAGCCTAATGGGGGTTAGTGCATACTTTGCTGGTAGTAATATCATGTTGTTGACCTGTAGAAAGATGGTGACTTTTTACTCAGCTAGAATCCACTTGGAGTCGTTTCTATGTTTTTGGTTGTTTCAAGACTCAGGTTGTAATTTACTACTACAGCCTCTGTAAAATTATGGTTGTACTGTACAAAGATAAGGAAAGTAAAATAATTTGCCATAGTTACCTATGAAGTGAGAAGAGAAATTATTACAGCTAAATAAAGTAAAACGCAAAGCCCCAGAGAAGTCAAGTCAAGCTCAAACAGAACAAGCCTGGCAATTCAGAGAGAGCAAGCCTCATTTCTGAGAACTGGCAAATTTAATAATGAGCCTACATTCTGTTGCTAGCAAAGGCATTGACTGAGCTATGGGATCACAGTATGTATGGTCAATGTATGTATGCACTTTCTGTGCAATATTGTCATCTAATGTCTCTAAACAGGCCAGATTTCTAGAGTGGTGTTCACCTTCTGCATCCGTGCCAAGGTTGCACAAGCCGTATTATGTTGTAAAAAAAATAAATAAATTTAAATTAAATAAAAAATGGAAGAGGAAGAGGAAGAGGGAAGTTAAATTTGTATTTCAGTTTTGGAGTAGAACTCCAAAAAATAAGGTCAAAAGAATACAGTTACAGTGGGGAACTGTATGAATAGTTTATATCATGCATGTGGATATAGTAGCAAGATCTGGAAACACAAATGAGTGTGCTTGTGTGAAGCTTTTAAATCCAGCCCCATCAGAGCAATAATCCCTATCTTCAATCTCTTATTTTTATTCCCCAAGGTTACAGCTGTGACACCAAGTATGAGCAAAGTTTTGAACTTCCTTTGGCCTGGTGAACTAAAGCATCCTGCTGTTATGGCTCTATAAGGAACCACTTTTATTATTTGACATGCAATCAAAACTAAATCATCACAGCACACTAAGTTTAAACCCTTTCTAGATATTATCATCATCACAGTACTGATTGAAATCCTGTGGTTTGAAATGACTGAAAAAATAAATAAATAGGGCTGTATTCTGCTAGCATTCAGTTCTTAAACCAGGAGTCCTCAAGTGTGAGCAATGACTTATTTGCAGAACTAAATAATGTACCAGTAGGATCCAAACTTGTTATTACCTAATCAATCTGGATAAAATTAGGTGATGAATTAATACAGCAACTTCATGTTTTTCAAGGACAAATGAAAATGAAGAAAAACAAAACCCAGCATTTTCTTGGAATTTATCCATTTAGAGAATTATTAGCCAAACTGCTTGCATATTCATCAAATATTTTAATCCTCACTACCACTGCTGAAATACATCTTCTTCAAGTACAATTAGATTTAGCCATTGTTTTGATCATGGAAATATTTTTAAATAAAAGGGAAATAATTAATTCCTTCTCTAGAAAACATCACTCTAAATTGATTTATGAAGTTTCCTATCAGTGCTCAATAAACAACAGGAGTTTTGTGTTTTGTTTTGTTTTGTTTTTTTTCTCCTCAGATGATTAAGCATTTTGTTTGAATAAATGAAACATTATATTAAGGCTCTAGAACAGTTTCCTAACTTTAGGCTTGACATTGACATTTTACTTAATTACCATCGAGAATGATGCTCTCTGAATAATTAGTTCAAATATAATTAAAGAGCAGCCAAAATTCCTTAACGATTACATTTTCTAAAGCCTTTAAAAAAACAAAACAAAACAAAACAAAACAAACAAACAAAAACAAAAAAAAAACCTGCTCCGTTCCTTCTTCACCACTTCTGCAGTCCCTCATTGCAGCAGGACTCATACAGGTGAGAGAGTCATAGACATCACTCAAACTTGTTTTAATCTTTCTCTTTCACAAGTGGTTTTCTTTTGGAATATAAAACACTCCTGATTGTCTACAAACAGATATCATGATTTGGCTGTTATTCACATCCCAATAATTGAAATCCTGTTGTTTCCCATCATTTTCCCTTCCAGAGTCTAAAATACACCCGATTGTCAACCAGGTGTATTTTGATTGTAAAAATATCATGTAGCCGATATTTCCTCTTCCCTGCTCACTTTGGGCCTTTGGTTGGTTAGGTAACTCTTTGGTTGGTTAGCATTTGGATTTGTTTTTTTCTCTAGCCCAACTTATCTCAAGATGTGCAGTGAAAAAGGTTTAGTTCTTGTATCCAAACTTCATTCCCACTACTTACTGAAATTGTTATTAGTGTGACAATACATATTAATTAATAAGATGCCTCTTCTCTACCTTTCATTTTATTTCTGAAAGAGATCATATAATGGAGAAAAATTTGTTTTCTTGGCTACTTATCTGTTCAAGAAATCAACTACATGATCTTTAAAATTACAAGTTTTACTTAATTCATGCTCTAGTCCATTTCACTCCTTGCTGATTTTTTTTTTTTTTTTGTCTAACATTAGAGCAGAGAAGCTTTCTCATTAGTTTGACTCAGACTGTTGAAACTATTGCTTAACATACCTAGTATTACTAAGCACACCACACACCCAAAATAACTTGTAAAATCTTGTGACCAGTAATGTATCAGACATTAAAAGGACATCATGTTATGCTTCACTTTCAAATAAAGATCAGTTCCTACAAATACGGTTCCAGACTTCTGAATTAGTGGTGCTGCAATGAAAATTAATCACATAAAATTAATGTGCAAAGACCAGGTATCTTACCTATTTCTAATTTCATTTTCCATCAGGTGTCCCCTGGAGTTACTCAAGCTTTTGAGACTGAAAGAAACTAAAGGTGGAAGGACAGACAAAGACAGGCATCTTTGTGTTTTACGTACACTAGAGATTATGGATTTTTTTGAAATGAGCGGTAGTATAATACCATACCTTGCAACATTGTAGCCATGAATTTGCTCAACAGTCTAGATATAACACTGGATGATAACTCAGAACATCTGGGTTCACATACCAGCTTATTCATACTTCTACAGCAAAGACACGGATAATTCATCTTCAGCATTCCTCACAGTTCTTCTTACTGTATTTCACGCTAATACTTACTATTTCACATCAGTTTGAAAGGTAAAGACAATGACCAACAAGACAGTTGCACTATGGAAAGAGGCAGCTTTTAATACATAACATGCTTTTTATGCACTCTAACACAGATATAAGGATGAAATATCTACTTCCTAAAATGCTGGCCTTCTTCCCATTGCCATATTATTTATGCATGCACAGGATTTAACATTATTAGAAAGTTACAGGAGAGAGGAACCGCAACATCTTAGAAGGCCCAAGGAGTGGTATTTCTAGACTCACGGCCTCACACTTTCAACCTATTATAAAATGTTATATTCTTTCGTCACAGGGTCTGTGTGTCTGTCAGCAGAGGATTAGGGCTTGGAAGCCTGCAGTGTGCTGCTTTGGCAGACGAGCAAATGGAGTTTGCATGGCAAACTTTGGCAAATGGAGCTCCGTGTTCTCTTGCTGCTGGATCAGTGAGTTCAAAAGATGTGTGGCATGCTTTTTCCAGTGACCTCTTCAGACATTGGTTCAACATGTTCAAAGCAACTCTTTGAAGCAGTTAAATACATAGTAAATTGCAGCAGGAGTTCTAAAAACAAACAAACAAACAAACAAACAAAAAAAAAAACCTGTGGGGCTGATTTTTCAATTAAGAAAAAAATATGATTATATTTATATTAAATAACTGCAAATAAAGAAGTTATAGAAATTTAAATATATTGAGTCCCTAGTGATGCAGTAACAGATTTTTCATCTCGGATGAGGTACTAAGCAAAGCTTTTTTGTCTAATGCATAACCAGCACATCCCAACTTGATCTAGATTTATGACACCAGTTCACTTTTTAGCAGCACAATTTTACAAATAATACAAGATATTATATCCCCTAGTGAGGGCACCCTCACACAAGAGAAGGACAACTTTGTCAGATACTGGGTCCCTACTCACATCCCCCTTCGACTCCAAAATGCACAGTTCTGGTTCATCATTGAGGCATATTGGCAGATCACATCAGCCTGGGCACCACCATTTTGAACACTGCATTTGTTCTCTGACTGAGAAACATTCACAGACAAGCTTCTACCAGTCTGGCACCTGGAAAGGGAATGTATTCAGCAAATTCAGAAAGTAAATATACACATTTATCAGGATCTATGCTCTTTCCATACAATCATGGGAAACCTAAACCACCAGCTAATTTTAAATGTCATAGTCTGAGAAATATATCATTCAGTATGAAGCACTAGTTATACATAATAATAGTCTAAGCATAGCATAATCAGGACCATTCAGGCAGTTATTTCTGTAGATTGTGTCTACTATACCAATTCCAAAAAAATAATTTTACAGAGATTCTACTATTGGAAATTTTAAACAAAAGTTAGACAAATTTAGAATAAGAAATGTGGCCTTACTGAAATATTATTACAATAATTTTATACAGATGATAAACAGTGATTAACACAAAGCCATAAATTGATTGTCCTTTAATTGCACCATTTCAAATCAAGCAAAAAAATATTACGTTAGTCAAAAGAAATAAATTGTTAAGTTTATCTTTAGAAAAGAGATGTAATATTACATTTAACTATAAAAGCAAACCCCAGTGCACCATTTAAAAAAAAAAAAAAAAAGACCTAGAATTTAAGCTTACAGTCATATCTGTTGCTGTACATTTTTGTTTATGCATTCAGAGGCTGCCTGAAAAACAACAATAATTTACCTCAGATATATATGGATTATTTTGTACCATTCCTCTTGGCCAGATTCTGTTTCTCTTAAAACCAAGCAAAACAAACCAAAACTTGGCAGAAAACAATCCTATAACTCATATTTCAAGCTAATCAGTAAATTTATATGGATTAAAAATCTATATCTTTAGTAGAAAAAACAGGTTCTCTTGTTTTTGTTAAATGAAACATATTCAAGTGGAATAACTGTTGACCTTATCCTTCTTCCTTCATCTCCCTGTTTCATTTTATATGTTGTCCATAAATCCTCATTGCACAGTCAATACAGAAGCACCTAAAGAATGAGTAAATCACTAACCAAATAAGAGGAGGAGAGGTGGAAGCACTGGAGTGATAAACGATGTGGTTGCTATGATTGTACCAGAAGTGAAGCACAGTTCAGGACTATCCCATATCACTTTAATCAGCCCCTTCAAAAAAGAAGGAAAAAGTAATCTATTAACTGTTGGTTCTGGTGTTACACATCATGGCAATGTAATCAGCATTTCTGTCTACCACTGATATACTAGGGTAACTGGGGGAAATCTCGTCTTTCTATCAGAAAAGATGAGTAAGATCCTAAGTAAAATGTATGGAAATAAATTCTGTTTCTCCATTGTTGCAAAGGGAAGCTTCCCAATGTTTCAATTTCCACTATCACACTGCAGGACAATGGGATACCTTACAAAAGCAGAACGTATACGTGTAAGTCATCAGGAGATTTCCAATAGCTCCACAGTTGCTAGTAAAATAAAATACAAAAAAAAATCTTATTCCCTTTCTGTAAGAAAATACTCTGTAGTAGTATTCTGAAAACCTTTGCATGGAACATTGATCCCATAAAACTGCAGCCCTTCTGGATATCAGTGCAATCATCACAATGCATTTTAACAGCCAGATTATTTCTATCCGTCTTCTGGATGGATGGCAAAGGGAAGCAGTGCCACAAAGGGAGGTCTCCCTTAACTGCAACACAATATTATGGAAAGGATAGGTGGATAGGAAACAGATATTTTCATGCTTGTTCAAAGTTGAAGTTTCAGAATGTTACAAACACCTTATCTCCAGTTCTTGTTAAACAGCTCTGTATCACATGATATCAAAAGAACTCATTCCTCTTTGCAAAAGACTGCAATGCCTTTTTCACAGAACAGCTTCCCAAAACCAGGCATGGCTACAGAAGAATCACCAGCTGTATTGCTCAAATACGACAACAGAATTGAGGGGTGATTAGGAAGGAATACCATACACATAGCTTCACCTTATAATAGTAAAGTGCAGAATTACAGCACTACCTCAACATGCATCTTTCCCCATCACTTCACTCCCTGTGACATTCTAAGATATAAAGAAAAAAAAAATGTACACACAACATCTTTCTCAAAAAGACTAACTGTACAACTCTTCCCCTCAAACTGTACTAAAGCTTTACAGTGAAATGTTTTAGGGCACATCAAATGACCAGCTGTGTATTTCTGTTTCTTCGAGCACAGATTCTTTCTAGGAAGTCGTCTGAAGATAGAGAAAAATTCTGTGTTACACAAGACTATACAGTTCTGGTAGCAAACCCACAGTATATACTTCTTTGCAACATCACATATACATCTCTTTGCAATATCAGAATATTGTAAAAATAAAGAGAATATCTATAAAGTTACAAAGTAACTTGAACAGAAAACCTCATTTTCTTACATCCCTAGCACCTAGCTTATTTCCAGCCATGAGGAATAAGAATAGGTCAGCTCAAATTAGCAGATACAGTAGTCCCACCTCCATCCAAAAACTGACTTTATTATATGATTTCCCCTCTTGCTGTCACTCCTATCTTAGTCATAGCCCTACTTCTGCAGTACCAGTCTTGTCCAAATATATCTTCACCACACTTCTGTTGCTAAGGGCCTTGCAACAGAATTTATTTGGCTTATTCTGACCCTGAACAGAGAAAAAGATTTTTGAGGGATGAAAAGATTTTATTATCTTCATCTTCAGCTATCCTAATTTCAGCTCTGTAAAAGCCAAACAAAGGGAGCGTCAAGTGATGTTAATTTTAACAAACATGTCCTATCAAGCATTGAATGTACCATCTTTTTTTTTTTTTTTCAAGTGGGATTTCAAGTTTTAAGCTCAATTAAGTTAAGTTGTTTCTTCATAGATTTATCAGCTTTCTAAAAAACTATCTGCCACCTCTGTTTACTGGAGCTATGTGTATTTACTGGGTCCATAAAACAGCACATTTTTAAACCTGCCTCTGGCAACCCGTTTGTTCACATGGATCATGACAACAGGCTCATCCAAGGTTTCTTCCAAGCTTAGTTCTCATTTGAGAAAAACTGTCAAAATATTGAAGTTATGTACCAAATTATATCTCTCAAAAATCTAAAGGTCACATTGTACCATTTTAATGAACTTCTAACCCCAAAGCAAAGAGGAAACAATAAACAGTGGATATGGAGTAATCACAGTTTAATAATGATCCTCAGATGACCATGATCTCAGTACAATGTGATCGCTGTATCACCACAAGTTCATTATAGGTTTGGCGCAGGACAGCATGCTGGCACAGCTGACACGGAGATTTTGATTCATTGCCTTTGCTGATACTCCATTAGTTGATCTTACACTGGCATTTCTATTGCCAAATTTTGACATTGTGCAAACAGTTGACTTTTCATCCTGCTGTATAAGTAGTCTGCGCTGTGAACATCATCCTCCATGACATTCTTAACCATTCTGGCTCCGCTTCCCATTCTGCACTGCTACACTTTTATTTTACATCCTCTCTTCAGAAACAGAGGTCTCTAGTAATTCAGAGGTAAATCTGCATTTGCAGAAGCCTTCACTAAAACGAATGCTGCAAATGTGATTTTTTTCTGCTGATAGGAAATTCTTGGACTCTCTGAACTTTCACTGGGCTGAATCCATCTCTGCTGAATCTGTCCCTGTGCAGGGGTCAGAATTCATACACAGCAGCACTTGACAGTGCAAATCAGCACCTCTCACCTCTGAGTTGCTTCATCTCTATACCACATTCTGCCGTGGCTCCAGGAATTTTCCTAAGGCGCTTTCTCCATCAGCATGATATTCAAGCTGACAAAATTCATTGAGTTTTGTGCTCAAGTGCATTCTGAGCTGCAAAGGCTGTGGGATCTGACTGACTGAGAAATTCAGCAGCCTGTGAAGAGAAATTGTGCAAAGAAAATGTATATATATAATCTTTTTTTTTCATCATTTATAAGTTACATTAGACATTTATCAGAATAAGAGGCAACCCAACCAAAAGTCATTGGTTCAATACAACACAAAAATGGAAGAAGAGGATGCAACACACCAGCTTTTACTAGTGATATGTTCTTCATCTCTCTCCCGCTGACATCCGTGAGATGTAATCCATTAGCTCTTAAAAGTTACGCTGCTCAAAACATTTCCCAAAAATCTTACTGTTGGGCATCTGCATGTCCTTTAGGTGAAAGAGCACCCATTTGAGTGTACCCGTGAGAACACAGACTGAGAGGGGCTCTTTTAAGTTTAATCTAGTCAGCCGTGGTGGGTTACTACTTAACCTGTCTGTCTGCATAGTATTGATTAAAATGATAGAAGGATCACTGCTTCATTGCTCTAGACATTTTAGATTGATACGCAAAAGTGCACACTAAGTAGTAGCAAAGCTCAGGACACTGCGATATTGAATATTGTTCAAATTCACCTCCTCTCCCTGCTTTTTTTCCAATATACCTCATCGCAATTAAATGTGCCTTGTCTGGTTAATTACTCATGATTATGCCATTGCTAGAAAAATTTAAACATTATAGGGAATTTTCTAATGCAGAAAGCTGTTTCTAAAATACCTCTTCTAATCAAGCAGCAATTATGTTATTCCCTACTAACACCATGAGCATGTTGACCCAGCTAGTCATGTTCTGGCAACCACAAAGAGAAAAAATACATAGCAACAGTGACTACTCCTTAGAAACAACAGCTGTAGAACAAAAGGAAAATCCACAGAAAGATTTTAAATGCTCACACTTGGTCATTTCACTGCTTTTGCTTCCATTGTTTCAGCAAAAGGATTCTAGAAGAAAAAAAAAAAAAAAAAAAAAAAAAAAAAAGATTTGAAACAATAAATGCACTGTTTGTTTCAAAAATATTTACAATAAAAGAGAAAAAGCTTCAAATTGTAAGTCCAAATGATAATAAATTGGGAAACTGGCCAAGGACAGGTTGTCTAAAAGAAACAAAGAAGTACAGAGCTCATTACTCATTTGAATTGAGACTGCAAAATAGCAGCCAACACTTCAGGGTGACTAACTACCCAGAAATTAATGAATTTTGAATTAATGCCAATATATGGGGGAGTATCTTTATATATTACTAAGTCTGACTTCCACTTTTTAGCCAACAAATTAATATCCACACACAAGAATCACTGGTACAAAGCCATGGATTGCAATAGAACCCTATAGCTATTGCCATAGTGTCTTCATGTTTCTACGCTCCTACATTGTTGTTTTTGGTTTTTTTTTTCCTAATTTCTGCACTAGTTTGTCCCTGTTGTCTTATTCCCTGTTCCCATATCTTAAGCCTCTAAGTCCCCAGTGTGCTCCTGTCCCCTCTTTCCCCTCCTTCCACCTGCTTTTAACTGTACTCTGGATCTTCCTTATGTTGCCTCTTCCGTATGCCAATGATGGCTTTACTCCCATACCTTTATTCTTCTCTTTATCAACATTCTCCAGCTGGTAGATTTGTGTGTTCTCCTGCTTGTAGCCAGGACACCCTGCAAGGATGCAGGACCCCAGGGAGATTTGCTTACCATCTGCTCTGAAACCTGTTGTCCCAGAGGCTTCAAGGAGTCAGAAGAAATCACTGTGGATAAAGTGTCCCCAGTCAGCATATTGGAGAAGTCAGAGAAAAGCTAACGAGATGATCCATATATACAAAAAACAGCCTTGACAACTTTCCGCATTGCACATGTAAACCACAGTTTCATACTCAAGTGTAAAAAATTGGCCAAGTTACCAGCAACTGCAAAAACAGTACCCTGCATGAAGGATCAAATAAATTTTGCTATCAGCTGGTCTATGGCTTATGCACCTTGTAAGTGGCTTCAGCTGGAAAGAAATGTGTCTAATTGCTGAAGTGCATTCTCAAACAAGGCAGTTGAGAGAATTTGTCAAGCTTAAGACTCACTATGTAACCTGCATTTGGACAAATACCCAGTTCCTAGTCAAACATTCCCTGTCTTCTGTGGTCAACTGCCCTCACTAGCTGTATTTCCTTACAATCACATGCAGTGCTCTTGAAGAAATTTCCGCCTTCTTTTAAGAAAATACAACCTACCTGCTGTTAATAGTGGGGTTTAGTGTATAGCATTCAAGATACCACGTGGCTTAATTCTAGTTAGTGCCTGTTCCAAATGCAAACATTTGCAGAATCACTGCACTAACTTGGACTTCACATCTCTTAATGATACTTTTAATTTTCATTGGAAATAATTAATGAATAATTCTATCTTACAGGTTTTTCTATAGTTGAATTGCCAGTGTCGTCAAAATTTCTTGTCAAGCTTCCTGTTTGTTATGCCCCTCAAAGATAAGCCATAACTCAGCTGTATTACATGGATCATATGTTGTGTTTTTACTGATCTAAATGCATATTGCTTGTTTGAATTTTTTTTTAATATCTCCAGAAAATGTAAGATGCATGTTTGCCTACAACCTTACCTGTTTTCAAACATATTATGATTAGGAACTTCTCTTTTTAATTTACACTCCAGCATATACCTTTCATTCAGCATGAGTGAATAACCCTTGGTTATATCAAGGGTTCTGTCTTTTCTTTTCCCTAACATAGCAGCATTAAGTCATCCTCTAAGTCTTTTTTTTAAACTGTTACTTTATTTCCTTTAGCATTCTCATAATGTCAATAAAGAAAGGGGAATGACAGGAACATGGAACTCTGACATTTTGCTTTCAAAATGAGATTTCATACTAACCACACTGTATACAAAACAATAATATTACCTAGAGGTTTAAAAGAACAATAACTTCAAGGAATCTTCTCAGGTATTTTTTCTGCTTCCATATTTTTCTTATGAAAATTTTGTTCTTGTATTCAAAGAAATCCATTATATTTTTAATTTCTTCATATTTTTTTTGAATGGTGGTTCTATAAAAATTAAGTTAATAAATTTTTATTACACCAAGAAAGCAACCTGCAATATACAGTTCTGCCCTAACAAACTAGCATCACAAAAATCTTCTACAGATAATTCAAAGAAGTAACAGCAGAGACCTGAACAATGCTCTTAATTCACCTCTTATGAGCAGAGATACACCTGGAACTCAAAAACCAAGATTTTATTCTACTGTTATTTTCCTGTTAAACTAAAAAGGTACAATAAATTTGGAGAGTTCAGGAAGTCAGAACATGCAGCATTTAAGACAAATTTTTGCACAAATAGTGCTAAAGAAATTAAAGAAATTAAAGTTATTAAAAGCCAGTCAAGGCTTTACAGCTTATAAACGTCACTAGTTCATCTGCGGTGAGCTTTTTCCTTCTTTTACCCTGTCCCCAAAGCCTACTTCTATAAAGTTACACACTAGAGACCAAGCCAGGGTGCCTCTGACAGCACAAAAACTCTGGGAGAAAATGTAAAGGTGCTCACCTCCAAAAATAAAACACATTTTGTATGGGATATCCCTCTTCATCATGTTCCTGAAACTAAGGACTAAACTGCTTCACAGAATGCATGCTGCCACAACCTGAATGTGTGAGTCCCTTATTGACTCTGTCTCTGAGAAACATCAGTAGCTTGGGTGCCTGGCTTAAGTGAAAACCATTCTCTTGCTTGGGGACACTTCCACTTTCTCTATAATTAATGATATTACCTCTGACACCAAACTGTTTCTATGCATCAAAAGCTGAACAGACATCATGTAGCAATCACACTACACTTGCAGTCTGTTGTTCCTCTTTTCCATTTGCCAGCAAAATCGATTTCAGACTTTTACAATAACTCCTAGAACATTTCTTACAATATGAGAAATGATTTCATATGATGTTCCAAAGTTAACTATGGAAAGATAAAGCAACTGCACCCTTACTACTACTATTCAGGGCACTTGCATCGATGTTAGATTTTCCAAAACTCCCTTACTATTTTCTGAATGGTGTCAACAAATCCCTACCTCCGGTCACAAGAGATGATGTGCTGTGCAGTATTTGAGAGACATGCAAACACAATTGTTAATGGTTTTTATCATTTTAGCATGATAAAATCTCCTTTAAATCTTATGGAGATTGACATGAAGGAGCCTAAAAATGGGTACGTTTGACTTATACAAAGTGAAGGAGCTGCTCCTCATAATGCAATATACTACATATAACCACTTGATCATAAATTTGTTATGTTTAAAGCAGAAAGTGTCTGTACACGAATAAGTATGAGAATTAATTTTTGTCAAAAGCCAACTTAACATGAAAATAGCACATTTCCAAAAAAGCAAGCATGCAGTCAGTTGTGGTGGATTTCAGGATATTTAGAAGTTATTTTTGTATCCTGATTTTGGCTTGGATAATTTTTTTTTTCATAGTGGGTGGTAAGTGCTATGTTTTGGATTTAGGATGAAAATAATGATGCTAACATGCTGATGTTTTAGTTGTTGCAGAGCAGTGCTTACACAGAGCCAAGGCCTTTTCTTCTTCTTGTGCTGCCCTGCCAGCAAGGAGGCTGGGTGGCAGGCAATTGTGGCAGGCAAGTTTATTACTTGTTTAATATATATACTTGTTTGCTATTCTTTTAATTCCCTTCTTTTTCTGTCCTATTGTCTTTATCTCAACCTATGCGTTTTATGTGTTGTGGTTTTTTAATTCTCTCCCCCACCCCACTGGGGCAGGGGGAGTGAGTGAATTGTCTGTGTGGTGCTTAGCTGCACCACACAGAGTTAAACCACAACATTTTGGAAAATGATACAGATATTTAATTTTGTATCTGTATTTCTATGCATACTTAAATCCATTCATTTATAAGAATTCCTGCTGGTTTTGTGAGCAACAATTATCTACATATCTAGTCACTGTTTGAGACTTAGAAGACACCTCTTTTGTATTATTGACATAGAGGCTCACACTATTTTTGTGTTCTCAACTCATATAACACCAACTTTTTAATATATAGTTGTTTATTTTTAAGCATATATATATTATTTTGTCAAAAATAAATAATATACTCCTTTTCCCATATATTAAAAAAAAAAAAAAAAAAAAAAAAAAAAGTTTAAACCATGCTATCCTTATGAAAAGAGAAAGCCCATATGTTTCTTTACTGAATTATCTCAAAGCAATTATTGCATCCTGAGCTTTCTCAGTCCAAATGTTCCAGATAAGGGAATGGCAAAAGACAAAATTTATTCTTTGTTCTGTGTAAATTAGATCATTAACAACAAAGCTTACATACTTGATACCTTTTAAAAGAAGTCTGTTCCTTTTAATGCAACAGAAGTTAAATACTGCTGTAGTCTGTGAAGCACCATCTTCAAAACTGTCTCTTCAAAAATAAATTTAAAGCTTTAAATACCAGGAATTATGTGAAGGTAATAGTAATTAAATTCGGTGTTTCACTTCTTTAGAGAATGCATCCTCATGAATATTTTCGGTAGCTTAACATTAAACAGCAGTTTCACAGACCATATTTAATACTGCATACCCTTAGATTTGGCTAGCTAATTTTTATTGGGACTCTTTCTTGAGCCTCAGAGGTCATTACTTCATGCCTTACAGCATCACACATCTCTAACTCAACATATTTCATCAGACACAGAGGATGAACTTTTCAGCCTCCTCAATAAGCCAATATATATGCTTTTCCACTTAGACAGAGGCTGAATCCATTCCATAAATAAATACAGCAATAAGCTCCACTTTCCACAGACAATTCCCTAAGCTGCTTAGCAATTGCTTCTACATGGATACCAAGAGTCTGGTTTAAAAAATAACGAAGAAAAAAAAAAAAAAGAAAAAAAGAAAATGACATTTGAGAGAATGTCATCTACCAAGTATTTCAAAATCTTTTAAAAACATAATGTTCATATGCATAGTGATTTATATATACTGGCATGTATGCAACTATGCACCCTACATGTGGATTTTATTTGTGACATTTTGTTGCATATCATGAAGTCCAAACTTTTTGTTCTCCGGGTACAAGCTATGGCTGGTGCTATGGTAGATCCAGGTAAAGCTGATTTTGTGAAGATTATAGAAAGGTTTTTCTGAACCATTTGGTTCTACTGAGTGGCAAGGCAAGCCTTTGCAAACACCCCTAAGCATACACCAAAATTTGTAAAAGGAATTGGAAATGAAAGGCAAAGTTCTGAGGGAGAGGACAATCTATCAGATAACATTTGTCAAGGAATAAAAGAAAAACCCACTGTTGAGCCCAGTGTTAGCCAGAATGAAGCGTACTCATGGAAGATGACATCTGAATGGCTGGCAAGCACAATTGCCTTGAGTGCAGAGGCAGATACTAACATCTGTGACAGAAGCTAGCTGAAAGCCACAGAAAATACATCAAGTTTTTAATTAACTAGTGGAATCCATATCCATGCCTTCAGAAGAAACTATGGAACCTGGCAACAGAGTTGAAAAGGAAGAGGAAATTATTTGTGAGTGCAAACCTCTACACTCAACAACTAGGACATTTTAGAAAGTTCACACTTTCAAAAAGTGATCACTTTTCTACCAGCTGCTTTTCTCGTTTGCTGTGTTAAATGCATCACTTAGTCACTCTTCCCTAGACACACAGATGATACATAAAGAAAGCTGTTTGACTATGAAATAAAACTGAGCTAATGGCATAGAAAGCACTGGTTTTCTAGGTTGTGTTACCTTGAACTAAAGCATCTACCTCATATGCTTTAAAATTTCTGCTACATGCATGAAGTTCTTCTTCACACCCTTATTTAAATCTCAGAGAAAAACCTCTTTTTCTGGACGACTTTGCTGACACCTAGTGAGCCACAGCTCCAACAGCTTCAGGCACACAAGCCCCTGGAAAAAGAGAGGTGGTAACAGAGCAGCTGCTCTTTGCACGCCACTTGCAGTGAAATATATTTAAATGGCCAAGTCTGTGATTCAGCAGCAGCTTGAGTCATACATCAACTCACAGAAGACTGTAATACTCATGATGAGATGTGAAAATATGGAAAGATGGTAAAGAGGAGAAAGGGAAAAGAAGCGTGCTGAAAACAAGTAATGGGCAAAGTCATCCCCTCCAGGCCTCAATACTTTTTACAAGGGTGAAAGACTCAAAGAAACCTGCCACTTGTTGTGACTTTAATCTTCTCCTTTTTCTGCCTTACTTATTTAACTGGGATATCAGTGCCCATAACTGATAATGTCTCAGTTAATGATAATGGCCCATAACAGTTAATGGCTCCTTTATTGTTTGTTTTTAATGCAAAATATGAACTATAAACAACAGCTTATTAATGTTTCAAACTTAATTCCGATCTAATCCTATCATTACAATTGTATAAACATGACATTTGATCCTTGGCTTAGCCTGGGAGAATGGCAATTTCGCATGAGATTCTTTGCTTCAGCAAAGTGGCTTAACATTGCCTAGGAAACAGCACCAGCTACATGACATGGCATTTTCTGGTGTTGAGGAATTCTGCAACTTATGGCAGATGCAAAACTAACATTCTAAAAAAATCACTCTCTCTTTTAAACAGAAATTGAACAGCAGCATCAAAGTGCTGACAATCTGTGATAACAATGATAAGTAAGACAGATTTTTTCTTTTCTGATAATGGACCTAAGAGGTCATGATCATTAGTCTTGCATAAAAAAAGGGAGAACAGATAGTGCTACCTACTGCCAGATGAGACAGTCTTTTGAGAGCTGCTGGTCAGAAATTTTTAGGTTTCCCTTAAAGTACTTACTAACTGGCTTTCTGAAATCAACTGTTTAACTAGCTAAAATATTGTAAAATGAACACATTGCTGGGTGCTTAACATCTGTGCAGAGAGAGATGTGTTACTCTAAGCTTTCAAGTACACCAGGCTAGGGTAATTGAATTTAACCTCACTGATATAAGTCACCAAAACAAACATTACATCCTTCACAGTTCCATGAACAGCAGGGATGCTGATGATTTTATAGGCTGAGTATGAGTAATAAACAGTAGAGAACACAATTCTGTTAGGAAATGTGCCTATGGAGAGCACTTTTCTTACAACACTCACAGCAGTAGATGTGCTTCTCTTCTCAGACACAGCTGAAGCTGTCCACAGTGGCACCAAGACAGTCCCTGCTACCTTCCTTCCAGATCAGCCTGATATCTCAGCTACGGTACTTCAGCCAGTCAGAAGTACCATTTGCATGCATCTTGCATGCAAATGGGATGCACAGTCACTTCCTTGCTTTCTCCAAGGCACAATACTCAAAGTAGGTATCTCCAGATAGAGAAGAGACTGCATTTTAAAAATGCTCTGGGATTCTCACCTTAAGTCTGCTGTTCTGGCTGCTGAACCTCTAAGACTAGAAAGCAGATTAGGAAGAAAATACTTATAATCATGTCTGAAATTGGTATTTTATGCATGCAAATTTATCAGTTGTCAATGACAGATAAAACCATTCAGATGAAACATCAGTTTTGTGGTGTTGTTTGTTTTTTTTTTGTTTTTTTTTTGTTTTGTTTTGTTTTGTTTTGTATTTTTTTTGCTTGTTTGTTTTTACATAATCTTGCCTTGCAGCTATATTAGAAATAATACATTTGACCATTTAGACCGAGATCTTAAAGCCATAATGCTTAAACTGTTTTCTGAAAGTTGCAATTAGTTGTCTAGAATTGTACTATGCACTTTATTGCTTGCCTACATTTAATTGTGATTTATTGAACCTTTTGACTTATTGGTCAGACACTGTCACATGTTTCGCCTTTACTTGTGAGAACTTCCAGACTCCAATTCCATTACACAACTCAATAAAATCTCTGTCATCTAAAGTCAATTTAAAACATTCATTTTTTGCACAAATATATTGTTATTTTAATTAAAAGTATTCTTTTACTTAGAAATTTGTTATGGAAAACAAACTTTCCTTAGCTTATTTCATAAATGAGTGTTTTTAATTCAATAGTATACTTTCTACTTAGAGCAGTCACACGTGATCTTCTGTAATTAAAAAAAAAAATTGGAAAAGATCTCTTTGCCTTTCTTCTATCATGCATAAGACAGCACTTTAGGTAAATTCATTCTCAGCACTTTTCCTGTACTAAACAAATTTCTCTTTAATAGTTTTCTCCTTCCAGCAATCACCATGAAAACAGAGTCTGTAGATGATTACAAAGACAAATAGCTTTTAATTTCTATTAAAGGAAACTCATTTGGATTTGTATTAATCTAACATAAATTTAAAACATAAAATATCTTTATGTCATTTTATAACTACAGATATTAAATAATATTGGTTAATGCCAAGATTGAGCACATAGAAGCATCAAATCAGATGAACACCTCACTTAGACAAGCTGTACCATACCTAGAATTTTAGTATTTTTTTTTTTACAAGTTTAGTATTTTTCATATGTCATTTCCATGGCCTGAGCCACAAAAGATTATTGAAAAAAGAGGAACATTTAATACATCATTCACTAAACTGTGTATTAACTGTAATAAATCTATCTAAAATTATTAGCCACTTCTACTTGTACCCTTTATAACAATAATTATGGGGTTTAAATACTTTAATCAAGGAAATAAAATATTCCCACTGAAAATAAATAAATAAAGGAAGTCAGAAGAGAAAGAGGGCAAGCAAGACTATTTTATCAAATAAGTTCAGGAACAGAGCTGCTTTTATTTCAAAAGCTTCCACCCCTGAGCCTTAACCTTATTTAGATGAATGGCAGAAAATGCTCTGTTCTCAGTACCCATTTCGATTGTCTTGATCCCTCCTCAGATCTCTCTTATCTCCACTTAATGCAAGGAACAATCTCTTCTTAAGAAAAAGTACAAAGATGTTTTTTTATTGACTGTCCCAGTGCCACAGTGTGCCATGTAAAACCTACAAGATGCAAGATACAGTAACATAGACCAAAGCTCTGAATTGTCTAATTATAAAGACATTTGTACTGTTCCTACACTTTTCACTGTCAGCACATTTTGCAAATACCAATACCAAAAATTTAATCTCTGAAATATATCTGATTTCCATACTCCCAATGCACAGGTGCTAGAAAAGGAAACAAAACCAGTGTGATTAAATAGTGAGAACTGCATCCAGAGTCCAGATGCCCCCTGTTCCACAATATAAGCTGTGAAATCCTGCCACTTTCTTTATACCCATAGGCACTGTGAATCTACAACACAATCAAGTCATCATGATAATTTAGAATGGTCACAGAATCACAGAGTGTTCTCAAAGGTTTGATAAAATATCTGAAAAGACAATGTCTGAAACTTTCCTATATAGTGTGTGAGAAAAACAGAAGCACGCTATACAGGTCTAATACTCAACATCTGCGTACACGTGATACCACAGCTAACATCCATGGTTACAAGTAATAGATCTAGAGAACATTTACCCTAAAATAAAATTAATTTAATAAATAAAACGTACAATAAAATGTTGAGGTGATTCCGATCCCCTCTACTTTCTAATATGACTCTCCCTTGCATTCTTCTGAGCCGTTTTTTGTTTGTTTTTTTTTTCTTTTTAAAGACAAGAACTCATTCTACACAATGTAAAAGCAACCTGCTCATGAAGTACTATTCTGAGAACATCTCTGGTTGTACTCAACTGCATACACCAAACATAAAACACCAAATGATATTGGTGGATGATATTGGATGATATTTCCAGGGTCTGATTTTCCATCTGGTAATTTTAGTATTATAGAGACCAGAAACCACTGCATATCCAGTGCAAACAACTAGCTCTTGGAGGAATATTATTTCCTTTTTTTATTTTTTTTATTTATTTATTTTAATTGAATTAAAGGAGAAAAGATTCACCCAAATTTGCTTAAAAACTCAACTCATTATGCAATTTCCCATTAGGGATCAAGCACAATTTTTATTATGCTGATACAAGACTGTAACACCAAAATCAGTTGATTGAATTTTTGCAATTCAAAGACAGTACTTTTCTTCATAAAGATTTCATTTCCATGTTTTGCTGTACATCCTCCTTTTGTGAAATTTCTCCTATTATGCATATATCATGTATTTCTTAATTGGCTTCTCACTTTATCCAAGTAGCAAACATACTGAACTTCAAATATAATTCACTTGAGACCTCTTGCTTTGGAAGAATAAAGAATAGCTTTATTTGTCCTCTGTAAGTAAGGATTACTATACAGAATTTGGTGACCAAAATAGGAAAACATCGAGTGTAAAGTGATTTTTTATCCTTAGCAAGAATTATTTCTTTGTTGGCTCACTTTTTCTATCACTCAAAAATGATAGAATATCTTCAAAATACTTAAAATGAAAACTCAACATGTCATTGCCTACTCTAATATACACTTTTGAGCTTGATTATTCCACAACACAGTGTCAAGAAGAAATGTGAAGCAACTTATTTTGTGTGTGAAATGAATTGAGCATCTTTTTTTTGAAGGCACAGTCTTCATTTTGACTGCAATAATTTATTTATTGTCTGCATCTTTTCTTCAAAACATCTCAATTGAAACAATATTGATTTATGTAAGTTAGTACAAAGGAATTGATTTTTGCAAATAATAGCTAAAAAAGGGAGATGTATTAAACACATTTTATTTTATGCAGCTTCTAGTCCAGGTTTGCACATCCAGTCTTGCCACAATCACATACAGAGATAGCAGGCTTCATCGTCATCCAGCATTTATTTTCTAAGTATGTATTGATCAGATTAGCAAGAAAAAAGAAAGACTACTTATAGTGCCCTTACCAAACTAATCTACTATTACTATACCAGCATCACAGATCACTCAGAGCAAGCAAGATAGATTTATGAGCTGTTTCAACCTAAATACAGGGAGGCATTATGTGACATTAAATTATGATTTAGTAAGGCTAATTGAAAAGAAAGGCTAATTGAAAAGATATTCTAGCTTACTTTTTTCTCAAGGAAAAAAAAAAAAAACATTTTATATTCAAGTTATGGAAGTTGGGCAGGATGGTGGTGCTCTGAGTGAAGAGCTACGTATACTAACTGCAGTTCTTCTAGTGGTTTAATAGAGAAACTGCAAACTGAAAGTTATTAGCAGCAAATGCATGCAAAAACATTGTCTTGCAAGTTACAGTACCTTCTATTAGACCATGCTAAGTATTTTTCTTTTAGTTTCCTGGCTCTTCTTTTTTGTCCAAAGTTTCTTGACCTCACTTTGGAAAAAAAATGTTTATAAAACACCAATCAAACATCTGCTGTTTTTCTTGCCAAAGTAGAATGTCTCATATCCTCCAACAGCAAAAACTGAAATAGCTACTACAGTTCTCAGAGTGATTACAGCAGAAATAATGGCTTCACTAAAAAGTTGAGAGTTAAAAGTTATTACCCATTTCAAATAATAAATATTTAAAATGTAAAATAAAAATATTTAATACGTATTCCTCTTCTCACTCTTTCTTCTTTCAGCTTTCTCAGTGTTGGTTCTTCTTGTTATTGTTCTCTGTTTTGAAAATATCTTTTTTTAAAAGATATGATATGCACATAAATACAAATTTCTATTCCTACCTATGTGCAGATTTCACAGGCAAATTCAGATTGGCAACTTGTATTCACTGGTTAGTTTAAAAGCCCAGATTTTCATTTTCCTTTTACTATATTCATACACAAACACACATACACTGTCACTCACGATGGATTTTTTAACTTTAAGCTTTTATAAGAACAAAGGGTAAAGAAAAAACTTGTATAGGAGTTAGAAATTTTTAAGAAAAAGCATATTGTAGACTGAAAGAAGACGCCAGATGCTCCAGTAAACTGTAAATCAAGTAGATTTTAAGATCCATAAAGAACTATGTCATTTTTCTTCATCTATTTAATAGAGTTTTTATTTTACACAACTGATGAGCTATGTCTCATATGAATCTAACTCTGCAGCGTTTTTTCCTAAGCCTTATATATGTTCCAGAATCCTTTGGATATTTGTACACATATATCATGCTTATGCAATGCAAACATGATGTTAAAACATGATTGATAAAAATAAGAATGTCGTATATGAGCACTAGTCAAGCTCCATTTCAAGATTCATTAAGAAGCAACATTGCATGTTCAGCTCCAGCTAGTTAGAACAGGATAATTTTCCAAGCAAGGAAAGGAAAATAAAATAATAATAATAAAAATCAAAAGAATTTAATGAATGGCAATTCAGAATGAGATACTTTCTCTATAATCCAGTTAGTACATAGAATTTAATAATGTACTTTTAAATATATATATATATTTGTAATGATGACTACACTTTTACTATAAAGATGGAACTGTATTGCCCACTGTGATAAAAATTTCTTTTCTTTCTTCCTTATAATCTCTGAAAGTGGAACCCTTCAAATTCCATGTATGGATTTGACATAAAATTGAAAACAGCTTCTCCATTGCAGCGTTTATGTATGACAGATGCACCAGCAATACTTTCTCTTTCTGCTTCCTCTTAGAATTACACAGTCACAGAATGGTTTGGGTTGGAAGCGACTTTAAAGATCGTCCAGTTCCAACCCCCCTGCCATAGACAGGGATACCTCCCACTAGACCAGGTTGCCCAAGGCCCCATCAAACCTAGCCGTAAACACTTCCAGGGATGGGACATCCACAACTTCTCTGGGCAACCTGTTCCAGTGCCTCACCGCCCTCTGTACAAAGAATTTCTTCTTAACATCTCTAATATCTAAACTAAATCTCTCTTCTTTTAGTTTAATAGAATCTTCTACAGTACTTTTTATCGTGAATGACTAGAGGCTCACTCTAAGGTACATGACTTATTTGACTCAAAAAGAAAAAAAAAAAAAAAGACTTTTTGACTTTTTGATGACTACAAAAGTGTACTTGATTTGCAAAGCCAACAGTGTTCAACTAAGTAGAGGTATTAAAATTTCTCTCTGAAGATTGACTCCCACGTGGACTTAGCTAGCTGAGATGCAAAAAGACTTCAGCACATAAGTAGAAAAGGATAAAGAAAAAAGAACAATATATAAAATCACAACATTGCAAAAATATAGCAGAAACAAAGATAAAGCTAAACAACTAATAACCTTGATGAAGGTTACACATTTGGTGTAACAGCACACCAAAAAAAAAAAAAAAAGAGGAAGCAACATCATTTTTATGGAACGATTTTCTTCCTCTCCATTATTTATTTATAGGTCATGAATCGGATATTAAGGAATTCTGGCAGCTGTCAAATGCTTGCTTTCCTATGTAATACAATGAAATTTTTTTCCAAGTGATGGAACAGATGCAACATTGTTCCAGTCCTACCTTCCTTATTTAGAGAGCAAGCCACCTAGAAGACAGAAGATAATCTTTGAACATCATCATGAAGTATATTAACTAATATGAATTATCAACTCATCTTAGCTTTCCATAGGCAAAATAAATAAATAAATAAATAAATAAAATAAAGATATGTGTTTAGCTGCTTGAAGCCCTGATACAACCATAATTAACCACTGAAAAGTAACAGTGTTCAAATCAATCTTTATTCAGGATAAAATAAAGTACACATTAGTGAGATAGGAACTCTAAATATTTATCATGAAAACCAAGATTTCAAAGGTAGTGCTCGAATCTATTTATCAAATGTATTATTATTCTAAGATTTAGCCTTTATAAGCCTATTGTATAGGTTTATTGAGAAAAAATTACTGTAATGGCCACAATGGTGTCTATGACATAGAAAATACATTTTTATAAAACAATCTATCATATAGCTAGCTACGTCAATGCTAATATTTAAAATCAGAAAAGAATTAGTAAACCTTTTTCAGCATTATTTGACATCACACAGAAGTGCTACCCCACGCAATACCCAGTGCTCTGGAGGCTGAAGGGTTCTAAGATCCATGGCAGCAATGTAATTCAGATCTGTTCGAACAGTCTTTTTGTAGACCGGACATGAATATAAACATGGATCCTTTGAAGCTGAGAAGACAGAAAAGACATTTTAAAAAAATAAATAAATAATGAAACTGGGGTATGAAAACAGGGCCTTAAAAGATTGGGCACAAGGCAAACATAAAACTGAATCAAAGTTCAATAGCACACATTTCTCCATCACCACCTAAAAAAAAAATCATACTTGATTCTCACACTGTTCATTATTGTGCTATTGCCAGATGAAGGTAATATTGCAATCCTTGAAATTCCTGGAAGCTTAGAATTTAATGTCAGCCCCCAGGAACTAGATGTAGCAAGAAATGTAAATGGATGCTCTAGCTTGTTTAGCATAATTATTAGTTCAACCTGTCCACTGAGCAGTGGCTTAAAAACATATTATTAATATGTCAAAATAACAATATGCCCTACTCATGGAAAAACACTGAACCATACATTTTGAAATTCAGACAGAATTTCAGAATATAAATCAACATTTTCACTGAAGAATCAGAAAAATAGTCTAGTCTTAATATTTCAGTGTTCATTATTTGGCATATTGGCTGCTTTCACAGTCATTATGTCTCTTATAAAAGATTAGCTACAGAAAACCCTGATAAAATATCATGTAAGCAGACTTTGCTTCTGGAGGTGGAACACTTTAAATGGAAACTTCCAGATTTACATTCAACATTGGATATTCCTATCCTATTGCACTATTCAATGTTATTTCCTATTTTATTCAAACACACGCGTGTAATAATAATCTAAATCACACATTTCCATAAAACAGTATTTTTACTGTTTTACTCCCTAATTTTCTTTCAGTTCTTATAGCCCTTTTCTTTCTCAAAGACCAAAACATTTTCCATCGCTTCTTGCCACTGCTTGCTGCCTCTGTTAACTCAAGCATAGCCTTGTCCAGGAAAAAAAGGAGTGTATTTTATGTATATACAGCACATATATAACGTATATGTTATATGAATACCATAAATAACTTATGTGTGTGATATAAATGTTTATATATATAATGTTGTAAATATATGTGTATACATACATTTATGGATATAAAAAAAACTTGTATATTGCAGTGGATTTTGGTGTGGGGGTTTAGGTTTCAAAGCTTATGTATGGTTTTATATTTTGATTCAACCACCTCATCAGTTTAGGAGTGGCATTCTGCAAATATCCAGGTTTATGATATATAAACTTCTGTTATATAAGCTATCATGGCAAGTGTATACCTAGCACTTCAAAATACCAATGAGAAAATAGACTAACTCACTTAAGAGCCACACACTACCCATATACTTTTTGAGAAAAGTAAGCAACAGTATTTTCAGAGTTGTGTATTAAGAACATTACTAGCATCTATGTTAGTGTTAAAATACAGTATGTATTTGCACCAGGAATTATGGCTTCTAATTGCAGCGAAAGACTGAATATGAGTATGTTTGTCACAAGGCAGAGAACAGTTCATCTGTAATGGGTTTTAAAAAGTTATTAACACCATTAAGAACAGAACATAGAGACCTATCTAAATATTAGGGGAAGAAATGCCCATTATTGATTATCAAGGAAGGCCACTAGCTCATTTTATATAGAAGACTGAGAAGCCTGTCCTGTTGAAAAAGATTCTGTATGTATACATGAATAGAGAAAGCCTGATGAAATCCCTGAAGCTCAAGAGACTTTCATGCAGCTGAAAAAAAAAAAAAAAAAGTTACATTAAAGTCTATCAAATTAATGTCCTTTACGATTCAGTTACGTACTGTTGTTCTCTGCATATATCCTTATAACTGGCATCATCTCGAAGAGCACCTTGGGTTTAGATTCAGTCAGTCTCATGTTTCTTCTGTCCCAGCTAGCTCCTTCCAAATACAGCCCATACACATAGACACCTTCCATAGGAGGGCTTGTGATATCATCTTTCATCCACTTAGTGACCTCATTGCACAGCACAACACTGTCCAGAGCCCATCCTTTGTTAGCCCTTGTTATTTCCTGCCCAAAACAGATGAAGATCTGGAGGTTACGTTTTTACATATTCAGAGAACCATATTTTTCAAAACATTTATTATATTATATATTTATATTTATTATATATATATTTATATTTGTATGGTCATAATTTACCCTCTCAAATTTAACTTTTTATACTATACATGTCTACAGCATTAGCCTTCTCTCTAAGCCAACAATGGGATGGTACTACAAGGCTTCCAGTACTTTATCTGCTGTATTTGATTTTTATTTTAATTTATTTTTATTTATTATTTTAATCTTTTTATGATATACAGTATGTTACAACAATACAGTAACACAACCAATGAATGCTGTTGTTGGCTCTTGTGAACATGAAAATTTCACAGCTTTCAGGAAATAAGAAACCATTGTGATAAGTAAAACAGTTACAATGAAAAAAAGCAAAATGCATGTTTTGCTGCACGTTTTCTGGGATTGCCTACCTTTTCTTGTAATAATGGTATTCATTAATTTTATTCTTAATAGTGAGAGGGAGCTCACTCAGCTCTAAAACTACTTAAAGTGACTGTCAAAAAAAAAAAAAAAAAAAAAAAAAACACTTGGAGATGGATGTGTTCAAGAGTCAACACATATTTCAAATTTAGTCAGTTAATTACAGCACCCAACAACACTTGCCCAACTGTCTTGCCCTATTCCTTATTATTTCCTGCTGTTAAGTTATGTCACACCTAAGTTTTATCCCAGTTTATTAAACTTTTTTTCAAGACCTTTGTTTGAAGTAACTGGAATTCATTTTGAAGTTAATGTTTACCCCATACTGCATTTAATTAGCTGCTTTAAAAGAGCAGAAGAGTTAAAGTTCAATTATCATTGTAGCTGTTCATTTTTCTCATTTCTATTTATTTCACGGTAGAGCTCAAGAGCAGAGCCCAGACAGACACTTTGTTGTTTACCTGTGACCTTTATGTTGTTATGTACCTCTCATTCTCTACTAGGGAAGCAGAAAAGTTCAGAAGATTCCACTTGTTTCAGATACTACTAATAAATCCTTTCCACAGGTTTTGCAAGATACTTAGGACTGTTTATTCAAGAAAAGTATTTTGTTACACAATTCCAAGGTTATATGGCTGTGCTTTTAGTAGATCACCCACTGAAACTTCAGTTAGATATCCAAAGATTACACTACCCAGATTTGAGAGAGAGACAAGGTTTCCCTTTTCTGTAAGCCTTCGTTCTGTCTCCTCCAAAAGTTAGCTTTTGTCTGAGCTCCCATTGCATTCCTACCTGAGTATTCTTTCCCAATATGACAGAATTATCATCTCCAATGTATGTCCCAGTATGCTGATCAGCATAGATATTTATTGTCTGCTTTTAAAGGAAAAGTAACTCTGGGAGAGAACTGAACACAGAACAAAAGGAAGGGGAAAAAAAGAAAAAGAAAAAAAAAAAAGAAAGAAAGAAAAGTAGTTCATGGCTGTAACACCTCTTTTCAGGAATGTCTGAATAGCAACATGAGACATTACTTCTCCACTATACCTTAATAATGTTGTAAGGTAGCCCTCATAGGCCTAGGATCAAAGTAGTGAAACAAAAATTAACATACTAGTGCTTGATAATGAAAAAGTACATGTGCTGGAAGACCACTTCACTCAGTAAGTCATAATCAGTTATGCAGTCATATATCTTCATTGTTGATAAGATGGAGCCATGTGCATAACTCAGCATCCATCACACCAATATACATTTCAAAAGTGTATCTAGGAATAGGCAGAGTGAGGTTTTGAATACTGTTTACCTGTCTCATTGCAGTTAAAAATCCTTGAGGATTAAAAAATCCTGTCATCCAGAAGCAGTTTGGTCGTCTTTCAAAAATCCAACTGTAAAATTGGTGGTTTCTTTCTAGAAGTTCAGTAAACCAGAAACCAAGTGTACTGGAAGCCCAAGATGCCTAAAAATAATAAAATGTGTATTCAGTTTTTAATCTTGTTCAACAGTTTTAAAACATCATATTCATGTCAATTAAAAGTAATTCATCAGTACACAAGGTAATAAGAGTAAAGCATGTTTAAAGCTCATTTTTTATACATTAGCTTTTAGCCTGATAGTTGCCTCACACTGAAACCTGAAGCAAATTCTTGTTCTGTTCAAATTCATTGCTACCATTCCATTCAGATATGCTTAATGCTCCCTGTGGTAATTGTCTATTTTATGATGTTTTCACAAAATTTGATAGCTGTTTGAACTAGGAAGAAATACTGTCTACATGTCTTTCTGAAGTCAGGGTCATTGCTTCAAGATAATAGGATTTCTGCCAAAACTATTCAGCTTTTTCTGAAAAAAAAAAAAAATGTTAAGGAAAATTGAAATTATACTTTGGAAATATTTATGACGTTTTTTTCTTTGAATGGTCGTATCATACTTATTTTATGAAGCATCCATTATGGTCTGTTTTGTACCATGAAAATTCTTTGTTAATAAAAAACAAAGCAAAACAAACCTCTCTACATTTATTTCCATCAGCTGACATTAACAGCTCTCATTATCCCTGAAAACAATTTATATTTCTGATTTGTAAGTGAAAGACTGGAATAATTGAATTACTTTCTTTAAATCAAAGAGAGCTGTCAGATTTCAGCCCATGGATTCAGTACAAATGTAATAAAATGAAATCTTTAAATTAAAAAAGTTAATTGCCTTCAAAAGAATTAACTGGGTGACTGGTTTATGTTTTTAAATATAATCAAGTATCTCATTAAAATACATAAGCGAAAGAGTTCTTTGGTTACCCAAATAGCTGAATAATTCATAGAGCAATTCTATCTGAAGTTGGAGAAGTGGGGAGGACAGTACCTACGTTGCTCTGAGCACATCTATGTGTTTTTATCATCTCTATTAGAGCTGTCCAGTGAGTAGGAATTTCTCAATATACGAAAAGAAATTAAAAAAAAAAAAAAATCCTAAGCAGCTGAATAGCTTAATAAAACCCAATGCCATTTCTATCCATTAGACAGTTTCCCACTCTTTTCTCTGAGAAACATATTTCATTTTACTCTAAATTAGTGTATAATTATTACTGAAATATTTAATTTTACCCCTATTTGGAAATAACATCACCAGGACATACAGCCTAGCACAATGCTAGAATATGAAAACATTTAGGCTTTGATGAGACTGTTGTAGTTACCACATCACTATCAACCATACCATGACCAAAAAAAATGACATAATCAATATTTTGCAAGTCTTCAGAAGTGCCGGAAAGATGGTTAAGGGATGGGAGCATCTATCATATGCAGACTGGCTGAGAGAGCTGGGATTGTTTAACATGCAGAAGAGAAGGCTCAGGGGAGATATTATCAATGCTCATACCATGTGTGGGGAGAATGATGGTGGATCCAGAGCCTTCAGAGTGAAAGGACAAAACGCACAAGATGAAACATGGGAAATTCTATTTAAGCTTAAGAAATCAGTTCTTTTTTTTTCCTTCTTTACAGTGAGGGTGGTTGAATACCAGAACACAGATTTCCGAGAATGGTTTTAGGCTCTAGTCTTGGAGAGTCCTGTGACACCCGCTTTAGTTGACCTCACTTTACGTGGGGTTGGACTAGACTATCTCCAGAGGTCCCTTCCATCTTCTACTATTCTGTGATTCTGTGACTACAAGTCCTAGTTTCAAAGAATAGCACCAAAATGGCCCACTAGTGTGGGTGCTGTTTTTGAAAATCTATCACTGCATTTAAAGTTATTCTCTTCTCTCTAGCCTTCTAACCTGCCAGTACACATAGTCCATTAAAATGGGAAATATATGCATCTGCCACACCCATTTCTATTTTTATAAATGAAAGAAGACTTGTTTTGACTGTTCTTATTTTAGCCCAAATTCTACCCCAGCAGTCACACTGTGTCCTGATTAACACGGACACTTATGTTTAAAAAAGTATTTACTGTCTGTCTAGAAGTTTAATCTAACTCTAAAAAAATAATAATAAATAAATACTTATTTTTTCTAACAAAACAAGGGATGCACACCTACTTTTGTCCAGCTAGCAGGAATTCTTCCATCATACATGCAGTCTAAAGCATCCCTCAGATTTTCACTCATAACAATTGTTCCATCAATGGCAAGTTTTAGATCAGTCAGAGTGCTTCTCACTAATGAAATAACTCTCTGCATTTGTTCAATCTCCTGTCGTAAAAATATGTTCATAGGCTGAAAAGGTCCCATGTTCTTTAGTTTCTCTTTTACCTGTAAGTAGAAAAACATAGACCCTTCAACAGAAATAAAAGCCAAAGTTGGATTTATTTCGAGATTAGGCACCAATACAATTTTTACGCTATATTACTTTAACTAAGTGGTCAGTTAAGTGGTCAGTTTGGCATAAGCCTCAAGTTCTCTGCAACACAAACATAGGATTTTGTTCCAAGTGAATTCTACAATGCTGAGACTGCCTCTATTTTTAGTCTAAGTCATGATTTAGTATATATATAACTCTACGAGCTAAAGTCATTTAAAAAGCCATTTAAAAGTGTAAAGTTAACAATTTAACAACAACTGTAGGGACATAACTAGAAATTTTGTAATCTATATGGCTCTATTTGTGCCAAAGATCAAAAAAATTATTTATCATATCATATATCAGTATATCATGTATACTGAGTTATATATATATAGTATCAACTCTCTTAGAAATACATGTAACATTTCTAAGTTTATCAGGATTTTGCTACACATTTATTCTAAAACAACTACCAAAATGAGGACTTAAAGTAATTTTCAACTAGTGAAAAATTTTATTACTGCTCATTCACTGTTATTGTTATTTTAATTTCCCCTCTAATTTGAGACAGATCAGGATCAAAGCTGATCTTCCAAAACAGATCTTCTGCAAACTTAATAGAGATAAATGTACCTATACAACAACAGTATGCAATATTTGCCTTTATTAATCCACATATTTATTCTTGAAGATGCTAGGTAGAAGTTGAATAGAGATGGACTAAGAACTAGCCCATCACTAAAGCAATACCCTTCTGAGAAGCTGAACAAATTGCAGTTCTTTGCAGATTTCAGACTTCTGGTTCAGCACATATGGTCTTTTAGAAAGTCATAAAACTCAGGCTTCTAGGAAGACTCTAGGTCAGAAACTTCAGCAAGTACAAACGTTTGGAAGACTACTAGATAGTTAGTGTTCAAATTTCTGATACATAACTAATCTGTTCAGATAAACTACATTATCATAATTATGTCATTTTTGGGAAAAGAAGGCTATGAAACTCAAAATGGGCTATGGAAAACACAAAGCAACAGACATAAGACATGAGTACCTGAAAAGAGTCTATACTCAAAAACTTATTACTGTGGAAAAAGAAAAAGAAGAGTGTTAGACTGTACAAATCTCTTTGCTCCTTTCTCACAGCTCAGTATCCTAGCAGGACAATTTAGGGGATCATAATGTACTTAGCTCTCTATTAGGCCTTTGTGCTAACTTCCATTAAAGAGTAATCAAAATGCCAGATGACTAAGGAAAGGAAGATAGATCTTCCTCAATAAGGAGATGGCAGGATTTAATTAGTAAAACATCTTATTGCCTAAATAAGCAGGTGGAAAGTTTGGGTATCTGTTAAAGCTAACCCTTGCATAAAACACAGGTATGATATTTTTTCCGATGATATATTGCAATGATTCACATCTATTTCATAACAAAACTACTGCAAATGCTTTACTAGTGTCATAATCAAACCTTCTTGCTTTCATGCTTTTGCAGATAAACACAAAAGTTCAGCATCGTCTGATATGGGAAATATTGGAACCATACCTATTTTACAAGCACTTTCCTGTCATTTATGTTTGTAACCAGCTTTATCTGGTAAGAAATATGTCAGTATCCTAAAATTTTGGGGTACTAAAGTACAACTTAGACGCAGAAACAACACTTTTTCAAATACTCAGCTAAATTGTAGTCTTGAGGATGGGGACAGAGTACAGTCAATTCGTGTGTCCGTGTATCTTGTCATCAGTAATGTTTTCTAACTTTTTAAGAAATTTCTCATTTCTAGAAACATCCCATCTTCCACATAAAAAGAAGCTAGTATTTCAGAAAAGAAACGACTGTGAGGCCATTACAAATAACATTACATGGGCTACTATGTGTTAATATGAGTTAATATGAGATAGCAACACTAGGTTTGAAACAATGAAAGCTTAAAAAGCTTTTCAAGCTTTTTGGCATTCATTTCACTGGAGAAAATCATTGCCTACCATTGGAAATTAAAACAACCTAAAAGTATGTTCAGGTTGTAAGCTGAATCCCATGGTAATACGCATATTCAAGCAGTAATACATTTAGAAGCATAACTACATTTGTAGCACCACCTCAGTTTTCTACTACAATGTCAACAAGCTTGTCTGAAAAACTGATGACCTCCCCTAACCTCCATAGTGCAAATGACAACTTAAGCATTAAGTAGTTTAATATTTTGAAAAAGCTCTTATATAAGCCCTTCAGCATATATCTAGTGACTTCATTATAGATGTTAAGAGTTTGGTCAGGCCACTTTATGTTTTTGAAGTATTTTTTGTATAAATTAATTCAGATACAATTTAAAAAAAAAATACTTTTTTTTTTTAATCCATACAAAGCAAAAAAGAGCAAATGTCTTTGACAGAATTTCAATAACTCACTTCAAAAGGTACATAATCATCAGGAAGCTTTTCCAGCATATCATCAGCCATTCTGGCTACAACTGCCTCCCTGGTTTCACCTCCTCCACCAGAGCTGTCTTTAGGCTGAATACAGAGGATGATATCCAATACATCTTTGGAAAGCTTACTTTGGTAAGTGATATCAGCATTGGGGTGCAAACCAAATACCTCTGGTGTGTCGTAAGCAGGAAGGCTCTACATAGTGAAACATAAAAAGAGCACAATTTGAGATAGATTTATATGCTAATTATTTTTAAAAATAACAAACAAACAATCTTACATGGTTAAGTAAGTAGCTGGATCTCTTCACACAGTCTTACTGCAAATAACTTTCTGCGAGTTATTTGTCATGTCATGGCCCAAGTCACACCAAAGTTAATAAATTTAGTTTTTACCTTCATACATTACAGAATTTCTAGGTTGGAAGAGACCTCAAGGTCATCGAGTCCAACCTCCAACCTAACACTAACAGCCCTCCACTAAACCATATCCCTAAGCTCTACATCTAAGCGTCTTTTGAACACTTCCAGGGACGGTGACTCCACCACTTCCCTGGGCAGCCTGTTCCAGTGCCTCACAACCCTTTCAGTGAAGAAGTTCTTCCTAACATCTAACCTAAAACTCCCCTGGCTCAACTTAAGCCCATTCCCCCTCGTCCTGTCACCAGGCACGTGGGAGAACAGGCCAACCCCCACCTCGCTACAGCCTCCCTTGAGGTACCTAAAAAGAGCGATAAGGTCACCCCTGAGCCTCCTCTTCTCCAGGCTGAACAAGCCCAGCTCCCTCAGCCGCTCCTCGTAGGACTTGTTCTCCAGGCCCCTCACCAGCTTCGTCGCCCTTCTCTGCACCCGCTCAAGCACCTCCATGTCCTTCTTGTAGCGAGGGGCCCAAAACTGAACACAGTACTCGAGGTGCGGCCTCACCAGAGCTGAGTACAGGGGGACATTATTCCAATAGTCAACTTGTTCTCTCATATGTCTATGCTCTTTGTTTTTGTGAGGTTGTACACAATAGCTGGACTCCATTCTGTACACTCTTTAATAACTTAAATTATCCCTTAACTTATCCCTTCAGCTACATCCCTCAAGTAAATCACATGAAAAAGAAAAGGGCACTGACGTGATAATAATGATAACTAGTACTGTCACTAAAAAATACACATTGTTAAAAAGCAATAAAGAGTCTGTGAAGAAGAGACAAAACACATACTCAGAAGAAAAGAAAAAATTCAGGAACAAAGAAACTTGTGAGAAACTTAAGTGAATTATGTTTTTTCCCCTGTTGAGAAGCTTTCATTTACCAACCTGTATGTACTGAAGATATTGATCAACCATAGTACATTTGGGTATGCTGTATCCTTTGTAGAAGCAGAATTCTTGGCTGAATGTATTTTCACTGAACCAAACCTTTACAAAGGTGTTCATCAGCCTTTTGTCATAGTCATCTGTCACACGGCCACCATACTGAATCTCACCTATCATGTAACAAACAGTACTCCAGGAGATCCCCTGAAACCAAACAGAAAAAAGTGACTTCAGCTAATCCTCTTCTCACTTATATCTTATATCTTATATCTTCCTTAGTAAGAACATCTGATATACAAAGTCCTGTAACCCTGTCCCTTTTGAAAGCAAGTTATTTTCTTACCACTCTTGTGTTAATATAACACTGTATTCCCAGAAAACTTCAAGGATTTCTCAAAATATAATTCATTGGCAACTAATTAAAGAGGCTTATTCTGGCATCTGAGCAAGAGTGATACAGCTACATTCCAATCACACTTTCAACTTCACTTAAAATGCTAACTGCGAAGTGATCTGCCACATATCTCTCTCTGTACAACTGTCCAAATGAAAGTGAGGACTGTATGTAAGAAATCCTACATAGTCAGTAAAGGCAACTGTCCATGTCTTTATGCAGCCAAGACAGCTTGGAGCATACTGATTTAAACAAAATATTTAAAAAAAAAATAAAAAATAAACAGTGGTCCATTTTTAACTATCAGACATAATTAGCTTTGAAATGAAGGTCTATACTTCTAAGGTTTATACTTCCGAAGTTTTAGGGTGAGAAGGCCTGGAACATTGGTTTTGGTTTGTTTTAACGTATGGGTTAATCCAGAAATTCTGCATGCACAAGACTGATTAAAAGTCTAATTTAAACATGCTGCTCTACAGACATGCATACTTGGAATACTGATTGTTTGTGGAAAATAAATAATAATTTAAAATCACATTTGTGTTTCAATTATTAGGAACTATGTATATAATATGCTGCTATTGGAAAGTTTTATAACCTTAATCCACCTTCCCCAGAAATGTTAATTACCTTCTTGGCATCCACACCATCTAAGTGGTTTTGAATGAATTGCACAGTGGCGTTGAAATCAGCTTGGTTAAACTCATAGGGTATATTCCAACCCAGAGATCCAAACTTGCGTCTTTCTTGAATAGTGGAGTGTAGAAAAGCTACAGCATACAACATCGGTTTCCATTGTACCATGTCAGTGACGTCTAGTAAATCCTGGCTGACACCTATTGATTATAAGTGGGCTTTATAAGAAACACAGCAGCAGTATTTTCAAAAGTACTTCAAATCAGTACTAAAACATCAGTCCTAGAGATATTTATTTGACTACCTACCTCTGCCTAGAGGCAATTACTGTCCTACAAAATGTTCTGTGCTGGAGACAGTTCATAGCAGTATCCCAAATTAAGAGAGTAAACTTCAGAAAATGAGCAAACAACTTGCTAATAGTTCACTTTGCATTGGGTTGCTTTTTTCTAAATACTCTTTGACTACAGACCTTTGTTGAATGCAGTGTAAAGGACATTTAATAGCCAACAAAGATTAATATGTTGCTTTTCTGCCAAATACACGAGGAGATTAACAATTTAAATATTTAGAACTGAGATAGTAGAAGACAATATTTGAGAAAAGAAAAAGCATTTCCATGTTCTGCTGTCTAATTAGCTCTGGAATCAGAACTTCAGCAGATTTCTTCCTTCTAACTTTCATAACTTTTAGCTCAAGCAAAGAATCAAGATGTGTCCTTGCATTATCATAGTCAGTTCCTCATAGTTGCTTCCACCCATTACCAGTGGCTACTGAGCAACTACACAATAACTACAAAGACTCCAAAAAAAAACAAACAAAATATAATTTTGAATTATCATCACTCTACCACTTACCACTATATGTTCTCTTTAGTCCAGCTCTGAGCCCTTGTGGTGGCTCATTGGTAAACTTAATACACATTTGAAGAAGCGTGATGGGGAACTGTTTGTGAATTTCAGTTGTCATCCACAGTCGAAAGCCTTCATGGACAGTCTCTGTCTCTGTTACAGTGTCCATCAACTCATCCAAAAAGTCAAGTCCAAGGTGGCAGTTTTGCAGAAGTGCCCAACCTCCCTAGTTTAAAACAGCAGAATATAATGTTATGGATAGCGTTTGCATACTGAAAGCACTAAAATCAATCTTTGTTTACGATAGGTAGGTAAAGAACACAACCAATGTACCTAAACTATAGCAAAAGATAGTATAAATAGTGTTAAGTGCTTATAAGAATTTTTAAAGGAATAACTCCTCCACAGTTTTGCACCACAGACCCACCAAATCAAAACCAAGGCCTTAACCATTTGTTTTCATGTACACTTCATGTACAAATGGAGACCAGTATCCAAAGCAATGGTAGATATACAAAGTACTTTTTCTCCAAGAGAAGGCTCATGTGAGCTAAGCTGTGGGAAGCTCATTCTGGAGTTGTTATCGTGTGATTTTATCATTTAAATGAGAGGTTCTTATTTGTCCAATCTGGTCTTGTCAAGTAGTCCCTACATTTAAAACATATCTGGGTGTGACTATAACACTGAGAAATAACAGAAATCTTGACTTTCTCCACAGACAGAACAAACTGCTCTTTAGCAGCTTGCTAAACCTGGTTCCTCAAAAGGGTCATAGGTTTGGGAAAAACAAATACGCATCATCTTAATAAACTGGTATCAAATAATTGATATTATTCCCATATGAATTACTGTACCTCATACATACCCGTACCAGTCTCACATACCTGTTCATTAATAGGGTATGTTAGACAGTGACGGAAAGTAACTATGTTTCTTTTAACTAAGCAAAAGGAGCTCTTTATCTTTGGAACATGTTTCTTCTCATCTGATCTGCTAATTAGATTTTAATGTGAAGTTGTCAAATGCGAATTGGAGGCAAAAGTCATAGGAAAACTGGTTATACAGACTGGGAAGAAGCATGCATCTCAGAAGCACAAGAAGCTTAATCTGTTCATATCAGCTGTACTATCATCTAATGGGCAAAGTTCACTGAATGGGAACATGTTAGCATTTGTTTCTGATATAGGTAATTTTATTCTTCAATTCTACCATTTTTCACTTGTAAAAAAGCCTGTCCTATCAGATTGTCCATCCCTGTTCAAAATGTACGTTACAGCAATCCAAGCTATTTTGCTATACAGCCTTGTTTTTCCCAATGTTATGTAATTATCAATTACACTTGGATTTATTATACTATATTACACTTCCAATTATACTTCAAATTCATCTTCATTTAACTAAACAGGTTTGTATTGCTAAAAATACAAGAAACTAAAAAAAATAAAAGTTGTGAGATGCTTGCTGAAGAACTTTAAAAATTCATGCAATCCCAATAATTGAGCAATTCAGATATGTTCATCAGTCAACAACCTACAGCAAAAACTCTATTTCCTCTGAAAAACAGCCATGTCAGCACAACGTCAAAAAGTTTATTATATTCAATTTAATAAATGTGAAAAGACAGTTCTATTGCTTAGGACATGTATTTATGCAAATAAAGACAGGTTCTTCCATCAGCATTAGATGCCCAACAAACATCTTTATTTCATGACAGAGTTTTAATTTATAAATGTTCAAAAAAACAAAAATGTATCTCTTACATGAGCCATTGTCTGATGCAGAAGTTTACGAGCATGGACTTCTTGCCCCTGGCCCATGGAAACATAGCGTGTCTCCACCTTCAGCCTTTTTCCCAAAGCAATGATTAAGTCTGTAGGATCAGAACCCATGGAAAGAAAGCATATGAGAGGAGTATGTGGATCTGACTCTTCCCATGTCTTCTCCAAGTCCAAGATGACTCCTTCTGCGTATTTCTCCCCCATAGTGTCAACAATGTATTTTCTTGCCTGTATTTAAAAAAAAAAAAAAGTAAATCTTACCATACCACACAATTACTTAATATAATTTTCTGCCCAGTGTAAATACAGCCAATATGTAAGCTGAAGAGCAAAGGCTGCTAAAATTTACATTAGCCTTTGCCTATATAAAATTTATAAAATATTAAATGTTGTGTTATATAAATTTAATGGCCGAAATAAAAACATACAACAAACTGTTTATATGTTAACATACTACACAGCCTTTGAAGGTGTTATTGCTTACAGCTTTACAAGACCAGTCAAAGTTTATAAATTATTCTATTACATATGGCTGTATGCATTGTTACAAATATTATATATATTACATGTAACACCTACATATATTACAGGATAATAAAAACAATAATCCTGCTAAATAGAATGGTTTTAATGATCTGAAAATACTATCTTAGGGGGAAAAAACAAGGAAAGGATATAAGATATGTTTCAAAGTCATTAGGTCTTTACCACCTTTATGCTTAAACAAATAATTAGTCAATATTAATAATGATGAAAAAAAAAAAAACTGTCGCTACATGAAAGACCCAGAGAAGCAGGTGAAGACCATCTCTGTTATACTGTGGAGTACAACTCTCTGAAGCAACCACAACGTAGTTTTCATCGTGTCTTAACCTTGCACCTTGAAAGAGAACCAACACAAGGGAGCAGGCCTTGTATAGGCAGTGCCTGCACCTGAAATAAGGGGTGTGGAGAGGATAGAAGACCACCATGAACCCGGAGAACTACCCCAGACTCATTTCTCTATCATTCCCCAATATGAATCATGCATACCTGGGAAAGGGTGGTCCAAGACTCCTGAACCTTCACAGAAGCAGGGACTAAGCTTTAAAAACCCTGACTCTAGAGCATCTGGATGTGCACCCACCAACTGAGAACCTGAAGAGGACAAGTCAATGCAGGACCCATCGGTGGTTATATATCTCTCTATCTCTCTCTCCCTATATTTCTGTTTTTTGGTTGTTGTTTTTTTTTTTTTTGGAATGCATGTGCTTTTGCCAAGTCTCTAATAATGCCTCAGCAAATTATCAGTAGAAGTTTAACCTTGCTAAAACCCTGAAAGACTCATGGTCTTGCCCTCCAACCCAGAGATAAAAACAAATCTCCACCCCAGCTGAGCAGAATGAGACATATACCTTATTTATACACTGGGGAAAAAAAAAATAATAAATAAATAAAAGATTATCATTCCTTATTAGTAAGAAATTTAAAAGGATCTTTCAAACAGTCTGAGATTTTTTTTTGTGTATTCTTAACCAATAGATTGCTTCTCTCGTAGAGTAATCTCACAATTGATATCTTTGGGATACTTCTCAGAAAAAAGATATTCAGCATTTAGCATTTGATTAACTATCAGTTATCATAAAACATCATAAGATGAAATGTTAACAAAACATTAACAAAACTGAGGACCTGATTTTGCTTGTTCAATTTCATATACATTTTACACATCTGAGATATTCATTACACAGTACCATTTAACCTTTTACTGACTGCAGTTATGCTAATAAATGCCAAGACCTTCTCTGAATCCAGTCACAACGTCTAAAGTTTTGCATCCATAACATGAAAACCACACTATTAGTGATTTATTCTGACTTCAGTAAATTGCCAGATATCATACTGAAATTGCATAAATATATTATTTTGCACTGGAGAAACACAAAGACTAAAAATAGGCTCCTACAATTTCATTTTTCTTAAAAATAAGTCTTATCATTTTATTAAGATTTAATTTTATACTTCTCTCTTTCTAAATAGATGGTTTTAAATGAAAAATTTTGAACAGACATAATTATAGATTTTTCTAAGGTTGGTCTTACAGTTGTTCCATTCAAGAAATGATTCCACAATTAAATTATTTTTATGTTTTGTTTTTCCTCAAGCAACCAAGTAATGAAAAGACTTCACTGCAGTCTAATATGAGGATTAATTTGATTGCAAGAACAGTCAAAAATACCATCTGAACTAATAAGGCAGAACTGGATAAACACATAAGTTTCCAGACAAAATCCCATCTTCATAATATCTGTGACTAATACTCATTCAATATATTGGAATCATTTTGCTAACACATATAAAATATGATAGACTGTCTATCTGAGAAGAACTTCAGAAAATTCACTGAAAAGGTCCATAAGAAAAATGCTTTTATCATGAAATTAAAATGTACTAAACTGCAATACTTTGATTATTATTCTTTCAACACCTGGATAAACTATGTGATGACATATATGTACCTGAGCTATGGTCCTGTCAGGGCACCAAGATCTGATAAGAAGAAGATGTCTGAAACAGTCCAGGGATTGATCATAGCCACAAGGAACTGGTTCTTCTTCGGGATTCTCATTATCAAACCAGACTTTCCATTCTTTCTCTGCTCTGGAAATCTGCAGTTATACCATCAGAGGAGTAAATCTCAATAAACACACAAGTCACAATTCAACTGCAACAAACTCAGAAACTATTAATGTTTATATTAATTAATATTTCTATTAATATTAAACTATTAATACATTCACAAGCATTTGTTTATCAGTGTTACTACACAGGTTAGCAAGGGTATTAAGAAAAGAGACGATAAGCCTTCAGATTTTAAGCACAAAATTGTACAATGCAATAACGCCCTCAAGTACTCATATTCAGGAAAGATGGACTACTACTAATTATTCTCCATTACTAATGTAATAGCATAGCAAGGTCAGAACACACATAGCTAGGCTGTTAGCTTTTGGAACACTATGTACATATCTGCTCCTCACAGTACAGATGGTACTCTTCATGTATAACAAATGCAATTTACTTACTCCATTTTACCATACACTTAAGTGTTCATTAAGGTTATTCATGTGAGTGTTGAATTTACTGAGCACTCATTCCCTCATTCTTACTGCATATAATCATTGAAATATTGGAACAAACTTGATAAAATATGTGTAAGAAAGCACAACAGGGATGCAAGAAAGTCTAACAACCTTAAGGAAGTAGTCAAATTCCATTACGCGAATTGGATAATGTCAAGTTGTATGCCAGTCTAAAAGCAGTATAATTGTAGTGTGTGAAAGTTTCTACTTTCTTCTCATTTTACTGTGTTGTTTTCATTGGTGGTGGTTGTTGGTTGTTGTTGTTGTGTGTTTTGTGGTTGTTGTTGTGTTTTTTTTTTAATTCTTTTTATACAGATTGCTAAGCAGTCAGGGCCAAAACTGACTATTTTGGGGCTACCATTTCCATTCATAAAATAAACCAGTTTCTCATTCCATGTCTTGATCTTGATCCTTGTCATTATCAAATAATCACCTTCAAAGAAAAGAGATTCCTTTTAAAAAGCTGTTGCTTACTTGGTCAAGAATATCTGAAAATTGGCTAAGTTTACTGAGCTCCACCAAGTTCAGCCAAGTCATATCCAGGATCCATTTAGCAGGCTTGGGAGGACAAGCTTTAAGGTCCAGAGAAGCACCACCTGAAAGAAAATGGGAATTAGATATAATCAGAATTCTCAGAGACATCCCCCCCAGCCCAAAAAAAAAAAAAAAAAAAAAGCTAGATACCACATGACTAGAAAGTCTTACCAGTTTGGAGAAACGCATTATCATATAGGATAGTCATAAAGAAATTTCTGAGTAGGTAACATGTAAAATTTATTTTCAAATCTTATTTTTCATCCCACTTTAAAGCATAACATTTAAAAATTTATATCATCTTCCCACCACATGCTAAGCCTATATTTAATGTAAAAGAATAAGCTTGAGTTTATGAAGAAAGAAGTTATGAAGCTGAATTTCCATTTTTTCTTCAAATTTTTATTGTTGTAGATAATGTAATAATTTATTCAGTATGTGCATTTGCCTTCCTTGGAATTCTACTTAAACTAAAAGAAAGCAAAAACAAAATAAAAATAAAACACAGGCTACAAGAATCAAGATTTTTAACCACCTCTAAGTTAAAACATCTTTGGTGAAGTACAGTTTGCAGTTTGGTTTGTTTACATTAGATTTGTTCATGTACCTTCACCTTAATCTTTGTTCTTCTTTGAGGATTTATGTAACCGTTTCTTTATGCAATATGCCTGAAAATAAGTGTTCATTGAGAAATGCACATTTTCGAAATGATTTTCTAAAGATTCAACTTGGAAAAATTAATTATAACCCATAAGTAATTGTTGCCTAGAAAATTAAGCATATTTTGGAAGATTTTGGAACACCGATATACAGCAACTCCAAGCTATTCAGTGCAGATACAGTGTTCACATGCAGAGATTAATGCCATAAGCTTGTCATGTTCAGCTAAAAGTCTGATATTCTTCTAAACTGCTAGCATCATTTTCTTTTTCTTTCCACTCTTGTCTGTCTTCAATTACCAATAAACTAAAAGCTGTAAAAGTGTAAAAAGTTTTTACAGTCAAAACACATACGTGGTGGTATTTGAACAGTAGACATAAATATCAACTGAAAGGATACTTAGCAATTTTCCTTTTAAATTGCCACAATTCTCAAAGCTAAACTTATTAAAATTCAATGTGCTTCTATAAATTAGAACTACTATATGATGTTGTGTGTCACCAGAACAGAATGATAAGCATGCATTCTTTCACTTGACTGACTTCTCATGTTCAAAAGCAAGCAATAGCTTGGCTAAGAGACATGACCACAGCTCACAAATTTTCTTCAATAATGTACGTGCTCTATTTAAAACCATTCTGTAGTTCAAACCTTTTATAAGGGTCAGAAATTCTTCATGCTTCACTCTGTTTCTTTGTATATCAATCTTCAAAGTAAGTAATAATGTGAAAAGAAATTTGTGCTCCTCATAAAGTCCTCGGGCTGTATATTTGAACACTTCATATGTCATATGTTCAATAATATTAGTAATCCTCTTGCTAGTTATGGGGCTCTTGGTAGACCTGTTGGAAGAAAGGTAGGTAGTTGAATGTCAATTGGCAGGTCTTATTAAAGAGAATGCTATGTAAAAGACAAAAAGCCAGAGCTCAGAATTCTGAAATATCTGAGAGCAAGCTAGCAACAACTTTCAGACTGAAAGAGCAACAACAAAAAATCCTTTCCTATTCCACATAGCTGAAAATCAACACAGTATAATGCTTTTTAATTACCTAGTACCCAATTTTAAGGATTGTAAGTACAATTGAAGATTCATTGCCTTGGTTACTAACAGGTAAAGGCCTATAGGTTTTTAAACTGACAATTCCTGTCAAGATTGTAACTGGCAAAACTTTTCTTTCTGATATTAGATTACAACAAATCTTTATTGTACTACAACCACCCCCAGGACTGGATATGTATAGATGACACTTCTGCTTAGCCAAATTACCTGGCTAGGGAGTGGTCAAAAAGCCCCAAAAACTGCCGAAGTGAAGTCTGATACATCACATTGACCATGCTCATCTCAGTAATGAGGAAATATAAGATGCTACCTCTTGTTGCAACTGAAGGATATAAAACAAGACTGTGTTCAAAGCAGAAATGCAAAGTAGAAAACTTTAAATCTTTACAGCAAACACATTGAGTTTGAGAACATATACTAATCAAAGGTCTTTGAGTTGTTCCATTTTTTACTGGCCAAAAATAATTAAAATGTTAATTTAATCTTCATTTATGCATTAGCAAGAAAAAAAAAAATCTTTTTGCAATTCTGAGTATATTTGGAAAGCAACTAGATGGTATATTGAAATATTCAGTTCATCAGTAGACCATATAAAAACTATGACAGTTTGAAGTACTGTCTGAGTATCCAAACAAATTTCTCTTACCAACTTTTACAAGAGTTATATAAAAACCAAATGGATTATATTGATTTAACTTACTTTCAGCAGCCATTCAATTTTAAATACAAATATTTTATAAAATCTGCAGTTCTTTCTGCTACATTAACTGTACAATTTCCTAAAATGCGTGTATAACACAATTCCAGAGAGGACCTTCTTTCACTTTTTTCACATGGCTTCACTTGTCAGTTAAAAGCCAAAAGATTGATGAAACATGTAGACTATAACTTAAGGGTCTGTGACAGAATAAGTAAAACATTCACCAAAACAGATTCAAACTATTTACCATTATATTGCTTCCTAAAATAGAGACATTTTGAACCCAATCATGCAGTTACCTAAATACCCTAAAGACTCACTGAGAGTACATAAAAACTGTCAACATTTTAACAGCTGAGAAGTAGCAACCAAACCTTCTCAAGCTTCTTTCTCCGGTAGACTAGATAGACACTTACCCTCCTGCATGGAGCAGTGGGAAGTCTAGGGAGAAAATAGATCATTCCATTTTATAAATTTCACATGAAATACAACATTGATTATTTTGTCCATCACAGCTTAACACACCATTTCCTAGATACTTTTTACTTACAGGAAAATGTATATGCTTCCCACCCACTACAGCCCTCCTGATTTCATCCTATCATTTCTCTTACTCTAGATATTGTTCTTTTAACTGTATTCTCCAGTCATGTGCCTTTCATCACTATCTCACACTCACCAGGTCTGTACTCTTCACGGGCTGAGTTGATCTGTACCTCTGTTTCAGCGGAAGTTTGCAGTTTCTGTGTTACCTCCTCAGCAGTCTTTTTAGTCTTACTCAGTACAATTATTAAACTCTCATCATCTGCCAGAGAACCTTTAGTGCTTGTAAGTCGGAACAAAAGGTTATCTTCCAGCTCTTTCATCCTCCTTTTGTTTAAAGTCACATCTTCCATAAGATCTGTTCTTTCTTTCTCTAATTCCTGTTGGGATACATGGTAATATTTGGAAAACAGAAAAGCAATCAAAAGCAAAATATAACAAGGTATTTAGTTTTAAAAGTACTTATCCTACTGAAACAGTGTAGGTCAAGGTAACTGCACTGATTTGCAGAAAGAATTCCAGTGGTATTTCTGACAGTAGGTCTACTGTCAGGTTTCCAAACCTTCTATGTAAGTACGTGTTAACAAATTGTTTCAGCAAATACTATAGAGAATGCTGATATCATGTCCTAATAGAACTAGAAGTCCAAAAAATTAATTGCTTTTCTTCTCTGTTTCAGACAAAGACAGGGGCAAATACCATTCCAAGGACAGGTTTAGATTTAACTTAACTAATGTTTTCTTCATTTATGCCCTGTTTTCCAATCACCATATTGAAAATATATTCTGTTTAACAACAAGCATCTTTAGTCAGCTAATCAAGCATCAAAGCTTTCAAGCTTTCAAGAAGCTTTCAAGAAGCTAAAATATTCCTCCATTGGACAGGGATAACTTTAGGCTATCACTAAAATCTTTCATTGTTTAAGAAAAGAAAGCATATAGAACTCAAATTTAGTTCTTTATCAATAGTTATTTAGTTGATTATTTTTAGTAATACAAGCTATGTGGTTTATATAATTACTTTGTTTCCCAGAAGTCACGTATAAAAGATAGATAAATGCTGATTAACAGATTTACATAAAAATGAAAAGAATTGCTGCTTAAAATACTCAGAAAAAATAAGTTGTTCAGATATACAATGTCTTTCAATTTATTCTTCTATTTCTCATAAAATTCAAAGAATTTTTAAAAACATTACAAATCCCTCAAAAAGAAAAATACACCATTGAAACAATATATATGTTTCAATACAGTGAGCAAAAAGGATGAAAAAAAGTGAAAGAAGGGTTAACAGTCTTTCAGAAGATGAGGATAATATGAATCTTTTTCTGGGTATCAATAATAAGTGAAATGGATGATAGATATATTAGCTCTGTCTACACAAGTACTCCTGCACCATTTACAAAGCTGTCACTGGTTGAAGTTAAGCTGATAGCGCAATGAAGCTGTCTGATAGAATGTAAGTCTTCATAGAATGAGCATGGTTTCTCTCATGAGTTCCATGGACTGATCAGAGAAATGCAACTACTAAACATTAACAAGACTACTTCAGCCATTACATTGGAAAATCTTACATGGAAGGGGAAGAAAAAAATAAAATAGCTCAATATCTGCCACAATCACATTCCTCTCCAGTGAAGGTAAACTGGAACTGTTGCCAAATTTTAGCAAATACAGTCACAGATACACAGTATCATAGATGCGTAGTGTGGTTTTTGACCTCAACAGTGGTCCACCTTATATTTAAGGAATAAAGTAACCAATAGTAGATGCAGAACTGCTGGTGGCACGCTTACTGGCATTGTCATCCTGAACTTTGACTTGCTTAATTAATGAATCTGCAGTGTCAGATTAGTTAGTCAGACCATATCTCCTTGCAGCAAGGAAGTAACTAAATCCTTTGCACCAGGTTACATTGCCATGAGTTCCACAGTGTCTAGCCAGAAGAATATCAGTTTCTATTTCATGACATTATACCTCGGTGAGGCAGGAAAAATAGAGTATGGTATGGTTGCAAGAGTAAAGACAGACAGAAACTTCTGGTTGACTGAGTTTTCTTCTGTCCTAGCTTTTAAACCATCTTAAACAGGTTATATTAACAACAGTCACAATAGAGAGACAGAAAATTACTCTGCAATATGGGAAGTAAGAGTAATAAATTGAAATGAAAGTGAAATCTTCTACAGGTAAATATAAGACACACAGTCAGGAGAAAAATATAATTATTTTTTTACCTGTTTCTCTGTGAGAATGACTCTTCCTAAGAGCTGATTTTCAAGACCTTTCATGGTTACAGTAAAGTCAATGATGGAGGTTCGAGCATTAATTTCAGGAGAGTAACCTGGATTTGGCAGTTTTGTGGTAATGTAAAGTCTGAAGCCATTCATCACATCTACTTCTTTATCACCAACCTTCACCTTAAGAAAAGTAAGAAAAAGACATCAGGTGACAGTGCACACTCTTGGAGGTACCACATGTAGAAACAAAGTTTACATCTTTCTGTTCAAAAGCATAAACATCCAGGTAAAAATTACATGTCTGATGCAAAGAACTTGTTGAAAATATCCATGGAACAGTTTAACTGATGTGTTCACAGATTCTTTGAATTCCAGTTACTTTTCATCATTGCATCCCCTAAATGAAAAACATTACACCGGGCAAGCAGAGATCTTGGTACCTTCTTCGCTTAAAATTGTCATAAACAAAGGGATAACAAAGACTATATATTAATTATATGTGAGTTTAAATTTAACCCCTTTTTAATTTCGTATTAGCATTGATCAAATTTAAAACATTTTAATCTTTTGGAGGCATATATTTAATAAAAGTTATTCTGTTGAGGACAGGTAGGAGGCAGTTTCCATTTGTTTGTTCATTTGTTTCGTTTTTACCTTATTGGTGGAACCTGATTTAATGAAATTTCTTTCCAAAATATTATCTAGTGCTGGGTCAAGCTCTTCTCCAACATCTTCTATCAAAAGAGGTCTTCCCAGAGAAAGACTGTCTTCTAAGTGATTTCTGAAATACTTGTGATTCAAAGAAGTGATCTAAAAATACAAACATGGACCTATATGTTATGTTTCACCCAGTAACCAAACTTAATGCTTGTCTTATATTCAAAGATTATTTCATTTTATTCAGATAAACTACTGACAAGAAAAATGGTCCTATAGCTAAATTATGGTAATGATTGTGACTACAAGAGATAAGCATCAGGGTATTATATTCTCAGATGTCACTGAATGCAAACTGCTAGTTTTCGACTACAAGAGTAGGAGTAAGACAACACTAAGCACATAAAGTTTTGATAACTTATGAGTGCAACTAGACAATAAATTCACAGGAACCTTTTATCAACATCAGTTTTATCCTGAATAACTTACCCAAGTCAAACCACAGCAAGGCAGATCCCAAGATTAGGGCTTTTTCCTCAAAAATTAGTGTTTTATATATTGAATAAGACATTAAATAGTCTTTGCTTTAAAAAGTTATTCTTAGTACAATTGTGACTAACTTTTCAACACATACACAAAGCACATTCAACTTACGTTGTTTATAACTCTAAAATTAAAGTCTAATCATCATTTATTTTTATTTTTATTTTTTTTAATATGACTAGCTAGGCAACCATTACAAGGGTTCCACGCTGACAGAGGAATCAATATGAAGGACAAACATTTCCTAATAATAGTCTAAGAGCCAATTTATTATCATCCTTCAAACTCCTCTACCCTTTTTAGGGATACCTTAAAAAAACATGTTTTGTTGGTGGAATTATTATTGCAGCAAACAAAGACTTTCTTCCTTGTACTTTCCTGTTTGAATTGATTTTGTGTATCTTGCCTCAAACAATATGTTGGGGCAATTCTGTATTCACTACATATTTGCTGAATATTTAGCAACTGACATCCATACTAAGACAACACAAATTATTAATAATTTCTGATTATGAGAAAATAATAATATTATGTCATGCATTCTTTCTTAAACATGCATATGAATTTGTACTAATCATTTGTTTTCTCTGTTTATAGTATTCTGCAAATATGCTTCAGCCTGTATCAGACATTATACATTGAGGTTGGTATCCAGTAGTTTATGTTTCTTTCAAACAAATTCTTTTAAAAAAGTGGGCTACTGGTATTAATAAGCTTCAAATGTACATTTTTCATATCTAGTCAAATCTCCAATCTATCTATATACATATACATTTTATTTTTATAAAAACTGCTTGCTAATTGTTATCTGAATCATAGATATTTTTGTTTGTTTGTTTTGTTAGCTAAGAGTTTCTAGGGACTATGAAAGCACCAGAATTCCTGTTACCTGGAGTTCATTTCTGACTTCCTTATTCTTAAGCCAAATTTTACCCTGTGCCTGTGGATCAATTAATAAAGGATAACGAGATGCTTTAGTGGCAATTATTCCATTCTGTATGGATAAGTCATCATTTGGTAATCCTTGCAGGTTCCATTCACTGATAGTAGAAGCATCAGTCAACATTTCAATCAGGTTCAGGTTGGTACTAAAGGGGATTTTCCGGGCTTTCATTTCCTTTTGCCAGTCATTTAATAGCAGACTGCGAAACTCTTCGTTGAAAGGACCAGAGTAGGACAGAAAAGCTGTAGCCAACAGTATATCACCTTAAAAGAAAAAGAAAGAAAACAAACATTACGATTTCACAAATTTTATTCATGATAGAGACACTTCCTTCTTGATTTGTTGTTTTTGATGGTAACTGGAAGAATGCATTTTGGCTGATAAAGATGATAAATGAGCTTTTTTCTCTAAATTCATTGCATAGTAAAGCAATGCTACATTTCACTAGATGTCATGTTTACCTTACCCTTACAGAGCAACTCTAGGAATCAAGAGGAGAAAAAGTTAAAGTAATACACTGAGTTAGGTTTACGTTTCAAGGTGTTGGTAGCAGGGGTGGCCTCTTAAAAGAGGCCAGGGGCTACTCCATGCCAGAAACAGACAATTCCAGCTGATTCCAACAGCCCCACTGCCAAGCTGGTGGTGCCTCTGGGAAACAGAAAAAGGAAGGGCAAAATGCTGTGCTAATACTAATGCCAATGTTTAATTAGGTAATGCCAATGTTTAATTTGGAGTGCCAATTAAGATCAACTGCAATTATTACTACTAACAAGAAAATGTAGTAACACACATCACTATGGAAACATTGTGTGACACAAGTTTTAAACTTCTGGTCAGCCTCAGAATTTCCTCCTCCCAGACTAAGTCTCATGACACTAGTAGATTTTTTTGTGCTTCAGAAATAAGAGTACAGGACTGCAATCTGGAGAAGATATTGTGGTTTTATACTGCATACTAATATTTTTTATACTTTTCCAAGTTATCTATTTAAAAACATGATGAGTGTGTGGGGAAGGTATCCTGCACTTTTAGTAAGTTAATAATAAACACACACAACACACACACAGACACTGTGCCAGCAAGTAATACACAACCACTGCTTTTTGCAGAATTTCAAGGCAAAGGTCAGAGAAACAACTTCAGGCCACAGAAAAGGACAAGATAAATTTCATTTACTTGGTATAACTAATCAATAAATCCTTACAATAAAGTAATTTTATTTCCAAGTGTTTACTTACACAATAAAAAAATTACTTTTAAGAAATAAAAGTTACACGAACACTGATAAATGCATTTAAAATTCTTGACTTCTATGCTTAGAAGTCAATATGACCGAACGTCTTTCTCTCTTCCACATATATTCTGTTATAAACATTTTACTGGCTCTTTCTTACACGTCAACACGCCACTCTTTTGACTATAGTCTACCAAGTTAAAATGTCAGTGTCCCAACCATTCAATGCACCTTGTGTTAAGGTGCATCTTCACCACAGCATACTACAGCATACACAGTATTGTAGGGGTTTTTAAATATAAACCTCAGTCTCATTGCAAATTTCACCTAGCTGTGCTTCAGGAAGAGAATTAACAATTATCTCAATTTTAGCAATGGTAAATCTGAGCTGCAAAGGAAATATTTGAAATTCCAAATGTTTTTAATTTCATTATCCATTACAATTCAAGCAGCTAATTTACTTCTAAGCTCAAACGTGTCGACAAATGCTTACCCACTAGTCTCTTGGTCTGAACAGCAAATTCTTTACTCTGTTTAGTCCATCTCTCTTTTTCACCTGCTAGACCACTTATAAGACTTGAAGCAGTTTGCATTTTATGCCGGCAACGTTCAGCATCTTCAAGCAAAGTCTAGATAAAACCATCCACCAAAATATATGGTTTACAGCCATGTATCTGATAGGACAGAAAAATCTCTATGCCTAATTAAACCAGTAGAACAAGAGTTCAAAAATATATTTTCAGTAGCCTATATATTCAGTAACATATAATTTCAGTAATATATATTTAGTAATGTGCTGTGTGAAGAAGGAGGGAAAATGGGAGGGTAGAAGGATATCATGACAAACTATCAACATCTGCCATAAATATGATTCAACCTTTTAATATTCCTACTCTTAATTTTCATATTGGTACATATGTTACAGAAGCATGAGATGCCTGGTACTTATTAATTCTGGGAAATTCTGCCCAGAATTTCAAATACATTACGCACTGATAATATATATTAAAAAAATTTGATGTTACAGTACTAGGCACTAAAGAAACAACCCAATTAAAATATTTTTGAGGCAGTGGGAAGGAGGAGAAGGAGAAGGAGAAAGGTGGGATCAAGAAAAAACATATATATACAAAACATATCATCTCTTTTTCTCAGTCCATCAGTGCTCTTTTTCCAAGGAATAACAAAGAATTATGAGAGGATGCATTAAGTTTTGCTCAAAGGATGGGTGGCAACTTTCTCTAACAGTCTCTTTTCAGCAAAGATACATTCACCTGTTTTTCTCTCATGGCTTTTTCATACTCTGCCTGCACAATATCTAACTCTTCTTGCTTGGCACCCAGTTCTTCCTGAGCTCTCTGCAGATCCAGCATAGCAGTGGTTAGGCGATTCTCCTGGATTGCTAAATTAGCCTGTGAAGCATACAAATAAAAAAATATATATTTCCAAATACATCTTTTGCTATACATTGCTATACAAATACATTTGCTATAATGTATGGCAAATTGAGTTTCATTGCACTGTATCACAAAAGCAAAATGTTCAGCAGAGATTTCATCATTCATTAAAAACTTTTATTTCAATTATACAACAAACTTTTTCTTGTAGGTAGTTAATTAGTTGGTCTTATATAAATTTGAAAAACAAAAAACAACAACAAAACAAACAAACAAACAAACAAAAAACAGAAAAACTTCTGGGCACATCAGCTCTTTTCAGCTGGCACAAAATTATTCTGAAATGGCCTTTGGAAAGACTGGTGCCATGAAAAGTCTGTTTTAGTTTGTTATTTTTGTTTTATTTTTGTTTTTTGTTTTTTGTTTTTTTCCACCACCTGTTTTGCTTTGTTTAATGAAAGATACTACCTGTAATCACAAATCTTCCTTCGCTCTAGATCATTCCTGTAACAAATATCGAGCTATTCTTTCTTAAAATCATGCTTGACCATGTCTTTCCTGACTTTCAGTCCTGCCCTTCAACAACTACTTAGGCCTGCTTTTCTGATAACACTAATAACACTGATGAGCAGAGACTCTGTATAGTCTTATGAACGGATATACTGAATATTAAATGAATCAGATCTCAAGTATTTTCTTTCTTAAGGTAAAGCAATTGCAACTGTGAATTAAACTAAATGTCTGCTTCAACCCCATTCAAAAGGGGCCCAGAGGCACAAAACTGCATAATCTTTTTAATGATCTTGACAGCCTACAAGTGGTAGTACATTTGAAGCATATTTCATTGTAGTTACTATTTTCAGCATACTAAATTCCTACCAAGGCAGGCACCAGTTACAATAAGGCAGCTGATGTTTCCAGCAGATGAAATCCTCAACTGCACATGGGCAGGGAGGAGAAGAAGTGAAAAGTGTTTGTGTGCCTCCCATTGACTAATAGACTTACCTTTAAGGGTAATACTTCTTTGTTGATGGAAAAAAATACAGCCATGGCTTTGGTCCACGAGCATAGCCCAGCAACATTCCCACATACTCTCTTAGCTGTCTCAATGTTGTAGTCCACCATTTCAAAATAAGGGCTCAAAAGCTCCACCACTTCTTCATTAATTGTATCCTTTGGAAATTGCTAAAAGAAAAAAAAAAAAAAAAAGTTTGTACTATGTATGACTATGCATGTACATAAAGTATACATATATATACTTTAGCACACACAGAACACTACCGGGATCACAAATGTTATTTAAAAACAGATAGTATGAAGTTCTCTGTTATATTTGGGAGCTTGCCAAAGTCATTCTTCTCTATTCTATCTTCATACAAAATGGAAAAGAGTTTGCCTTCATTTATGATCTTCTCTATCCTATCTTATCCACTAACATTACAAAACTGGAAGTCAAGTATATCACTGAGATTCAGTTTGAAATTCCATTTTCCTTAATACTGAATAAATAACAATATTCTTTAAAAAGAGAGAGAAAAAGATCTGGTTAATGGACACACATTCTATAAGACAGTATTTTCAAAGGGTAGCCAGCTACCTTCCCCTTAAGTTACCTTTAATCATTAATGCAATATGTTTCAATTTTAACAATTTGGTTTGAGCCTCTTTTTTCTTTAAACAATGCCTCTTCCATTTTCATCCCAAAAGCTCTGAAATTTCTCCCTTAATTTTTTTTTGATGGCCAAATATTCTGTATTTCAAATATTCTGTAAGTTTAGTTACCTTCAGAAGTTTATTTACAAGGTATATCATTGATGAACTTGAAAAATAGCTGTTTCCAGAAGCATAAATAGGTTTATTTATGTACAAGCAATAAAATGTCCTTCAGTAAATTCATGGTACTACCAGCCATACAAAGTTGATCGAGCTTATTATTTGTTATATTCCACTGGACCAGAGAAGGATGAAGTAAACTCAGTGTGATTATAAACGTAGAAAATTATTGCTACCTAATAGGGAAGCTTTAACCAAAGAATAAGCTTTAAGATTTGTTTATATTCTTTGGTTTATGAGAACATTATTCGTCTAAATAAACAAATCAGATTATTAAGTCCAGTGGTACAGGACAACATATAAACTATTCTCTAAATAGAGTAATCATAATATTACTAGCTTAAATTGTGAGCTAATGGATTTATTCGTCGTATGCTCTTTACATTTCTGTAGACATATTATGCAGCCGAAAATCCCAAATTTCAAAAAAATCTGACTTTATACATCCTAAGAGTAACCCATTCTTTTGTAAGCCACTACACAAGTTACAATGCTCAAAATTAAAGAAAAGTTAGAAAACATTTTGTTTCTCTTTCCTATCAGCTCTAAGCAAACAGATAAGTAATGTCTATTCAAATGCTTAAAGCTCTACATCATTTGTCACTGAAGGTAATTTCATTGCAATACTTAGGAGAAGCTGTAACTGATTTATGACTTGACTTTGCCAGATGGATTCAAATCTATTTTATAACAACATACTTATTTTTTAAGCCCTTAATATTTCAGATCTATTGTGTGCTTGATTTGCCTTGCACATTTGTTTTCCTATGAACACCAAAGGAAACCTTTCACCAATTTTCTTAAATTTAAAACAGTAATGAGCAGAAAGTTATACAAGTACCTGTAGGTTTTGTAAGAAGTTTCCTGCTGTCATCAGTTTCAAAGATTCTTGCCATGATGGGGTGGTACAACATTTTTCCTGATCAATTTTTACATTGTTCAGTTTCCTCTGGAAGAGCAGTAATACACAATCCATGATACGCATAATAAGGTGAGGAGGTCGACCAAGTGTTCGGACAGTGGCAATATCTGCAGGTTTTATTGTCTACAAAATTGAAACAAATGATAAAACAATTATTGTTATTATTTATTAAATATGACATAGAACACAAGGTCACTGACAGCATTAATCCACTGGAGAATAAAAAAATATATTTTTTTCATGATATTTGATTGAAAATAATTTTATAACCCAAAAGTATGAAGCTAGAAGGACCCTTCAGCCATATTTTGGCTGCAACTTTCTCCCAACTGCTACAACCACTTTTGACAAAACAAAGACTAAGATAGCAATATCTTGAAATTTTACCTAATTTTTTATTTTAAAGCAAACTTATTGAGCAGAAACACAATCTGCAATGGGAAATGCATTCTGTTGATATTTGGTTAGTAAAGTTGAATGAAGAAAAACAGTGAGAAGGCCTGATAGACATATAGATATGCACCTTCTGTGTTTTATCATGCTGGAAATATTCCTGGTGTAGAAGCAAGCCTGTGAGACTATATAATAACAATAATGTATGAAAAACTGGGCCCTATTAAGTATGGAAAAGTAATTCTAGGGTGCAAATGTAACACTATAACTTGTAAGTCTAGTGTACATCACGAGATTAAAAGGACTATCAGAATGGACTAATGAAGATATCTCCTTAGAAAGGCATCAATCTGAGCAGTTAGTGCACTGAACCACATACAGAGAAAAAAAAAAAAAAAAAAAGCCACTCAAAAATGGTCACTTCCAATGGGGAAGCCCACTACTATAACAGTCATAACTTCAACAAAAAATAATCGGTTATTGCAGGAGTGATATGTGAATGAGTGAATGATACTTTGCAGCTAACCTAGCAAATGCCTCTCTTGGAATTGCTAAAGGAAGTTTTAATTACTTGTGTTTATACTTCAACAATGGGATTGAAAATTATTATAGGTTATTCTGATCGCCTTCCTTTCGCTTCCCTTCAAAACCATTCTGTTTGTTGCATTCAGTGTGCACATGACAACTTAGCAGAGTTTTTCTAGATATCCAAGCGGAAACTTTAATCAGTGCTTATTAGTGACCCTCAAGAAATTCACCCCAGCCTTTTTTCTACAATACAAATTGTGGCAAAAGAGTTGCATTCTATTCTATTCTACTTTTTACTAGTAGTTGTACATTTACCATGTCCTTTTTATTTCAAATGCAACTAAGTTTTAATGAACTTTGACAATTCTTACTCAAAAAAAAAAAAATAATAATCGTCACATATGATAGAATATCTTGGGTGGGAAGGTGTTGGGAATTGGCATAATTGTTCGATCTAAGCTTGCTTTAAGCAACCAGGGGTAGGCCTTAGAAATCTCAGGGCCTGCTGTAGCTGAGCAAACCAAGCTGCCAGAGTAACTGTGAGAAGCTCCCACTGCAATGACTCCCACATCACCCAATTAAGGAACTCAGATAATATTGTTATCAGCAGCTGGCCTCAAGGACTAGGTCTACGTGGCCGTTAAGCACAAAGGGGGTTGTTTTCCTAACTTCTAATCAAAAGGGGGGTTCTTTTCTTGCAGGCGGTGTTATTTTCTTAACGGTTTGTCTGAGTGCTTTTGACCAATAATCTTGTGTGAAACACTGTCCACCCCTGTAAAATTCACTATAAAAGTTGGGCTATTCGGGCAATAAAATGGTGAAGCATGATCTGACTCTGCTGGTGTCTGTCATGCTTTCGTCCGTGCTTCGCAACAGGAAGGGACATTTAAAGATCATCTAGTCCAACCCCCCTATCATGAGCAAGTACATTTTTCACTAGATTGAGTTGATGAAAGCCCAGTCCAACCTGACTTTGAACATTTCAAATGATGGAAGATACACAGCTTCTCTGGGCAATACTTTCCAGTGTTCACTGGTTTGGGCTGGGATAGAGTAAAATATTTTTCATAGTAGCTTGTATGGTGCTATGTTTTTGATTTGTGATGAAAAAAAAAATGTTGATAACAGAACCAAAATTTTAGATGTTGTTGAGCTGTGCTTACACAGAGTCAAGGTTTTGACTGCTTCTTACACTACCCTGCCAGCAAGGAGGCTGGGGGTACACAAGAAGCTGGGAGGGGACACAACTGAAACAGCTGGTCACAACTGACCAGGTTATTCTGTAGTATATGGCATCATGCTCAGCAGTAAAAGCTAAGGGAAAGGAGGAGGAGGGGGGTCATTTGGAGTTTGTCTTCCCAAATAATCATTGCTTGTGATGAAGCCCACCCTTCTTGGAAACGGCTAAATATCTGCCCACCAGAAGCAAGTGAATGAATTCCTTATTTTGCTTTGCTTGCATACACAGCTTTTGCTTTACCTATTAAACTGTCTTTATCTCAATCCACAAGTTTTGTCACTTTTACTGTTCCAATTCTCTTCCCCATCCCACTGAGGAAGTGAGTGAGCACTTGTATGGTGCTTAGTTGCATAGCAGGGTTAAACCTCAATACAGTGTCTCATCACCCTCATCATGAAGAATTTCTTTCTTATACGCAGTCTAAATCTACCCTCTTTCAGTTTAAAACCAATGCCCTTTGCCCTGTCACTACAGGCCCTGGTTAAAAGTCCTTCATCTTTCTTGTAAGACCTCTTTATATACTCAAAGTTTGAAATAAGGTCTGCCCTGGAGCCTTCCCTTTTCCAGGATGAACAAGCCCAGTTATCTCAACTTCTGATCATTTTCATGGCCCTCCTCTGAACCCACTTGATCAGCTCAATATCTTTTTTGTACTGGCAACTCCAGAGCTAGATACAGTACTTCAGGCAGGGTCTCATGAGGGCAGAGTAGATGGGAAGAACCATCTACCACATTGACCTCTTGGCCATGATTCTTTTCATGCAGCCCAGGATACAATAGGTTTTCTGGGCTGCATATACAGCCAACTCATAGCCAACTCATGTCCAATTCTTCATCCACCACCATCCCCAAGTCCTTCTTTGCAGGGCTGCTCTCAATCAATTCAGCATCCAATCTGTACTGATACAGGGGATTGTCCTGACCCTGTCAAGGTCTTTCTAGATGGCATCCCCTCACAGTGTATCAGCTGCACCACTCAGCTTGGTGTCATCTGAACTCTTGCTGAGGATGCGCTCAAACCCACTATCTACATTATTAATGAAAACATGAAACAGCACTGATACATGTTTTTAAAAAGCTTATAAACTGTTCCATACCTAACAGTTTCTCAAAGCGGCATTAACATTCCTAAAATATGTAAAAATTGAATGGAATAACGAACTATGGATTTATCATCTGGGAAATGGCCTTTATATTTAATTGTATATTTTAGTAGACATTTGTCTACTTTGCAAACAGAATTCCATTAAAGGAATCCCTCATGGGAAGTTTATAAATCCATAATCATTGTGAATTCATTCCATAAAAGATGCAGCCCAATACAGACTTGTACAAAGAATTTGCTTAAATGAGTTTCTGAATGAATGAATGGATTCTGAGAATACAGATATGTATGCTGAACAGCTGAATTTTATGATAGTATAGCAAATGCAAAATGAAAGAAAATCTGGAGACCGAGTAAGCACAGCTAGTTTTCTCCTTTGTGAAGTCTCAAAATAGTGGTATTACAGCTTTTCGTTAAAAACAGATTTTCATTTATTAGAATACAAGATTTCAAAAACAGCAGTATTTCTTTGGTTTGGTATCTTTGGCCAAAAGCAGAATATAAGCTGCAATAAGACACAGGATAGAAGACACGTCACCAGTGTTCTTTTCATACCTCAGATACTGCCCAGTTAGCACTGTTTGCTTATACACTTGTCAGAATAGTTTTTTTTTGGTTGGTTGTTTTTTTTACCTTCTCCTGTAGCTGAGTATCAGAATTTTATGATTTTTATTCCTTATTCCACTCTCATCAGCTGTAATATCATCAACTTTCATTTAGACATTTCCATTCTGCCTTTCCAGAATCAAGGCAGTCAAGAAGTGCTAAGCATCTCTCCCTCAAAGTAAAGTTCTACATTCAGAACATCCTTGAAAATTTATGCATGCTACATTTTCAAGACTTTGATTTGAGGAAGCATCAGAATGGTCTTTAACCATAACCACTCTTGGCAGACTCCCAAGTAGAAAGGAAAACCTTCCAGTAGATCTACATAACGACCATCAAGATTTAGCCATCCTTCATGTTTTTTGTTCATTTTTTTCTGTTTATTGAGACAGCAGCACCTCACCAACCCAGATCCAACTTCACAGAATCACAGAATTGTAGGGGTTGGAAGGGACCTCGAAAGATCATTGGGTCCAACCCCCCTGCCAAAGCAGGTTCCTTACAGCAGGTTGCCCAGGTAGGCGTCCAGACAGGCCTTAAATATCTCCAGAGAAGGAGACCCCACAACCTCCCTGGGCAGCCTGTTCCAGTGCTCCATCACCCTCATCGTGAAATTCTTTCACATGTTGGTGCAGAACTTCCTGTGCTCTAACTTGCAGCCATTGCCCCTTGTCCTGTCCCCACAAACCACTGAAAAGAGGTTGGCCAAATCCCGCTGTCTCCCACACCTCAGGTATTTATACACATTGATGAGATCCCCCCTCAGTCTTCTTTTCTCCAGGCTGAACAGACCCAGGTCTCTCAGCCTTTCCTCACAAGGAAGATGCTCCAGGCCCCATATCAGCTTTGTGGCCCACTATTGCTATTCACAACATAAATACCTTAAGGGACATTCTCGTACGCATTCAGATGAAAAGATATTTAAAATACCATGCAAGATCTGCAAAAAATAGTATTTGTTTCATCACTAACAATGAATCATGACCAGAGTATTATAATTCAATTAAAAAAGCATCACAAAAAGAGTGGGTTGAAAGACTTGAAGTCCCATGGCGATTGGTATAAATTTGAGTGATTTAACATCTCAAAGGACAGAAGAAACTTTTTTGATGAAGGCAGAAAGGAAAGAATCATCAAACTCATTCAACATGAATTCATTGGCAAAAACTTAAATACAAAACATGAGGTTTAGATTTGGATGTAATTATAACTGTTTTTACAGGAAAGGCACTCACTCCTTTGCTCATTGCACACTAGTTGTTATATAACAGTACCAACACTCAGTTACCAGTGTAATATCAACCTGCAGCACAACATAGATAAACTACAGTTTCAAGTGGAAGTTAAAATTCGCCCTTTGCTGAAAAACTCTCCATTTTAGATTTGATATTCAGGTGGAAAAAGACAGACAAAACAAAACCTAAACCTCAAAATGTGTATATCTATCTGTACTCATCTTCTGCCAGTTACATGGTGCATCTGCAATCTTACATGTGAAGAAGAGAAGCACATCTCAGGGGAAAAAAATGTTACACTTGGTCCAAGATTTTTAGCACTAACCTGTAAGGCTGCTTCTGCTTCCTCCAAAGCAGGTTTAGCAGCTTCCAACTTTTCTTCAGCAATGGCTTTGTCAACTGAGATGCTGTCTACAATAGCTTGGGCTTTGTCTTTCACTTTCTGAACTTCACCTTTCACCTGCTCAGCAGCCTGTGCTTTTACAGTAACTTCCTTTAATACCTAGAATGAAAACCCACACACTAAATATTCAATAAAATACATGTATCTAGCTGGAAGAATGTATATTTCTGTTGTAAAATTTTATCTGTTGTATTTAAGTTCCAAAAACCAGAATGTTCAAACAAAATTACTTTTGTTGTTACTGTTATGTTTCCAAGATCCTTTTTTTCCTTTTTTCAACACTAAACTTCCTATTACTCAATTAATCTTTTCAAAATGTAAGAAAAAAAAAAATCTAAGCATTATACACTTCAAAGATTGTACATACCATGTCAGCTTTTTCATTGGCAATTTGAAGTTCCTTTTCTTTTATCTCCAGCTCTTTGCTCAGAGCAGCCACTGACTCAGAGGCTTCTTTCAATTTTTCCAGTCCAGTATTCATTCTGGAGTTAGAAAGGAAGAAAAAAAAAAAAAATGTAATTTCTCAATTTCCAAAATTCTCGATTCTCAACTTTCCAAATTATTCCATCAGTAGAATGAATCAGATGGATCTAATACCTAAGAATGTTTTATACACAAAATAAAACTTGTTCAGAAACTTCCACATATGCATCTGATGTCTTCACAATCAAGAAAGTGAACTATAAATAATTGCCTAAAGAGAGCATATGACTTGAAATGTTCCACACTTTTAAATCAAAGAGTATGCCTTTATTATTGCATTAAAATTGTATATGCTAGTTCCACATATGTCACTGTCCCCATTGAGCTCTCCATTGAGAACTGAGCTCTACGGAGCAGAAAGCATTTTCTGATCACTAAAATCCTAAGAAATATCTTAAATCACTATTTCTTGTTTGAAGAGGATGTTGAAGAGGTTAATAAAATCAAAATATCAAAATCAAGAACAACCAAGAGAGATTAACAGGAAAACAGCACTGAGATAATATTTCTATGATTGAGCATTAAATTGGCCCTTCAACAGCACTTTTTAATTTATCAAAATGTAATTCCTCATGACAATGACTTAAACTTAAGTGAGCTGTAGACTAGGAAAATATACATTTGGCATAGGAGGGACAGAAAGAACTACAGAGGCTACAACTGCAAAGGCTAAGCAGGACTGGGAGAGGTAAATCAAAATACAGAACAGATTAAGAGTAACACCTGCTAAAGTCCTTGACATTCTGCAATAAAGGTGAAATAAAACAAATTTCTATTCATGAATTAATCTGGTACATGGGAAGCTCAGAAAGCACAACACTGGACCACCTCCATTTTACAAGTCTTCACCTACACCATAACAACAGACTTCTAATTCAGTTTGGCTTTCAAATTAAAGATTTCAAGGTGAAATATATTAGTTTGAGTCCAGCTCTCTGTGCCAGTTTTTCAAAATCAAGGAAATAAGTTTTCTTAAGGATGACACCAACTGATACACTAAATGCTAATTTTACATTCTAGTTGACTATTATTTCTGATATGAAGTTAAAATCTGCAAACAGACTGCACTAGTTTAACAAAGTACCTGAAAAGAGAAATATATAAAAACGCTTCATAACCCAGAAGTAAAAGGTTCAACAGCCTAAATTACACCATGTAATGACAAACCAAAAATACCAATGATCTTTTTTACATGTTCATATCAGATCAATACAACTGTTTAGCAAGAAAACAAAAGTTGCTCGTGGGTAAATCAAATGTTATTTTGACTATATTAAATTTATTCATTAAAATTGCATGGTAATGGTTTATATTAATTTATTTCCACCACCTTGCTCTTTAATACATCACTACCTTTTAGTCTTTAACTTACATGTGAAAAGCAAATCTAACATTTGTTCAATTACACCTTTACACAATTTTAGGAAACCCCAAAGAAACCTTCTGCTATGCAGAGATAAGCCATGCATTGAAATAAGTACAACAGAAAATACCTAGGTAAGAAAGAAAATTACAAAAAGACAAGAGTAAACTGAGCAATATACCTGTTTGCTAATGTCTGCACTTCTGCATGCTTTTCTTTGTATGTAGTTTTATATCCTTGAATAAAAGAGAGGTAGGATTTGGGAGTCACATGTGTAGAACGTCTGTATCTTTGAAAGTAATCAGAACACTTCTCCGCCACTCCATCCTGGAATGAGCCCATACACTGCACAATTTCCTTCTTTGTCTCAGCAGTGCAGTCCATATCATATGAGGACAGGAAATGTTCAGATACTTAAGAAAACAAGAACAACATTCAAATAAGTAAGTGTTCGGGAAAGACTCTTAGCTTATAAACAAATCAACATGGATCATCACTATGTATACATAGCTATGTATACATAGTATGTATACATAATCAGTCTCTTCGAACCTAGACGATTCTGTGATTCTGTGATATATATATACATGGCTATGTCTCATGACAAAGAGAAGTATTTCACCCAATTTATATCATCTGCTAAAAGCAGATATCTAAAAGCAGATGATATAAATCATCTTTGCACCACTTACTCAAATATATTTGGCTCAGTATGTGTTTCAACTTTAAATTGCATTATATATCTAACAGTTCACAAAGCAGTATTCTGTCTTTTAAAGGGTGGTATAGATTACACCAGGCAATAGCTGCAGAAAAGAGAACACCACAGGAAGAAAAGTCTTTATGCAAATGTTACTGGCAATCTGAGATTCATCTTATCATTGCATTCTATAAATTTAGAATGTAAAGATTAATTATCAACCAACTTATTGACAGTTGTGACATGGGAGATACTTTCACACTGCATCAACAAGATACTGTGTCAGAGCTCACCCAGCTTCTGAAACCCTGGTCTTCTTCATTCTACACCAGCAGATTCTTAAATTCTTCCACACTTTCAGTAAAAACATTATAGCCAACAATCTGGTATCGTTTCTCCTCCAACATGTGCAACTACTTTTTCTCCCTGAACCTGTCCAACTGCTAGATATCAAGGATTATATAAACACAGACTCCCTCTCTATGCCTGATCATAAGCATAGTTACTAAGTCACTTTCTTTGGTGGTATCTTGCTTTCTTTGTTAATGCTTTAAGCCTTCTTTAAGTGGAATTTTTCTTCTAATGGTATTCAAAGCCCTTCCTTTGTTAAACACATTTCAACAGCAAGGAGAAAACATGTCCATCAAATTTTTGAACCAAGCAACTTTCTTCTGCCAGTGTGCTGGAAAAACAAGTTTTGCTTGCATTCAAAGCGATTAAAACAAGTTCATGACCACCAGTCACAGAATTAAATATCCCTGAAGACAAAACCTACACCTACCTGCCACTAGAGCATCCTTAGGCCACCGGCTGAACCAATCTATAGTGCATCCAGAAATGAGAGCAGGGAACTTCAGGGCCCTGTTTCGAAATTTTTCACCTACTGGTGAAAAGCAAAGAACCACATGGAGGTTCTGACGGACTCTGGTCATGAAGTAGTCATACAGAACTTCACTGGTTGGAGGTCTACGTGGATGTTCCTTTTTCAAGGCAGGTATGAGGTCACTAATGATCTCATCTATTTCATCACGTGCAAATAAGTTTGACACCTTTGAGAAAAAAAAGAAGTTGTTTTGTTTTTTTTTCCTTGTTTTAGGAAATCATCCCAAATAGAGTATATAAACAAGACTGACTCAATGCATAGTCTTTCTGGAAAGAATACTCATTTCAGACACACAAGTTATTAGGACCCAAACCACTCCTTTAAACCAGAACTTTTTCTGAAGTGACTCCATTATGCACACTGAAATCCAATTTGCTGTAAAAATAAAATCCATTCTGCCATGTGAAAAACAGAGCATTCTTGTCCAATGACATTTGCTTACTTCTCTTAATATCCTACTAAGTAGCAGAGATTATACGAAAAAGACACACATCTTGAAAAAAAACTCACAGAGTTTGACAGACAGCTTCTCTGTATGGAAAGATGATGCTCATTCTAAATTTTACCATAGTTCTGTCTCACTCTATAACCTAATAAAAAGATTTACTTCAATTTTAATAATATGGTAATGATAATAAGCAATCAAGTGTTATTTTGTGAAAGTGTGCCCTTAAATATATAAAAGAATATTAAAATAAATTCAGTTATTGCTTCAGGGTTTTTTTTAAAAGCAAAAAAAAAAATCTCATCAGAAAGCATCCTACCTCTCCTGATGATAAAACATTGTTCAGGTATTCCAAGAAAGACTCATCTTTGACCTCATTGTCTGTAAAAAGAAAACATACACCTCTCCCTTGCAGTCCTGATGTTCTGTACAAGAGTTTCAGATCTTCCATCAAGTTTGAAGTGTTGTACGATCTACAGGAAAACAGTCCTATTAATGTTTAATCCTTTTAAAAAGGGTATCTAGTTAAAAGAAAAAAAAAAAATACAACTAGCAAACTTGAGAAAGAAATAATGTCTTGGAACTTATGGCAAAAATGTGCCAACTGTCCAAGAATTTTGATTTAGATTAGCTGGAAATACATTGCGCATTTCAAATTTTCCCATTAAATAGCTAATCCATTCTTCTCTTTCCTGATCTCTTTTTCACACAGCAGCAAAGGAATTCAAAACATTTAGCTTCTCTACGATGAGGTTTTCTTATTTGAGTGCTGAAAATATTCCCTGATCATTGAGATGTTCTGTAGACACTTTGGGAGGCACTCACATTCTCATTGAAAGACTTATAACTATTTATTTATTTTTAATTTATTTTGTGAGTTATTCAAAAAAAAAAAAAATGGATTGAATACTATAAAATAAGGTAATATATACCTGGAAAAAACTGTCAAAATACTGGTATACATCAAACATCATATTTATCAAATTAACAGGCAGTGGATAAGTATTCTATCTCCTCACACAAGGCATTACTTCAAATATTGTAAGATAAACTCAGAAAGCGTTATGGATAGATACCACATACAAATATGTTTAGTTCAGTGCAGTGCACTGTATAAAGACAGAGTGTAATAATAACTTCCTACTGCCAATATTCCTTCCCACTCAGTGAAACGTACTAAAAACGTTACTATTTCGAAGAAGATCAAAGCTTAGACTCACTGTATAAAATCAAGTAAATTTAGACAATGTGAAAGGATTTTTCACGTTTTTATACTTGAGGCAACAGTGCTTAGTCTACATTGCACTTGTTCTTTCTCCCACTGCAGAGAATGGAAGCCTAATTTATTTAAAGGAAGACAAAGTATTTATTGGCTTAAATTTTAGTTTACGCTCACCGTGTTAGCGTGATCTGGAATGTATCATAGCCAGCTATGAATGATGCCAGTCTTGTCAAGCTCTGCTTTCCTGAGCCACCAACTCCAACTAAAAGAGCATTTCCACGAGGAGTACGAATCACCCGAGAAATCTGTAGATTAAAGCCATCTATTGCTAAAATATGTAATAGTTACATACCCCAAAAATCCAATGCTACTGCAGTAATAAAATTATGTTAGAAATGCAGAACAAACTGAAATTTTAGGTTTTAATTCAAGGAGTCTATATTGCTATTAATTATATCCTGTGGGCATTTATACTTCGCAGTATTTTCTGTAAACCTGCCAGTAATAACCGCTTGATCCCACCACTGCAAACTTTCAATTATCAATAGAACTGCATCTCACACTTCCACAAAGCATAAGCAAATTGCAGTAGTGATGCGCTCTCATAGCATTTAAGATTCTTTAAATTGTGAAATAAATTATAATTTCCACAGTACTATAGTCTCTGGACAACTTTTGTAAGACTCATCTCTCCGGGTTCTTTCATTGTCACCAGAAAGACAAGTTGTCCCAGGACTATTAAATTCAGGAAGAACAGTCCCCCACAGGAGGTAGAAATTTTATATTTATAATCAAACTTTTTAAGCTTCTAGTTTACTTGATTATACAAATGCACAATATCAGTATGAATACTTGTTCTCTGTGAAACATTGCCCATGTAAGTCCCCCTCTCTTTCCCGTTTGTTATTTCTCTTTTCAAGTGAAAGGTAGTAGTTACTTACTACTCCCCGTTTCAACTCATCACAGTGCACTGTTAACAAACACACCCTTTGGAATTTAAAGCAAGCACATTTTCAGCACTGTGAACTGCATGCAGAACTTGTTCCACTGTCCACTGCCAAAAAACAGTACCAGAAAATCAGGAAACAGGTAGATGTTGTCGTATGCTGAGAAAATATGCCTTTAAGCATAGGAGAGGAACTTACTCCACACCCCACCAATTGCACATGGACAGACACTTGCAGCTCACAGAGCAGCCTGCATTCATTTCTGGAACAGCATGGAGCCACTTGCCCAACCAGCTGGCAAGCAGCCAGTCTCCTCTGAACATGCAATGACACGCAGCACTGGTTCCTGTTCTCTTTATTACCTTCAATATCTCTCTGATGCCTCTAGAATTCCATCATGCCATTAAGCAGTCTGAGTCTGAAATGCAAGTCTATTTACTTGCAATTCCTGTAGCAGACTTTTCCACAAGTTATTAAAAATCAGCATGTCTGCTTCTTGGACTTTTAAAATTACATACGTCATATATTGAATTAAAATTGCTATTTTTCATAGGTTAATGTTTACAAGCAAAGATAAAATCAAGTATGAAGGCTTATTCTAAGCATACTTAATATTTGACCTGAGAAATAAAAATACATTTGCACACCACCCTCGGAATATTACTGATTGCTTCAATTACGTCTAGTTGTCGTTTTTTTCTGGCAGAGGCACACAGGCTGTACGCTCAGAAGCTTTGTTCTAGGGTTAAGATACTCTTCAATTTTAACTCATTCAAGTGATGCTATGTCAGCTCAGATTAGGCATTACCTTAACTGTGCTCACCTAGCTTTCTCCTAAAGCCTGGTCTCAACTCTCGCTAAGGTATAAAGCTCAGACCTGCAGAGCTGTAAATGCTGATTTCAAGAATATGGGATCAGACAAGCGCTGTCTATTCATTTTATCCAAGAGAACATTAAGATAATGTTTCAAGTATTTATCAGCTATCAGAGAGAGAGAGAGATTTTGGCCAGATCCTGAATTTATACAGGACTTTTTACTAGGAGTAACCCAGAAATTTGGTAGCAATTGTGATGATGATTTAACAATTTTAAAAAAGAATTCCCCAGCAGAATAGCATCTATTTTGCTTTGAAAATTGCAGATGCAAAGTGTTTGTATAACTCAATTTAAATTATTTTTATATTTATTTTATCATTTGTTAGGATAGTGCAACCCGATATTCAGTTCTTAATTTTTTTTATAAGAAATACTGATAACTTCATTGCGCGACTGAGAAATAATAGTTTTCCTTTGTATGAAATCTATTATATACGAACAACCCTATCAAATTACGGCTAGGTCTAATCCATAGTCAAAGAAATTTTAAAAGTGAACATACTGTGGATCTACAAAGAAAGTTCAGACTAGATTTATTCCCATTCTGCTGTACATACTTCTTCATCAGCAGCCTATTATGTCCTAACCTGAATTTTATTTCACTCATTCCAAAGAGAGGAAGGGCTCTTAGAAGAATTAATGAGAAGAAATGTTGAAAAAGAGTTAGATACTTCAGACCATGATCTCACTAGATATAAAAGATAGATATAAAAGAATAGTTCCATCTGGTGTATTTTCAGAAGACTGGAGTTTTAATACTTGGTCAAAGGGTGAAAGAAACTTTTATAGCAAAAAATGGCTTGTTTCAATTTTAGAAGTATTTTACCTTGATTTGTACATACCTTCACTCATTTTCAAACACAGCCAAGTTCATATCTGTAAGGACATGTGGAAAAGAGCAACAATGATAAAAAATGTCAATCCAATAAAACTGTACCTTTACTAAATGAATCATAGCATCCTCAAAGAAAACCATGTCCATTCCGGTACCACGGACATTCTCATTGTATGTTTGTAAAAACTTATTTAAACGATTCCGTAGCTGATGAAAGCAGTAAATTGGCTCATAGATTTTTGGGATACCCAAATTAACTTCCTCTAATTTTTCACCTAGAACAGAAAACAAGTAAAAAATCTTTAATGGTTTAAATGACTGAAGAAGGCAAAATGTAGGGATGAGTAAGACAAAGTAATTAAAAATCCCTAAGCAACCAAAGCAAGATTTATTATACATAATATTGCATATTAGATATATGTATAAGAATGCTACTTGTACTCTTTCTACAAGGAACAATAAAGTTCAGCTACTTAATTTTTAAAGGCAAAACCAGCAAAAACTAAGAAGCCTTCTTTCTCTACCTCTGAAACATGAATAGTGAAAACCTGAAATTAACTTAGATGCTAGAAGCAACAGTAGCAACAGAAAATAAATAAATATTGTAGACAAAAATTGCAATTTTTTTAATAGAAAAACGTTGCAAGTTGATTAAATCTCTGCACTAGAGAAAAATACTACTAAAATTAATAAATTTACACACACACAAGAAATGTATGTTCACTGTAAAAAGATAAATATTTGTTTCAGCAGGGACCTGAAAACCACAAGAAATTGTCTCCTTCTTATCCAAAGAAAAGGAGGAAATTGTGCTACTGTCTCACATTGCCATTCATAAGCATTAATCATGCTTATAGCGGTCATGAGCTCCACTAGGAAAAAATGTTAGAGCAAATAGAATCAAAGCATGGCTGAGGTTGGAAGAGACCTCTGGAGGTCATCTGGTCCAACTCCCCTGCTCAAACAGGGCCACCTAGAACCTAGGACCACTTCTAGGTGGCTTTCTAATACCTGAATAATTGAATATTCCAGGTGCAAGTAAGTTTCTTAGAAGTTGAATGAGACGTTTAAGCAACTAAGTCTTACTCAGCTACAGATAAGGACCTAATAAGAAATACAGCAAGGAGTTAAACTGTAGTGATGTTTTTACATTTCTGAACCATTTAGGAGAATTATGTCAGCTTTATCTTGTTCCTGCAGTTTTATTATTAATGACAAAAGACATCTTGATCAAGTACCAGACCTAAGAAAGGGCAGACGTTTAAATTATTTACAGAGGCAGCAGGTATAATGTATTAAACTTTTCCCTAGCCCCAAGATTCAGAATCACGAGTACTAAATAGCAATGTCAAAGCTAATTGATAAAAAAACACCTTTGTACAGTTTGAAGGTCTGCAGAACACAAGCATTACTGATGATTTTTGTGAAGCTAAGGTCTGAAAGTTGAGCTAAGTCAAAGTTTTTTGAGCTACTTCATCTCATCTCTGTGTATTAATCTCAGGGACAAATACATTGCAGTAGTACAAACCAAATAGATACAGGGCATATATGTCAACATTAGCCTGAGGATAGCATTATTTAAAATTATGTCAGATGTCTTTTTTAAGTATTTAAGAGCTCAGAAACACAGCTCCTGCTGTTACACTTCATCATAATGCTCAATACTACATTCTGTTACAGGGACAGTTAAAACAAAATTACAGTTTTTATGCTTTCCACTTAATGCAACAGGAGGGGGTTCTCAAAACTGACACACATATAGAGGATGAAACAAACCCTTTCTAAATTCAGGCCTCTGACTTTGTATTTAGATGAAGTTTCACGTCAAAAGGCATATTACAGAGGCACACATAGTTAAATGTTGAAAGTTATTTTGAGAAATACATGCTTCTTTTTACATTTATTTTTTGATAATGCGGATTCAAATTTTCTCATTAAAAGTCACTTCTCGCTCTCTCTATATGCATTCTGACTTATATTTCAGTCCTCTCTATATTGACACAGTTCACAAGTCATTTAAGGACATAATTGGCTGCTTTCTCACGAGTTTACTTTCTACATGTATTTCATTACTTTAACTCAAACATTTCCTACCCTTTACTCTCCTATTGTCACTCCTTTCTGAGTACTTAAATTATCCAAGAAATTTAACCACTTGCATTTAACCACTTATGCCAACTTTTTGTTCCTTCCACTACACACCAATATGATGATATGAACATATAATTGAATCACTCAGTAGTTTAATAATGACTTTCCCAAACCAAAAACAATTATTCCTTGTTCTTATGTATCTACCAAGAAATATTGCCAGGTTATGTAGTTATCTGGGTCTGCAATGCACTGTTTTTATTTAAAATACACAAAGACATTGTTACAAGCTACATGAAAAATTCAAATGGTTTTACTAGTTTTCCATAGATTTTGAAGTAACTCCTATCTGCTATAAAAGCATGTATCATGTATGTTCTAGAAGTTACTGAGTAAGCCCAGAGACATTCGTATACCTACTATGTTCATGGCTGTTCTATACAGATGACCAGAATAAATATACAGACTTATCCCATAAACATTATCATGTGCCACAGATGATAACATAGACTACACTGGACAGTCACTGGACAAGACAGACACCTTTGATGCATAACCTTACTATGCATGTTGAGACATATTTACATTAGCATCTATTTCATCAAACCCCCTTCCCTATTCTTGCCATATTCATGGTTATCAGAGCCAATCCTTACCAGTTCTTTCAGGTCCCTCCCTTAAGAAGTCAACAAAGAATGCATCAATTTCAGGATTCAGCAAAGCTTTTTTTTCTTCAAATTCCTCCTCAATGAGTTTTACCACAACTGTGTTAAACCACTTTACATCTTCTGAGGTTGTGAAACGATCAGCAATAACACACTTACATTCATGCTTCCACAGTTTTATCAGTACCTATTTAAACAAAATACAAGATAAGGCTTGCAATAATATACATATGTCAATAAAACACATGCTTTTAAAATATTTTTAAAATCATATTAAAGCTGGAAAAGAAACAGTGGTATGTTTGGTTACAGTTGGCAAAGATGCCTTGGGCTCTTTTTACCAAATAACCCTTTAATTTTATATTAACTGTGCCAGAAGCCTTTATCTACCATTCCAAACTGGAGCATATTTACCTAACTAAACGGTAGCCTTAGGACTAGATCCATACATGGTAACACATGTTTATACACTGATAAATTACTTCTGTAACCAGTTACATTTGAAGTGGAAGGTGGGTGGAAATAACAGCATAACAGCATGAGCAATATCATGCCAAATATAAATGTCACACCCAACAACAAACCCAAATTAGTTAGAGTAAAAAAAAAAAAAAAAAATGTATAGGTGTTTATATTATTCCTTGTCCAAATTTAATTTAACTTTAAAGTCCTTCTGTTTGGTCAGAGGATGGAATAAGGAAACCTAAAGGTTTTTAATTCTGGCAGCACTGCTTCTAATCCTATCAAATTACTACACAGTAGTAGAAAAAATTCCAAGCACTCCTTGAAGAACTCATTTGATCCTACAGCACTTTGTATAACTGATGCATACTATATATGTTAGTCTATATATAGACTATATATATTAGTCTCAGAACTAATATGTAAATTCATACAATCAGATTTTGAGCAATATTTATATGTAAAATCACATTTGTGCTGTATATTTTTAGTTTTGAAAATTAAAACCAATTCTAAAATTTAAATTTCAGATATAGTAGAATGCAGGAGCTTATTCAACAACCAGGGAAGCACACTAAACATGAAGTGATTATGTAACCCAAACGTATAGCGATTTTTTACCATAACCATCGTTTTTCTAGCTCATCATGTTTCAGTGCTCAAAACACTAATTGGCTTTTCCTTAAAATACCTGAAGGAAAACTGATGCATAAAGTACTCTTTTTTTTTTTTTTTTTTTTTTCCTGGAAGAAAGGTGGATTATGGAAAAAAAAAAAAAAAACACATTGACTTGTTATTTTCTCTTCCTTTTAAGTTGTTAGCCAGAAATCAATTGTTAGACAGATATTAGGCAGTGACTGAAAGTCTCAAGACACTAGCTGGGAGAGGAGAAATATTCATCTATTCTAACCAAGATAGATGCACTTTTATCTATTTAAAATAAAGTTCACTGTTTCTCATAACTTTCTTTGCTCCCTGTTTTTAAATAAACTAGCATTTGTCAGGAACAGTATAAAAGCTAGCCCTCTCTCATAAAAAAAAGTTTGAGTCATAGTCTGGAAACAAAGTTCTTATTTGAGGTGGCACTGTAAAAACTGAAAAAAAAAAATGTCCTTGCCTCAAAAAAAGTTTTAAAATGTTTTTCAGTCAAAAAGGATTTGTTTCTAACACAAATTCAATTGCCAAGAAGTTAGACTCTTCATCCTCTTTTTTTTTTCCCCCCCCACTAATTGTATACTAATTGACTATATAATAAAAACACTGTGATTCACTTACCTTTGGTTCATTGATGACTTCTGATGTAGTATTCAGCATTCCTTGCCAAATTCTTGAGAGATCTCTAAGGTTGAAGATATAATGGAACTTGGCTGGTGTGGGCAACATTTTTAGCTTGGTAATCTGCCACAGCCTGCGTGTCAGTGGCACTAGCTTGGCTACGGTTTCTCTCACATCTTCTGAAAATCCCCTCTCACTGCAATAATGCCCTTCTCCAATTACACCTTTGAAAATGAAAATTGCCAAATGAAAGATTTTCTAAGAGACATTAGCACAACAAGAGTTATGATCTTTTCAAGTGTGTTTTTATGTTTGTTTGTTTGATTTTTAATCCCCAAAATCTTAAAAAAAAAAAAAAAAAAAAAAAAGGCTTCCCAATCTTCCTTATTCAAATCTTGATTCTCTTGGTGTTACAGCATATCATGCCACAAACACACTGGACATTTAGGTTTTAATGAACCAGCCTCTGAAAGTCTACTTTAGTCTACCAAAGCAGTTCACAAACCCTTCATATATTCAATCACTTCTCTGAGAACAGTATGTTCCCGTCTTTTGCAATAGCCTAGCTATTAATCGCTCAGTCTTAGCACCAGTAGCCACCAGTAGCACCTTAACAACTCTCCAGAATTGCCACCAAAATAAGAAATGGTCTTCATGTCTAACCCTTGGCATACCAGTAGATCCTGAGATATGACTGGGTCCAAAAAATTGCAGATTACTGAAGTTGCTGTTGGGGAGCAAGTGCTGTAGGAAAACGTGTTAGTAAGCAAATTAGAATGGTATTAAGCCGTAATGTTAATCACAATATTTAGAGAGGGGGGGGGATAAAGAAAAAACAACTGCAATTTTCAGTAATTGGATGAATACAAAGCTAATTTATTTTTACCAAAAATTTTGTCAATAGAAGAATTAGACGGCAGAGTACAGTTGAACACAGAAAAGTGCCTCTTGAGTCTCTGTGGAATGTCATTGCGGCCTCCCCCAGGATGGATCATGGCAGCCAAAAACTGAATATCCACAATGTTGGTAAATTCGCCTGGCTTTTCCAGATTATACAGTCCTTTCTGTTCCATAAGCTGTCTTACTATCTCATTAGTAACCTGCAAAATAGCCAGGTAGTACATAACAGAATATTATACACACAACTAAATGAAATAAAAAACATACTAATGTACTTGAAAGTCCAATAAAGAATATAACATTATTTTCTCCCTAAAGTCCTTGCTTTTTATTTGTTTGTTTGTTTCTGGAGAAAAATGTACTGCTAGGAATAAGCATACTTAAGTTGTCCTTTCCATTTGTAATATCTATGGGCAAGAATCCTGGTGGAAGTAGAATTCCTAGCTTAGAATTAAACCCTCATTCCCAAATTCAGTCTTGCTTGTATCTTCGTACGTTGCATCTGCTACCAAATATTTTGATGAAATTTCCATGTGTAACAATCAGAAATGAAAAATGCTTTTTCAAGCTGCAAACACAGGATTAGTTCCATACAAAAAAAAAAAAAAAAAAAAGATTTCTTCCTTTAGCCATAAATGGAACCCCCTGCTTTCTTGTTTGACCAACCCATTGACAGTACACTGTAAGAGTATACTTCTTCAGAAATTCTAACATTTAATTAGTTTCCAATGCAGTATACTTCAGAAATATTTTGCCAATATAGATAATGATTACTTCAATTAATTTCTGAAAGCAGAAGTCAGTTCTTACCTGTCAAGCTCATAAATTTTAATTATTGTCTACAGAGACAGTTTGCTATCACAATTTGTGTGCCAAGAGGTTTATTTTAACCAACATTTATTAATTGTTTTGAGTCAAAAATGATTATTTTAAAAACAGTGTTAAAATTATACAGCCGTGTTTTAACTGGCTAACTGAGCATCTCCAAGGCTCAGTTCTAGGGCCAGTCCCGTTTAATGTTTGTATCAGTCATCTAGATGCAGGAGAATCGTGCATCCTCAGCAAGTTTGCTGATTACGCTGGAATCATAGGGAGGTACAGGTGACTGTCTGGAGGGATGAGAGACTTTGCAGAGGCATACAGTTAGATTGGAGCACTGGGTGATTAGCAACAGCATGCAGTGCAACAAAGGTAAATGCAGGGTTCTGCACCTGGACATGTGCAGACTGGAGATGAGTGGCTGGGGAGCAGCTCAGCAGAAAGGGATCTGAGGGTGCTGGTTAACAGCATGCTCAACGTGAGGTATCTGCGTGCCCTGGCAGCCACGGGGCAAAACACATTTTGGGGTGCGTTAAACACAGCACAGCCAGCCAGTCAAAAGAGGTGATTCTCCTGCTCTATTTAGCGTTGGTGTGGTCTAATCTTGAGCATTGTTTGTGGTTTGGGGCTTCACAATAGACATGTCCAGAGGAGGGCAACAAAGTTCATAAACGGCATGTCCTGTGAGGAGAGGCTGTGGACATTTGGGTTGTTTTCTCTGGAAAAAAATGAGGCTGAGAGGTGATCCCATGGCTCTCTGCAACTCTAAGAGGAGGGGAAATGCAGAGGGAGGCGCCAGTCTCTGCTCTCTGCTCCCTGATCACTGATGGCAGGACGGAAACAGCACAAAGCCGCACTAGGGGAGGGTCAGGCTGGAAGTGAGGAAAATGTCTTTACTGTGAGGGTGGACACGCTGGAACAGGCTTCCCAGAGAGATGGTTGATGCTCCATGGCTGTCAGTGTTCAAGAAACATTTCTATAATGTCCTCATTAATACGCCTCAACTTTCATTTAGCCCTGAAGAGGTCAGGCAGTTGGGCTAGATGATCTTTGAAGGTCCCTTCTAACTGAACTGCTCTATTCTGTCTATTCTAAACTACTTTAGTCATTACACTTATTTTAATTAAGTTCATGATAATATTAAGCTGGATGGGTTCTTTAAAAAATGCTTTATAAACTAAGCATAGATACCTTGTTTATCCTTTTATTGCCTGTCTGAAAAGAGAAGCCATTTTACAGTTTAAGAAGGAAACAAAAAAAAAATTCTGTCTGCTTCTTTCCTTTTTTACAAAACTAACCTGATCTCCCCATTCATTTATTATGGGCATATTCACATCATCAATGAAGACTGTCATCTTTTTGCCTGCAGGCGGACCATATGTTGTTCCCATGCGCTTGTCCACATAACTTTCTATCGTGCGCTGTTAAAAAGCAATTATTAACAAAATTAGCCCTTCTTTTTCATACATGATTCATTCATTAACCATATTGTGGGTAAGTATATAGCAAGTTTCTGTTACATAGATTTTTACAAATTTTGATTTAGAAGATTTAAACAACACATGCTAGAGGTCATTGCAGTAATCCAACTAGACTGTCTGAAATCTCGTGCTATACAGCATTAGGTTGGCATCAGATATATGAAATATACAGTGTAGACAACCATGCCTTAGTTTCATAATTTTGAAGCCATCTCAAACTTTTCTTTTTAAGTTTCAAAAAAAAAAAAATTATTACAAGCAATAAGAGATAAAACTGTGACTACTAATTTTTGCCTGTTTGCTGATCTTCTCAATTTTAGGATATCACTTTAACATATCATTAAGATGCTTGTTTGACATTATTGCAAAAAATTAAGAAATCACCAGGCTTAGTTTTGTATATACAAACACTGAAATGGACTGGGACACCATTTCAGTTCTTTGATGTTAATGAGAATTGTAAAACGTATGCATCATCTTTATCTGCATTTGTATTCTGCTAATTTAATTTATAGTCTGTGTAGCTGAGGAGGACATTAAATAATCATTGCATCCACATGTGAGGGTAAAGGGAGGAGTATTTATCTCATGAGGGAGCGGAGAGGAAATGGATAGGGGAAAACAGTCGTGCTCATCTGTTTGAAATGTAATGCTAAAGCTTCCGGTTCTGAAATTTAGTTTTGTTAATTACTAGTCAGACACTGAGAGCTTCAGCAAAGCTAAGACAATTTTTTGTCCTATTTTGCATAGAATAATGCAAAAATATCATAAAACTTCTAATGATTTTTAATAATCTTTTATTGTGATATATATTTCTTTTGTCTGTCTTCTGCCAGTTCAACTACCTGCTAGCTAGTATCTGTAACACTATGACAAATTAAACATCTGTTAATATTGCAAGATTAATATTGCAATAATCTGTCAGATCTGACAGAAGTGATTCTTGATGACTTTTCCAGCAGAAAACAAAATACTTCATAAAATCATTAAGTGATAATTCACAGACACAAACTGAAGAGACTTAATGAAATATCTTTGTTTAGAAGCATGCTTACCACCACTTTTTTTCTTTCATCTTCTTACTATATATAAGCAAGCTATGTATGCAATATATGTATATATAAGCTATATCTTATAGATGACACATTGAGTTTATAGACAGCACTTCTGCTTACAGCACAGACAGTGCTTAGGCTTGGCATATGAAACCACATTAAAAATACTTCCCGTATATTTATCGCCAGCAGGTTAAAGAATCTTGAAATAATTCAAAGTAGCTCAGCAGAAATTTGGACAGGCAGTACAATGCAGGATTTAAGGATTCATAGTTCTGTTTAGAGCAGCTGCACTGCATGTGTTACTTTTTAATGAGTAATATAAATTACTCAAAATTAAATTGCAGACAGCACACACTATGACAGATTGTTGTGGGTAGCACTTACTTTAAACATGGATTTTAGTGAAATCTGAGTGAAGTTGCCGACAGCTCTACCCAATTAGTGAGAACTGATGTATTTGACATTAAAAATATTAAGTATGATGAAGGAAATAATAAGCATGGTATTGATATAGTCTAAAAATAGCTCAATAACTATCAAAGAAGCTAAAGGACACACGGTTTACAGAAGTCTTTTTAAACCATGTGCTTCATCCATTTCAGCAGGTTCTTTTTTGTTTCTGCACTCATCTGCAATTAAATAAACCACTTTCAGCAGTATCTTCCCAATAAATTCTCAGTACATCCATTAGTCTCTGATTCCAGTCATGTTATTAGAAAGCGAATGACTACTATACCTGGAAAATTAATGGTGTAGTTGCAGATGAAAAATTCAAGCTCTTAGCCATGTGGCTTTCAGGGTTATATTTTGACATAAAACCTTTGATGATAACAGTCTTTGCAGTTCCTTGCTCACCAATTAGTAGGACAGCCTACACAAAGACAACACAGAAATAAGATGACACAGAAGAGCCATGTGTTTTGGCAACACCTCACCAATCCCATGTACCTTTTATGCAGAGATGAAATTAGAAAAAATTTTAACAAGGGATGTGTAGAAGCAAAATAGTTGATGTCTTTGCAGGCTTCACTAGTTAAACATGTGCAGCTAATGGTCTTGTCAGTTAGCAGAATTTAATGAGCAAAGAAGTAGATCATTCAAATAACAGAAAAAAAGGAAGTACTGCCTAGAACCTCATCATCTGAAGGATTTCAGTCACTGCTGTTATTTTCTATATACTGCTTATTTGACATAGTTTTGGTGAAGAAGGGGTTGCATACCCTAATTAAAGGTGTATGAATGCTGTAACTGCTTCATCTGGCAGAATTCCTATCAGCAGAGTCTGGCACTCCACTGCTCTTTGTTCTCCCCAGAAATCGCAGGAAAGAATCACTTCTGCTCTGACCTGGCTACATTGCATTCCCATTATTTCTGCAACTGGAGGGATGGGTGTTGGAAAGACAGAAAAGGCTCGAAGCATTAATATTCTACAACTCACGTAATATTCATATGAACATAGCCCCTGGAATCACTATTATTGTTTTATTTCACACAAAAAAAATGAAATTCTTCCTCTTCAATAATATCCAGTTTCAGTTCTAATTCAAAAACGTCATCGTGCATACTATTATCATAATTTAGATGTGAAATACTGGCAAAGTACCTTGCCCTGTTTTGCAATAGTTTCAATAAGGAAATCCATTCTCACGTTGTCAACATTTGGAACAAGAATGGAGCTGTACTCTGGAGTGCTGCTACTAGGATATACATACTCTTCAACCCGTGTATTCCAGTGCATCCAATTACCTAATAGAAAAGAAATGAACTTAATGTTTTATAAATACAAGGCCTTTTCACTTATTTTATTTTCCATCAATGCATGTTATTCTCTGTAAATTCAGTCCAAAATTATCTAAGAGTCTTACTCCTCTTAAACCCCTGAGAAAAGCAACATGGTCCACTGTCCCAGCTGTTTCCTAAAATTATGACAAGAACACAATTTTCCAGCTTGTCTATTTTTGTTCACTTGACAATTCATTAGCACAAAATCCATGTAGATTTCTGTAGCAATGTATCCACATTCTGAATTCTCAAAGGCAACAGGGAAAAAGCTTTATGCAACATTACCGGTAAAGTGTAGTTGTAAAACTAAACACAAAATAAGCTACAAAAGAAAAAAAAAAAAAAAAGCACAATTTTAAAAAAACTTCTAAGTTCTACCCCAAAGCACTCAACAGGGTAACTAACCATCAGATGCCACATAATAATCAAATATGGTATCTTCACTGCCTTCTGGAATACACGGAAGATCAAGCTTTATTGTTGCATGATTTCGAAGCCAGTGCTCCATTTTGCATCTGTCTTCCAGTTCTAGTAACGCTCCGACACTCCACATAAGAGAGAAGATATACAACCTTTCCAAGTATTTTGGAGTCAGTTCCCCTCCTTGCTCCTAAAGGATTAAGTTAAATTTTTGTTTTATTTCATTGTGTTTTCAGTAGCCTGAATATTCTACTTGATAATCACTAGTAGATAATCACTAGTAACATCAGGTTAAAAGCCTTCAGTTATGTTTAAATTTAGTGATGTTGTTCCCAACTAATAGACTGAATCAGTACCTAGTGGACCACAAAAAAAAAAAAAAAAAACAGAAAACCACCAGCAAATACCACTTTCAATCACCCATTACAGCATTTGATCTGTTTATTTTATAGTTTATAATCTGGTAACAATCCATAAGATAAAATAAATAAATAAATAAACACCCTGAAGAAAAGCTGCTGATACGTGCTGTGTGTGTATTAACACCAAATCCAAAAGTGAAAAGAGGACACAGCCTAAGTACTGTCTTCAAAAGAAAAATAATATATTCCTCACCATCCTGCATCTTCATTTATACTCCCAAGACATTAAAAAATCTCTCCACATAACTGCATGACTTACAATTATCTCCATTAGATAAATAAACATGAAAAACCCTACACTACTTTACCTTAGGTGGGTTAAGACCTTGCAGCATATTAATGCTCTGCATAATCACAAAGGCTTCCAACATCTCAGTCTTGCTCTGCAGAGACTGAATACTGAAGCGGTGTAAGTCTGGGAATGACGAAGAGTACAGCTGACGTAGAATTTCAGCTTCTTGGAAGGAACGCCTTTTCAAAAATCCCTGTTACAGAGTACGGTGAGAAAATAAATTTAATTCCTGATGAAAGTCATTCAGTTCAGCTCTGCTAATTCAAAAGATCCTGAAAGCATGGAAAGTTGATTTTTCTTGAGAGGGATAGGGGACTCAGTTCCCTGTTTTTTGGGCACAGTTTGCCTAGCAGAAGTTCCAACTCTTTACTCAGGGTTGGATAACCACCAGAGGTTCAGCATGGATACTGAAGAATAAAAGCACTCAAAGTTTTTAACAGCACAAAAAGCATTCTTTCAAGTATTTTTTAATTACAATTGCTGTGATTAAACTCTTCAAAGAAAGAATTGATTTGTTCTTCACCATGTTAGCATTTAGCAGTGATACACACTCCCCTGGAAAAATCTGGCAATTGTGGAGAAAAAGTATTTCAGAGTGGATGACTGCTGAGTGTCCATGAACTTATGCTGTGTGCCTGATTAATAGTAATATTTTTATTGGGCATCTCTGTATCTGTAATGTTGGATAAACAAAACCTAATTAAAACTGTTTTATAAGATTTATAAGAACAGTATTTGTTCTTTGATGCCTTTAGCTGAAAGCAGTAACCTGCTTCTTAGATTTACTCAGAAGTCTTCCATCACTTCTGTAGTGGAATGCTTCTTATCTATTTCTCATGAATTTATTTCCCACATAAAATACACTCATCAGCAAAAACACTTGCATATTCTTGACCAAAATTCAAACTAATACTTGGAACAAATTGAAAAATAGTAAATACAATCTAAACATAACTTTTTTCTCTTTCTTATTGTAAGGGTGGTTTAATACAGAAACAGGTTTCTCAGAGAGTCTTCTGGTGTCTATGTTGAATGTTGGAACTATGGAGATACCCAAAACCCACCTGGACACCCTATGCAACCTGCTCCAGTTGTCCTGTATTGAGTGAGGTGGGTTCTACTACATGGTCTCCAGTGACCCTTTCCAGCCTCAACTGTTCTGTGCTTCTATGATTGCTTTCCACACATCTACCTACATAATCTTCTGAAACTTTATCTTTTAAAGTCCAAAGTAAATAAATTATTACAAATAGGTTGATGTATGAAAAAGCTTTCTAGAGACAAGTACATGGAAAACAAAGAGCAAAAGATTAAATGGCAATACTTAAAATACATATCTGGAACTTAACCAGCTGTTCAGAAGATATTAGGGTAGATTAGAAAAGCTGGTAAAATATTATTGTTTTTCAAGGTGTTGATGAGTCATGGAACAAATACCTTTGACCACTTTGCAATATATGCTTAAGAATGTTAGACAAAACTACCAATATGGCAAGTTTCAGATCTTGAATTGCTTATGCTTTGGTATACAATATCCCAAGAGGTTGCTATATTTAGTTATTTATAAACTATAATCACAGGAAATCTGAATATATACAATGTTCTCTTAAGCTATCTGTATTTTATTATTTTTCAAAATGCTTTTGAAATATCAACCAAATCTATGTTCACTTCAGCATCTAAGAAATAGGAACTAAAGAAAAAAAATTAATTCTGTTAGTAAAATAAGTAAACAATGCAAGATTAACAACTACACTGCCTGCTGGAATATGTATTATATATCACTACAAAATAGATTCAAAGGAAGATGGACTGGAAAAGACATCAAGATGTTTTGGTTTTGAAGTAAAAACAAAACAAAAATACAAATATGCTCTTGGCTCAAATGATAAATAACTACAGATTGCAATTTCACAGTCAATTTCTTTTTTTTTTTTTTTATGTAGGGAAGGTGGAGGAGCGAAAGGGAGGTTGAAAAGGTTGTTTCACAGCTGAAATTAACTTCATTTGTTTTGTGTTATCTAAAAGCAAATAAAGAAAAAAAAAAAAGCTTCATGTTTTCCTTTTAAATGTTGCTACTACCAAAATAAAAGCATAAGATCATTATGGAATAAGTGAAACTACTTCTGTGCAACGCTTACATCAAAACAACTAAATTTAGTCTCTGTATCACTTTGAAATGAGGAGGTAAATCAGGTCTGATAAAGCAAAATTAAATGCCCATTTTCTTTGGTTTTCCTGTCTTTACAGCTGAATCTATAGCTTGATTTAAACTGAAACATTCAACAAGCCGTTGTCTGCAAATAAACAAGGAATATATACCAAAACAAGGAGGCAGATTTGTGAACACCTAACATCAGTAGGCCATAGGCAGTGCTATAAGTATGGAAAGGAACAACACAAGTGGAATCTCATGGAAGTCACTGTCCTAGATTAATATTTTTTCATTTACATTTTTCCAAGTATCTGTACTGATAAGGAATCGTGTGTTTTGAAGTTCAGTGGATTATCTCTCAAGGAAAACTGGTTTGGAATATTTGTGAACTGGCTCTTGCTGCATTTAAAACAGCTAAGCATCCACTATTTGGAAAAAAAAAAAAAAAAAAAGAAAAGAAAAGAAAAGAAAAGAAAAGAAAAGAAAAGAAAAGAAAAGAAAAGAAAAGAAAAGAAAAGAAAAGAAAAGAAAAGAAAAGAAAAGAAAAGAAAAGAAAAGAAAAGAAAAGAAAAGAAAAGAAAAGAAAAGAAAAGAAAAGAAAAGGAAAAAAAAAAAAAGAGAGACACAAACTATTTGAAAAAAGCACATGAATGGAAGGATTGAAAACCAAACCAAACCAAACTGTAATATAAAAGCAAAAATAATTACCTTAATAATTGTGAGAAAAGCCCTATGGAAAACTCATGTAAAAGATTTTGTGTACCAAAAGAAAAGATCAAGAACAGAAAATAACAAGGAGGATTGTTATTAAAAGCATAGGTAGAGTACATGAGAAAGCATGTCTTACTAAGAGTTGCACTGCCATCTTCTTTACGAAATAGAATATATCACATCTTATGACGTAAACTGTTAACATTTTTCTCCAAAGATATCAACATTTTCATACCAAGAAAGGCTTTCCTTTGTTCCTTCAGGTGTGAAGGACCAGAATGAAAACAGTTACTAAGCATTATCACTACAGAGTCCAAGCATAAACACCTCACTTTTTTTGTTTTACTTTCTAAATGAGTTGGAGGTAAACTCTCTTAAATGCAACAGCAGCCAGAGCAGTAACAGAATATTTGTGTTTCCTGGGGGATTTTTGAGAGAGATGCAGTTTATCAGAGAATACACTTAATTGAGGGAATGCTGGAGATTTTATAAAGGTTGGAGAGCATTAAAAAATGAATATTCCCTGCTATCCCTAATCTTTGCAATAAAAATAAATAAATAAATAAATATTTCTAAAACTATGGTGAAAATTTTGTAGAAATCTTTCCTCTTACCTTAATTTTGCTGTCCTTGCAAAACGCTTCCTCCTGTCTTTATTTTTGGTTGTTGTGAATAAAAATATGAATATCCCAAAATACTAGATTCAAAATGCTAGGGGCACTCAGGTAGAAAAAATAAGATTAGGTACTAGAATAATTAGGAAAAAATATTTGACTCAGGTGCACTAACATCACTAATCAGACTGGGGAAAAATTACAGCAATAGGTCCAGAGACTCTTTCTTGTGCTTTTGGATGATTTTCAGTAGGGAACTGGGTTGGAATTGAGACATTTTGCTATAATATTAGTTTGTGCAGTTCCTAACTAGAGGTTGTGTTACAGATTGGTGTGAAGCTTATTGAATTATCAATAAATAAAAATAAAAAACGGGAAAGAAGACAGCGTGTGTGTTATTCTTTCAGTACAAAGAAAAATACACCCTCCGGCATTCATTAAAAGATTAAAAAAAATGAGAAGTAGCTTAGGGGTTTTATGATTTTTTGAGAAATCTGTTTTCTCTACAGAGAAGCTTTTGTAACAACAGTAGAATGCAACTGCAATTCAGTTCCAATAACTGTATCATATCTGCCTCCTTACACCTGCTGGCCATTCTTCTTAGTAGATGTACAGTGCAGGATGCAATTGGTCTTCTTTGCTACAAAGGCACACAGTTCATCTACCAGTACCGTTCAGCTCCTTTTCTGAAGACCTACTTCCTAACCAGTCAGCCCGCAGCCTGTATTTCTGCATGGGTTTATTCCATATATCTTGCATTTGCTTTCATTGAACATCACAAGGTACCTGTCAGCCAGTTTCTTGAGTCTGTTCAGGTCCCTCTGAAGAAGCTGTTTGCAAACATGTTGAGTATCCACTTCCTCCCCTCATCAATGTTGCCTAACTTGATGAGAAGAATTTTGTTTCTATTCAGCAGTCTTTGTTCCTGAAAGTCCCCTGGTCACAGAAATCGAGCCTCTGCCTGTGACAGCTGACCCACACTTCAGTAATGACCTGTTGGATGCACACACTCCTACCTGAGCCTTTCATCCTGAATAGCAGGATCAGGAACATCACCTGGGTTCCCTTGCCCTTCATCCTCAGCCCCAACAGCTCTGCAATCACTTTTGACAACCTCAGCATTGTCCCTCTAAGTTTCACTGCACCCTTACAGATGAGCAACAAGAGTAAGGAGTCTGAGGACAGGAAAGCCTTAGCAGTCAGTCTGCTACCAAACTTAGTTCCTCACAAGCACCAAACCTCTATTGCTGAGTCACAACAGAAGGGCATCTCCAACACAGAAGGGAGTCTCTGATGACAATCACACTCCTTTTGCTCTTCATTGGTTAAGGCTAAGCCAGTTCTAATGTCTTCCCACATGGGTCTTGTTTCTCCTCACCTGTTCTCAAGGCATTATGCCTCTTCTACCATTGCAGATCACAGAATCACAGAATCACAGAATTTTCTAGGTTGGAAGAGACCTCAAGGTCATCGAGTCCAACCTCCAACCTAACGCTAACAGCCCTCCACTAAACCATATCCCTAAGCTCTACATCTAAGCGTCTTTTGAAGACTTCCAGGGATGGTGACTCCACCACTTCCCTGGGCAGCCTGTTCCAATGCCTCACAACCCTTTCTGTAAAGAAGTTCTTCCTAACATCTAACCTAAAACTCCCCTGGCTCAACTTAAGCCCATTCCCCCTCGTCCTGTCACCAGGCACGTGGGAGAACAGGCCAACCCCCACCTCGCTACAGCCTCCCTTGAGGTACCTAAAAAGAGCGATAAGGTCACCCCTGAGCCTCCTCTTCTCCAGGCTGAACAAGCCCAGCTCCCTCAGCCGCTCCTCGTAGGACTTGTTCTCCAGGCCCCTCACCAGCTTCGTCGCCCTTCTCTGCACCCGCTCAAGCACCTCGATGTCCTTCTTGTAGCGAGGGGCCCAAAACTGAACACAGTACTCGAGGTGCGGCCTCACCAGAGCTGAGTACAGGGGGACGATCACCTCCCTAGCCCTGCTGGTCACGCTGTTCCTAATACAAGCCAGGATGCCGTTGGCCTTCTTGGCCACCTGAGCACACTGCTGGCTCATATTCAGCCGACTGTCCACCATCACTCCCAGGTCCTTCTCTGCCTGGCAGCTTTCCAACCATTCCTCTCCCAGCCTGTAGCTCTGCTTGGGGTTATTGCGCCCCAGGTGCAGGACCCGGCACTTGGCCTTGTTAAACTTCATGCAGTTGACCTCAGCCCATCGGTCCAGCCTATCCAGATCCTCCTGCAGAGCTTTCCTACCCTCAAGCAGATCGACACACGCACCTAACTTGGTGTCATCTGCGAACTTACTGAGGGTGCACTCGATGCCCTCGTCCAGATCATCGATGAAGATATTAAAGAGGACCGGCCCCAGCACCGAGCCCTGGGGGACGCCACTAGTGACTGGCCTCCAACTGGACTTGGCTCCATTCACCACGACTCTTTGGGCCCGGCTATCCAGCCAGTTTCTAACCCAACGAAGCGTGCGCCAGTCCAAGCCAAGAGCAGCCAGTTTCTTGAGGAGAATGCTGTGGGAGACGGTGTCAAAAGCCTTGCTGAAGTCAAGGTAGACCACATCCACAGCCTTTCCCTCATCCACCCAGCGCGTCACTCTGTCATAGAAGGAGATCAGGTTCGTCAAGCATGACCTGCCTTTCATAAAGCCATGCTGACTGGGCCTGATCGCCTGCTTCCCCTTCAAGTGCTGCATGATGACTCTCAGGAGGATCTGCTCCATGAGCTTTCCTGGCACTGAGGTCAAACTGACAGGCCTGTAGTTTCCCGGGTCTGCCCTCCGGCCCTTCTTGTAGATGGGCGTCACGTTTGCTAGCCGCCAGTCGATTGGGACCTCCCCCGATAGCCAGGACTGCTGATAAATGATGGACAGTGGCTTGGCCAGCTCCTCTGCCAGTTCCCTCAGTACCCTTGGGTGGATCCCATCCGGCCCCATCGACTTGTGCACATCTAAGTGCCGTAGCAGGTCACCAACCAGTTCTTCATGGATAGTGAGGGCCACATCCTGCTCCCCATCCCCTTCCACCAGCTCAGGGTACTGGGTATCCAGAGAACATCCGGTATTGCCGCTAAAGACTGAGGCAAAGAAGGCATTGAGCACCTCCGCCTTTTCCTCATCTCTTGTAACTAAGTTTCCCCCCGCATCCAGTAAAGGATGGAGATTCTCCTTAGTCCTCCTTTTTGTGTTGATGTATTTATAGAAACGTTTTTTGTTATCTTTAACGGCAGTAGCCAGATTGAGCTCCAGATGAGCTTTGGCCTTCCTAATTTTGTCCCTGCACAGCCTCGCTACTTCTTTAAAGTCCTCCTTAGTGGCCTGCCCACTTTTCCAAAGCTTATAAACCCTCTTTTTCCTCCTAAGATCAAGCCACAATTCTCTGTTGAGCCAGGCCGGTCTTCTTCCCCGCCAGCTCGTCTTTGGGCACGTGGGAACAGACCGTTCCTGCGCCAGATCTGCAGGTGGAGAAGCAGTCTCCCTTCTGTTGCCAGTCACAAGTTTCCAGGCTTCCTTATCTTGGGAGTTTCTGTTCACCAAACCTATGAATTCAGTCTATTACAGACTCTCTTTCCATTGAAGGGCTCTGGATCTGGATGCTTCAGTATCTCTGCAAAGACCCTGCTGATCTCCTATTTGTCTTCCCTGAAGGCACATGAGTCTTCTCACTTCTCCCCCCAACTCTTTCACCTGCTAGTTCCATGCCTAGGACACACCTCCCCGGGGGCTGCACTTACTCCAGACACTGTCTTCTGCTCAGGCTTTGGACAGGTGCATACTGTCTCTCTCTTGATTTCTGTCTCTACTGAAATCACTCATGCACTAAGAACAGCTAATCCAGTCAGTACCAGAAACCATGTCCTAAGGCACATCAACTCTACCTTGATTGCCAGACAAATCAGGAATTTATGGACAAGGAATCCAGTTAAAGCAAGCAAATAAGACTTACAAGCATAAGAGGCTTTATGAGTTAAAAAGATATGAAATTTGAGGATTTCTTGAGGATTGCTAGATTTCTGAGTCAGCCTGTTTGCTCTTTCTTCGTTGTTCTGAAGCTGCAGCAGAAGCTGCTAAGTCAGTGTTTTGACAGCTGAGCTGTTCTTTAATTGCATAAATTACCTTGAATTACAGATTTATCCAAATGTGAAATATATTAGAGTTGCTATTTTTTTAAGTGTAATATGTTTACTATGTTCCCCCCCAAAAAAACATATTTTGTGCAATCTACCATAAACTCTGCTATATTAAATACTCAGCTATTTATTTATACAGCTTAAAGGCTATTTCATAGCTAGAGTCACAAAATTATGTCCTAAAGTAGCAATAGTAAAGTGCTGAATAGAACCAATAGAACTTTCAATATATAAACAAATATAATTACTTAGCTACTGTACCTCAAGGATAGGGCTCCAGCTGAGAACTGAAGAACTCATGAATACCATCCCATTCCTTGAAACTGTTGCCGGAGAAGCATTATCAATATTATGAGGCTCAAAGACTATTTTACAATTTGGTGCCATAGGTATACGATCTCCATTTGCAAGGGTTAGAGTTCTGTTATCATCCAGGACAGAATTAAGGTTCTCAATCCAAATAGCATCGACTGGACCATCAAGAACTATCCAGATGTGGTCACCTACAGTCCAAAATAGAAGGCAAAAATGCCTATGAAAGAAGTTTTAGTTTCTTTCATGGACCAGTTTCTTCTCTCTTCAAACATATTTTCAATTAATTCTGAATTCATGCACACAGCTACAATCTCAGCTTTAAATACAATTACCATTTCCATTACTCACTTTCAATTAAGTACTTCAGTTTGTCACCTTATCATAATAATTATCCGTTACTCAGTATATAAAGTGTCATAAGCATAAGTCATCAGTTTGTAATAGTCTGAACCAGTTTTATGATTCCAGTCTTCAATTCAATAATAAATTAGGTTTATTTCAACTTACATAAAGCAACATAAAGATAGAAACTGCAGAACTATTTAAAACCACCATTCATCTGTTTCCAATACGCTAGTGTAAATGTAGTGAGATTAACTGAAAGGAACACTTGAAAAAACACTTTCTCAAATAGCATGCTCACTTTCATATATAAAAAAGGACCATTAAGAAAAGATTATTGGTTTTGATTCCCCAGTTTATAAACTTGATCCAGCTCCTTTGGGAGCTGTTCCAGCTCTTTCCACTTAGTACTGCAAATGTATCTTAATGCATGCTTGTGTTTCCCGGGAGGGTCTAGGTCTGTGCTGCTCACCTCACCTAACTACTGGGCAACCAGCCCCAGCTGGCAAGGCCCTTGCCCTGGCAGTCCCCTTGGCTTTCAGCTCCCCGTCCCTTAGGATGCCAGCCCTGCTGTGCATTGCCAGATAGCTCTGTAGTCAGAGTCCCACTCTCATCTGCCTTCAGAGAGAATCTTTACTGTCTAGATGCTGGGTTGCTAGGCATGAATCAAGAAGGTTCAGGATAAGAAAACTCACTTCTTAGCCAAACACCTTTATATTTAAAGTTTTTTCATAGCTATATTACAGGCTTCTCAGGCATGAGATGGTCTTCATAAAGAGTCATTAAAGGAGTACTGCAAATGGTGAATCTGACTGAGAAAGTCATGTGAGTATACTAACTTAATATTTCATGCTGAGGGAAAAAACAGCACCAACAATTAATGAAATGCTACATTCCCCAGGGTACTACATTTCCAAATTTGAAACAAAACCAATAAAATTAAATCCAAACATTATTTTTTCTATTTTAATGAATCTGTATCCTTAAAGACTATGGATTTTTTTAAATTGAACAACAAATGCTTGCATTTTCTCTTTACACCTTTTTCTTCCTTTTTAGTCTAAATGGTCTAATAATAAGGTCGTATACTAATAGTGTGACAAAACAAGTAAGAATCTGTCTAGCACCAAACCACCAAGGCCTCTCCTTTAAATAATATAGCAGACTACGAATATGCCTGAATTATTTTGTATATGTCAGGCAGAAATCAGTTGCCTAAATGGAATTATCTAGCAACATTTCAGATGGCATGTGGCCACATGATTGTGGCATGTGCAGGGCTGGCAGATATGATACAACTTAAGAAGATTCACACCCTTCGCAGTTTGAGACCTGGTAGAAATCCTGACAGCACCAAAACTTTATATTATAGCAGTGCTATAGGAGAAGATTCTGACTTTTCACTTTCTTTCATGCAAAAGCCTCTCATTTCAAAGAAAGGGAAAAGCAAAACAGTATTTGCTACTCAACACAGTTTCAACACAAAGCTTTTAGACCAGAGACTTTTTAAATACAATTAACAGAAGTTCTTACAGCTATATTCAAAAATAAATAAATAAATAAATCAGCTTTAGAGAGAGCTGCAGCTTGTTTTGTTTTGGAGGAAGGGTTTTCTTTGGTATACCTTTCTTGGCTCTTAATGTTTTTCTCCAGAGTGTTGAAAATATTCCATCTGTCCAATCATTGGTTGCCACATCAAGACGTCCAAACATCTGTGGTGCAGTTATAGCTTTAGGATTCATTCTCATTTCACGATGTGGCTGTCCACAATCTATGCAGGCAGATCATCAGTTAGTTATGGTATTTCATTTCAAAAGTCAGAGAACTTCAACAAATTCAACATCATTACACCCATGTGGATGGTTTAATATGCATTCACCATTATAGTGACACTGTGTGCTTACTTGGAAAATTTTCTAGCAGCACAAAATGATAGAAGTAGTAGTTATTTTATCCTGCAGATAAAGACCCTGTCTTGTGAATTGTGTTCAAAAAGGAAGAGACCTAACTACTTATGGTGAGGGGTAGCTTTCAGCACTACCTCAGTTGAACAAGTAAGATGCTTTAACCACTTTTTCCAGCTGCCTACCCAGGCAGTACTTCTCTTTCTCAATGTTTCTAGAATAAAAATTTCTGATATATGGAAAACAGGATGTATATATTATATGAATTTGAATGTCAAGTATTTTTAAGTTTTTAAAAGATGTTACCATGATAATTTTTAGTATCACAATACACTGAAACTGATTTTCCAGTAAGTTATCCTCACAGGGAAGTAATTGAGGCTACCTTTGAAGAAACAAAGCAAAATTTTATAACATTTATAATATAAACGTTCACATACCTGTCATGGCTTTCATCAAAGTGTGAATGCAAGTAGTTTTTCCTGCACCACTAGGCCCTAATGTCATCAGTCCATGTCTTACCCTCTGAGTTTCAAAAAGCTGGATAACTTTCAGTTTCCAAGGAGGATGACAAACAAGTCCAGCATCCTCCACCTATAGATACCAACAAAAATCCAGATTGCCACCATTTTAGCGCACATTATACTTTGGTATTTTAATAATCTTTCTTCAGTAGAAGGCTACACTCTTTTTAAAGGTTTTGTGTATATAACAAACTATTTGGAAAAAGAAGAGTTTTTTGGTGTTCAAATATGTATTCAGAAAAATAAGCTAAGATAAACCATTTTTTTTTAACTCTTTTTTAGGGTTAATGTATCATTTTAAGAAAAAGACAAGAATTTTAGAAACACTCTTCCTAGCAATGTCTTTCATAGCTATGAAACGTCATTCACTTACCAGTCAGAAAAATTCTATTATTGTTATTATTATGGCATGTTTCTTATTATAAAGTTCCTTAAATTCCTACAGTAGCCTAAAGTTCTTCTGCATATCATTCTGTTAAACATTTTTCAGTGTGCAGAGAGATCTTGGAGTAACTTCTGCATGTTACCTTTCTGAGAAAATACATGCTGTTTCAAAATTGAATATCATATGATCGTTCTATACCAGTAAGTTCGCTAAAGCTTTCAGGCTAACCTTCCTGTCATGATGACCCCATGAAATCTCCTGTTCGAAACCAACTAAGTTCTGAAACCAGAGGACTGCCACAGTATATAAATGTGCATGTGTGTATTTATGGGTATATATATTTTTGAGACAGAGTGCTTTTCTCATCATATATTAAATCACATCACTGTGTATATTAAAGAAAACTTTAAAACTGCCAGTGCTTAGGCTAGCACTAATACCTGCTGTATCACTCATGACAGCTCAACTTATTTACTCCACTCTGCAAGGAAGCCAAGAAAATAAGGCTGCACAGGATGAATTTATCAACACCAACCACTAAGTACAAGCTGCCACCATCTCTTCAGCACCATCAAGAACACAACTGCTGAAGCAATGGAGTTTGCAAAGCACATCATGTGTGAAGACATCATTTGCACCATTTTCATGGAAACATGACAAAATTCTGCTCATTTACATCTTAACAGCTCTTGAAGCTAACAACAAACCAATCAAGCTGCCTTTCAAGTAATGAATATAGCTTTTAAACTTCTTTCCAGAGTCCACATGTATCCAGTAATATTTACTGGATATTTAATATACATAATAAATAAATAATATTTATCCCAATAATATTACATATACAAGGTAATGATGCACCCGAAGAATATATCTGAACTGATTTCCATCTTCACATAAAACAAGATGGTCACTTCAGTTATTCCTTCAGCCTAATCAAGTCCTAATGGGCACTGATCTTTTCTTAATGATTTCTAATACACATGGTTTCTGCAATAATCTTGTAGACTAGATATCATTCATATTAAAGAGAAGCATGTTCACAAACAGACTTTATATGTTCTGAAAAGAACCTCTGTTAACAGCTGTTACACATACTGGATCTGGTTGGGATGGAGTTAATTTGCTTCATAGCAGAACATAGGGTGCTGTGGTTTAGATTTATGACCAAAACACACCAATGTTTTGGCTATTACTGAGCAGCGCTTGCACTGCAACAAGGCCTTCTCCATTTCTCACAATGCCCTGCGAGTGCATAGGCAGAGAGTGGGCAAGAGGCTGGGAGAGGAAACAGTTGGGACAGCTGACCCCAACAGAGCTAAGGGATATTTGTTACCATACAGCATCATGCTCAGCAATAAAACTTGGAGGGAAGTTTCTCTGAAGTAGCTGTTGCTTGGAGACTCTTCTTTTTTTTTTTTCTTCACTTACAAAATGACTTTATCCCATGAGCTTATTTCTCCTCATTTTTGTCCATACAAATCCCTCCCCCATACTACTAGGGGAAAGTGTGCAAGCGACTGTGTGGGGGCATAGCTACCAGCCAGGGTCAACCCACCACAACATATAAACACAGGAAAACACTTTCATTCAAGTAATGACAGTTTCTTCTCGATGATCTTTTCACAACAGCTTCTGCTTCCCTTCCCTAATAAAGACAGCCCTCTTAAAGTTGACTCTGTCCTAACCTAGCTGTTTTCATTGTACTGAATCATTGCAGCTCCGAAAACACAACTAAGAGCTCCATTCAACAAATCATTGATCCTCATCCAAGACAAACAAAACTTGGCTGACCACTTTGGGTTTCTCTAGATACTAAGGTTTAGTAGAATGCGAAATAAAGCACAGCATTAAGCAAATGCCCCAAATAAACTACCAAAAATTTCAACGCTGTCACTGCACTAAATTGCATTGGACCATGCTATGCAGCTGAACTCCACCACAACTCTGCTCTCTCACTCCCACTCCTCAAAAAAAAAAAAAAAAAAAAAAAAAAAAAAAAAAAAAAAAGGAGATAAGGACAGGGAGATCACTCACCAATTATCATCATGGGCAAAACAGACTCAGCATAGGAAAATTAATATAATTTATTGCCTATCACTAGTGGACTAGAACACTGAGAAACTAAAAAGCAAGCTAAAAACACCTCCCCCGCCCATCCACCCTCTACTGAATAGCTACTATCCCCAGGCGGCACAGATGAACTGGGACTGGGCGCTGTGGCCAGTCCCTGGCACTTTGTCTCCACTGCTCCTTCAGGGTCTCTCTCTGCCCCTCCTCCACGTGGGGTCCCTCCCACAGGATGCCATCCTTCCCAAAGTGATCCTGTATGGGCTGCCCACAGGCAGCAGCTCTCCAAGAACTGCTCCAACATGGCTGTGTGCTTTCTCCTGCACTGACCTTGGGGTCTGCAGGGCTGGTTCTCACTCCTTTCTCCCAGCTGTTGCTGTACAGCAGTGGTTTTTGTTTTGTTTGCTTGTTTGTTTGTTTTCCGTTTCTTCAATCTGCTCTCCCAGAGGCCCAACGGGATCTCTCCCTGTCTCAGCTCTGGCCAGCAGCAGGTCCCTTTTGGAGCCAGCTGGAGCTGGCTCTAATCTGACATGGGGCAGCTGCTGGGCTCTACTCACAGAGGCCACCCCAGCAGCCCACCTGCTACCATGCAAATGCAATTGCTACATAAACCCAATACAGTTTGCTGTTAAATGGAATACTTTTATTTTTTTTTTTTTAAATGGAAGACCATACCTTCTATGTCTGGTTTCGTAGTTTACCAACAGTAGAGCTATGAAGACCATGTTATTATCACCTCTTCCTTTTAATTTACTAGGAAATGACAGTTTAAAGCATAAGATTCAGGTTTCATATAGTTTCTCCTAATGGAAGCTTAATTTAAGAGTCCTTTTTTAAAAACAACTGTATAAACTACAGAAAGCAAAACAGTTTTATAGACATTAGCTGATGATTCAACCTTTCCTTGCTAAGAAATCCATAAACAGGCCTATTTATTTATAACTAATCATATTAAATATAAGTAAATGAGAAGTCATTTACTCAAATTCTTCAGAAATGTGTTTTTTCATGCTGTTTTTTCTTCTTTTTCTTGATTTTTTGAGCTTTTTATTTCTATGTTTAACTATTAGACAATTATTCGAGGAATTATTGAAATTCTGGAGGAAAGTTTAATAAAACTGATCATTTAAGTGTTCATACTTCATTAACTTTCTAAATCCCACTGATGTTCTTAAGTCAGCCCTATCACAATGTTCCATAAGATCTAATGGAAACTGAAATAGAGGAAATGCTATTTTAGCAAAATCTTTCCTCAAGCTCATATTCTGTTGATTAGGCTTTATACAACTATTAAATCCTGATTCACATAAGGCAAATGTACATACATATGTTTTTCAGACCTATCTCCACAAATGATTCACAAGAAAACCACAGGACACCACAACAATTCAGTGACATCCTTAATGATAAGACGAATATTTATATGCCAATGATAAAGATTTATGGAAAAGCTTACTCTTACCAGCTGGGTAGATTCAGCACCAGTAATTACTACAGACATCTCATCATACTAGTTATGCCACAACAGCACATATCAGGAGAAACATTACCTGTTTGTCAATAGCAGCTTCCAATTCAGGATACTGTAGTTTATCAAGGTGGATATCTGGAAACAGATCTTCAATTAGACTTAGGAATAAGGGTTCATCTTCATCAATCTAGGGAAAAGCAGGAGAGAAAAAAAATATCTTTTTTTTTCCATTTATTCTAGCATCTCAAAAGACAACCTTTAATTATTGTGGGCTAAAGAAATATTTAAAAACCTAAGGAACAATCTATGGTAACCCTTTAGGTGCTAAACACACTAGCAGGACAGAGCAGAAGGAGATTGTGTGATGCCTCCAATAATGAAGTTATTGAAAATAAGCCACTGAGATACCAGTTTAATTTAAAAAAGTGTATTTTAGTAATGCCATTTATACAGATAGATTTTTTTTTTGTCTAAGGTGTATAAAAGATAATAAAGGAGATGAAGTATCACATCAGAAGAGGTTTTGTTAACTATTTAAGTCTGTTGAGGTAGTACTCATTAGTATAAATAACATTTTTAAAGAGTGACTAAATACAATAAGCAGAAAGCTTTAGGCCAAAACTTCCAAAGAGGCTATTACACAGAGATCTATTTGGTCATTTCTTTCTGTAGGTAGCAGTGGAAATAAGTTTTAAAAAAAAATAATCTGAACAAATCAAGTCATCCAGTGAATGCAAGATTTCCAAGCTAGAATTAGAGTAAAGGCCACATCCAGTCTGATTGTGATCACCTGAACAGATTTAAATTGTAAGCCCAGAAACAGTTGGCTCCAAAGTATAGTTTAATTAATTTACTGTGTCCTCAGATCTTACCAGTTTAGACAGGTTCATGTCTCTCAGCACACGCATGACTATGGTAGACTCAGTATCTGTGGGATTTGCTCTTTTTGCCGCTCCCAATGTGCGTAGCACTGACAATATATTCCGCAAGCCAAAATCATAATGCACCTAAATTATATACAAAGTTTGGGAAAAAAAAATCCCTAGTTTATGGGAATGAAACAATTCAGACTTATCATTCAAGGTATGAGAAGCGGTACTTGTGGTACAAATGTCTGCTAATATCTGTGTAACCCACAATGCCCCCTGAGAACCACAGAGACATTCATTCACTCCCATGGTAGGATGGGGAAGAGAACAGAAATGAAAAAAGTGAAAAAATTCATGGGTTGATTTAATAGGTAAATGCACAAATTAATACTAATAATTTGTGTCACCATTTATAGTCTTTCCTTAAGATATTTTTTTCTGCGAATGAAAACTATCACCTGTTTTGAAAGCTGTTCTTCACACAGCTTGTACAATGTGAAGAACTTCCTTGCCAATACAACATTAGCAATAAAACCACAGCTAGCCAACTTGACACGAATTATAATTTGACGATCAGGAACCATCATGGCCACTGAACGGAAGTTGATCTTCAAGTTTTCAGGAAGTTCTTGCCGTCCAGCATATCCTGGGTTCTGGAGAGAAGAAGTTCTGATGTTGACTACTGTGCAGAAACCAAAGAATCAGCAAAGGAACATATAGTCTAATTTGACAAAAGTAACTTCTTGGCTTTAAATCCCATTTTAAAAATGAATTATCAGCTAAATTTATCACCATATCTTTATGGAATTTTAGCCTCTCATATATGAGGTATGAAAGACATGACACCTGAACACGTCAAATCTAGATTTCATTTGTCTTACAGGTCCAGTTTTGACTAGCTACTTTTACCTAATGTCAAAGAAAAAGACTCAGTAAACTGTCTTTGTTAGCAATGCTCACATCTCAAATTGTCAGTGAATTCAAAGAACGGAGCGACATCAGAGTTAGCAAGTACATTTAACATATCAGGTTAGAAGCGATAATCATACAATCATCACTGGCATATCAGAAACCTACTGAATACCTACCATAGTAAGAAAGATGCCAAATTCAGGGTTCATTTCCACATTATCTCCATCAGTAAAAATAAAGCTTTTTTTATGTTCCTTCTTACATGTCAACACAATTGCAATTTGCTGTGCAGCTACTGATAGTACTGGTAAATCAATACGATTGAATTCATCAAAGCAACCCCAGGAGCCAGACTGAGCAAGACCTTCAAAGAGAAGAGCAACTAAACATCTGACGATTATGTTGTTAATCCTTTTTTGGTATAATTCATAAGACACACAAAAAAAAACTGATTCATCTGCCTTAGGAAAAAAAAAAAAAAGTCTTTTGGAGGGCTTAGTAAGGAACAAGCAGAAAAGTTTGATTCTTTTTAAGGTAAGAAGGTACAAAGTTTCTACAGTCCTCAAGCTTTTCAATGTTCTCTGAAACAACAACATTAGATTTCTGCTCCTTTTATCAGTATCTTCAACATTTTTTCTGTTCCTCCCTATCTCCAAGAAAATCCCTGCAATAAGTCTATGAAAATATGATGTAATGTCAGTAGCTTATTTCACATAATAAAATGAACAGTAAAGACAATTTCACTTGAAAAGGAGCTAGAGGCCGCTCGGTGCCAGAATTCCATTCTTCCACAGCTATTTGGGGGAGGGGGTGGGAATCATCATCACTACAGTTGGTATCAATTTCTGATGATTAAAATAATGTTTGTATTTACCTTCAGTGAGCTGCGCCAATTGTTTTAAATGTATCTACTGCTATTCATGTATTTCTTTCAACTGGTAAGAACTTTGACATTTGTAATGACAAAATACTAAAATCTGAATCCAACACATTCCACCAGTCCAGTAATAAATTTCACACATGCATACATTGGCAGTCCCCCTTGATTATTTTAAGGGTATTTATATGCCCTTTCATAAACTGTCTAATCTTTTTAGACACATCTATTTCTTGGAGAGAGTGTTGCAATGGTATTTTACATTCATATCAAGATATTAATTACTTGTGTTTGTTAAAAGACAGAGAACCAGCTGCTGATTATGTGTTAATCTTGACTTACAAAGTTGTTCTCTAAGCATTTGTAACCTTCATATAGTCCACATCTTACCTTTGAATATCCTCCCAAGTCCTCGGAAATCCATCTGGTCTGAACAGTTGAAGACCACTACATATTTACCAAGACACCGTCCCATATCTTTGATGGTTTCAGTTTTTCCAGTTCCTGCAGGTCCCACAGGCGCTCCACCCATATTCATGCCTAAAGCTTGAGCCAAAGTGATATAACATCTAAAAGACAACAAGCTATCATTACTTAACAGGCAAAGTACACAGTTTTCTATGTTGTGCCAGAGGCTCTTACTCAAGTGTGTCACATGAAGAACATATTTAAGAAGACAAGAAAAGTACTGAAATGACATGCCTCTAATTACAATTTAAATCAGCCAGAAGAAAAACCCTTCACTCAGCCTCTCATGCGAGTAATACTATGGTTAGTCTTCATACATAAAAAGCAGAAGAACAGAAAATCTTCAATAACCAGCAACCTGAAAGATCACAAGGGAAGAAAAAAGTTACAGCTACTCTGCCTAACCAGTTTGGTTAGCTTAGTTCCTAAATTGCTTTATCTAAAGTAGCTCTGAACTACATCATACTGTGGAGTACAAGAATAAAGGACAGATGTCTTTGACATTTTATCCACCTTTAAAACTTGATTAGTGTATCTCATTTTCATAAATGAGATTGGTGTGTGATGCTGTAGAACACCATCTGTCAATGGTATCTAAAGAGAAGTTGCAGAATTTTCTGTATGAAATAGTTTAAAAAATCTATTTATTTCATATCCCTTATTTTGTCACTTATTTAGTCATTTTGTTTATAAATCTTTTTGTGTGTTATTAAAGTTAGGTAGGTAGGCCTACCAGTTTATTGCAACTGAATAAAATTGATTGTCCTGTTTATTCTTCCTTAGCTGTTACCATTACTTGCCTGTAAACATGTATTTTGTCCTCTCTCTCTGCATACTGTTACCTGTTGGATGTACCTGATCCTTGAGTATATTAGCATCGTATTAGCACATGGATCATAATCCCATGCTTTATATACATAATGAACACAAAAGCATGTGGCAGAAATAAAGCTGGTTGGAAGGTAGTCCATATTGTATGGAACAGAAACAAAAATATTAACATATTTCATGTAAATTTATTGACTTTGATAAAGACTGGGAAGGACAAACTCTGCAGAGATCTATTTTGCATATAATAAGAATGACTAAATTGCTCTTGTAAATGCCTAGATGTGGAGTGAAAGAATAAACAAATAAAATCAGTCTTTGTCACCTGTCTGTAAGAGGAGTTATGACAAGCCTGTCAGTACAGCCCAAGAATTCATTCTGGTATGTGAAACCCACATCGGTGATATTAATCATCATTTTATCAGAGTCTTCATTAAAATAAAATCTACACTGTTTCAGCCACTCGAAGTCTGTAGGGCTCTTGATATGCTTGCAACACTAAGAAAAGAGGAAAAAGAGAGAGTGTGGCATTCATGGTTAACATTTATTTCTGCATTTATATTAACTCATCTAAGTGGTACTGTAAAGGCAGCACTGCAAACACAATGAAAGACACTGTGTAAGCTAGTAGCACAAGAATAGTGGAGACCTTACTTTGATTTCTACCACAGAAAAATCCTTAAGTGTTGCTGCTGTCCCTGGAACCACACTAAGGGAAAGGAAATTCTAAGTACAAATGTACAGTCCATAGCCTTACACAAAAGTCATTAAGTTAACATTAAAATTCCTATTTCTACTATTCAACTCTATCATTTTATTTTCATATCTGAACAGAAGAAATGTAACTAATATCTGCACACCATGACACTGTCTTGAAGTACCTTTTTTTCCTGATTTACATTTTATCACAAAGCTCGTGATTTTTTGTTTGTTTGTTTTTAATAAAGTATCGTGTTAAGAAATACAACAGAGCTGGGAGAATTCAAAGTTGACCAACCGAATATTAAAACACCTATCAAAAAAGAGGCCCAATTTAATTGTATCTAGAAGTGTTACTTCACACAGGATTGCTAGGATTTTAAGTGAAACAACAGCACCTACACTGGTGCCTGCCTATCCGCGATGGGTTAAAACTCAGCCCAGACAGCATAATTAGAGTTAAGTCCAGAGATTCCTGAAGGTAAAAGGCATGCTAGCTTTTAACTTCAATTGTTTAAGGAGTAAATGCTTTCACTTTCCTAATTTCAGTATCCTGTGGCTGCATAAGAAGGTGTGAAGTGAATAAAAAAATCTCTAAGTAATAATTAGGTATGCTACTGAAACTAGAACAGTGATGATGGCAGCTTCAAGAAACATCAGGCTTGCTCCTGTACTGTAACACTATACATGTATAATCATTCTATTTATTCCTCAAGACTCCCAAAGTAGTCTATAGAAAGGATGATTACTTGCCACATAGCAGATGAGGAAAAAGAAGTCCCTAACTGATCACACAACAGACACATCTGATTTAAATGGGCGAACACAAAGCACTATAAGATTCTTCTATGGCTGCAGGGGAGAGGGGGAAGCCAACAACAACCCAATTACTTAAAGAGAAGCTATGACTCATATTGAAGCAACACCTGCATTTCTGTAATATTCCAAGCCACGCAGTCATTACAATCCTGAAGTTAATTGTTGGGCTTAAGATGCAGACATTCATACATCATAGCTACACTGTCTTCTTTCACATGACTGCTGCTTCATATCTCAATAATTTTTTCAATACTTACCAGACCATCAAAGATGTCCCTCTGATGCACGTGCACAGTGATTAATGTCTCATATTTAATTCGCTCGACTGGGTTAAGGTCTTTTGTTGTCATATCTATCAGCTTGTTTAGAAGATCCAGGAAAAACTGATTTGTCTTTCGCATAATTTTTTTATCATACCTGGCATTAGTCAAAGCATCTTCTGAGTCTCGTGTCCAAATCATTTGGATCCCCAACAACCCAACCTTATGAAACATGAAAGAGTATGCTTCATCATCTTTTCTATTTCACCTTAAATGTACATTCACAGAAACAAAAAACATAAATAAATGATTCTGCCTACTTGTATGAAATTATTTTTTCATGCTTCCATATAGAGGTCATTCAACCCATGCATTTATTGTGTCCTAACTCCATTCATAAGCATCTAGTAAAGTCCGCATTTAGGTCTCAGAGATAGCACCTATGATGCACAGCTGACACAACCATTCATTATAATTTACATAAGATATAATTAATAACAAATCAGTTAACAGAATAATTAATGCTTCAATTTAGTATATTCCTTCAGTAATTCATGAACTTTTTATTCCATTTCCAAGAACATTCCTGATCACAAGTGAAGAAGCTCATACAGAGAAAATAATTTTCCCCCAGTGTCACTCACAGCTTTGAGCCTTTGGCAACATACAGTGTTTTCCTGAATGCATAAACAAACATAAAATTTTACTACTTTTCCTTCAGTACTTAGGTATTAAGTGTGTAAAGAAATAGTGTTAACTCTATTGTGTTAATTTATTGTATTCAGCATCTTTTTGAACAAGAGCTTCAGGGTAAGTTTTGATTTTTTGGTTTCAGAGATGTAAATTGGAATTTAAAAGACTGGAGTGATTAAGATAAATTTAAATGTCAGTTTTGCATTTGTATTACTGGTTGCAATCTTAATTGCAGAGACAAGAAAATCCCTCCAATGTGCTAACCTATCTGTGAGCAATTTTTCATTAATTTAACAAAGATTTTACCTGGGCTGGGTAAGTAGAAAGAAATTCAGTCAGCTGGAAACCAGTTTCCTGGATATGCATAGCTGCCTGGCGAATGACATTATGCAGTGACAGCTGGGATTCCTTCAACAAAGAATTCAGCCAAACTTCCACATTACCTTCAGCCATTACAGGTCTGCTCAGCTCAATAGTCTCACCCTCTCGTGAGCTAATTGACAATATACGATCATATACCTAATAAAAGCAAGGCAAGAATAATTTGTGATTTACAGATTTATCATCAATTTTATCATAGCTGCCTGATTTTCCTGCTAGCATTTCATTAAATTTACTAAGGTAAATAAAAGTTTTACCAATCTTTTAAGCAAATATGAAAACAATAAAATCATTGCTTTAAGTATAAAGAAAGGCTATAAACAAAACATTGCCACCTGAACATGATGGCAAACCCCAATTCACTACCAACTCTTGAATTTTACTTTTTTGTAAAATTTCAATGACAGCATACACTTTCCAGTTACAGTAAAGGAATCTTTCCCTCATTAGTGGTGCATTAATATCCTAACATAAGTTGCCATCTTAAATTAAAAAATAATGGAAACACAGAAGTTAAAATACATGGTCATTGAAAGGAATTTCATGCATGTGGAAGCAGCAAAAGTCTAAGGACATGCATACATACAGAGGAAAAAAAATATCTGTGTCATGATATATTTTTTCCATAAAGGGTGTAATAAAGTTGTTCTTCAAATAGCATGTTTCCAAGCAATCTAAACATATGAATATGCTCAAAAAGAATCTGAAGTTCATCTGAGAGGAAGCTAGCCTATATTAAGCCACAGAAGACAGTTCAGTACCTAGGTGTGTTTTTTCTGAAACCTAAGCACTGGTGAAAATGTTTGGTTTGTTTTGCTATTCTATATAAAGTTTTCCTATTAAACAAATGAAGATATGAAACTAAACCTTATACCAGGAGAGCCTATGCAGCATCATAGTAAGTGATGAGCTTGGTAAAACAGTCAAACGCCCTATACACCCAGGTAGCTTGCTATTTAACTGGTATCACACACTGTTTAACAATTTGGATAGAATATAACTCTGAGATTTGGGCAGCACATACCTTTTCATGGAACTTGACAGTTTTAATATTGTCAAAGACATTCAGCAGATGTGCCTGTATAGTGTGAGAGTCTGATGCCTGGCCAAGAATTTCTAAGAGGGCAGGATCTGACACAAAGAAGAATCGTGGAAATAGGAGGCGTTTTTTTTCCAGGTATCTGTATTTATAAATATTTTGGGGAGGAAGTAGACAGAAAGTGAGTTAGGTTACTTTATACATCCTTTCCTCTTAAAAGGTGATATTTCACACAATGCCATTGTGAGAAAAAAAAAATAGCAAAAAATGCAATTTATGTCATTGGTAACTCCAATAATTCTTATTCATTGTAACTTCATGTAAAGCACCTGCTTTAAGATTACACTTTTAGTATCAAAAATCATTTAATTGAAAGCTTTTATTGTTAGCTATGATGTAAATACTACTAAAATTAAATTAAAGTGAAGTGTTCTTTTATTAGGCCAGTAACTTCCTACTTAGGTACCTCATGCTGAATTTCCCCCACACATGTGAAGGATCTGAAAAGAATCCTTCTTTTCAGAAGAAGAAACTTAGAAAAAAGAAACCTAGACACCCTGCTGTATTGAAAATAGGCAGAAACAGCTTCAGTATCAGCAGAGATAGTGACAGCTTAGTCACAAATCAAGTACTTACTAGTTTGGTACTAGCAATTTCTCTGGAGGTGTTGCACCATCCTGATACCTTGTTTGCTCAGTTCAACTGAATTCATAGTGAAATAAACACACAATCTTTGCAAAGTCCATGGGACAGTACTTCCTTTATAGCTAGTTAAGCAATTCACGACCATCTGCTCAAGACTGGTCTTGTGGTAATCTTACCCTGTGAGTGATTTCTGACAGATTTCAAGCTGTTCTAGTAAATGTGGTAGTAGCTGTCCCATGATTTCATCTCCAACACAGCACTGAACAACATTAGGTGTTTCATGAGCTCGGGTCATGATCCTCACCCAGGATTTATCAATGTTAGAGAAACGCTTTGCTTCCTGTCAAAACATAGGGGTAAACATGGAGAGGAAGGGATGGGGGAAGGAAGAGAGAAGAGGCAAAAGGAACTTGCTAGCAGAATTGGCACCAGTAATCTTCTCACAAGTAATTCCCAGAGTCCAACCCCAAAGATTTTTCAGTTTAGAAAAACACAAATCTTTCTGCTCATGTAATACAGCTTATTTTATACTTCACTGCCAAGCCTGCTATCAACATTTTCTTCAAATCATTCTTAGAGTAAAACAGAGAAAACTCCTTATGCTTGAATTGCATGATCCAATTTGAAGAGTTTTTCTAAAAATTGAATTAGTTCTAATTCCAAAAGCAATATAGAAAAATTTAAGACAAGTATTCCTAGCAAACCTGCAGATGCTGCTGGGGTACGGGTAAGTACTACAAGGCTAGCCTCACTAGGCTTGGCTACCACTAGGCAAAACACACAAATATGGGTTAATAATTTAACAATCTAGAAATAAAATGATAACTAGATAAATATGTCTTAGCAAGTCTAATTTTGTTAAGCACCAAAACAATGAAGCTTATGTTACTGCACCAGTTACATCACAACTAATTTTTTTTCTTAAAATTTAGAAAACCAAACTGAAAAAAGGCAGGTCTGAAAACCTTTGGAAGCTGCTTTGCTATGTCACCGCCAACGAACACAGCTTCTAAGTAAATCCACAAGTTCTGCACAGTCATCCAGTTCTCAATGATATCTGTTGTGTTGGAAAGATACTGCACCCATTTTTGAATCTGTGTCTTGAATGGTGTGTTGTATCTAAAATTAAAAAAGATACTTGCTTTACTTCAGGCAGGAAAAAAGTCTCCTGAAAGCCAGCTCAGTCTTCTAACATGAAGAGGAATAATTTTGCTACTTGCATGTTTGTCAAGTTAAAGTATACTATCCCATACCTGACTCAATTCAGTTAGTTTGGGGCTAAAAAGAAATCAGCTCCAACTTGCTCCTTTGTGCACATAGTATGTAGCACACATCTGAATAAGCAGGACGTGAATGGGAGTAAGATTTAAATTTCACTCTAAGGTAAAGTGGTTTCAAAAAGGGACTATGTAATCTCTTCAAAGCTGCAAAACTCATAGTGACCAGGTCCTTATCAACAGAACACTTGCTTCTGGACATCTTCCTGACGATCAGGTTTGGTATTACTTATTTTATCCAGGAGCTTTGACATGTAAAACCAGACAAACCAGAGTTCATTTTAACTTGGATTTTCAGTACCTTCAGCAAAAGTCTGCAAAAGAGGTAGTGGTCTACCACTAGGGCAGGGTAGTAGTGCCTGTAATACCAGTAGGACCTCTGCCACAACCAAGCAGTGTTCTCTTTTATGTTTATCACCACTGTCTTGCATCCATGGAAACTGTCCAGCTGATTAATCAGAAGTCTGAACACATTATTTCAAAATAACTTAATGGAGGAAAACAGACAATGAGAACTAGCCCATGAACAGCTCAAGGACAAGCAAGCTTTTAGTTTTTATCTAGATGTTTACTTTCCTTCTCCTTTGTGAAAGATAAATTTCTTCAATAAAACAAAGCCTCTTGCTGATATTTATAACTCACACAAATACACAGTGCTTTTCTTGTTACCTGTTACTCATGAGAGAACCAAGAATCATCAAGCTGTCCTCCATGGTAGCAATTGTTTCTGATGTGCTGTCTCCTCTTAAAAGAAGTTCCCCACGGGTTTTAAAGTTTGCAAAGATAAATGTTTTGTTGTCCCATTCAGCTATCACTTGTTTTAACTTCTGCTCAATGTCTTTCTCCTTCACAGCACTTATGCAGATATCCTTTTAAATAAATAAGATGTCAAAACAAGCTATCACCTGTTCAGGTCTTTGGTATCCAAATCTAACTGGCATTTCCTTTAACTCTATTTAGTTTGATGAGCAATTATTTATCAACTGGAAAGATTTACAGACATAAAAACACCATAGTTAATAACCCACATACCACACCACAATATGGTCAAGTTTGTGGAGACTACAAGAATAATACAGTGATTATTTTCATAACTTTAATATTGCAAAGCATCCTCATAAATTAACTTCTGAGCCACATGGCATGGTTTAATAAAGTTCACACCACAATACAGGCGTCATTATTTTACACAGAAAACTGAAGTGATAGACTATTTCTCTGTTCTTTCTTTGGAAATACTGTTTTCCTTCTTACTACTGTTACTCAGAGTATTACCTGAGCAGATTGCTTAATTTCACGCATCCATTTCACAATACCTCTATTTCCTCTTTATATCTGAGTAGTGGAGCTTCCATAATATTCCTCAGTTTGAAAGTTTCACTTTCCACATCAAAGCTGTGCTCAGTGAGATCTGTAATCCGCTTCCAGTGCCGAGGCATCATTGCTTTATTTGTCATATGCTCAAGCAATGGACAACATTCACAGAAGTCCTCAATAGTCTTCTTTAGGTCAAAAAAGGCCTGCCATTGCTTTACACCACGAGGAAGCTTACGGCATCTACATAAAAAGAATCCAAGTTTTCTCGCAGTTTCAGATATTCTTTTCGTTACCCATTTAACCACCGTATATAGTTTTAACATTAGACTACATACCCTCCAAAGTCAGGTTCCCTGTATTTTGAAGATTCTGTATGTGACTAAATATTTCCAGACAATTTCACTGACTGGTAGGTGGACACCTACAGGCTCACCCTAAAAAGTGTAGCTGCATAATTCCAATAGACTTTGTCCAAGTGACCTTCAAAGACAATTGAATCACTTTATTCTTGATTTCATCTTTTGGTGAGGCTTATGAGATGAACTGCTCTATTCTCTAGCAAAACCACTGTTCCTCAGAACAGGCAGATTTAATTCTTTAAATCATTTGATTCCTAGTTTCATTGAAAGTTCATATTCTATACAGGCAATACATCCCATTTTGTAGCAAAAATATTCAGCAATTCACTAACCCGCCTTCGATATATAGGGCGAATCTCTCTCATGACAAATAACATTAAAACAAACAAGTTAAATTTCAATCACGAAGAAAATAAATAGCAATTTTAATGTATGTTAGGAAGGAAGGAGGGAAGGAAGAGCTACCCAAACTCTCTAAGGAGCAATAATCCTCAACGTTTAGAGTCTAAACTGCCTCCCTTAAATTATGAATTGGTAATGGTCATATTTTTCCAATTAAAATTAATGATACTAACCAATTATAATATTTAAGATGTAACACAAGTATTTTAGCCGTCTTTTCACAGAAACAGTTTCTCACCTGTTCTGAAACTCCAGAAGTTCACTATTAATTTTTCCAGTGTCTAATTCTGACCAAAGAATATCATAGTAGCCACTAACTGTGTCAAGGACGTTGTTATATAGATTATAGAGTTTCTGTAACAGAGTCAGTTCCTTCTTTATTTCAAGTAGCTGAGGATATTGTGTAACAGGCAAACCAAAAAGATCTTCCCCACCAGTATAAGCAATATATTTCCGAAAGAGATTATCAAATCGATTCTAGAGAGAAAGCAAGCAATTAGATGTAATACATTTAAATACAGCTGGCATTATGCTTAGAGCTGCATTAGTGGTTAAAATCTAGTAAATACTAGAAGGATGTACAGGAGATACTAACAACTTACTGTCAACAGGTTTTGGTTGAAATTTTCATGTGAAAAAACTTTTTAGGAGTTTGGAATTTGGAGACACATCTCTACAAGTTGACAGGGAGGTCATTTATTCCATGTAGCGCAGAGACAGAACAAACAGTATATGGTACGCTCGCATTTGAAAGAGGTTGAGCATGATGTGGAAAGCAAAGAAAGGTGGATACTGCAAATTTTAACTCCCCAAGTAAGCTGTGCAATTCTCTTAATGAAGGGTCGAAGTAAGGATTATTACTGCTTAAGCAGCAGAAAGAACAACAAAATTTACTTGACAGCTCTTATGTAACTGAGGAAACATATAAGAAAACCAAACAAATAACACAATGGGAAAAGGAAAACAATTAGAAGGCATCATTACAGGAGAAGAAATTAACCACTGCACAAAGAAACATTTCAACAGTAGAAATAGTCAGTTTGTATGGAAACTTTTAAAACTTTTTTTTTTTTTTTTAAGTGAGAAAAGGAGAACAGAAAGAATTGGGCAAAATTGCAGTCATGCAAAAGACACTTCAATGAACATAAGAACAGCCTATTGCCAAGTACACTCAACTTGAGAGTAGGCTCTGATCCAGACATGTGAATCTAGTTATTATTACTCATTACCTATGCAGCCGCTCTTATGAAGCTCCTAAAATTATCATTTTAATCAACATTCCTTGAAGATGTTGAAAAAAATACCATCTATTTCATCATTAAGTTAAAATAAAATGAAAGTCAATGAAAATAAGTTCAACTACCCTGGATTTATTCTCAGAGCCTTCAGTTGCTAGTTTATTTGCAAGAAGCATTGAGAAATATTTTAGAATGAATAGTACCTGAAACATAGTAAGCCTGTCACTGGCTTCATGAGGCTCTAAGCCAACCACCATTGGCCCATTCTGAAAAAAAAAAAAAAAAAAAAAAAAAAATAATAGAGAAAAAATGAGAAAAAAAAAGAGTTTAGAGTAAGTGGGTTCAGAGGACACAAATAACCACAAATTATTTCTAACCAGCACCAGCATTTAAAAAAAAAAAGATTAGAAATGCAAACATTTTTGTGGTTGCAAGATTCCATCCTTACATACATCCGGTTGCAATTGCACTGAGAGACTACAAAATTACGTACTAAAACAAAAAATTACTTTCAAAAAAGAACAAAGACAAGTCATTTTCTTTTTAAGACAGAAGTTTTGTTAATATTGGAAAAGGTAGGCAAGAGTTGCACCTTTATCAATGAAAAATAAGCATTAGTTAAAACGCTAGTTCAGCTTGTCTCATATTCTACTGAGAAGAAATATATGAGCTGAAGTCATTTCTGCTTACATTAAAGATCATAAAACTCTTCTTATATTCTAACATAATTCCTCTTTAACCTCAGCCTTCACGTTTGCACATGCTCTGTATCATGAATTCTGTGTGTCTCCAGACTTTCTTTAAGAGCTGGTTACCAGATTTAAATTCAGTCACACACAAGGAAAGAACGAAAGTCTGTCCTGCATTGAAACTCAAATATCATATTAACAAGAATAAATATAGTCTTCAGATAGCAGAGAAACATTCCACTATTTAGTCAACTCCACAATCTTTCCATGCTTCCACAGCTCCTCAAAAACTCCTCTAACACAACATAACACAAGCTCTTACCTGATCATAATCTGAATAGAACTGAGCACAGTCTTCAGTAAAAATCTTCACAGTGCTAATAAGTTCTCCTCTGAACTTTGGCTGCAAAGCGATGAGCTCATTCTGCACTTCATTTGCTCGGAGTAGCAACTTTTCCCAAGTGTAGTGCAAAGTATCCACCTTCTCTGACTCTTCCTTGGCCACAAGTAGATCATATTTGTTTAACATAGCATAGGATTCCTGTCAGAAGGTTGGATCAAGATAAACAAAAGATGTTAAGAGATGTTAATTTTAGAAATATACGTATATTAAAATTGTAAATGTTTAAGAATGAGAATGATTTGCTAGAAATAACAGAAAATTTGTTCTTTTTACATAGCAGTTGGCACAATCCGGCAAGCCAATGCCAAACTGGAAGAAATATCAAAAGAAAAAATAGCTTGCTCTCCTTTACTCCTAACTTTTAACATAGCATTCTGCTTTCTGACAGATTATTTGCTCTATTGCCATCTGCATCCCTAAAAACTATTTCTGGTTAAAGTACTCCTAAAGGCTGCATGTTTTAGTTTCGTTTTAATAAGAATATTATTCAGATCCAGATTATGAGAGGTGAGCCAAAAGAGAATAAGTAACCAGAGGACTTCAAGTTAGCAAAGCAAACAAACATCTGTTCAATACAGACACTGAAGCCCCACTTCACATCTTCAACAACAAAGTGTTAAGAAACCATTTCAAAACTTACAACTAATATATAGCAGCTATTTCAAAAGTTAAAACTATTCTTCTACAATAGAATCACAGAACAGTCTGGGGGGGCCCTTAAAGATTAACAACTTCCAAATTCTGTGCCACAGGTAAGGACAACTTTCAGTAGATCAAGTTGCTCAAAGCCCTGTCCAATCCAACCTTGAACACTTCAAATGATGTGGCATCCATGACTCCTCCAGACAACTTGTTTCATCTTGAGGCCTCACTGCCCTCAGTATGATTTTTTTTTCCTTATATCCACTCTAAATGTACGGTCTTTCAGTTTAAAACCTTTTGCCTTGTCCTGGGGCAGTTCCTACTCTAAAACACCTTTTGCCTCAACAAGTTTACTACAGGCCCTGGTAAAAAGTCTCTCTCTGTTATGACTTCTTATGACTATAAATCTACTTAATAGTCCTTTGTTTTCCAGGAACAATGTTCTGCATTTGTACCAACCATGTGTTGTTAACGCTCCATGTTCTAAAATCCTTAGCCAAGACTCACAAAAAACACAAATAAAATTAACTTACTGTATTTCGACCTAAATAGTAGGTGAAATTCACTTACTGTTAACTAGCATAGGGTAAAGTAGCAATGAATTTTTGTGGCCTAACAGTTTAATCTGTCATTTTTTTTCAGATAGTAGAATTATTTCCATTTCCATTTTCCGGTTTGATCACCTTGCTAACAAATTATCAAAATGAAAACATAACTATCTGTGTGCCACCTTACTGTGAGGGAAATCCATCAACCTGTTTCAAAAATCTGAAGCATGACTCCTTGTGCCTATGGACTCCAGCTCCTGCTTTTATAATCGGAATTTTAGGAATGTTTGGCTACCAAGGTTCATGCCTAGGCTTCACATCATATAGCAAACCAAGCCAGGTCTTATTACAAACTTCTAAAATGTCAGCTCCTAAGAGACTTCAGTACCTATAAAAATATCACAGATGTTTCCAGCTTTGGATGTGCTTTGCTTTTCACCATAAACTACTAGTACTAGTTTGCTCCTTCACATAACTAGGGTGACCCTCACAGCTTCTAAGGCTGAGTGTTTTGTTCCTTCTTAGATTTATTCTGTGAAATACAGAAGGGCTCTGGCCTGATTTCCATTATTTGCACATACTGCATTTCATAAATTACCTCAGCTCAGCTCAAACTAGGTGAGAAAACACAGGTGTGAGATAATTGTCTGACAGCAAATACACTTGGCATTTTCAAAATAGAAAAATAGATCTGTTGATATTTTTTAGATATGAATTCTGTGTTAAGTTTCAATATTAAAGAAAAAAAAAAAAAAGACAACCCTGACAAAAAAAAGTATGGGTAATCGGGAATCATGAATGTGTCTTACAAAAAAAATTCTTCTGAACATCTAGACAATTGTCCATTTTGCAAAACTGAAGTATTAAAAAAAAACATTTACAGGAACACAATAGCTCTGCCACCCAACATTTAATAGATATGAAATCAAAGTGCACTGTTAAATTCTAACCCAGAAAATAATTGCTCTGTAGAAACGTTACCCATACATGCAACATTCCTGTTAACTACCTCAATAGGCCCAACTTTAGAGTCTATGGAAATCTGTAGTTCTCTGATCTCTTTTAATGCAGACATGGCTGTTCTTATATCATCCAGATCCTCAATGCGTCGATTTAACTTCTTGTCAGTTTCCTCTATAAAAGTGAAGATTGTCTCCATCTCTGTTCTGTACTTCTTATTACAATGATAACCTAGGACAGTCATCCAGGCTTTGGTTTCTGCTCTCAGTGCTAGCTTCAAATCAGCTAAAAACATTGAACACACAATAGAAATTTAGATATAGATATTTTAAGATGTACTTTTAATTTTGTTTGAATATGTATTCTCTTCACTCCCAGTTCTAGTTTGTTGGTTTGTTGTTTTTTTTTCAGTCCAAACATGCATATGCAGAAAAGACAAAAACATTTTGACACCATCAAGTGTTACTTGAAATAGTAACCATATTTGAAACCATAGGGTTACTTGAAATTCAAGATTTTCCTCCTGTCTCAAAATACCTTTCCGACTGGAAAGATAAGGCTGAACTGCACACTCTTTTCATCTCATTTATACATCATTACACACATTTCTTTCCTACAAATCAATAATAAATTCATTAATATTCTCATCTATGTCTACACCTTTCCCCCTCAAAAAATAAATAAAAAATCACATGGGGGAGGAAATGTAAAAGTCTCATATGGAAACTGAAGAAATAGAAAGTTAGATCTGACATTTAATGAAACCAAATTCTCCATCAGTCATTTAATTGTTAAAAGAGTTTTGTCTATACCATCAGTGGAACCAAGTGGCAAATACTTAGAGATAAACTTGAGTCTGGCTGAGTTCCTGACCAATTTTGCAGCAATTCAGTCCATTTCCTTAAAGTTTTGCCATTCAGTTTAAATTTGTTCCTCACTGTTCTCAACAGAGAAGTCAAAAATCAATACCACTACAAGCAGTACATTAATTTTAGCTGGATATAATTTCAACCCTGTTACTGCTACATGTTCATTCCTGTGCATATTTCACTTCTGTTTCTTCCTTTTACATAATGTTTCTTTCCATGCTTTGCTTTCACACACAATGTCCTTTTCAATTTAGTAAATATCAGACTTACTCCATCTAAATCATGTTTCAATAGCCAAGTTTTGTTATATAATAAAAGACATTTGTTTCATACTCTTTCCTACTGAAGAAACAAACCATGTTGCTTTCTCAAATTTCACTTATGCAGACAGGGGAAGAAACATCAGATAAGCCTCATAGATACCCTTATTAGTGGGACTTTTTGCTTGCATTTTACAGCCAAATTAGCAAACAGCCATTCCATGTTTCTGCTTTACATCTTTAACATAGTTCATTCAGCCTAAACTAAACATTTCTCCTTCCTACAGGAGCCAGAAAGTATGTGCCTCTGGAGAGAAGTGGAAAACTGTGAGAAGTGGAAAATCGAACTTTACCAGTGTACAGTGCAATAGCTCCCACACAGATGTATTCAGGCTCAGAATTGATTTTCAGATCCAAGTCTCTGAAATGCAGAATTTGAGATTCAAATTCAGAGAGTAATGGGTTTTCCATCATGAATTTATCAATGGTTTCCTCCTTGTCTCTCTGCCATATATGGTGGTAACAACTGAAGCTCTCCAAAGCTGTAAGAACTTCCTGAAATGCAATAGAAGTTCACAGAAAGATTCTCAGCGAAATATAGTGTACACATCATTTCTTATCTTGTGTTATTTTGAACACATTAAGTACTCAGTAGTGGAGCAGGCTGCCTCATCTCAGTAAAACATAAGGCTGCTGGTAAATTTATGCTAAAGCAGGTTCGTTAGCAGTCATGAGCCTTGCCAGACACTGTATGCTAATCGCATTCAGTTTGTCAAATCAGTTACAGTATTTTCCAATGAAGTGATTCTTCAGTCAATAAAATACTAAGGATAAATGGGAACTAAAATACTCCTTCAAGTCTAAGACACAGTGCACTTATCCAACAGCAAAAGCTCATGTAAAGACACCTTCTTCTTCAGTTTCCTCCAGTATCCTTCTCTACAACTCACCGGACTAGCAACTGAAACCTGACCTCCAGGGCCCAACATAACAAGAACAGCAGTTACTCAATATGTTCTTGAATAATGAAATTATGAGAGATTATTTTTTTTAAACACCTATCACATTTGCAAGGTTAACAATAAATTACAAAGTCAATCCAGGTATCTCTGATTTGAAAATCATTTAAGGAGTGTACAATATAATTATTTTCTGATTCTCAAGAATTTATAAAAATGTCAAAGATAAATTGTCATCACTTCAGCTCATTAAAAAAGTACATGAGAGGTGACTATCATGAGAGATAATACTCGTGACAACTTACAATAAACATATCGTTTGAAGGATTTAACCTGGCAAAATGGTAACAGCTTCCAACTACAACATATTGGGTACCAAAATATCAAGATAACTATCCACCATTACCAACCACACCTTGATGTCTTCAGCACAAACCCGTATGTCATTATGCTAGTTATAGTTTAATACTACTGATGTTACAATGCATTGAGTCAAAATTTTCCATCTGTCAAGGTTGCATTGTAAGGTTGGATTGGACCCAGAAGAAACTGATACAGAGTTGCCCAAAGAAATACCATTTCTAGACACCTACTAGACACCTACTAGAGAGTGCAGGGAATTAGAAAAGGGCAAAGAAATCATGCATACTCCTTAAGCTGTCTCCTAGTCTCCAGTATCAAATCCTAGTCAGCACTCTAAAAACAAGCTGACAGCCAGCTTTCTTCTGAAAAGCTTCACAAACACTTCACATTGGGGCCAGAATTCATGCTGGCTTCATTATAATTTCTATGTGAATAAAACTGTATTTTACGTGTTTGTACAATTATTACTGGTTCTGTACTAAATATGCAGACTCTATTATACTTAAGATTTTTTAAATGATGTTTTACTAACTGGAGATACATTTTTAATCATACTTAAGCTCTACTTTATATAATACTCAAAGCCTCATAAGCCTTTGAACACTGCATACATTTTAACCTACGTTACACTCTCAAAACATAAATGTAAATTTGCAGCCACATGTTTTTCATCTACCACCCTACTCTTTCTAATTCATATGTTTAACTGTGCTTTCAATGCCTACCCTTATTGTCCAAGGATATTAAAAGTCATACATTTATATTTATTGGATAGTAACATAAAATTAACATCCCTATTCTCTTACCTTTTTTGTAGAATTAATAGCAGTGGTGAGTAAAGATACCAATTTAATAATTTCTTTGTTCTCTGAAACACTCTTGAAGTAGTTCTTGTTTTGAACTGAATCAGACAAATTGAGTGATGCTGCATCTGATGTACTATCTACAAAGGCTGAATCAAATACAAAAGCAGTTTTAGGACAAACATATTGCTTACGCTCAGCAAATTCCTATCGACAAAAACTAATGGCCTGTTTTTCAGTAAGTATGCATTTTAAATTTATGTATTCTTATTAATCAAAAAGGCAACTAGAAATCTAAGTAGCCAGCTAGTAGTTACCACATATTCATAAACTTCTCTATAGTTGGGAAACTTGCTTCATCTGGGTTCTCTATCAAATCTGGAATGAGTTTCTCTCTAATTTTTCAAGTATTCCCCTTTCCCTACCCAACCAATTTACTTTTCCTGTACTCTCCACCTAAGTGATTTACTGATATGTCAGCACTGACTGAATCTTTAAATATTTTTATTTCCTAAAATACTTGGGATATGCTACAATTACAATTTGAAGTCAAAGTAAACATTAAATCCTAGAGGATTATCACAGTCAGGCCTCAAAAGAAAAGAATGATAAAAAGAATGTCCATTAGTTAGGAAATACGTATAGGATTGAGTTTATCATCGTTGTTTTATTTCATCTCAAGAAAGAGAAACTCTTGTTTTTGAAATAACAATTTAATTTATTAAACAGTTCAAATATTACTACCCTATTTTTTAGGTGTATAAGAGGAATCTACCCTAGAAACATTCAATGTATTTTGAAGTACCTGAAGTGCAAAGTAGAGTAATTAATTTGGCTTGATTTTTAAAATTTTCAGATAAGAAAAATTCAGCAACCAAAGACAGCATTTTAAATTTCCTTCAATAAGTATCTTCAATAACTTAACTTCATGCCTGATCACAAAACACGTTAAGTCCTTTTAATAGTTTCAGACTATTCAATCCTACACAAAAATCTCTCCACCAATATTGAGCTTTTATATAGCTATTTTTATTCAGTAACAGTCTTTCTTTAGGATCAACTTACCTTTCCTAAAGAAATGTCAACACAAGCTTTAAGACCATTTCAAGATGTGAAGTTACAAACCATGCTGGCAAATCACAAAAGGTCTTTTGTGCAGTGGTAGTGACTATAATTGTTTTACAAATTCACTCAAAATATCTGCTATGTTGCCCAAGCTGGCTCCATATCAGCTTCTCACACATTGCAAGAACCCAGAGCAGTATAACTGTACAAGGCACACACAAAATCCCCTTACTCAAATTCCCACAAGGACAAGTGTCTTCAGGCAAGCGAAGTTTTTAATCACAAAGAAAAGCTCACCTATTTCTGCTCTGAGGTGGTTTAAAATCTATAAATCTTTATTCTCTTCCTTTTGATGCATTTCATATTTAATACCCTTTTTTATATACTGTATAAATCACAATTACCTAAAATTAAAATTGAGTTTATCATTACCATGCATGTTTTTCATTCCAATCTCTTTCATTCCATCATCAGAATCGCTGTCTCCACTCTCACACTGCAACACAGCCACTTTTCTCTCTAACATTTTCTTCTGTGGGAAAAAAAAAAAAAATCATTTTCTATTTGCAGCAGTTTTGAGACATTAGTTTTAAGTAGTGTTATTAAAGACAAACCTTGGTTATTCTCTCCTTACTCCACTGTCCAACTCCTTTCATTACTTTCACAATGCTGTCTACAGCTTTATTAAGCGTTTGCTGTACCTCATCCAAAGACGGAGTCATGATGATTTTAGGAATACATAGGTTAATGCTAGTCCTAATAATAGGATGTGCACTTGTTTTCTTCTTAGAGGCACTGTGATTTTCTAAATGAAAGACAATAACAGCAACAAAAAAAGTTCACAGTTCTTTTCAAGACCTCATTCTAGGATTTATAATGATGTAAACCAATATATACAACACAACATTGAGTACTGAGTGTTACTTCTTAAGGAAAAAAGACTCCTGGGTAATTTATAAGACATATTGGTAAAGTCCATGCTAGAATCAACAATATCTATGTGCCATGTTATTTCTCTGCTCATCAAATTGTTCTGCACAGCTAAGCTCTGTTTAACAGAAATTTATCTGGCTTGTACTCACAGTCAGCATATTAAATTGGGCACAAAAACTTATCAGAATCTCTTTGTATTGGATGCCTTATATGCTAGAGAGGCCAAAACCAAATGTGTTTTTTTTCATTTGTTTGTTTTTGTTTCTTAAAAATAACTAACAAGAGAACACTTCAAAAAGAGTGTTGGAGCATAACATATAGAAGATCTTAAGACAATTAGTAAGAGAAAGATAATACACCTCTTTCTCATACATTTCTCAAATGTTTTTTCATACATTTTTATATAAAAGACAAAGTCACACAGCAACCACTTAACAAGCTCCAAATATATTATCCATCTCCAGAACAGTAGTGTCTGTCCTAAGAGAAACAGTGATCACCAAGATACATACCTACTCTTACAGGAAAGAAAAATTCCTCTGGAAAAATACCATGTTATCAGCTGTGATTTATCAAGACAGCTTACTCAACTTCCCGTATTTCTCCTCTTTTATATATCTGGCTCTTTTTGATATAGTTTTGGTATATAACATCTACATATTTCTTTCCATAGGCTAACTAAGCAGGAAAAGTACTAAAATATGGGCACCTAGGAAGCTGATCATGGAACATGCATGAATGCGCTTGCGTATGGTCTCCAGAGTGTTTCGCGTGACTTTCAAAAGAGCGTCAATATTACAACCATTGAAGTAGGAAAGCAGTTCATTGGCTTCTTCCTCTAGCACTTCTAAATTCGTTTTCTTCCTCTTTGCTGGAGGGGATAGTCCGGTCCATATCTCACTGGAATTGTGGGAGGAAATCAGGCTTTTTGATCTTCTTTCCTCCTCTGTTGCTAAAACATCAAAAATCTAGCTAGTTAGATTGATTTAGGAGATACAATGAACCAACATACCCACAAGTGTCTGAACTAATAGCTAAATTTTACTGAAGTGTAAATACTCATCTGTACCTCATTCTACTGTTCATTTTACCCCTATCCACCTTCTCTACTCAGTTCAAATTGGCATAATTATCACAAACACACACACACACACACAAAAAAAAAAAAAAAAAAAAATCATAGAGAAAGAATCTAAGAATCTCAAGGCTTTATCAGCCTGGAGAAGAGAAGGCTCCCGGGAGACCTTACAGCAGCCTTCCAGAAACTAAAGGGACCCTACAGGAAAGCTGGGGAGGGACTCTTTGTCAGGGAGTGTAGCGACAGGACAAGAGGGAATGGCTTTAAACTAAAAGAGGGTTTAGATAAGATACCAGGAAGAAATTCTTTACTGCGAGAGGATGGTGAGGCACTGGAACAAGTTGCCCAGAGACATTGTGGATGTCCTTTGAAGTACTCCCTGGAAGTGGATAGTCCAGGTTGGATAGTGCTTTGAGCAACCTGGTCTAGTGGAAGGTGCTATGGGCAGGGGGGTTGGAATTATATGATCTTTAAGATTCCTTCCAACCCAAGCCGTTCTATGTTTCTCTAAGTCCAGCACTTAACCAAGGCCTGTAAGTAGTTGTTTCTAATATATTAACATTTGAACATGCAAGTTAGACTATTAACGTTGATGTATTTTTCAGATGATTGTTAGATGATCTATCATTATCCAGACAAATTCAAGTAAAAGTCTTTAAACATTAGATACTGACCGATACTTCAGTTGGCTGAGCTACAATATCCTCTCAATGGTATCAAGCATGCAAAAGAAACATAAACATAGAGGTACAATATAATCTTACCTGTATTTTTTTCACTTATTTCATCAGTGAGATCAACTGGCTTCTCATCTTCTTTTTTGACCTGTGCGTCAGTGTCTAGTAACATGTTAATCAGCTCATTAGCTGCTTCTTCTACCAGTGAGCTTTTCAAATGTAAAGTCTGGGAACCTTTTATACAGAGCTCCTATTATCAAACCAAAACAAACATATGTTCTCATGGTTGCTGGTACTTATATCTATTTCATGGTCACAGTAGCCTTTGTTAACACAAATTTCAAGGCCCATATTTGTGAAAAAACTTGATCAGTACACAGCATTATTTTTAAATTGGTTTGTTCCAAATTATTTAGTTTTGAGCTTTTTGTTCTGACAAATAAAACAACATAAACATCTTTCAAAATTGCTGTGACTTGTTTCCTAAGATACACAACTCATCCAGAGTTACTATTATGAAATAATTTTTATAATGCATAGCTACGTCAAAGAGCTCCCAAAAGCAAGTATTTTGTAATTTTCCTATTTTTTCAGTGTAGATATGGGAGACATTAACCTTTCATTTAATCATTTCCATTTTATATTACTTGACTGTGCCATAAGGAGTATTAGCTAATTGCATTTTCCTTTTATAGTCAGATAGGAGATAAAATCCATCAAAGTTGTATTTATTATTAGAATAAACAAGAAAATTATTAACTGGGGGGAGACAAAAACAAATAATGAGATTTAATAAAATTCAGAAATATTTTAAAGCATTGTGCAAGTTTTCTTTCTTTAATATTTAAGGTTAAATAGATCACATATTTTCACATATTTTTAGTGAAGTATAATTTTTATAATTTCCTTTTTTTTTTTTTTTTGTCTTTGTTATGTCCTATTTCTTTAAGCTTACTCAAACCTGGCTACCTCTGTTTAATTAAAATCAGTAACTGGAAGAATTCAGACATTAGCAAGACTCAGTCATTTCCAAATTTTAAGACATAATACTTGGTCTTCCTAATGATTCATTCTATTTGAGAGATCTGTTCTGTAGTATCAGAGAAAATATTTAAACAAGCTACTTTGGTGTTTTGGTTTGGTTTTTCCTTCCATAGTATATCACTTTTTGTTGTAGCTGTGTCTTTGGAAACTTAAATATACCTGACACATTGAATTTATTTCTAGTATTTTCTAACAGGAAACTGAAATAAGCTTACTAATCTTATTATTTCCATTGTACCCATAACTGGGGTTAGTATACAATTTACTCTGTTAATTCAAAATGATCAGCTGTTGTGGTGCTGTAATTGCTAGGCAGAAGTTCAAGCTTTCATTTGCACTCACTCTCACCTATTTTTACTTTAGTGAATATATATTTTAGTACTAGCCCTGTCAGGAGAAAAAGTAGCAGCAGAATCAACAATGAACTATGGATTTTGAGGTTTACAAAATACCATTCATTCCATGAAAAAAAAAAAAATGTAAGTTTTTCTTTCGAATTAACAATAAGGAGAGTTTTTACATGAGACAAAAGAGGAAAGACCAAAAGGTAAGTATGCTAAGAGAAACAAAACTCACTGTAGTGTTTATTACTACAGGAGACCAGGCATAGGGATTTATTTATATGATCTACAATCTTTTCAAAAGCAAAGTTTATTTCAGGAGAAAACACAAGTTAGATATTATATCCTAAAAGGACAGAATATCTCACAACATTCTGATAAAAATAACATTCAATGTCATTATTAGTTTAATTATGTTTCACCTACTAGCAACTTAATTGCTTACGGTTAATCCTCTTGAACGTATAAGTATTTTGATGGAGCAAATGAAGGGGCTCTTCCCAGAATACCTTCGCTCAGGCACTTCTGAGTATATTTTGCATACATCAACTCAAGACAGCTCAAGATTTTGAAAGATACTATGGCAATGCTTTAGTATTTACTCTCCCGGGCAACCAAGTGCACTTGTTATGGATGTCATTCACAGGCATCAGCTGGGCAATTCCCAATGCCAGTAAAGGCACTAAACAAGCAACAGTTAAAAAGAATAATAATAATAAAATAACAGAGGAAAAACACTTAAGTGGTATCAAAGCATAAAGGAAATATCACACAACAGTTGGCTTGGCATTAGTAAACTCAGAAAAGAATGCATCAGCTCAGACATCTTTGCATTTTGTATGTTTGTTCCTTTTTAATGTTCTAGCCAAAAAAAAAATGGGAGATTTCCTCACTTCACTTTCCAACACATTCTTCATTAATTCCACAGTGGTTTTATCTCATAAAAAAATGAACAGACTTTAATTCAAAATATTAAATACATCTTTATGAAAATTTTATGTAATAACCTTAGTCTTATGGAGAAATTCCTCACAGTCCAGTGGTTCTTCTTCTGGCAACTTACAGAGTGGCACACTACTCATTTCTTGAAGGACAGCATCAATACGAAATTCAATCAAGTCATTCACTCGATCAAGTAATAGCTCCAGGTCAGCTTTTGACGCAAACAGAAGATTCAAAACAAGTTTAAAAGTTTGAAATAATAGCTTTTGCAGAGCCCTGCTAATTTTTTTCCTTCAATAGACTAATTTATTCAATTTTATATGAATTCTACACCTTAACCAGTTTATTTCAAACATCTAAACTTTTATGGCAATGTTCACCACTGAATTCATAATTGATGCTTTGCATAACATATGCTCATCTAGTACATGCTGTACATATCCTAAAATATAATAGGTGAAATACCATAAAAATACATAAGAAAAGCTTTCAGTATATGAATTTGAAAAATAAATGCAAAAATATAACAACATTACAATTCAGTTGAGGTGTTCTTCCCCTTCTCCTATAGCTTGAATCAGTTATCACTTGGCAAACCCACTATCAACAGAAATTTTTGACAAATAAAACATCCATCCTTCAAAAAATGTTAGAAGCCAATTAATAGTTATCAGACACCGATCAGTAGAATTTTCAGTTTGTATAGCAATTCATTTTTAATGCTGAAAGTGAAATAAAAGCAAAGTGCCTGTTCCAGACTCAAACTATTTGTGATATTCAAAATTAAATTGAGTGTAATGTCAGGCTAGCATGCAACATGCTTTTTAATTTTCCATTTCAGCTAAAGAAAATTTACACTATAGTGACATACATAATTTCAAAAAGTAGAACCTCTATTCAATATAATATTATACATGAAACAGAAGGAATTTGGTATCTTCAGAAACAATATGCATCTCAGTGCAGTCTTGTGATAATCTTTTGAATAAAATAAAAGTTCATCTGTTTTCTAAAGCTGTTGCCCAAACAGATGTGTGTGCATTATTGTTAAAGATACTAACTTTTCTTTTTTTTTAGTAAGAGTAATAGGAAAAGCTATTAGGTACTGACAGTGCTAATTCCATGAAGATATTCCCTCAGAACTTGTTTTGTGCATGTAGAAACAAAAGGCAAGACTAGAAAAGGTCTGAAACCTATATATTCTTTAGTGAAAAAAATAACTAAAATAGCTATCTTTCTCTGATTTCAAAATACACAGGACCTTTTACATACTACTCTATGCTTGCTTAAGCCTTTTGCCGTCCCATTCATTTAAGTAAAAAATTGACAAAGATGTTAGAAAAAAAAAAAAAAGATGTTTCTTAAAGCAAACATTTCATGAAGTACAGGACAGGCAAAAATTCTGATTTCTGTCATGTATGAGTCAATTAAGTGCAAATCATATCAAGGACAATAAGCTTAATAATGTAACTTGCATTCGTACAGAAACAAACCAGCAGAAGTCAGAGGAAGAGGAAAGTGACTTACCTAGTTTGTCAAAAACTGTACTAATATATTTCTCAATATTCAGTGATGTCCAGGTCAGTAACATCAGACCTGGCTGGATAGCATCATCTACGTTTGCTAACCAAGGGATCATCAGTTGTTCAATAGGATGTTGTATTTTCAGTTTAATTCTCTCATATTCTGCCAGAATCATCTGAAAAAAACAGGGAATGAAAGTATACTCTGGTCCAAACCTCTTCACATACACTCATTATGACTTAAATTAAGACAATTCCACTGTATTTACATTACTGAAATTCTTAAGAAGCACTAAAAAATTGTTTGGGAGGTTTTTTTTATTATTGTTGGCAAAAGTTCTTTGTTTGATACTTTTCATAATAGTACAAGTACTAATTCACAGGGAAATTCACTTTCAGATATATTAAAGGGGGGGGGGATTGTTCGTTTTTTGTTTTTTGAAGTCGCTTGCACATTTCAGTCCCTAAATGGATGCTCCAGGAGAAAAAAAAAAAAAAAAAAAAAGCCCAGGAAAAAAAAATCATCATCTAAGTTAACTCTTCAGCAGTTTTATTAGAACAGCCTTACCAGAGTCTTAATACGGTATTTGGTTTTAAAGACATCTTTAACCCACTGATCTACTTTCATATGTTGCAAGAAACTATCCTTGTAATAACTTTATAATGTAGCATGACATTTTTTCTCATTTGAGAATCAAGTAGCCCTGTGAAGTTATAGTTTTCCAGACACCTCCTATCTTAGAATCTTTGTTATCTTCAGTTATCTAGAACCTTGTCTGTTCGAGGGTAGACAAAATAATCTGAAGGATTTAAAAGATAAGAGAAGGGGAAGCTTACACTTCTCTTTTTTAAACTGTTCTATAGGCATCTATGTCAAAACACTGGTGCAGAAACTATGCTGCTATATGCTGTTTACTGGATGTTTTACACTTTTTAAAGGCATACCATCTGTTCCTCCATCCTAATTATCCTCTCAAAACAAAGTGTATCAAATGTTAACTCCATTGTTGGATAAGAGATGAACTACTTCTCATCTAGAAAGCTGGCAATGGAATGAGGAATCTTGTAAGTCTCCTTCTCCCCCCATCCATATCTCTTTCCCAAAGTCTGCAGTGCTTTCCTAAACCTGTGCAACCTGGAAGCAACTTCACAGAAGACACAAAGCTAGGAAATTCTTTTTTAAACATCTCAAGACAAAGATATAAAGATTCAAAAATAAAATAAAATAAAATAAAATAAAATAAAAAGACTTGCTAATGTTGTCTTAATGCGTAACAGCTGATCATCATTTTTAACTTTCCCATGACTACAATTTTAATATATGCTACACATGTATAAAACAACTAAAATTAACCCACCTGCAAATCGTAGACAATCTTCTTATACCAGTCTCTATTCTGTTGAATAGCAATTGCAAATGGTGGGATTTCAAGGCACATGTGAGCCATGCAATCTGTTTCTCTAATTAAAGTTAATATTTGAGGGTCAAAATTCACAAATAATTCTCCTGTTTCTGGAGCTTTTACCAATAGAGTTGTATGAAGACCTGTTTTAGTTATTTCTATCTGCAGGAAAAAAAGTCATCACTCCTGATCAGACAAGCCAGTACAACAAAATACTTAGTTTTAAATGTAAATATCAGTTTGGTACAAAGAAATACTAAAATCACGTATTGTAATCAAGATTGATATTGTATGAATCAAAAACAGGACTTTATTGATGCAATCTGTATGTACCCAAATGCTTAACAGTCAAATTAACTGTTCTTCATCAGACAGATATTTTTCAGTTGGTTCCTGGATATCCTAGGCCCCATTCCACAGTCAAACATTGAAGCCAAAGCCATAGATTTATTATTTTTGTAATTCTGTCCTCTGAAATCTCATTTTGTTAAGACTTACCATGCATTCTGAAGACTGCACAACCTCTTGGATGAATTGCATTTAATCTTGGATAATTTCTTCAGGCATCTTTTGTAATTGATTCCTAGTTTCTTCTTTTACTTTTTTTCCACTAACAAACAGCTATATCACACTGCAGTCTTAATGTCTCTGTAACTGTCAGTTACACCTAACCTCCTGGACACTTTTTTTTAAAGATTAAATTAATATTTATTAAAATTATTTTGTTCTTAACAGGGAAGCCTAATCACATTAGTGATTTAACTGCCTCATTTGAGTATTTCAATACCATTTGTTTTCTGTTTGAGTGTAAGGAAGAAGATTCCTAAGAAGATCACTCATGGATACCAGTTACGTCTTGCTGCTATTTCTGTTTTCCTGTTGTCCTTTCTCTGACATAACTTTCTTTTTCATTATTCACTTCTCAAGTTTCATGTATCACTTTGCTTTGAGATGGAGCTTGTTTGTAAGCAATAGCTTTAGAACACAATGATTTGCCATGCATTTCTTCCTTTTTTTATGCAACACACAAACTTTGCTTCCTCTTTCAGTGACTAATATATGTTTGACTATACTGCTTCCTTCAACAGTTTCATATATTATAATGACATTACAGACAATTTTCAAGTAAACATTAGTCAGCTTTTGTCAGTAAAGTTGTTGTGCTTTATCCACTAGCAATGAAGTTGCTTACTCTGTACAACTGCCCTAAAGCGCAGGTGAACTTTTTTCTCCAAAGTTCTCCAGCAAAGCTTAGTGTACTCTTCTTTGGGATTCAGAGACTCGTTATTCCTACTTTCACTTTCTTCCTCTCCCACTTATGTGTTTTTTTGTTGTTGTTGTTGTTGTTTGTTTGTTTGTTTTTCAGGCAGTTTTGATTACTAAGGTAGTACACATTGTTAACAGAAGTAAGGGGTATGTTGAAGGCATGAATCTTACACTGCCCTAGAACAGCACTTTCACACTTCACAGTATTTTATTATTTCAATATGTCCAAGTTGAATTGGGAATAGCATGAAAATTATGGCTTTACATCTTATGCTATTAAAATAAGTAGATAAACAAAGTGGTTGGCATTCAGGAACAAACAGACAAAAGGGAAAAAATATTCTTAAATATCAGAAAAAGACACTAAACTTAACTACTTCCATTGTATAGTACGATAAAAGGTAGCATGCCACAGCCCTAGTTCTGTTGCATTTGTATTCTGCACAGGACACTCCCCCCTCTTGCATCTTCCTTTTCTTCAGGAATAGAGCATGAGCTCCACCTTGTGTTCTCTGATATTCATGTCCATATCACTCTGTGCGCTTGATACCTCAAGAGGTGAGAACAGACTACAGAACAGTAATCACATTATTTTTAATAATCTAGTAGACGAGTACATTGATGTGAGTAAATATGCTTTTCATACGTTTTCAAGGCATGTCTTTTCGTTTCAAAAACTTGAAATTGTGTTCAAATCCACCCCTCTTTGCTCCCCAATTATTGAAGCAGTCTCAGTGAGTTTAAATGGCTGCCTGGTGGCTGTGCTACTGAAGAAGCCAGACTTACTTTCAGCACAGTTCAGAATAGGGACTAGGACCTCACAAAGCCAGTAACCAGTACAGGTGAGAGCCTCATGCCTTGGACATTTTAGCTATTCTGTGAAAGCTGAAAGGAGAATGTTGTTTAACTGCTCTGTAAAGGCATGCTACATGTCAGAAAATCTGATCAGTAGATCATCTAGCCAAAGACAACATGTGCAGCCCCACAAGAAGCACACATCCTCCTTAGTCTTTACAGCTGGGATAGGGAACCCATCTTAAAAGTGCCCAGGCAGGGACTTATCTCAGGCAGAGTTCAGTGAAATCTATCACCAGTATACTTGGAATCATGCAGATATCCAGCACAATACTGGAATCAAATCTGAAACCAAGTTCAGGATAGAAATACCAAACAAATGCCAAAGGCTTTCTGATGCACCACAACTCCTTTTCTGAAAAGGAATGATACACATACCTCCAGGTAATATTCTTCAGGATCCTTGATTCCCAGTTGGAAGTTGTTAGTACTAGATTCATCATCAGTAACATACACCCAGCACCAAAGCCAAAGCAGTCTGAAGACAGCATATTATGCATCCTCCAATATTTTGGTGCCTTCTCCTGTTTTAGCACACCAAATTGACACAAATTCTCCAATTTACAGAATTGGACAATCAAATTTAGTGATCCCTTAAACCTTCGTGGCAATTGCAAATGTGAAAGGGAAAGGAAGAGTATATTTAGATTGGGCAAGAGACTGCAGGAGCCTCTAGTCTCAGATCTTGTTTAAGACTAGTATTGAGAAGACTGATATTTATCTGCCTCAGTGTTTTTCATATCATACAAAAGTTAGTGTTGAGCTCCAAGAGGCAGCTGCATTGCTAACTATGCCAACAACTTCAAAAGAGTTATCTGTAGATTGTGATCCCTTTCTTTTGAGATTTCAGAGGCTGAGGCCAATTTTTCTGAAACAGGCTCTTTGCCAAAGCAACAGAAACTCTAGGTGGAAAATATGCCAATAGGATAGTAGAAACTCTCAGAGATTTCATAGCTAGAAAATAGACCTTACAGGCATTATTTGATAATATGAAGGCATTCAGAGGTTCTGCGTTTAAAAACCAAGAGGATAAAATCAGTTGAATGAGATTTAGAACTTAAGGTAAACCATGGTTTCTGAAGAATATATAACTACAAAGTATTCTGTCTTACCAGATATTTGATAGGAAGTGAAATAGTGCAAAATACATTTGTGCAGTGTACTTAATCAATTCTATAAGACGCTCTATCAGTTGAAATTAGATTCTTTTTATACGTACACTCACTCTGAGGGTACGTATGGATTATCACTTAAAAAAAGAGAATCATATTATTCAGATCAGAGGAAACTTGTGTCTACTTTTATCTTAAGCCAACCAGCTGACAAAGCTCCTCTCCCCATGTGACCTTCTTGCACCAGTCAGTAGGATATGACAAAGACTGAGGGGCAGCTAAGGCTATCACTGGATTCTCCATTATGTATTTCCATAATAAATATTTTTTCATTATAATTAACATGATCTTTCAAGTGCTCCTAAATTCAGCTAAATCTAAAGCTTAACATACCTGACTATTAACTAGAAATTCTTTCACACTGCTGTAACCCAGTGTTTCGATGGTGCCTGGCACAACAGGAATCCAGTCTGGTCTGCAAAGCTAGATTTTATCAGTCTACCACCAACAAAAATCCACCATGTTTTTTTAAAAGAAATATGTAATCAACATTTACCTGCTGAAGCCATCCCCTGTGATAGATCACTTCAAACTCCATAAGAACTTTTGCTACTTTGTTGTAGCTGCGGATTACACGCTTGCCATCAGGTGTCTGCAGTACAGATGGGTACTTCTGGAAAGACTCCATGGGCTCCTGGATTCTCTGGAACAGGTGGCGTGCCCACAGGATCTTACCAGCTATTGGAGGCAGATTACGAGCCAATGGAGGGTTCTGCTTCTGCTTAGTATAGAGCTTACAGATTGCTTCTATGTCACGTCCATAGTTCTGAAGGATTTTCTGATATTTTTCATCAATGCCAAGGTTCGGGATTTGTAATCTGTTTTGAAAAATAACTGTTAGAAAAATTTCTTCAAGAATCCTGAAATTCTTCTGATGCACTGTTGAAAATTTTTTCCCAGATACCCTTGCATCCCTTAGAAAATAACTACTCCAGCAGAAGATTTTTGACTAGGGCTTGAACAAATACTGTCACAACCTGATTCCAAACAACCAAGATGTAGGCCAGATGATAAAAGTTTCCAAGTAAGCCTACACATTTTCTGTTTTGTCACTGTTTTCAAATACCAAGCTAAAATTATGTGCAAACTGTAACTGATCTGCTACTATCGGTCTATTCTACTAAGCAGAATATTGTAAGAAAACTGACACAACAAAGACTAAGGCTGCTTTGCAACAATCTGACTTTATCAAGACAGATTTTGCTATTTTCTACTCAAGCATTCTAGCTTTACTGTGTGAACAAATTAATTTCATTAAGGACAAAACTAAGGCAAAGATGCCAACAACCAGGACAGTTTTCCTGTACATACAGTAATTTTGAAATGTAGTAATTGTACATATAGTAATTTTGAAGTCCATTCATATTTTATATTTTTGGATACATAAAAATATGTATTTTTTATTCATCCACATAGCTGAGGAGACATCTCTTACCAGAGCTAAGCAGCTGAGGGAAAGGAGACTGAGTTGGATTTTGTTTGTATTTAAGGAGATATCTACTCTACTCTCCCCTGTCTCATCACCCTCAAAGCATTATTTCCATTGTTTGTCAGGATTCTAGCAGGCTAGATAGCACATAGTACCTTTCAAATTTCTTCAGCATGGACAGTGCTCTTTCAGTGTCCACAATATTTTCAAAGGTGTTGTCCATAAAAGTCTTTAACTGATCCTGGAGTAGAACAAATAATTCTACTGTGAAGAACTACATAAGGTACACATCTCAAATACACCAGATGTTATTTTGCAGGATTTATAATGTATTACATTAGAACAAAGTTTATATGAGAGCAACCTCAGTAAGTATCAATTTGACTTCTCTTCCACCCACTTTAAGCAAAATATAGCCAACTTTAAAGGCTTTTCCTTCCCCCTGTTCTCTGTACCTATGCAACCAGAAAAAGCTTTTGAACCCTCCAAAGGAAAATTAACTATTTATTTGTTATTGTTTATTTGTGCTATACTCCCATTCACCCAACAAAATCGACCATTTTTATGTTATTCTTGCTAGCATCACTTTTAAATAGAGTAATGAGAAATCCTGTTTTCACAGTGCCTAAAGGCCCTTTCTGGTCTATTTAATGAAAGTGGTTTAGATGTTAAGCAATAAATCCTAGCTTTAAAGTATAGGCACATTAAAATAATTTCTCTGTTTCAGAATAGAGATTGAGATTTCCATAATTTGTTTGGTGGTAACTCAGATAGATGTACTTTTGTTTTCATGAGGAATCGTTACTACATTTAATACTTATTTGATTCATAAAACCTACATGAAGATCGTTTATCTCTTTGCAAAACTCTTCATAGTCTTGGTCAAAGTCAGCCTTCCGTTGATCCAAGAAATTGTAATGCTTTTTCTTCATGATGTCAACAATACTCTACACAGTTTTATAGAAGAAAAAAAAAGTTACCAAAAATGGTCTTAGCAAAAACTTAACACATCAAAATTTTTAGCCCAATGGTTTGTGCACATTCACATTTTAACTTTTCCATTAGTTGCCATTATTTGTTCACTTAAATGAGATCACAGGTCACTTAAATGATGCATTTGCAGGAAACGAGTTTGTGCAATGGCCATATGACTTGCAGTTATATTACTTACTTCTGCTTTAAATCAGTTAGAACTGACAGAATATTCAGACTCGTACTTTTCATAAAAAGCATTTGTTACTCATTGTTACCCATGCAACATTTTCTCATGTAGAGGTTCATCAGTTCTATTTAAAAGTTAACAAAGTTCAATATAGGAAATTATTTTCACAGTAGTATTTTCTATGTCTTTAACTTGTATCATAGAAAATTAGATTATTCAAAAGCCACAGTAAGATGCAGGATGTCACCAGCCTGGGACTTATTTTTCCTTCTTTTATGTAGCTGCTGTCCATTTTAAGGAAAGTACATCTTAATCAGAATCTCCCATGAGGTGTACCCACAGGTAAAGATTTCTGATGATGGATCACCATTCAACATGTTAGGAATTCACCACAATAAACTATAAAGCTCAAAATATTTTCAACAGAGCAGACTTCTGCCATTTGATTATAAGCCAACTGAACTTCACTTTTGTTACTTGCCTGTAAAGAAAAATCCTATGTTTTTATCTACAAACATGCAAATCCTAGATAGCAACTATATTGTAAAGCATGAAGAACTGCAACATGGCAATTTCCTACTATACAATTTTTTCAAGTTACTTAATCACACTTAACTACAGCTAAAATCCACATCAAATACTTCAGTACCTCAATTTTGCCACCATTAAAAAGTACAATCACTTTCTATCCTTTATGTGTACTATGCACAACCTTCCATGTACTACCTTCTACATAAACACGCTAAATCCTCCCCTTACACCACCACCAAAAAAAAAAAAAAGGACTTCACAAAAAGCTCTTACTTTAGGACCTGAGTGCTGCAGTCAGTGATGTGGCATACCTGTGTAGAGTTTGCAGACTGCACCACAGTGTGCTAACAGTCACATGTGGGTCCTCAACTGAAAAAGCCCCAAATAAATGAGATGCCTGTGTTCCAACCTACCAAAATAGTATCTTCATAGCATGATCTAATAATTCTCAGCAACCAGAGTTGCAGAGAAGTATCTTGGCCCAGCTTTAGAGAGCAACTCTCAATGAAGGGAACAACCTTTAGAGCAGCCCACACTCATCCAACTTATTTGGAAGAGTCCTTGGGCCAAGTTCTCCTTCCAGTTGCACCCAGGTTTCTTTTCAGAAGACTATAAAAAAATAAAAACCCTGGACTACAACATGGATTGAATCACATCAAGATGCAGAATGGAAGGCTCACATTTTACCCTATGGTTACTTAACTACATCAGCAAAGTAATTTATTTGTGGCCATAAAAAAGGAAGAGGACGGTTACACAAATTAGAATGCCACATTTTCTGCCACTGTATGTTGTGATTTCTAAAAGCAATCTACAAACTCAATACATTGAATACTTGTGACTTATTTTAGTATTTATAAGTGCCATAATTATCATGACACTGCACTAAGATATAAAATAAGGTAAGTTAAGTCAGGCTCAGAAAAAGCAGGGAAGACTGTACTTGCTATTTAAAAAATATATAAAAATCTCATCACAAATGGAAGAAGAAAAAAACACAAATTTGGCATGTTGAAATTCTTAGAAGAGCTCTTTGTTGTTCAAGTCTCACTCCTACTAAAATATGGCCATGAAAGAAACCAAAAGTAGTAATAAAACAAGCAAGGGATTAATCTGTTACAGAAAAAAAGAAAAAAAAAAAAAAAAAAAAAAAAGCCTGAACTTGGAGAGCTTTCCAGAGCAAACCTGCTAACTCATTTTCTCCATCCTTCACCCCAAAAATAGACATCTGTGAGTTGACTCTTTTTTCCTCTCTTGAAATGCAAAGTTATCAATAGCACTTTAGGTACTTTAGGTGTGTACAGATTTTAAGTAAATCTCTTAATCTGCTTTGCTGGAATAAAGCTATTTCCCTAATGTAATCAACTAAATCTGAGAGTGCAAGGTGGTTTGGTCTTTGTGTTTGTTTTTCTTTTTCCTCTTTACTTGAAGAAACTAAACTAGTATTTATTTCCTTTTATGCATTACAGAAATGGAAATGGGGTTTGTTTTCCTTCCAAGCTGCAAGGAAGATCTGGCTACAGCATCAACAAACAGAACAACATTAACTGTCCTCTGTGACAGGCCCTGACCAGATGCCCCTTTGAACAGTGGGCAAGAGATCGAGCAGTCACAGTACACTTTCATAGTTCACAAAACATTTTTAAAGAGAAAAATTTTTGACTTGTCACTTTTTCTACTGATCATAATGCAAAACCATGACACCTGTGACAAAGTCCTACTATTTAGTTCATTTTTCAATCAACTTTGATTTTAACACAGATCCTTCACATGGCCACCTGCTCCTTTTCATCGCCTGCTCCCAGTGGTCACGCACTTGCAACATTAGCTATTTCCCAGTAATTTTAGCACAGCTTGCAGAGCTATTTCTTTTGATAAATGTTTTCTAGTTTTCCTAATTATTTAATGTTTCATTTTCAAGTCAGACTGAAAGGATATCCAAAATTACTGTGTACCTCGTATTTTGTGATCATTCCTTCCAAACCCTCAATCTTAGACTCCTGTAGAACCGAGTAGGTTTTCATAGTATTGAAAACATCTATTATCTTTACCAGACGTCGATGAAAGCTTTCAAATTTTCCAAAGATATACACCTCACTAAAATTAAACTGTCTTTCAGCTGGATTTTGCTCCAGTTTTTCTTTCATATTGTGATAGCAATTTTGATACTCCTAAAAATAAAGAAGAATTTCAAAGAAGAATGTTGAGCATGTAATAAAAAACATTGCCATAAGATAAAACAAAAGTTGTGCAGACAGATATGATCCCCTCTAACTCAGTAGCAAGTAGAAGTTTGATCAATAAACAGTCATGAACAATATCATTATCGGGTCACACTTTTCATCAAATGAATAAATTGCACATATATGCACAAATATGTGTGCATTTCATCTTTAACTAGTGTGAAATTTTCTTCCCCTCATTTTATAGTAGGGCTTGAAAAATGGGTCCACTGAACATCTAAGATGACAACCCAGATTTCAGTTTTCAGAAATTCAAAATAAGGTTTGTGCACTGAGCACTTTTATTGGGTAAATATATTCCAGATTATCTAAAATTACTGTTCAGAATAAAACCTTCCTAAAGTTAAAATGCTGCTCTATTGCAGCTTCCATTTTTCTTTCTGCTTTGTTAACTGGGCACAAACCTTACTCCAAACATGTTGAAATTAAATTCTTCTCAAAGTCACATTACATAGGTAACAGATTTCCTTGGGATGGTTTCTTTCAGGAGCAGTTCACCTCAAAATACAAGCTTCATTATTTTCTATCACATATATGTATGTGATATGTATAACCATATGTATAGGTATTAACACAAAGGGCCCAGAGTTTCCTAAAATGATTTTATGAAAGTTTTTAGACTTGGTAAGAGTCAAATAAAAACCTAATCCTTCAACATATTTTAACGTTGCAGCTGAAAATTTTGTTATACCTTTATAGAAATATACAAGTTTACTGATTGTTCCTGATGGTAAGAAGCTGTCATATAAATTTGCACTAATCTGTGCAGTAACTCTGAAAGATTTGTTTCTTCAAAAGGTGTCAGGATAAAGTTTTGTTCTTCTAGGCACATATTATTATTAAGAAATTAAAAAGTAATAACAGAGAAAAACTAAGATGAGCCTTATACCTGCAGGCAGGCTATCAAAAAGACAAAGGTAGGCTCTTCACAGTAGTACACGGACAGTGGCCAAGAGACAGTGCAAGTAAGCTAAAACAGAAGGTATTTTGACTGGATGGTAAGGAGAAAATCCTTCATCCTAAGAATAGTCAAGCAGCAGAAGGTATTCAGTCTCCATCCTTGGAAAATTTCAAGACATAACTTGATAAAGCCCTGGGCAACCAGGTTTGAACTCACAGCTGCCTCTGTTTTAGCTTTGAATAAGAGATTGGACAAGATAACTCATGAGGACCCTTCCAATGTTCTATGATCCTATGTTCTAAAAATTCTCCTATGGTCCTGTGTGAATAATATTAAAAAAAAAAAATCCCCAAATGATCATGGAATTGTATTAAAAAAAAAAAAAAACAGTGGTGTGTCTTCCTAACAAGCCTAGGCAATGTGAACAGCCAAATTCTTCTGTTATTCTCAGTTTAGAAACTGCCTTTTCTAAAGATATAGGTTGTCCAGATATCTTCAGAATATATTTGGCTAAGTGAGACCCTCTGCTTTCCTTTCTATTATACATACATGAGAATAAATTTTATAGAGAAACTCAGACATAAAAATCCAAGTAATTGTCATGTAAGAAGCTTAGTTAAGTTAGGGTAATGATGGAAATCCTGTTTCCAGAAGTTCATCAGACACTGGACTAAATTCTTCATTGACTCTAATAAAAACAACCCAGTGTCAAAGGGTATTTTTCTGTTGCTTCATTTTCCTATACATTGTAACATTCCTTCTTTGTATAAAACACATACTCCACTATTTATTATGCCCACTGAAATCTCACCTTATATTCTGTTTTTCAGATGTTCTTTGCACATACCTGTTTAAGCCGAATGGCTGCAAAAAGCTTTTCCATAACTGTCTCCTGAGGTTGGTTCCAGATGGTGGCAGTATCATTATTTGTGATATAAGATTTACATGCTGTGATCATCTGATTAGTCACCTATAAGCAATTTTAACCTCGTTAAAATAAAAAATGCTGCAGTACAAAGCACATATTACCCTTCTTTCAATCTCATTCCATACCTCTGATTCCATTGGCCTAAGACCTCCAAAATAGCAAAACCAAATACCAGCTGCATAGACCTTGCAGTATATGGCCTGCAGACTATTACACTGCCGAAGTGTTGTTGATTAACTGCACTAATCCTAAACCTAAACACCTTTTATCAACCTTGAAATTACACAGACTACAAAGTCATAAGTCTTTGGACCTTCTAAAAGAAAAGGAAAAAGCAAGGGCCCATGAGACTATAATAATAAAAGAACAAATTGTCCTTCCAACTTCAGTTCCTTCTTTATGAAATCTTAAAAAGATTTAAGGGCTCTATTAATATACGTGCTTTGTAAAGCACGGTTCACTGTAGGCAAAAATCATTCGAATAAAAAAGCTCCTCAGATCTGTGCATGTCATGGCTGAAATTAACAATGATCTTCAAGAAGTCTGAAAAAGTATTACAATTCCTAGTCATTTCTAGAAAAATAATTTCTAACTTTGGAGAAGTTTTGTCACTATTTCCAATTCTTTATCCACTCAAAGAACAGCATAAAACTGGCCAATATGATGACTCTTAAATTGCTTATTCCCTTTGCGTATTCTTTCTCACTCAACCAACAACAAAACATTGCTTTGCACCTACCTTTACAAACAGCGAGGATATCTTTTCAGAGGTATTGTAATACTGAGAGATACTCTGAATCATTTTAATTGCATTTATAAGCCCTGGAATAGCATCCACCATGGACACCTGTAAAGGAATACACAGCCTCCGAACTTATCTCAATACTTTTATTGTCTCACTTTAGCTCAACAACTGTTTAGAGAATCCAGGTGCGTTACTAACACAATACTTTTAACATTTCTGCTTCCCTGGGCCTGTCCTGTAAAACATAACAGTCATATTTCAACATCCAAGCTCTACAGCCCAATTTTGGGAAAACAATTTTGCCAGAGGCTTGGCTTGAAAGAACTCTGGTCAGTGAAATAAATTTGATATAGAAAAAGGCCTCTTCAAAATTACTATTATTTTCACTAAAAGTATGTTTTTACACCCCAGCGCCATGCCCCAGCCCCTGCGCCACACAGGGAGGTAGAGGAGTGCAGAATGGAGGGGTGAGGTTGAGCATGGGAAGAAGAGGTGTGAGGGATGGGAAAGTAGGTGGGGTTTTTTGTTTCTCACTACCCAAATCTTTATCATGATAATGTTTCATAAGTGAGACTCAAATATTTGACTGGGAAACACTAAAAGAAAACAGTTTTATCACTGTCCAGTAAAGGGAAACAGACTGCATCATGAACCATACCAGGGTTGCCCAGAGCACTGTTTGGAAGCAATTTCACTTTGGGGAAAAGTAAAGCGAAAGAAGAAGATGGGCAGTCAAAGCTTTGAGTTTTCAGGACTATTCATTGTATTTCTCTAACTAGCAAGACACACAGCCAGTTACAAAACCAGTTTTAGTAAAAGCAACCATTTACGACCTACTTTAGCAGTTAATGGCATAAGAGAATCCTTCCTACTCCATATTACTCATTACTCCATATTTACTACAATATACTTGCATCAGTTGTTACTAAAGCATGGGAAGGTGATTTATATTTATATGTTAATGTTTAAACATATTTGCATTTCCTAAACCAAGAAGCTGCAAATTGCCTTATAAGTGTTAGTCTAAGCATGACCTGACCACCACCACAAAGAGAAAAGCCCATCCTTTGTCTTCAACATATCACCATGTTCACTTTTTCCATTTATTTTTTTATTTTCAAATTTTTCACTTCATTCCATAGCACAAAATCCAGTTTCATCTGGATTTTCAGACTGAAAACCGTTTATAGCCAGAAATTCCCATTAAGCCACTTATAGCATGACTGAACAGTCCTACATTGAAGATATATACCTAAACTGCTATCTAACTGTCATTTCCAAACTGATCTTATAAACTACAAACTGCATTTGTTTCAGTTGTCTCAGGAGATTTACATTAAGATTTGAGAAGTTTTGCTTACAGGGTCAGTATTGTATAATGGGTCACAATATTTTTCCAGAGCGTAGAGGTATTTCACATTATCTTTAGCTTCATTTACTGCATTTGTGATGCGAATATCCAACACTCGCCAATTCTAAGAATAGAAAATTGAAAATAATAAGAATAAAAAACACATTTCAGAAATACTGTTTTGACTAAGCAGTTTTGAGATCACCCTTTTTGTCATTAACCTTTTAACTACTTTGAAAGCACACATCTTGTACTTTGGACAATGGGGATTCCCCCAAAAAATTAAACTAGATGTAAACTTTACCTGCTCAAAGTGGGGAATGTGGAAGGCAGAAGAAAACAGAAGTCATAGATACTTCAATATTTGTCCCACCAGCAATGTTACATACATTACCAAAATGAAGTAGGCTACACAGAGAATTTCTAGTCTTTACATCTGTCATAATTCAAAATAGAAACCTTCAACAGTTTGGATTTAGCAGCAGTGAGTACTCCAAGTACTGCCTTCATGTCTGGGCTCTTCAGCTGGTCCATAAGGTAACTGAATTTAGAAAGTCTTCTCTTCCAGTAATCAAGCTCTGCTCGCGGCCCAAGGTCATCAGCTTCCCTTCTCAATTGGTCATTTTCTGCAAGAATCTTTTATCATATAGTAATATTAGTGACTGATGCTAATATTTTTTATCTGCATGGATAGCATGGATTAATTCATAATTTAACTATCAATGTTAGCTCCTGTGATAAACTATCTAACTCAGCCACCATCTCACATGATCCATTTTTAATTTTGCTTGGCCTTTTTTGGTTTGAGACCAAGAGGGAATATCTCAGGAATGCTGTTATAGACAGCTTCTGCAAATAAGCTGCAAATCATGTTTTGAAGTATGATTTTGACCACTAAGAATAGCAATCACTGTATTATAGTGTTCATTTTGCTTTCCTTACATCCACTAGGAATCACTGTTTTTTACTTTTTGGTTTCTTGGATAAAGTGAATCTTTTCTAGCAACCTACTTATTCCAAGCGCAGATTATGAGGTAGAGATACTCACCTCAGTAACCATAATATAACCATAGCCAGAACATTTTCCCTTACACAGTATGGATAGGTGGAACTCACAGTACATGTAGAAGTATGGATAGGAAGGAGCATAATCACTGTAATCTTTCTCCAGTGGGCATCGTACTACAAGTAACCAGCTCCATTAGAATATACTAAAGACAAGATTGTTCTAGCTTGCTTTTCAATATTTTTGATAAGCATATTTTTTGTAAGATTTTTGATTCAGTGAAAAATGTTACTATCTGATTCTACCTAATATTTTACAACACTTGAATCACAACAAATAGAAGAATGCACTGCAAATCTGTAACAATGCTGAATGTGAAAACTTTAATCATGAATGTAATGAATGAATATTTAAAACAATTTTGAAACAGTAATGGTAAAACAACTCCTTTTACTATCTTGAAATGTATCACTCAAGATTTTGAGGACTAAGATACACTCAGGTACATTTCAAACTACTTTGGAGACTTCTTCATCCCTTTCATCATCTCAGTAGGGACAGCTTTTCTCTCTCAGCTCTGTAACATGGGTTGAAATAATTTCTGGCCACATCATTTTGTTTCCTGTACAAGCTTCTAGGGGAGACTGCAGATATTTATGTGGAAAAGAAAACCACTGAAGGTTACTGAAGTAAAATAAAATAAAATAAAATAAAATAAAATAAAATAAAATAAAATAAAATAAAATAAAATAAAATAAAATAAAATAGCTAATGAAATCTCTGAATTATAAATCTTTAGAGGCTGGAAGAAAACTGATGGGTGGTACTGCCTTACTCTGCTTTTCTACTCTTCACCAGTATCAGCTTTTGCCTGTTGTCAAATAGATGGCATTGGTTTAAAAGAACATTTAGTTCAACCCAATCACAACAATTCTCATGATAATTTGTTTATAAAGCATGAAGCCACGCTCCAGAGAGGAAATGCAGATTTAGTCTGCATAGTCCCTTGGAGAACTAGACAATGTGGAGAAAAATTAGCCTGTATTAATAATCAATAATTATCAGCTTAAATATAGATAGTGATTTTCTTGGGATTGCTTCGACCCAGGTGCATGACCTTGTTGAACTTGGCCTTGCTGAACCTCATGAGGTTCACACAGGCCCACCTCTCAAGCCTTTCCAGGTCCCTCTGGATGGCAACCCATCCCTCCAGCATGTTGACTGCACCACACAGCTTGGTGTCACTGGAAAACTTGCTGAGGGTGCGCTCAATCCCACTGCCCATGTAACTGACAAAGATGCACTGGTACCAGTACTAACCCCTGAGAAACACAGCTTATCATTGATCTGTACTCAGACACTGAGCTGTTGACCACAATTCTTTTGGTAGAAGTGCATTTCACTGTGATACATTCTACACACCAGTTTCAGCTTATAAATTCAAGAGATTTGGGTTGTGCTTTTTTTTTTTTTTTTTTCTTAAATTCCTTCCCTTTAAGAGATATAGACTTTAATAAACACAGAGATGTCCTTCATGGAACTGATTTCCTAACTTGTAAATAAACATACTTCTCTGATAAAATCTAGGCAATAATTTCTACATGCAGAACAGAGAATAAGGTAGCAACTAAGTTTCCATTTTCCAAATTTAGAAGTTAATCATGCTGTCCTCTTCCTTTTAATTTTATTTGTACTTAAAACAAGTACACTGACCTTACAACCTTACAGTATTTCTAACCACATGAAGATGCTCCATCAGTGTTGGATGAGGCAATTAAGCAGTAACAGGGAACTAAGCTTTCAAATACATGTGTACACTACATTTAAAAGCGGATGGAAAAAGCTGTCTGTAATCTTCTAATTTAGAAGTAAAAGCATGCTACGTAATTTAAGACATAGGGATCAATCACATCTATCTTTATAGGAAGGTAGCACCAGGATTAAATTCAACCTGCCAATATGCAAATGTGTTCATATTTCATACTTCTGCAGTGTGTATCACCTGTTCAAGCTGTTTGATCCATCCTTTCATGCAGACTTCTATTCTCTCAAGACTGCTTATGTTGTTAGCAACCGACAGATAATCTGAAGGTCCTTTTAGATTTTTCAGATCATATGTTTCACATTTCTTCAGATTAACCTACAGCACAAGTTTAAAAAAAAAAAAAAAAAAGTGCTGAAATTTTTGTGACAAATAAACCAAGAAATGTACATAGTGACTGATTTCCCTACTTGGGGTATCTGACTTCATATTCCCACTTCATTTTAAATTTGTTCAAATTCTGGTTTGAGCCCAGAACTGAACTTCATAATCTGAAGAGCTCTTCAACCTAGCAGCTGTGCTCTGTCATTTCCTTAATAAAGAAAAAATAGAAATCAACAGTTGAAGTAACTGTTTGTTGTACATTAATCATTCTTGGTTTTCTTTAAGAAAGCCCACAAATACCAGAGCCAAGAAGTGAATAGCTCAAAAGAACTAGCATGAAAACAAACAACAACAGAAGCAGATGCAGAATTGTTAAAACCACAAGCTTTCACAGACATTAAAGCCACAGGTCAATGTATAACAAGTCACTGATGACATCAAACAGTATTCAGAAGCATTATTTTTTCTCCAGCTTAACAAAAGCAATTTGTATTCTACAAGCAAAAGTATTCTACAAAACAGTAAATTCAAAAAGTCCAGGCCGAGAGACATTCCACGGCTAGCTGGATTTCTAGTTGCTACTTGAACATAATACCTTTTCTAGCAGACTTTGCTGAGTTCCTGAGAGCACAGTAACAAATGCTTCAAGGGAAGCAAGAAACTCCTGCTTAATACTGGAAGCTTGTTGAGGTTCGCCAAGTTCAAGCCACCCATTGTCCGTATTCCGTAAGGCTGGAATGAAGATTTCTGATAGCAACTGCTCAACACTTTCCAGTAGGCCATCTTGACCTACGTCCATCATATTAAAATTTACTTCCTGTAAAAGATATGCAATAAATATTTAAATGGAAAATAAGATTTTCCCATCATGTATTTTATACTTGATACTTGGGTGTTGACTAATCACTTTATGTTATCGTCGCTTCACAATGATATACTTAGAGTTGCTGCCACTGGACAGTGTCACTTTTTCTATTTCCCTCCTTTTGTTGTCCTGCATTTCATTTTGGCAAACTCCATTCTTTTGCTCATTCACCATGCCAAAGGCTGTCAATCTATTTACTATCACATGCTGATAGTAAATAATCCGAGATGAAAATGAATTTTCAACAAGATTATGCATACCAAACAGCAGTCACTGACTCTTACCTGATAGATGTTCTCAGCTGTAATGGCTTTCAAAAGACTAGATCTAATGAAGAAAACACACACACCAGTTAAAGCAACGTCTTTTCCTTCTGTCACAAACACTTTAGGTTTCTTCTTCTTTGTCAAATGAGAGTTGATTCCTACTCCTGGAAAGCTAAAATGTTCTGTAGGTTGAAATAAAATAAATATTTAAAAAACACTGATGATTTATTCAAATAAAAGCGTCCTAAACAAACAGTTCAGTCACCATTTGTGTATCCATGAGTCCCAGTCCTCTAGAGCTTCCCCATGTGACTTCTCTAGGAAGGTACACAGCACCCACAGTCCTAACAGCACCATAAGAATTATTTCATCTAATTTTACCATTCTCATATCAAAAGCCTTTTCTATTCATTTATTCGTTTTCTGTTCCTTCTAAAAGCATGTTCAGGGTCAAGGTCCTCCTACATGTGAATCCAGCCCTATTATGTAGTTGGAGGCAATGTTCCATTGCTTAAAAAAAAAAAAAATGCAAATGCAGTTCACCTCAAAGGAGCCATTATCAACTAACTGTCTTTCCTTAAGAACATGAACACCTAAGTCTAATATGCAGTAAAATAGTAGCAGAGTGTTTCAGGAAACAAGGAAAGACAGGCCATAGTGGATTCTTTGGGGAGACACAGAGATGATGAGGCTACAAAGGGCTTTCCTTCCCTTTCTTCTTCCCCAAACATCAATATGCTGCTCACAGATTTATGCTATTGATAACATTTTTAGAGTCACCAAGAAGTAGCAATAACTTTGGAGGAAAAATAATTCTTTTAAATTGTGTATTATTTTTGTTTTGGTTACATTCATTTTCCATTAATGGTTTTAATGGAAAAATGAAAAATTTCTCAGAGAAAAATGAATGCATGCACATGCATGAACACACAATTACTTCTCAGTGAACCACTGCAACAATATAAAGATTTTTAAAAAATGTTGTTTATATCACTAAGTAAAGAACAACATCCAACCAAGGCAAAAAGTGACAGTGCTACTACCCCTTTTTTGTTCAGTCACATGCCCATCATCCCCAGTGTTTTCAGTGGGTATGTTTTCATGGCTAGGTTTTGGTAGTGGGGGCCACAGGGGTGGCTTCTGCGAGAAGAATCCAGAAGCTGCCCCTTGTTAGATAAGAGACAGGCCAATAAGTGAGGTTGTATGCTATTAAGTGAGATTGTTTGCACATCTGTGAGAACATGTTTAAGAAAAGGGGAAAAAAAATGTTGGGGAACAGCAGCTAGGAGAGAGAGGAGTAAGAAATAGCCCTGCAGCCCCCAAGGGGAGTGCAGCAGGAGGGCAGGAGGAGCTGCAGGCAGGCAGCAGCAGTTCCCCTGCGGGCTGTGCAGGGAGAGGCCCCTGGTGGAGCAGGCTGTCCCCCTGCAGCCCATGGGTCCCCCATGGAGCAGATCTCCACGCTGCAGCCCCCCCGTGGGTGGAGGAGCCCCCGGTGGAGCAGGTGGATGTGGCCTGGAGGAGGCTGTGGCCCATGGAGAGCCCCCGCAGGAGCAGGGGGTCTGGGGGGAGCTGCCGCCCAGCCATGGGGGACCCGTGCTGGAGCAGTTTGCTCCTGGGGGATGGATGGATGGACCCCGTGGGACGGAGCCGTGTGGGAGCAGTTCATGAAGAGCTGCTGCCTGTGGGCAGCCCATGTGGGATCAGCTGGGGAAGGATGGCATCCCGTGGGAGGGACCCCATGGGGAGCAAGGGAAGAGAGTAACTGTGAAGGTGTGGAGGAGACAAAGTGCTATAGAGTGACTACAGCCCCCATTCCCTGTTCCCCTACACTGCTCGGGGGAAGGAGGTGGAAGAGGATGGTTGAGGGGAAGATGTTTTTGGTTTCTTTCCTTTATTTCTCACTTCTCAAGCTTGTTAGTAATAGGCAATAAATTTTACTATCTCCCTACTCAGAGTCTTTTTTACCCATCACGATAATTGTTGAGCGATCTCCCCATCCTTATGTCAACCCTTGAGCCCTTTCCATCGTATTTTCTTTCCTTTTCCTTTTGAGGAGGGGAAGTGAGAGAGCGGCTGTGGTGGAGCTCAGCTGCCCACCTGAGTAAAACCACCACGCCCAGAGATTCCCATTTTGGATCACATGGCCACCCATGTGTCCCCTCCCCTCCCTTTTGTTAGCATCACCTTCCTCCTTCCCATCTCCTGAAGAAGTCTCTTTTTTTGTTTTCCTCAAGTACCTCAAGGTCTCTGTCACCAGCAAAACAGTATTGATTGAGAGACTTTTATTAATTTGATTTATTGCCAATGAACACAAACTTGCACAATAATCATAAGTTAGTAATTAAAGATGCCAGACCAAAAACAATCATCTGTTTTTAGGGCATTCCCACGATGTATCGAGCTAGAGTAGATTCTGCAATCTCTTTCAGAAAGATGTGCTGTTACTGAAAAGGATTCTAGAAGCTGTTAAGCTGCGCATTGAAAGTTACACTCAAAATTTTGCAAAAA